>NC_051071.1:92614935-93214935 GCF_004664715.2 Peromyscus leucopus | reverse complement strand
CAGGAAGAAAAACTACAATCCACATAGCTCATTAACACAGATACAAACATATTTTTAAAATTTTATTTTTGAGACAAGGTCTCTCTACATAACCCCAATTATTCTGGAATTTGCTCTGTAGACCAGGCTGGCCTCAAACTCATGGAAATCTGCCTGCCTCTGCCTCCCAGATGCTGGAATTAAGGCATGTGCCACCATGCCTGACTCTAGATGCAAAAATTCTAAACTGAATATTGGCAAAAACTACCTATGATTTTAGCAGTTGGGAGTAGACACTACATAGCAAGTTGGACTACATAGCAAATCATTGTCTCAGAAAAAAAGGAATATAGGCAAAACTAGTCTAATAATGTAACAATAAGACCACAGCTCAAAAATAAACACACCACAAACCAAAACCTGAAATTAACTCATATAATCTAACACATTAACAAACTAGAGGGAAAAATCTACATGATCTTATTTGATGCTGAAGGATTATTTGATAACAACCAATATTTATTCAAGATAGAACATCTTAGCAACAAGAAATACAGTAATTTTCCTCAATTAGATAAAAAAAATGCTACGAAACCCCGCAGATGATATTGTTCTTCAGCCTGTGGAATTCTAATATGCAATTCATCACACCATGGAGCAACCCTGTGAAATCATTCTTAATGACAAGAAACTGGGTGCCTTTCTCTAAGATCTGGAATGAGGAAGGAATGTTCACTAGAAATCTTTTTTTAACTGAAAATAGATTGTTCTCTCACACAATACTTCCTGACTTGAAATCTTAACTTGTGCAATAAAACCAGAAAAACAAAACACAATATACATACATACATACATACATACACACATACACGCACACATGGGCAAAGAAGAAATAAAGCTATCTTTGTTCGCAGGTGATATGATTATCCATATGAAAATACCAGAGAATCAATAAGAAAAACCTGAAACTAGTAACTGATTTTTTTTTAGCAAGGTTACAGACTATAGGTCCTTCATACTAGCAATGAACAATTGGAAGATAAAATTATCAGAATACAATACCACTTACATTATCACTCCAAAATGAAATATTCAGGCATAAACCTAGTGAAATATATATGTATGTAATTTATATACAGAAACTTCAGTCTTTTGCATATGTGTGCATATATGTGCAGGTGTATGTTATATGTGTGGAGGTAAAACTTGGAAGTCAGCTAGTCAGTGCGTTCCCTAGGGAATTGACCTGTCTCCACTTTCCCAGAACTGGGATTACAAGTGCAAGCTACCATGCTTGGCATTTTGCCTGGTTCCTGGAGAACAAACTCAAGTTCTCAGGTTGTGCAGCAAGCACTTTACAAACAGAGCTGTCTCCCTAGAAACTCCCTAGAAACTTCAAAAGTCTGATTAAAGAAATAAAATACCAAAATTAATACAGAGATATTAAATTCTTGTGGACTTTTTTTTTCTAAGATAGTCTCATGTAGCTCAGACTGGCCTTGAGCTTGAAGTATAGCCAAAGCTCATCTTGAACTCCTGATCCTCCTGCCTCCCCCTCCCAAGTGCAGACATGCCACAACACCAGGTTTTCTGTTGTGCTGGGAAATGAACCCAGTTTTCAGGCATGGTAGGGAAGTTTCAGCCCCAGCCCATCCCACTTTCTTTTTTGTTTGTTTGGTTTTCTTTGAGACAGGGTTTCTCTGAGTAGCCCTGGCTGTCCTAGAACTCAATCTGTAAACCAGGCTGGCCTCAAACTCACAGAGATCCTCCTGCCTCTGCCTCCTGAGGGCTTGGATTAAAGATGTGCACCACCACTGCTTGACCAAGACTCACTATTTTTAAGACGGTAATTTTTTTCCCAACTTGGTATATAGACTTAGAAAAATCCAAGTTATACCAGCAAGCTATTTTATGAATCTTGAAAACTTGACTATAAAGTCTATGTGGAAAGACAAAATACCAAGAATAGCCAACACAGTCCTGGAAAAGAGACAATATTGGGAGACTGTTGTTCTTTTTTTTTTTTTTCCGAGACAGGGTTTCTCTGTGTAGTTTTGGTGCCTGTCCTGGATCTCGCTCTGTAGACCAGGCTGGCCTCAAGCTCACAGAGATCTACCTGCCTCTGCCTCCCCAGTGCTGGGACTAAAGGTGTGTGCCACAGCTGCCCAGTGAGACTGATGTTCTTAACCTCAAGATTTTCTCTAGACCTACAGTGATCAATAGGAGGGAAAAAAACAGAGAATCCAAAAGATGGAGCTGCTCAAATGTATTCCACGGTCCTTTGACAAATAGGAAGAGCAATTCAGGGTTGGGGATTTAGCTCAGTGGTAGAGCACTTGCCTAGCAAGCACAAGGCCCTGGGTTCGATCCTCAGCTCAAAAAAAAAAGGAAGAGCAATTCATAGAGAAACTGTTGTCTTTCCACAAATGATTGAAACCTGGACATCCAATATGCAAAAATGAACCCAGACCCAGGCTTTACAGTGTTTGTCAAACTATCAAAATCCAAGACGCAAACTCCTAGAAGATGACCTGAAAGACAACCTGGGTAATCTTGGGTTTAAGGATGAGGTTTTAGGTATAACAATCTATGGAGATTACTATGATAAATTGGGGTTATTAAAATATCAAACTTCAGTTTTGCCACATGTATTATTAAGAGACTGAAAAGGCAAGCCACACACTCAGGGAGAAAACACACTTTTTGGTAAAGGACTTATATCCAAAATACATAAGAATAGATCTTCTTTATTATTGTTGTTTGAGACATGGTATTTCTATAGACCCTGGATAATTAGAACTCACTATGCTCACTGTGGGGACAAGGCTGGTCTGGGACTTGAGGATGATCCTCCTGAATCTGCCACTTGAATGTTAGGATTATAGACTTTGTGCCACACTGGTGTGTATGTGTGTGTGTGTGTGTGTGTGTGTGTGTGTGTGTGTGTGTGTGTAATGTGTATGTATGCATATCTGTGTGTGGATATGTGCGCATAAGTGCAGATGTACATGAGTGTAGATGCCTACAGAAGCCAAAGACATTGGACTGCCTGGAAGTGGAATTATAGGCAGTTGCAGGCTGAACTCAGGTCATCTGAAAGAGTAGTACTCATTTTTAGCTATTGAGCCATCTCTCCATCCATACGCCTGTCTGTATATGTGTATGTATGTATAAGGATATATGCATATGTAAGGATATATATGTAAGGATATCTGTTTACTGTTTTTCTGGTAGGCCCTATGATGGAAGTACCCCATGTGATGCAGTGGAAAGGCTTTTAGCCTCTAAAGCCCAGTCACACAAGTCTAATCACAAGAATAACATCAGAACAATTCCAACACCATGAACAGTGCTAGCCAGGCTTCTCTATCAAGGTCATGGGAAACAAGCAGATATGACAAACTTTCTTGAACAAGAGAGGCCTGAGAAAATGTGACAACTGAGCATCCTGTGGGATTTGGGATGGCATTCTGGGATAGACAGAAAGAGTGAAAGCTGAGGAAATGTGAATCAAGTGTGGACTTTAACAATGTGTCAGTCAGTGCTGGTTCATTAACTGTGGTAACTTCATGACACCAATGAAAGATGTTGAAGAAACTACCTGCTGGTGAGGGCTGTACAAATTTGGTTCAACTCTGTAAATCTAAAACTGTTAAAAAAGAGACTATGAAGTAATATAAAGGGGGATAGTGAGGTGGATCAGTGGGTAAGGATACCTGCCACCAAGCTTCCTGACCTTTGTTCGATCCCCAGAACCCACATAGTGGGGAGAGAGAATGAACTCTGGCAAGCAGTCCTCTGATCTCTATACTTATGCCATGCCCTGTGCCCACCCCCACAAATAACACATGCAAAGCAACAATAGTAACAACAAAAGGAAACAGTAACATGGAAAACTTGAATGAAATGTCCAGAATAAGCAAAAGGATAGTGACAGAGAATTGACATTGTTATCTGAGGCTGGCTGTGCTGGTAGGGGTGAAGGGTGACTGCAGCGGGGTGGGTTCTGCTAGAGCACACAGTTTCAAATGGACACAAATAACCACACCTATGAGGGGCACAGACTGACTCTGAGGTTCCAGTTTTGACTTAGTCTATCAGGAGAGTGGAGAGAGAAGAATGACTTTCTTTAAGTGAAGACAGACCTATGTGTGTTGTAGAAGATGGCTGGGCAGCAGTTATGGACAGCATCCACTTTCCTCAAAAGAATAAGTGAGTGCAGGCAGAAGTGAGCAGTACAGGACACCTGGGCACACCTGGTGTGGTGGTTTGAATAAGAATGGCCCCCATAGGCTCATAGATTCGAATGTTTAGTCACCGTCAAGTGGTACTAATTGAGAAGGATTAGGAAGCATGGCCTTGTTAGAGAAAGTGGGGGTGAGATTTCAAAAGCCCAAGCCAGACCCAGCATGGATCTCTTCTCCTGGTACCTGCAGATACAGATGGAGGACTCTCAGCTCCTTCTCCAGCCCCATGTCTGCCTGTGTGCCACCAAGCTCCCTGCCATGATGATAATGGACAAAACCTCTGCAACTGTAGGCAAGCCCCAATTAAATGCTTTCTTTCCTAAGAGTTGCCATGGTGATGGTGTCTCTTCACGGCAATAAAACACTGACTAAGACATCTGGGATAGGGGATGGAGAGAACAGGCCTCTGTAGCTGTGTGAGAGCCATGTGGGGATGAATGTATGTAGGTATGAATTGTATCTGAAATGCACATGGTGATGTGTATTTGATGGTGTGGAGCAGACAACAAGTATATAGTGCATGGTGTGTGTCTCTGTGCTGTGTGTGTTGTGGTGAATTGTGGTTGGCTTATCTCTGGGGGGTGTGCATCTGTTTTGTGTGATATATATATCACTGTTGTGGGTTATAGGTTATGTGGTGGGTATGGAGGAGAAAGGAATACTCCTTTCTCTACTTTTTCTTCTGACATCACAATGAAGATTGAAACCTATAAATGACCACTTACCTCTGTGGCACCTCCAACAAGCCTATTGTTCCCTCCTTTTCCGTCAGCCCATCATCATTTCCCCTCTCTGAACTATTCTCAGGGCTCCACCTGTTTCAGCCCACATGCCCCTCCCATCCCAGAATGGTCTGGGCTTCTTGCCTCCAGTCCTGACCCCTCCAGACAGTGTCCCTCGCTGGTGTTGCCATCCCCACAGTCCCTGGATAGCCCAGCCGGTCCTGCCCCCTCCAGACAGTATCCCTCACTGGTGTTGCCATCCCCACAGTCCCCGGATAGCCCAGTCAGTCCTGCCCCCTCCAGACAGTGTCCCTCACTGGTGTTGCCATCCCCACAGTCCCTGGATAGCCCAGCCAGTCCTGACTCGGCTTTCCTGCCCTTGCTCCACTGCAGCTCTTCTGTGGTCTAGTTGAGGTTTCAGTTCCTCATGTGCAGGCCTTGTTTCCCTACCTCACCCTTCTCTCTCAGCCTCACTCTTCTCCTCTCCCCTCAGGGTCATACCTGGGTACTTTCTGCAAAGGTCCAGCCGTAATTGAAAGGACCCTGGGCCTTTTTTCTTCCTGGGTTTTTGTCCTGTACCCACATGTAGACCATAAATTTGGTAGACCAATGGATCCAGGCTATGCCTTGAACCTGAAGTATCTGTATCAGAGATCTCTTGACAAGTGACCAGTACCACATGGTGACAAGCCATCAAGATGGCCTCAGTGGCCCCCAACCCTGGCTCCGACTCTCTTCTCTGACATTTTCACATTTCTGTATTTGGTAGCCAAGGTATGGCAGCACTCACAGGCAGAACAAAAAGTCTGGAAAACACAGAGTAACTTGCCATCTAGCATGTTCCCAAAGCCTTGTGTACAGCTGACTTTCCTAGCTTTGGGCACAGAATGTGCTACCACCCATTCAAGATAGTTCCCTTTCTCCCTTTTACCTTCCTCTCCTCTCCCCCCTCCCCTCCCCTCTCCTCTCCTCTCCTCTCCCCCCTCCCCTCCCCTCCCCTCTTCTCTCCTCTCCCTCCTCCCCTCCCCTCCCCTCCCCTCCCCTTCTCTCCTCCCCTCCCCTCTCCTCTCCTCCTTTTCTTCTCCCCCCTCTCCACTCTTCCCTCCCTCCCTGGCCCCCTTTCTTTGAGACAAGGTCTTGCTATATATCCCAGGCTATCCTTAAACTTGTGACTGCCCTGTGTGGTGGTTTGAATAAGAATGCCCCCCATAGGCTCATATATTTGAGAGCCTGGTCATCAGGGAATGGCAGTTAGGTGTGGCCTTGTTGGAAGAAGTGTGCCACTAGGGGTGGGCTTTGAGGTTTCAGAAGCCCAAGCCAGGCCCAGTGTGGCTCTCTCACCCTGCTGCCTTTGGATGCAGATGTAGAACCCTCGATTTCTCTAGTACCATGCCTACCTGCATGCTACCATGCTTTCCCTCTTGATGACAATGAACTAAAACTCTGAAACTATAAGCAAGCCCCAGCAAAATGATTTCCTTTATAAGAGATGCTGTGGTCGTGGTGTATCTTCACAGCAACAGAACACTGATTAAGACACCCTTCCTCTGACTCATGAGCGCTAGGATGCAGACATGTATGGTCACACCCAGCTCGTTTGGGATTTCTTGAAGGCTCCCACAGACTGAGACTCAGGTAGGAGGACTTTGCCTTGAGACCTAATCTAAACTCTTGTGCTGTAGCCTATGGCACACTGATATGTGTTTCAAAACCCCAGCACTCGGGCTGGAGAGATGGCTCAGTAGTTAAGAGCACCAGCTGCTCTTCCAGAGGTCCTGCGTTCAATTCCCAGCAACCACATGGTGGCTCACAACCACTTGTAATGAGATCTGGTACCCTCTTCTGGCCTGCAGGGACACATGCAGGCAGAATACTGTATACATAATAAATCTTAAAAAACAAAAACAAACAAACAAACAAACAAACAAACAAACAAACAAACCCAGCACACTGACCCTGTTGGACACTCAAGTTTCTATTACGTGCAAAGTAAACAGATTCCAGATTCTCTGTCAGGCCCAATCTCTGTGCTTAGTTAATTTACAATTCACTCTAGTTCCTCCAAAGGTTTGCAGCAGTATCTGAGAAGAGTGGAGCCTGTCTGTGGCTCTGCATGAAGCTGTACCTACTAAGCCACTTACAGGAATGAGCAGAGGACCTTTCCAGTTTCTGCCTCATAATCTGACTACCTAGGTGAGCACAGCATCCCTGCCCCTGCTCAGTTTTGTATGGGCAATGACATGGATAGGAACATTTGGATCTGTTAGGACAGAATCATGCTTTGATTGGCCATTTGTGAAGAGAAAACTGCTTAGAAGGGCGGAAGGCTGGGGAAGGACCAGTCAGGGCATACAGGTACCTGGCCTCTTCGTGTCTCACAGTTGTGGAGGTAGCTTAGGTGATAGATCTTCAGGTTTAGTGTAGCAAAATTTAGGTACTTTGTGAAAACCTGAAAGAGCAATCATAACAGCTTAGTCAGAAATCCAGATGTTCAAGGACATATGTACAGAAAAGAGACATACCTCAAAGATCCTGGAGGAACTGCCACATACATACAAACATACTGGTAGGCTGTACTTGTCACTCATGGGTGTGGACTTGCACACACAAGCTCAGTCCTGTTGGGCAGGGACATGGCTCACATGCAAAGACATGCAGAGGGACATGACTCATACACAACAAGAGGAACAGCTGGAGTGTAGTTCACACACCCAGATAAACAGAAACACCTGATTTAAAGGACATGGCTTATACATCTGGATAAGCACAGCTCACACACTCAGATTAGCAGAGGGACATGAATCAGACCAACACTTGTCAAGGGACATGGCTCACATAACTACATGAATAGAGGCAGTGACATGCAGATGAGCAAAAGCATGCTGCGAGGTAGTACACACACAGACACACAGAGCAAACACATCTCCTGGACACTCACATCTTCATCTTCACTTGTGAAGCATGGGCCATCCAGCTTATTCACTGCCATGATCACAGCCACGACATCTTTGCCATTCATGATTGGTGTGGACAGAATGTTCCTTGTGACGTAGTCGGTGAGCTCGTCAGCGAAGGAGCTGAAGTGGGGACACTGCCGCGAGAGGAGGGAGGTTATTGATGTGCTTGCAGTCCAGCCCTTTTAGGTCTTTACACTGGGGCTAAGCTCTAGGAGGTCACAGTTTACAATGTACTACAATGTTCAGTAGCCCTACCTCTGAACTCAGGACACAGTCTCCGGGCAGAGAGAGTTCAGCCAGGTTCTAAGGTTCTTCCTAGTTCACCTCACCACTGATTCCTAAGAAGTCTCCCAAGGTTTCCTCCCAAATAGCCCCTACAAGGTCCTCTAGCACTGTCTTTTTTGGGCACAGTTGGTCTCCTGGATGCTCAAATCTAGCCACTGCCTACCTTCAGACTTCTAGCCCAGGTGACTGTCTCCTTCTACGTCCAGTCCCCTCCAAACCTGCTGCACATCCTTCCTGGAAAGATAACTATGACTGAATGAAGGATGGACTCTGTTGTGATTGGTGGCTTGTTACGGCACAGTATCACTAAGACATGTGTGGCTGGGGAGCTGGAGTTGAGAGTTTCCTGTATCTTGGAATCTGTCTACCAGCTCTGCACTCAAGCTCTGCTCCACAGACCACTATCCACCATGAGACTCTATTTGTGATATGGTGAGTTTTGCCTATTTCTGGGCTCAGGGAAGATTCAAAGAGGGCTCAGGGAGAACTCCTACCTCCTACATCTACTACCCCCAAGATGTAAGAGGAATCCTGCCTCTGGAGTTAGTTCTACCCCTGAAAGGAATGGGTCATTTGAACCAGGCTCAGGGTACTAAGTTAGAGCCAGGCACTCCTAACAGAAATGCCTCTGCCTTACTCTCTGCTTTCTGGTTATTCCTTAATTTATATGAGGCCACAGTACCCTGGCACAGTGACAGAGGTGAATGAATGTCTGTGACTTTAGCCTCCCTTTAGGGTCTGTCCTAGAGAGCTGGAGCAGCTTATGTCCCTCCCATTCCTCTCCAGCGGATGATGGACTACTGTCAATACCTTTGACATCTATCACCCCACTGCTGACTGTTAACAGAGATTCTCTCAGACGGACTTAGGACCGTATCTTGTAGCCCTTGTGATTTGTTATAATTCTCCATCGCTTAGCCCCATGAGCAGCTTGAGAAGTTCCCTGCTGCCATTCTATTTCCTTGGTTGCAAGTTAGCCAGGCCACAGTTTTAGCTAAAGGTGTTCAGAAGGAGGCTGCCAGGAGCCTGGAGCTTGGGCGATCCTCCCAATGGAATGTAGGTGGCTGGAGCCAACTCTTCCTCCTCCTTAGAGAAGCAGCTGCCACCTGACTGCCAAGTGGCACCAAGCTGGAGGTAAATCAGCATATGAATGACAGCAGAAAAGAAAGGTGAGCAGCAAGTCCTGACAGAGATGACATTACTGAGATTGACACTCACATCTTGTCGTAGAAGATCACTAGCTTTTTCTGGCTAAATTGTAGCTACATGGCTTTGGTCATGTGGAAATGAAATGGTGAATCCTCCCAAGGAAGAAATTTTCCTGGGTACCCTTTTCTCTGAGCATATCCTGAGACATTGTGTACCTGGTGATTTGGACATGCCTATCTCCTGACTAACCATTAGTACTAGAGGCTAGTCCTGATCTTCAGGTTGCTTCTAGAAGCAGTATACCAAGGCATACTGAAGTATTTCTTCACAGAGCAAGATATTACCTTCAGATGATATACACAGATCTTTATATGGTGCACACAGTTCCACACTTGACCTTTATATGATCCAAAGATACATATACTTGATCTTCAGATGGTTCACACAAGTCCACATAGCTGACTCTTAGATCAGTGGTTCTCAACCTGTGGGTCGTGAACCCTTTGGGGGTCAAATGACCCTCTCATAGGGGTTGCATATCAGATATCCCGCATCTCAGATGTTTACATTACAATTCATAACAGTGGCAAAATTAGTTATGAAGTAGCAACGAAAATAATTTACGGTTGGGGTTGCCACAACATGAGGAGTATTAAAGGGTCACAGCATCAGGAAGGTTAGGAACCAGTGACACAGGTGAAGCACACTTGGCCCTCAAATGAGGCACAGAGGTCTACCAGTGTGACTCGGAATGAGCAAGGCACACAGGCCATACTAGGTGGGTGTCTTAGTCAGGCTTTCTATCGGTGTGATGAAACACCATGACCAAAAGCAAGTTGGGGAGGAAAGGGTTTATTTGGCTTATGCTTCCATATTATTGATGGTAGTCAGGACAGGATCTTAAACAGGCCAAGAACCCTGAGTCAGGAGCTGATGCAGAGGCCATGGATGAGTACTTCTTACTGGCTTGCTTCCCCTGGCTTGCTCAGCCTGCTTTCTTATAGAATCCAGGACCAACAGCCCAGTGATGGCATTGCCCACCATGGGTGGGCCCTCCCCCATTGATCACTAATTGAGAAAATACTTTACAGCTGGATCTCATGGAAGCATTTCCTCAGCTGAGGCTCCTTCCTCTCTGATGACTCTACCTTGTGTCAAGTTGACACAAAACCAGCCAGCACAGTGGTTGTCTAGCTTGCTTTTCTTACTGGCTTTATTTCCGCCACATTTCTCCCCACATTTGAGACCTCACTTTAGCGCCCGTTTTATCTATACACCGTATAAGCCCCATTTTGCAAACAAAACCACAGAATAGCCCGGGATCTCCCTGCCTCTTTCTCTTGACCTCGCCTCCACCAAGGAACCTCTGTTCATTGCTCTCCCTCTGCATTTCCTTCCCCTGCTGGGAATTAAATATGATCAAGGCTGTGGTTTTAAAATGCTCTCCTTGTTACTTAGCCTCTCTGGGTCTGTGGATTGTATCATAATTATCTTTTACTTTACAGCTAATGTCCATTTGTACATGAGTACATACCACGCTTCTGGATCTGGGTTACCTCACTCAGGATGATTTTTCTAGTTCCATTCATTTGCCTGCAAATTTCATGGTGTCATTGTTTTTAACAGTCGAGTAATACTCTATTGTGTAATCATTTAAAAATCCAAAGAGATGGACACTAATAGTTACATATGCTTATGAGTACTGGAAAGTTTTACTTGTTATATAAAATAATGGATATTTATCACTATTAAAATAAAATATACAATATGTAAATAGTTCAAAAATGATGTGTCTATATAATAGTTTTAGAAATATTGATGAAATATTGCTAAAATGAAATATTAAATAACATAGTAATTTACCTACTACTTACCGGTATGTGACAATTTCAAATAAAATATTGAATTGGGTAATTTCACATATTACTTGTGTGCATTCATCAAATAAAGCATGGAAATAATTAAAAAATAATTAATTCAAACTAACAAACAAATAAATAAAATGCTCTCAAATCCCTTTAATTTGTCATGCCCTCTTCTCTGTGGCATCTGCCTTCTTGGATTCTCTGCCTTCTTGACCACGTTCCCAGTCTTCTTATCCATGTCTCATGTTGGTTCCAGTAATACAGTCACTATCTTTATATTGAAGTAACCTGCTCCAGCCTCACCAGTCTCTCAGATACCAAATATTTTTCCTACTCAGGACACTGCTTTGGGGTCTTCACCTCATAGCCTACACCCACAGAATCTTGGTATCTTTATGGGTTTCTCATGATCCTCATAAGACAGGAATCTTAAAGAAAAAAGTAAAGAAGAGCTAGGGTCCAGGGCCAGAGGTAAGACAGAAACAGCTTGTCCATCATGGCAGATTTGGCTATATCTGTGTCTCTCTGAGAAGCTGGTTTTAAGTGAGGTTGGGGATACAGATATCTGGGGATATCCATGCCAAGTCTGGCTAGCATTTTCTCTTTTGACCTTCCCTCTATGAACCCACAGTTGAGACAAGAATATAGAGATCCCTGGGACAAGTCTCCTTCTAGCCTTAAGCATACTACTTCCTCATAGCCAAATTTCTACCTTTCCTTGATTTCCATCACTTTGCCATTCATGCATGTGTTTCAGTCAGTCAGGGATGCCGTGCCTTTGGTTGGGCTTTCAGATGACTCTGGTAGCCTTTTAGCCCAGCCTGATCCTACACCTCCTGTAATTATAGTCCCCAAGGTCCCCCATTAGCTAGTGTCCCCTTTGACTTCACCCATGGATGCAAATCTTTTCTGTGTATGTGATGTAATGTACATTCCACATTGAAGATTGACATGCAGCCCTGCAGCTTCCAGCCTCCTTCCCTGTCCTCCTTGTGTCTCCAGGAGCTTCTAGAGGCTTCTGTTTGCCTTTCTTTCCACTCCACTGTCCACTTAGGGCTTCTCTGTTCCCCACGACCTCCTGCTCAGAATAATTGATAGCCTCAAAAGTGGGTAAAGTTGGAAGACACTCAGGTTCCTGCAGAATCTGAGTTGAACTCTTCACTGTCAAGTTATAAATGCATATGAACCACGGATAATGTGAGCTTCTGGGACACTTCTTGCACAGACTTCCCCAAGATCCACTTCTTCACGCTCATTGTCTGCTATTCTGCTGACCCCTAACCATCTGCATCCCTCTTTACCTCAAACATCTCTGGGTCTCCTGAAGCCATAACCCAGACAGCCTAGCTTCCTTTGGTAGCTGAGAGAAATGTATAGGGTGATTCAAATTCCCATGTAGGGGAAATGCCTGTCCCTTTAAATGACTGCTGCACTCCTCCAGACTATTTCAGATGAAGTCCTTCAAAGAAGGACACACAGAAAAAGGTTAAAACAGTCAAAACTTCCAGCCTTTTTCTGGGTGACCTAAAGTGAACTTTGCTCATTATCATTCCATTACAATGCTATATCCTCCACCCCAGAGCCATTCCCATCTACCCTAAATATTTACTGTATGAGGAGGCATGGTCTTGAGCCATATCTGCTCAGGGATGTGATGTATCTCCAGGTAGTAGAATCTTCCCAATTAAATATACATAACATGACTCACAGAGCACTGTTGTAGAATATTTGTTTAACTATGTAAAGATGTGTTACATTTGTTTACATGTAAAGATGTGTTGCTGTTTTACATTGTCTACCTAAGACACCTGATTGGTCTAATAAAAAGCTGAATGGCCAATAGCGAGGGAGGTAGGTATAGGTTGGACTTCTGGGAAGGGAGAGTAAGTAGGAGGAGCAATGTAGGCTTGGAGGAGAAAGAAAAGAGACACCAGGGAGATGCCAGGGGCCAGACAGACAGACACAGAGGAAGCAGGAAAGTAGGACATACGGAATGAAAGAAAGGTTAAAAAAAAAAAGCCCCGAGGCAAAACATAGATGAATAGAAAGAGGTTAAACTAAGTTAAAAGAGCTAGTAGGACAAGCCTAAGCTAAGGCCAGACATTCATAATAATAAGTCTCCGTGTCTTTATCTGGGAGCTGGTTGGCTGCTCAAAGAAAATGCCGACTACAGAGCACCTCCTTCCAGAGACACTGTCTTAGTAGTGATTCCCATGCTCTCCTTGTTTTCCATGATCACTAAGCTTCTCTGCACTCTTGCAGTGCTGCGGACAGAGCCCAAGGCTTTGCAAGTGCTCCATCACTGAGTCACAACGCTGCCACCCCCTTACTCTTTCATCTTTTTGGACATGGATCTATCATGTCCAGATACATTTCAGCCTCACCATGTCTTGTACTCAGCGCTGAGTCCTGGTCTGACTCTGTGGCTGAATAGAACCCTCTAGTGAGAAGCTACTACAGGGAAGGGACAGGAGTGTATAATGTCCTGGGTCAAGCCTGAGGGTACTTTCTGTGACATTTAGGGGGATGATAAGTAGGAGAAGGGGTGAGACTATGTGCACAGAATCAGGGGTTCTCATCTCTTTGGTAAGGATTGGGGAAGAAATCTCAGGAGACCCTAACCCTCAGTCTGATTTCTGCTCTGAGGCTCTTACTGTACCATGGCTCAGTCTTGTCCTTCCTTGAGCCTTTCAGAGCTTTCTACTCCATTGTCCTGGATATAAGGGTATGTTGTTTCTCTCTGGCCAGTCAGGTACCAGTGCAGCTCTGTAGCACTCACCAACTCACTGACTCAACCACTCACCCACCTACCTACTCATCCATTCACTCGCTTCATCCATTCACTCATCCATCTACCCACTCACCCACTTATTCACCCCTCACCCATTGACCTACATTCATTTACTCACCCAGCCTCACAAATACTCGTCTGTTTGTTTGCTGTGGAGGCCATTGGTGCTAGCAAAAACTGACCTGAAACTCACTGTGTAAAACAGAGTAGCCTTTAACACAAAGAAATCTGCACACTCTGCCTCCTATGTGCTGGGATTAAAGATGTGTGCCACCATGCCCAACATCAACTAGCAATTCTTTATCAGCTCCAATTCACTGATCTGCTTTTGGGGTTGTCATTTCTGAGTGAGGACTCCTCACGGAACCTGTGCTTGGTCACTTGCAGCTTAAGTTTAACTCTACCCAATCAAGACCAAAAAAGTATATAACCAAGATTTACAGATAAACGTGACCAAAGGGCACAATCTTACCTCATTTAGCAACCCTCACAGCTCCCAACTAAAGAAAGACTTTGGATTTTATTTTTCTCTGCATGATTATGTAGTGTGGTGTGTGTGTGTGTGTGTGTGTGTGTGTGTGTGTGTGTGTGTGTGTGTGGTGAACCTGAGATTTTTCTACATTAGATTTATAAGAGCTGAATTTTTAATTGGCTTAGAGATAAATGGACGCTCATAAGTTGAGTACACCTAAGCTTGCTAAAAATATGTTAATCCAAAAGCTTTTTCATTCACATGATTTAAATAAATCTTTGATAAGTAAGATGACTTAAATTTGTTGGTAAAACAAAAATTAAGTCTTCAGAGTGGTCAGCGTATGATTTCATCTGGGTTTGCTACTTTGTATAGGTTTGACACAGAAGGAAGACTTAACTATGAAGGTATCTGTCTGTATAGTTCACAAGGCTAATATAATATCATTGGCCTAATTAAAGCTAACACATCTTCTGTTGTCAATATTAAGTACACTACAGACCTGACTTTTTCACTGTTAGATGTTTAAGATCACACAGATGTGGAATTGTGACCCAAGAATATGTACACACAGTGTACAAGCGTGTCCATTGCTCTTGAGTGCCAAAGCATAGCGAATTCTTAGGGCATTTCTTTGACAGAGAGATGACTTAAGATGACCCTCCGAAACAGAGGAGTGGATCTGAGGGAGAGGAAAGGTGGGGTGGAGGATTGAAAGGAGGGGAAACTGCAGTCAGGATGTATTGAAAACAAAACAAAACAAAAAGGCAAAAAGAAAAAAAAGATGACCCTTACACTAGACTGATATCTCAGTTGCCATAAACAATCTAGACTTACTAGCTAAAAATAAGTAAATTAGGTGAAAGTAAATAATTACTTAATTTTGAACTTTCAATGTAATTTCAAAATTACACCATGGTATATGGAATTTATTGACACTCATGCAATGTCCAAGTCATTTCTGAATAACTTAAAATACTGATACATCAATTGCCGTATAAAGAAACATGTTTCTGGACATTCTAAAATATTTCCTAGGCTGGTGGGATGGCTCAGTGAATAAAGGTGCTTGCTAACACGGTAAGACTGAGTCCCACAAGTTGTCCTCTGATCTTCACCATTTGCATGTGTGAACATGCATTCACATGTGTGTGCAGACACACAATAAATGTTTTTAAAAGTCTCATGAAGAATGCATACATGGTAGACAATTAAAATTGTTTATTTCATAGATCAGCTCTTTAGTTCAGTAGAAATTAAAGTGAATAAGAGTAAAAAGAAAAACCTTGGTTAAATGTAGTTCTATATACAAAAGATACCAGAGAAAAAGAGCTTTTTGTATGAGAAAGAATTCAGTATGGGAACTAAAAGCTAAAGTAGTCCACAGATTTCTAAAGGACAAATCTCACAAACGAACTTTATGTGTTATTAAAACATTGATAAGTTTCTCTAAAATAGAGCATTGATATAAAACCAGAGTCTAATCCACAATGTTAAAACAAACAAACAAGCAAACAAACAAACAAACAAGAACAAAATTTCTGGAAGTACTGACCCAATTGGTACAAATTTTCAAGAAGTTTTCATTTTTAATTCTGAATTGTTTCCTGAAATTTTCAACTATTTCTGTGCAGGACTATATTGGGGGGTGGGGACAGAGTGGGTAGGGCGGAGGAGCTGGGAGGAGAGAAGGGGGGACTGTGACTGGAATGCTAAATTAATAAATTAATTGAAATAAATAAATAAAAAAGAAAAATAAATAATTCCTAACAATTACGATGTTAATAGATTTAACTAAAACAAAACTTCAATCATTTTCTACCTGCACTTTCCCTGTGCGGAAGCTCTCAACTAACATGGAGACTTACTCTCAACTTTTCAGGCAGCTCTGGTGATCCCCCACCCCGCCCCAACTCTGACTCTGCTACTGTAGCTGGATGCTAAAAATGTTTGTTTTAAAGGTCCAGAATGACAGTTTTTCTTTGGGTCTTTCCCTAATATGTTTGAACCCGGAATAACCAGATAATTCCACCAAGTCCCTGTTCAAGGCATTGATCTCGATTTGCATGCTCTGCATCATGATGTACACACACGCTTCGCAAATATAGTGTGTATATGTTCCTTCAACATCTAATGGTTCCTACACCTTTCCATCACACATCCTCCAGGCTGTTTTTAATAGCATCCCTTCAAGATGTATCCACTTCATAGGATCTTTCTGTCTTTTCATAACTTCTCTAGGAAATAGAAGTCCTATATTTCGTGAAGACAATTGTGTGTGTGTGTGTGTGTGTGTTGTATCTTTATTGAGTTTTCCATTACACAGGAAAACAGCTTTTAACAAGGTTTGTTGTTGTTTCGAGACAGGGTTTCTCTGTGTAGCTCTGGCTGTCCTCACTCTGTAGACCAGGCTGGCCTCAAACTCAGAGATTCTCTTGCCTCTGCCTCTCGAGTGCTGGGATTAAAGGTGTGCACCACCACTGCCCAGCAGATTTTATGTCTTATTAGCTCTTAGATATTTTTCTAGATTTAAGAAAACTGCTTAAGCTTTCTATAGCTTATAGCAATTTGACGAAACACAATTTTGTAAGCAAGAGTGGAAGCATTTCCTTTTTTCCTTACTTGGGTCCTCTAAGATTTAAGAAGAATCTGTGATTATTTCTATTTCTTCTGGGCCCACAGTTGTTTTGCAGAGGATCAGTAATAAGTGTTCTCATAGACGTTGCCTTCAAACTAAATGACACATTTTAAGTTGTGCACAGGATTCTGGCTTTGAGGGTCCTACCTCTACAATTAACAAGTTTAAGCAGAAGGCCTGGGGCCAGGGGACTAGGAAATACAGTTACATCTAGTTTCTGCCTCTGTGTGGCTTTCTTGCTTCAGCATTCCTGAGATTATTATATAAGAAATCACTTTTCTAATTGTATTTGTGTAAGTCAGTTTTTTAAAAAAATTATTCTTCTCTCATACATTACATTCTGAACAAAGTTTCCCCTCCCTCCTCTCTTCCCAGTCTCCTCCCTGACACCTCCCCTCTCCACCAGATCTATTCTTCCTCCATTTCCTTCAGAAAAGGGCAGGCCTCGGAGGAATATCAACCAAACACAGCATATCAAGTTATAATAAGACGAGGTGCTGGATGAGGCAAATTTGATAAAACTCACGTAACAAGTCTTTTTGAAAAAAATATGAGTGTAACTAGAAGAATTACATCTAAAGAAAACCAAAACCTGTTACCATATTATAACTGTTTACTGCCTTCTAACTATTTTGTTAATCTGTAGATTGGACTGGATTCTATATTTATTTTCTTTTCTCTAATGTCTTGATACAGTTTTCAACTATTAAGGTCAATAATAACTCTTTTCTAAAGCTCTGTGAGCTAGATCTGGACACCTTGATATAAATTTTAAATATAGAAAGCCTTTAAAACTGTCTCATGGTACAGACAAAGGCAGAAATTACAAGAGAATGAAAAACTATAGTCAGAATAAGACCGTATCATAAAACTCTGTCCCTTTAATTTTTCCTTGGTTGTAAGAAGGATGATGATATTGTTAGAATTATACAGCCAATAGACAGTAAGACAGAACTGACAGAATCTGAGCCAAGAAACCTTTTTGTCCACCCAGTGTGTAACTTTGGCAACTTCACCAAGACAAGTTTTTACTCAAAACTATACAAATGGACTTTTAAAATTCCTCTTTAATTATGGGATTAATTTTAATTAAGTGGTAAATTTGCTCTCGACCAGCTCTTGGTTGGATGAGGAAAAGTCTGTGTTATTGCCAAGACTATGCACTGTTTCTGGGTTTCTCCTCTGGAGAATTAAGACCCAGTTACAAAAAACAAGGGAGAGGCTGACTTACCATAGCAAGTCCCACCAACTCCTCTGTGGTCATCTGACTTGTTTAGTTGGTAACCTTTAAACTTATATTTGTATAATATGATGCTTAACAATGTTCTCCTATACTCATAGATCTGTGACTTGCTCAGCCATTATAAAAGAAGCCTCCTCCTGCAGTAGTTGGGAACAAATACAGAGACCCATAGACAAACAATATGAAGAGAGGAGAGACCTTGGAACACTGTGCTCTAAAAGGGTGGCTCCATAAAATTCCTCCCCTCAGGGATCAGGAAACTATGTGGAAGAAGAGGTGAAAAAAGTGTAAGAGCCAGAGAGGATGGAGAACACCAAGGAACCAAGGCCTTCTAGACATAACAAGGCTGGCACACGTGTGAACTCAGAGACTGTGCCAGCATACACAGGGCCTGTATGGGTCTGCTCCAGATAGATGGAGTCCTAGAGCTAAAAGGATAGGTGGACACATGTCCCCATCTCTAACCTAAAAGAGAAGCTATCTCGAATTGATAGCCACCTGCAAATGAAAAATTAGTTTTAGTTTTCTCCAAGAAAGTCTCACTGGGGGAACAAACCATTCTTAAGGGTAGGCCCCATGCCCAGCAGTAGATGACCAACAGAAAATAAACTCAACAGCATCTCCGGAGGTTCTTTGTTTCATAATGTTAAGTCAGGATATTTTTTTAAATCTTACAGGTCCTTGGCACATATTATGACTTCCAGTTTTGTGTTTTTATGGGATCCCTGTGTGTGCAAATGTATGTGTTTCTGCATCTATATGCATTTCTTGTGTTTTTTTCCTCTTTGGCTCTTTTTCTTGTTTGATTATTTTGTCCTATCCCTATTTGTTTTATCTTATTATATTTTATTTCATTAAAAAATGCCAGGTGGTGGTGGTGCATGCCTTTAATTCCAGTACTTAGGAGGCAGAGGCAGTTTGAGGCCAGCCTAGTCTGCAGAGTGAGTTCCAGGATAGCCAAGGCTACACAGAGAAACCCTATCTTGACAAACCATAAATAAATAAATAAATAAATAAATAAATAAATAAATAAATAAATAAATAAAAATAGATAAACCTTTTCCCATAAAATAACATGAAAACTGAGATTATTGTATTATTGTTAACAATACTTTGTATTGCTACTTTTAAAATTGTACTTGCTATTTGTCATGTGTGGATAGAAGTTCATATCCTAACAAAATGACAGTTGTCCCAGTGCCTTGAGATGATAGCCAATACCTGATGAGAAGGAGCTTAGTGACAAAATGCAGGGAACCAGTCCTGAGAACTTTACCTTCTGGCTTCCTGCTAGCCAAATATGACTGAAAGAGTCTTGACAATTCATTTAAGACACACTAACAGAATACCTGTCCATCATGGGTACCTCTACCAGTGAGCTGCTGCCAACTCTTGCCTCTGATCCCTATCCCTAGGACCAATGAACTTTGTATGGAGCAGCTTCTGATTTTTCTCTCTTCTGTCTTTGAAATCTACCCCCTGTCTTAACTTCCTTGAATACATTAATAGAGTGCCGGGACATATGGATTCCCATTGCAATGATTTGCCATTGTCAAATAAATATAATTATTCTTTGGTGAATCTCTGTCCACTTGTATTTTGGATTGACATCATGTGTGCTGTCCTGGCCTTCTTCCTGCTAACAGACGTCTCCAGAAGACAGTTAGGTGGGGCAGCTGATCATGCTGTTTTGTTGGATTCTGACATGTTAAGGGGAAGACAGAGAACCCATCCTCTACCTTCTGGGTTTTTTTTTTTCAAGACAGGGTTTCTCTGTGTAGCTTTGCGCCTTTCCTGGAACTCACTTGGTAGCCCAGGCTGGCCTCGAACTCACAGAGATCCACCTGGCTCTGCCTCCCAATAGCGGGATTAAAGGCGTGCGCCACCACCGCCTGGCAACCTTCTAGGTTTTATGAGCTCTTGGGTGTGTGGTTTTGGAGTATGAGACCTTATTCAGTTCTAAATTGGTTACCAGAAAGACTGTAATGAACCTGAGACCTAGCAGAATGTCTGTCATTCCAGTTTTTAGCCTGGGGGCAGCTGTTATACTCAGATGCAGTTATAGGGTCTGGGGGCAGATAGAGTCCCAGGCCATGGATTCAGGTTCTTCACTCAGAGGTAGATTCCCCTCAGGATAGATATGTGAGCAGAGCCTTAAGCAGACTTTTTTCTCCACAGAGCCACATCCTAGGATGTGCTTCTAGTTAGAAGCAGGCAGGAAGATGAGGCTTCAGAAATAAACATCACATCAGAACCATTAGCAGTCCAATACCCTCAATGCCAAGAACATGGACACTCATGGCTCAGAGAGCCAGTTTCCCATACTTGCTAACTCTTGCTGTAGGCAGTTTACCTGTGCTCTGTTTTATGATCTTGTTCTACCTGCGTTCATGGTCTGCCTGTGCTCATGGTATAGCTGCACCAATAAAGTAGTCATATTTACAGTTCACCTGTGCTCGTGGTCTGCCTATGCTCATGGCCTTCTTGTACTGGTGATATATGTTGCTCACGATCCTTAGGTGCTCAAGATCTTCCTTACTCATGGTATACCTGTATTCAGATTCTAGCTGTGCTCATGGTTTAGATGTGTTCAGTATCTACCTATACTCAGGGTCTATTTATGCTTAGTAGCAGTCTGGTTTAACCATTTCAACCACGTGGTGAAGTAGACGTTTCACCAGTAAAAATTGGAGACAAGTGTGTCCAGGTGTAGTGAGTACCTACGTGCAACTAAACTTTTACATCAGTCCTGTGTTGTTCTGTGTTCCATACTATAGAACAACACAACAAACCGCAAAGGTCCACCATGTCTTTCACCATTTTCAAAGAGGGCACCGAATGTGTTAGGGAGATCCTGTGCTCTCTGTCTCAGTGATTTTGCTGAAAACTAGTATGTGAACCCAGAATCCCATCCTTAGCAATGAAGAGTGTCCTGATGCAGCTAATGGAAATCTGGATTTTGCTAACTTTGACAATTGTTCCTTTTCCTCCAGTCCGGGATCAATACAAACCAGCACAACCTGCAGTTTACAGAATCATCATACGAGAAGGCATGGTGTCCCTGCCACCAAGGGTGTATCTTTAGGCCACAAAAGTGACTAGAAACACTGGAGAGGGGCTTTAGGACATGGGTAGGCATAGGTATAGGATTTAGGACAGCCCTGCAACTTGAACTGACCCTCAAAGCAACACCATTACTCTGGTGTGGAAGGGGGCAGTTGGAAGTCCAGTCCCAGAGTCAGGGATATGTGGAGGCAATGATTTGAGGGCTGTCTGAAGGTGGGTGGGATGGAGGTGTCTGAAGGAGGGGGAAGAATGGGAATGAATGAAAGAAGGAAGGAGGAAAGGAGGCAAGAGGGAGGGAAAGATGAGAAAATGAGGAAGGATGGGTAGATCATGAGCACTAGAATATTAATGTCCTTTCCTAGTCTCCCATATATACCAAATTTCTTGCTTTCTTGGTAATTTCTGCTCCATTTGGCTCATGGATGACCCATTTCTTAAAAAGGAAGCAAAGTGAAGGCCAAGATAATCCTGCAGATTCAGGTCGCTGGGTGGCTGCCTGTTTATAACAGATGAGGATAAGAGGATTGCAACACGCTCCTGCCCAGCCTTCTTACTTGGCCGGGAGCAAGGGTAGTGACTGCCCTGGGGGATCTGCCTAGGAGGGGACCTTCTCCTGCTCTGGGATTCCAAACTAGATGTGGCTGACATATGCAGCAGGTGCTGAGGTGTCCTTGGTCCCTTGAGGAAGGAAGAAGGAGAAAAACAGGAGGGGACTAGGGAGAAGGAGATTGTTCCCCAGCCCTTCTGTGGAGCTCCTTAATCCCTGGAACTCACTTTTGGACCTTCTCTGACCCCTCCCTAGCTGCTGACAAGCCGCTATCATGAGTACCTCACTCAGCATATCCAGACACACAGTGCTTCCCACCTGTGGGAGCTCTGTGGTGGTTACACCTGCCACAGACCAGTCCATTTCCATCCCGGCCCCTGAGTCTCTTGTCACTCCATCCCCACCCTTTCCTGAATCCCAGATTCTCTGCCTCCAGGACCAGTGTGGTCCCTCCCTTTGTGGGTAAAGCTGCCTCTGCCATGATTGGTGTTTGGGGCTGCTAGTTTCTGTACCAGCCCTAGCCTGACCCCTTCAGAGCCCTGTGCAGACTACTATAGTCACTCAGGGAAGACTCTTCACCGAATCACTGAAATTACCCTAGGTCCTCACCGTGCTTACCATGTATAAAGAAGACCTGACCTTGGACCCCAGATACAGAACCCTTGGCAAGGCCAGAGGCTGAGTCTGAAAATCTTCCACGAGAACGTCTCTTAAATAGTATTTCTGTGACAATTATGCAGCTGTGTGAATGGTCCACATAGGGAAAAAAGGGACACTTTAAAGCTCCCTTTGAGCCCCCCCCCCCCGCCCCGCTCCCCCCCCCCGCCCCGCTCCCCCCGCGCCGCCCCCCGCCCCCGCTTTCTTTTTACTGGGAATGTGAAAGACTAGGTCCTGGAAGGGAAAGACAGGAGGCTAGGCACTGTGACCAGATTGGGTAGGGAAGGGTGAGCTGCAAGAACCTTGCCCTGGACCTGAGGTCCTTGTGAAATCTCTGGATGCCAAGGCAGAGCATACCTCTGCACCCTGGCTGGAGGACACCCACCTCTGACACATCCTGCACGTTCACCATCTTCTTGGTCTGAGCCACATGGCCCACAATCCCAATGTCCAGTGGGAATACGATCTCAGAGTCAGGGGGCACCAGGCAGTCCTCCAGGAGGCTATCTGGCTGCACGCTGAAGAGCCGTGTGGCCAGTTCAGCTATGCCATTGCGCTGGCGGTACATGAAGAGGCTGCAGCGATCAGCATGCAGGATGGTGCAGAGGCGCCGCAGGATCTTGAAGACCACACGTTCCATATTGACACTCTCTTGCATGTCCTGTACCAGTTCAAACAGTGCTGCACTCTCTTCCACCTGGCACAGCTCTCGCAGGCTGCCACAGTCCGCCAGCCAACCATCTTCGCAGGCCCCTGCCACATTTTCAGGGCTCAGCTTCTTCCCAAAATATTGGTGGGCGAAAGTGGGGTTCCCATCTAAGAAGGTGCGTACCTGTTCCTCACTGAGGCTCATGGTGCCCCTGCTGCTGTGCCCAGGGCTTTCACTCCTCCCAGGTACACATGGATCTGCAAACACTGTTGTCAGCAAAGTCTTTCTTAGTGATGATTAGGGAGCCCAGGGGAGACCGCTGACTCATACCACAGAAGTAGCCTGTCCTCTCTCTTCTCAGTTCAGCAGTCCCAGTTCCCCTGCAAAAAACTGGATATTTAGAATTGGTGTTTTGGGTAAAGCTAGGGGGGCTTCCTGTCTGTTGCAGGAATTATGGGCAATTAAGGGAGGGCAAGTCACTTCTGGGGTAACAGGCCCTGATATCGCATCCCAAACTAGATAATTCCACAAACACAGGCTATGACCCTCTTTGTTTAGGGAGCTGCTGAAGGATTTGGGTTGGTCCAACAGGAAGTTCCTGGTCCTCCTGAGCTCAGGTACCCTGGGAGGGAGGTGAGCAATGGCCTTCCAGAACTGCAGTTGACTTCTGAGATGCAGAGTGTGCAAGGAGGTGTCCATGCCTGGAAGACAGACAGCTACAGGAATCTTAGCGCAGACTGTCCCTAGAATCCTTGGTTAGAAGTTGCTCCTCACATCCCTCCTTGGTCTTTACCTGCTATGGAAGACGCAGCTTTGGAGTGGCGTCACTCTGCAGCCATGTGGCTGTCATTCAAGCTGAACAGCTGCCTACTATAAACTCAGGACTTTCCCTTTTGATGTCACCAGTCACCAGGGCCCTGGGCCCACGTGTCCTCTCTAGAAACTCTGTCTTGATTCTGGACTAGCTCTTCCCTGGCCTCAGAGTTCATAAAGTTTACATGACAGTGGAATTACACAGAGTGTCGTGTGAGCCAGACAGGTGGAAGTGTTTTCTGCTACTTTGAATATAGAAACTTACTTTTCAGGCATATTTATTTGTGTTGCTAGATTCTTGTCCTGTATTCATCTACAGTTGTACTGTGAGCACTGTTTTACAGACCTGCAAACCTGTGTGTCCATCCAGGGTGAGTGCATCAGATGTCAGTAGGTGTCATGGTGTTGGCTTCTGTGGTAGTCATGATGTGATGATTAAAAAGTGTGGCTCAGAAACTCAATTCTGGCTGTCCCGATGCTCTGCTGCAGGCCAGCTCCATGCATTAAGCACTAAGAATATTGCAGGGGCTGTGAGTACATGAGGGTGTGCATGCCTGCACATGAGAACATGTGAGTGCTGATGGATAGAGGGAAGCCTAGGGACATAGAACTCTGTTCATTGTATGAGCTGGCCTAGAGCACCCAACCTAACCTCAAAAATGAGAATATAAGATGCATTAATTAGAAGGATTTCTGGGTCTTATTCCAGGTGAAACCAGAAATCAAACCATGGACCTCTAGGAACTACCCAGGAGCATCTTCATTTTGCCTCTTCCATGGATCACTATACTTCCCACCAGGGTATAGGGTTTGCATATAATTTTGACTTTTCTGCATCAGCTGACAAGGTGTATGCTTGGTGTACACATGCTTAATGATTTCTCGGCATAAAACTCTGGCTTAGTGCTGGCACCTGCAGTTTCCTGGGCAGGAGAGGTTGACTAAGTGCACAGCTGTGTGTATACACTGGGCTTAGCTGAGTGTAACAGGTACCTGTACCCACAAATTCTTGCCTCTGCTGAGTCATGTGCAGCTTCCTTTCAGGAATCTGCTTGGAGGTCTCTCAATCCTGACTGGGGACGCAGGGGAAACACTTTGGGAGAGGGGCAGGTGCGTGGGCAAACCCTGAAGTGCTGGGGTTTATGCTCAGGGTAGCAGGCCACCGATTGCTTCCTGGGGGACCAGCCTCCAGCAGCACAGGGCTCTAAAGGAGTCCACAACGTCAGCACGTACTAAGACTTTTCTGTCTGAGGGGGGTGGGGGAAAAGACACTCACTCACTCTCTTGATGGTGTCCTTCAGACATTTTCTTTATTCTTTGTTTGCATTCTCCATTCTTTATTTTCCTCATGATTTCCTGCTCTCATTTTTGATGTTTTCCTTCTAACTCTCATTCTTGATGTTTTCCTTCTAGCCCATTTTAAGTATATCTTTCAGGCAATCTAAAAATTACAATGTAGTTACATTCTGTTTTTTAAGTGAATGAATACAAGTTAAAAAACAGCATGTTTTCCATATTCCTCACATGATTAAATATTAGTATTGCAGGTGAAAAACAAATTATCCCAAGAACCCACATACATTCATATCCAAGCAACTTATTATAAATTAACCAAGTAGGCAAGCAAGGTATTCTTCTCAGTCAGGTCTTTTACTGGCAAGTTTCATTTTGCAGTTACAAAGAAAGGACCAATGCTCTATTACTTATCTTGAAAGGTAATCTTATAAGGAATCACAAATCTAAACTTTTGTATATAAAGAAGAATCAGTCAGCTCTACTTTAAATCTTTAGGGTGCATACCCACTCAACAATAGTTTTTTTTTTTTTTTTTTTTTTTTTTTGGTTTTTTGAGACAGGGTTTCTCTGTGTAGCTTTGCGCCTTTCCTGGGACTCACTTGGTAGCCCAGGCTGGCCTCGAACTCACAGAGATCCGCCTGGCTCTGCCTCCCGATAGCGGGATTAAAGGTGTGCACCACCACCGCCCGGCACAACAATAGTTTTTTTTTTGTTGTTGTTGTTGGTTTTTTTGGGGGGGGGCAGGAGATTGAGGGCAAAAATGGGTATAAGGAATTAATCATCACCTTTGGTCATCAACCAATCCTAGCAAGAAAGGCATGTCAGCTAGTAATAATTGGGCTGCTTTGTTCTTGTTCCTTGACCTTAAAGAGTTCCGCATTCAACATGTGCCTTTCTAAAACTTTAGATCATCTTCTAGAGTTTTTCATCTTAAAGCTATTTGACAAAAACATCTTAGTAACCTTATTTTCAAAGCTTTGTTTCATCTGTGATGCACACTGAAACCTGTGAACACATCTCCCAACATTTAGACATCATTTTCATAATAATCCACAGGTAAAAATGCCCAGTAGAAAGGTATATTTTCATGAGATAAACACACTACATTACAGGCAGTGAAGATCTTCCCACACCCAATTGCACCATGCCAGATACCAGATAAAGACAGTAGCAGAAAACATGTAAAGACACAGCAGAAGCAAAAGACATCCCAGTGTTTGTGGTCTCAGGACCTTGCCTGTCCAATTGATCCATCAGAGTGTTTCCTCCTGGTGGGCTGACAACTTCAACTTCCACCTGCCGCTCCTCTGACATGGCCACTGGCAGCCATCTGCTTGGCATTCAGTTCTGGAATGGCTTGGAACAGGAATGGCATTTTATCTGTGCTGGATAAGAGGTAAATGTCAGCTGGGTGGTGGTGGCACACGCCTTTAATCCCGCTATCGGGAGGCAGAGCCAGGCTTATCTCTGTGAGTTCAAGGCCAGCCTGGACTACCAAGTGAGTTCCAGGAAAGGCACAAAGCTACACAGAGAAACCCTGTCTCAAAAAACCAAAAAAAAAAAAAAAAAAAAAAAAAAAAAGAGGTAAATGTCTACAGAAGTCACCTTGTTCCACTCCGAGACCCACCAACCTGCTCTGGTACCACAGAGCAGCAGTACAGGTGTGGGAACCATGGAGAAAACCACAGGCAGGGGCGGTGGTCACAGGACAAATTTAGCTTGGAGTTCATTCACTCTGACCCTAACCCATCCAACATCCACCTGTGGTGCTACTATGGCGCCTACAGGCATACTGGTTTGGGGTGTAGGAACTCAATAATCCCCAGAGGAGCCCTAAACTCACGTTGATAGGGGCGCTACATAAATGTCTCAAGGCAATGGCGCTGCACTGATTGTCCCATCCCCATCTCCCTATCTCACATTCTTAAATATCTACTAGTGATGCTTTCGGGGTCTCTGATTGGGGTGGACTCAAGAAAGTCATAAAAATAGACCTGTGGGGCACACCTGTGAGACATCTGTAACACACCTCTGTGATGCATACCTATGAAGTAGCCCATAGAAAACTCCTGTGAGCTGCACTTATGAGATATACCTGTGAGAAGCACCCCATGTGTACCTGTGGCTGCACCTGTAAGACACAGGCATGCTCAAAGGGCCATTGGACTCACCAGGTGACTTCTTTACAGATGCAACTGGGAGATGCTTAAGGAGAAGTGGGACTGTTTCATTTGCCAGTCTCTTATTAATTTTGCCTCATCATAATGTGGAATTTTAAAATGAGTCACACATCCTGGGAGTCATTTAGAACAGGAATGTGTCATCACCAGCTGTTATGGGAAGAGAATCTGGCTTCTTGTACCAAATTGTGGAGAGGATACAATTAGACAAGGAGCAGTATGTTCTGGTATTAAAATTAACCAGTCAGGAAAAAATGGCAAGAGATAGAAGTGAGGAGAAATTAGAGCTCACTACCAGAGTCCCATCATGTCTATGAGCAGAGGACCAGATACATGCATCTCAGAATGAGATCCTGGGAGCAGGATAAGAAAGGCCATGGGCAGAAGATGGGGACAGACCAAACACCTAGGCCTTCTGTGGCGACAAGATGGGCAGACCCTCAGCTAGGTTTCTTTTTGAGACAATAATCTTGCTGTGTAGACCAGGGTGGCTTCCAACTCAAGACACCCCTGTATCTGCCCACTAAGTGCTAGGATTACAGGTATGGGCCATCATATCCAGCTTTGTCTAGGCTTCTTATTTTATATTCCCAGCTAACAATGACTGTAGCAGGCTTTCTTGGACCACCAGCCCCCAAATAATAACATAGAGACTTATTATTAATTATGAATGTTCAGCTTGTTTCTAGCTAGCTTTAAAAAAAAATTAACTTAAATTCACCATTTCTATCAATCTATGTGCTGCCCTGAGGCTCATTTACCTCATCTATATACTGTCCATCCTGCTTTCCTGCTTCCTGTGTGTCTGGCTGGCTGGCTGGACCCTAGGCTGGCTGGCTGGCTGGCTGGCTGGCTGACTGGCTGGCTGGCTTGCTCCCCTTTTTTCTCTGCCCACCAGCCCTGTCTATTCTTCCTCTGCCTAGCTATTGGCCATTTAGCACTTTATTAGACCAATCAGGTGCCTTAGGCAGACAAGGTAAAACAGCAACACACCTTTACATAATTAAACAAAAGCAGCATAAACAAAAGCAACACATCTTGACATAGTTAAACAATTATTCTGCAACACAAACAAATGCAACTCATCTTTACATAGTTAAACAAATACTATATTTTCACAACAAATGACCTTACATAGATAGTCTTTGAGTGAGGAATGATGTGGTATGCAGCAGGCACCAACAGTACACACAAAGAAGACAGATCACTATCAGAGATCCACAAAGAATGGCCGTTATATGATGGAGGGTCTGGGATGAATCAGCAGGAAGCATTTCACTAATAAACAGGCTTGGGCAGAAGATAATGTTAGACCAAATGGATAAAGCAGGTCCTGTGCTTGCTGTTTTGGAAACAGTGTTCTGAAGCTGAAAATTGCTGGTTAGCAGCCCAAGTGCAGTGCCCACCCATGGTCCTGCTTCTGTCAAGAGAGGACCAGTGATCAACTGCATATTTCTACTGGTGACACGGGAGGCCAGCCCTAGAGACTGGTGTCCAGCCCATAGCTGCAGGGCTCAGAACAGGGTGGTGGCCCTAGGCATCAGGTGGCCACTCTGATAAATCTCCCTTCTGAGCCTGGCCAGGATGTGCCTGTGAGTGAGGAGGTGTCACACAAGGCAAGAAGTACAATGTATCTTTACTGCCAGTTTTGGGTTCTGTGTCCACCCAAGCACCAAAGGGTAGCTTAAGTACCATGCTGGGGTTCTTGGCAACTGGAAGTGTGAGCCTGCCTTAGCATGTGGAAACTTGCTCTGTGCACATCCATGTCCACTTTTTCTTTCCTTAGAGAGCTTCTTGACGTTTCCATAGTGGGAACCGTTCATGCATTTGTTTTGTTTTATCTGAAGCTCTGGGCCACAAAGTTGGAATTTCCAACTTAACATTCACAAACTGTCCCTGGTCTCATGGGGCCAATGGGTCAACAGATGTGTATTATAGAATTCCACAGATGTGTTCAGAACTGCTCACTAAGCCAATGGCTAAGGTAGAGTGGAGATGCCTAGTGGGTGACTCATGAGGGTTCACTCTATTCTGAACAGCAGAAGTCCTAGAGGTCTCGGGAGGTTAAGGAGCATCATCTCTAAGGATAGGTGGCCCGCCTATGGCTTGTTTTGCATAGAACTCAGGGAGTAGGTGTGGATGCTGAGGTTGGTCAAGTGAGGCTGAGAGTGGGTTGGTAAGATTGATCCTCATATAGGTGATGGACATGTTGATAACCCTACATGGTCATGGGTCATCCACAAGTTTATCTGACTTCCTGGTTTCCTGGTTTGACCCAGTGTTTTGTAGAAAAACCTGTTTGGTCTCAGTCTAGTGTCGAGCATAGCAAGACTAGCACTCAGTGGAGCTGGGGTGGCATCCAATATGCTAGGCTATGCAACACCTCTTCACATAGTTCCTGAAGAAGGTTCCCCAATAATTATGTCTTATTTCTTTTTCTGATGGCTTGAGGTTTTGGGGGTCTTTGTAAATACTTTAGGGGCTTATGAATTCTCTTTATGTACTGGACAGCATGACTGAAATCTGTGCAGCCACCAGGGCTCCTCAGGCATGGCACAGAGGTCCATCCTGGGAAATTCTGCAGTGGAGACCTTGAAAGTGCAGAAAGGACCCTGAGTTCAACAGAGACCCTGAGAGTACAAGGGGCCCAGGAAGGGCACTTACAAGCTTCCCATGGCATGGATAGGCTATTTTTGGCAGCAGTAAACAGGGAAGATAGGCAGGTCAAAATGAAGCCATCAGTTTGGATAGGCATAGACAAAGAAACAGATGCCGCAGGAACTAAGAGACCTCAATGCTGTAATCTGCGCAGATGATGGCAAAAAGGCCACCAAGCACAGTTTGGAGCCAAAAGCCGAGGGTTCACCTTCCTTAAAAGGTGGAGCCAAGGCCTGGGATATAGTGGAGGTTTCAACCTCCACACAGTTCTTACTCCCATGCATGTTGGAATGAGGCCTTGTGGCACCAGCATCCAGAAGGCACATGGAACAGACCAGCAGAGGGACTTGGTTCAATTAAAAGGTTTTGCAGTTGTAACCATTACTGTACATTCAGAGATTTTGAATACAGGGGATTTTGTTGTTGTTGTTATTGTTTTGTTTTGTTGGATTTTTAAGAAAATATGAGGCCATTTAAACTTGAAGCCAACAATAAGTCCTTTTGGAATGTCAAAGTGTAGCATGAATCTTAAAGAGTCTTTATTAATATAATCAAACCTGAGGCCAGTTATTGGGGTGTACACTGGAAGATCAGAGAGACAGAACAAGCCACAGCTACCTCACCTTGCCAGTTCCTCAGCTGGTCCTGTTTCCTCAGACTGGGTGCTTCTGAGTCCTCATCCAGAATGAATCCTAGCTGAACTGCTGCTAGAAGCCTGAAAGCTTAACCAGCCAAATGTTTCTAGTTCCTGGTCTTCACGCCTTATATATATTTCCTTTCTGCCTCACTCCCTGGGATTAAAGGCTCACTTCTTGGGATTAAAGGCGTGAGTCACCATGCCTGGCTGTTTCCAATGTGGCCTTGAACTCACAGAGATCCAGAGGGATTTCTCCTCTGGAATGCTAGGATTAAAGGTGTGAGTGCCACCATTTTCTAGCCTTTGTATCTAGTGGCTGTTCTGTCTCTGACCCCAGATAAGTTTATTAGGGTGCACAATATTTTGGGGAACACAATACCACCACATCAAAGACTGTCAATGAGCACCTGAGAGGACACAGCTGCTGTGATACAGCTTTCAAGAGCTCTTTTGTAGTGTGAACTCACAAATGAGCACAAAGTGCCATTTGTCCACTTGAAATGGAGCCCCCTGATAGGGCCTCCAGGAAGGTTCCTCCTTTCTCTAGCATACCTAATCGTCTGTTGAGGCAGAAGATTGCCTTTTGAAATTAAAACAAAAATTGTTGTGGCAAAATACACACAAGAAAAATTTTAATCATATTTAAGTATGCAGTTTGGTGGTGTTGAGAACACTGTGAGCCATTTTTACCATCTACCTGCAGCTCTATCTCATCTTCCAGACTAAAACTCAGTTCCCATTAAACACTAACTTCCTGCCCTGTCCCCAGTCCCTGACAGTTAACATTTTTCTGTTGTTTGTATGACTTCAATAACTCTAGGGCTCTCATTTCAGTAGCACCACAAAATATTTGTCTTTTTGTGTTTAGTTTAGTTCATCAGCATATACATATACATATCAGCATATATATACACATCCTCACATACATGTTGCAGTCTGTGTCAGAATCTCATTCTGTTTCAAGATTGAATAATATTCCATGATGTGGATGGACCACATTTTGCTCCTCCTCTTATCCTTCAACAGATATTTGGGCTGCCTCCACTTTGTAGCTGCTGTGAATACGCTGTATGAACTTGAATGTACAGATGTGCCCTTGAAGACCTGTAAGAACTGTTTATTGACCCAGAATTTTATTGCTTTTCTGCAGATGTAAGGGAAGTATTTTCCCTTTATGTGTGTGTGTGTGTGTGTGTGTATGTGTGTGGTTTTTTTGTTTGTTTTGTTTGTTTGTTTGTTTGTTTTCTGAGACAGGGTTTCTCTGTGAAACAGTCTTAGCTGCCCTGGAACTCACTTTGTAGAACAGGCTGGCCTCTGCTTCCCAAGTGCTGGGATTAAAGGTGTGCACCACTACCAACTGGCCCAAAAATTTACTTGTTTTTTACATTATGGGCATTGGTGTTTTGCCATGGGTGTTGAATACCCTGGAACTGGAGTTATAGACAGTTGTGGGTTGCCATGTGGGTGCTTGGAATTGAACCTGGGTCCTCTGGAAGAGCAGCCAGTGCTCTTAACCACTGAGCCATCTCTCTAGTTCCATTTTCCCTCATTTATTTTGACAAGATTTATATCACTTTAAGTTAGGATAACTGGCAGACTTTAAATTAGCGCTGGAACATCCCATCCTTGGACCTGAAGAAATGGCTCAGTAGTTAAAAAATCAGTGCTAGAGTCTCAAAAACAAAAACAAAAACAAAACAAAGAAAGAATAGTGCTGGAATCCCAGTAGTTAACATAAAGTGTGTGTGTGTGTGTGTGTGTGTGTGTGTGTGTGTGTGTGTGTGTGTGTGATGGTCTGTATGTCAAATTGCTCTGATTGGTCAATAAATAAAACACTGATTGGCCAGTGGCTAGGCAGGAAGTATAGGCGGGACTAACAGAGAGGAGGAAAGAAAGAACAGGAAGGCAGAGGGGAGACACTGCCAGCGGCCACCAGGACAAGCAGCATGTGAAGATGCCAGTAAGCCATGTGGCAAGGTATAGATTTATGGAAATGGGTTAATTTAAGCTATAAGAACAGTTAGCAAGAAGCCTGCCATGGCCATACAGTTTGTAAGCAATATAAGTCTCTGTGTTTACTTGGTTGGGTCTGAGTGGCTGTGGGACTGGCGGGTGACAGAGATTTGTCCTGACTGTGGGCAAGGCAGGAAAACTCTAGCAACGTGTGTGTGTGTGTGTGTGTGTGTGTGTGTGTGTGTGTGTGTGTGAGTGTCATCTGAGGAGAGATGAGTAAGAGCTATTGGAAGTGTCCAGGAGCCAGATGCCTCTCAAGACGTTGACTTAGAGAGGGCATCTGAGTAGTCTTTGTGTCAATGATTGCAGTGGTTTGAAAGAGGATGGCCCTCATAAGCTGCATGTTTGGTCACCAGTTGGTGGGGCTGTTTGGGAAGGATTAGAAGGTGTGGCCTTGTTGGAGAAGGTGTGTTGCTAGGGATTTCAAAAGCTTACCCTTTACCATTAGCCCCCTCTGCCTGTGCTTGTGGATCAGATGTAAGCTCTCAGCTACTGCTCCAGTGACCTGCCTGCCTGCTGCCAAGCTCCCCACATGATGATTATGGACTCTAACCCTCTGGAACTACAAACCCTCAAATTAAATGCTTTCTTTTGTAAGTTGCCATTATAAATTTTTATAAGTTGGTCATGTTGTCTATTCACAGCCATAGAGAAGTAACTTAGACAATGATTCAAAATGAGAGGGCTATAGACTCAGCAAAGGCCTTGAGGTTGCTGATAGGAGAGCCAAGCGTGAGCCACAAAGGACAAAGGTGGAGACCGGGGAATGGCGGGGGAGGTTGATTGAGTTGATCAAGTCAGTCAGACGGCAACAGCGCTAACTTGCTGCTGGTCAGAGCTGCTCTGGGTGGAAGCTGTAATGGTCCTTCTGGGTCCTTCAGCTTTTCTATTTGCACTGCTGTGAGGCACAGAGGCCTTTGCAAATAGCCATGATTATCTTCTACCAGGTGCCTGAGTGGGAACAAGTGTCTTGCTGACTACCCTAGCTTTATTTCTGTTGTTGTCATAAAATATATTGACAAAAAGCAACCTAGGAGAGAAATGGTTTATTTTAGCTTACAATTCCAAATGACAGTTTGCCATCATTTAGGGGAAATCAAGGCAGAAACTGGAGAAGCTAGACACAACACATCCACAGTTAAAAGTGGAGAGAATAAACACATATAGAGCCTGTTTGCTAGTTTTCTTAACTCATATAGTTCAGGGCCCAGCCTAGAGAATGGTGCTCTGGATCTTATGTATCAGTTAACCATCAAGGCAATCTTCCAAAGACATACTCTCAGGCCAATCTAGACAATCCCCCAATTGAGAATCCATTCTCAGGTGAGTCTAGGCTATGTCAAGCTGAGAATGGAAACTAAATAGTACACTGACCCTATGAAGTGTAAGTCTACATACTCACCTCCTCACAGAATGGCCAAGTGGGTGACACCTTTCTTTGTCTAGAAGTAGCCACTTCATGCCAGGCATGGTGGCGCACGCCTTTAGCCCCAACACTAGGGAGGCAGAGGCAGGTGGATCTCAGTGAGTTCAAGGCCAGCCTGGTCTACAGAGTGAGTTCCAAGACAGCCAAGGCTCCACAGAGGAACTCTGTTTCAAAAAACCAGAAGAAGGAGAAGGAGAAGGAAAAGGAAAAAAAGAGGAAAAGGAAGAGGAAGAGGAAAAGGAAGAGGAAGAGGAAGAAGTAGCATCCATTTTCCCTGGGCTTGTGCCCCGGGGGGTCTCTAACCCCACAAGACGAGCCACTGGACAGCGTGTGGACTGAAGATGTTGGGGGTATGGGCTTTTGTAGTCCTGCTGCCACCACCTTATCACCAGCAGGCAACCTGGTCGGTGCTAGGAAGCTGTTGTTTCTGATGCTCTGAGCAGGAGCCATCTGGGTCCTGTGTGTCCTGGTGGCCAGACTCTGGTTCATCATTCACCCCAAGATGACCCCAGAGATATCAGTTCACATCCTTTCAGGGCGAACATGAGTTTGGCATCTGTCTCTTGGAGGAAAAACATTGCTCAGGCCCAGGTTGTTGCTGTGAGGATCTGGAAGTGGATGGCTGTCTACAGCTTGTTCAGCCAGAAGGCAGAATGTGGCTCCAAGATTAGTGCAGGTTCAGCAACACACAACCTGTTTCCAAAGGGCTATAGCCAGGGTTCCTGGTGCATCTGTTGACCTGAGGGATCGTGTCCTGTCTCTAAGGGAAAGGCTGCCTGTTCACCATAGAGTCCCATGTGGGGGCTGGGGAGCCTCCCTGGCTTTGAGGGCAGAACATTTGGGCTTTAACTGAGCAGAGCCTATTTAAGAAACATTATTTAAGGAACTCACTCACTCATTTAAGAAACGTTAAGGGACACAGAGAAATAGCTGAGCACTGATACAGAAATGCAGAGTCATACCCATGATCAGAAAGGCCTTTCTGAAAGCAGGAGGGTCTGGCTCAGTCACCTCCTGTGAGGAAAACCAGGGTCTGATTGAGGAGACCTCAGACTCTAGGGTTGGATAAAGTGCTTCTGAGTAAGCTGTGTTTGAAGTAGTGCTGATATTGCAGTGAGAAGTCAGTTCTACCTGGAAACCGTCCTCAAGATACTGACCTGTGGCATTGTTGAAAGAATTTGGAAAAAACAGAAAGCTTCTTCTAATTGTCATGGCATGGGGCCATTGTCCTCATTCTTTGTCCGCAGAGATATCACATCTACAAAAGAACTTTTTCCACAGCTGTGGTTCCAGAATGAAAAGGATTTATCTCAGCTATCCTCTAACTATAAAATTTAGAGAAAACCAAAGGGAGACAGAATCATGGTTGTTATAAGCTCAATTCATTTGAGGTTATAACCTTTGCACAGGACAAGCTATTAACTCCAGTTTTAACTTCCAATCCCCACTTCTAGTACTTGTGATATATCATCTTTGGTCTAGGGCCCCTTTCACATCTAATTTTATATCTATCTATCTATCTATCTATCTATCTATCTATCTATCTATCTATCATCTATCTACCTACCTGCCTACCTATGCATTCATCTAGCCACTCTTCCATCTATCTATCTAACCATCATTATCAATTCATTCACTTATATATGGTTAAGCACACATATATGATTAAACCATTTTGCTTTTTTATCTACTTAGAGATATAGCTTTGTCACTTCTGACTGATATTTAATATTTTACAGTGTGCTTTTAGCACACTGTCCACAGTTGTATTGAAGTATAATTGACAAAATCAAACTTATACACGTTTAGTTTGGTCCCCTGAGCACAGCCCTGTCTCTTAAACCCAGGAAGGTCTTTGACTCTGCCTGGGCTCCTGGGTTGGCACCATTGCTGGCAACTCTCAAGCTGTTACATGATGTATTGGATTATTTGATGCTCAGTTACTGTATTCCCTTGTTTAATGCCTAGCATTTGAACACCACACTTGCTGCCTTCTGTGCAGCATTTGAGTTATTTAAAGGGGAGGGAGACCCTGGCACCTATGCTCTTACTGTTTTGGCAGGAGTTCTTCTTTTAATTGCACCAGTAATTGTTCTTTGCCTGCTTGTGACTCGATGCCTCGGATGAAACTTCAGTGTCATCCCTGAGCATCTATCTCTGTGAGGGTTTATTTGAAAATCTGGGATGATCGTCCAGCCATTGTGCTTTTGTTTGCATTACAAGAAGGTTTGATTTGCAGGATGGTTGTGTCTACTTATGTCTGCTAAGGAAGAAAGGCTCCACCAGGACTGTCCAGCCCTGGCTTTGGCAGTCCAGGAATACAAGGAGCAGTGTGGTAGACAGCAGCAGCAGCATGATTACAAATGAGGAAAAGAACACAGGAAACACAAGAGCCCTGCTTAGTTCCACAGGTAGAAGCAAGGCCCAATCCAGGTGGAGTGGTGGGAGGCCAGAGTATGTGGGAGATTGTAACATGAATCTTAAAAGTTCTTATTAAGAGCCGGGCGGTGGTGGCTTTAATCCTTTAATCCTAGCACTCGGGAGGCAGAGCCAGGCGGATCTCTGTGAGTTCGAGGCCAGCCTGGGCTACCAAGTGAGCTCCAGGAAAGGCGCAAAGCTACACAGAGAAACCCTGTCTCGGAAAACCAAAAAAAAAAAAAAAAAAAAAAAAAAGTTCTTATTAATAAAATCAAACCTGAGCCAGGTATTGGGGTGAACTCTGGAAGGTCAGAGAAGCAAAACAAGCCACAGCCAACCTCACCTTGCTAGTTTCTCAGCTGATCCTGTTTCCTCAGACTGGATACCTCTGAGTCCTCATCCAGAATGAATCTCAGCTGAACTGCTGCTCGAAAGTCTGAAAGCTTAACCAGCCAAATGCTTCTAGTTTCTGGTCCTCACGCCTTATATACCTTTCTGCTTTCTACCACCACTCCCTGGGATTAAAGGTGTGAGCAACCATGCTTGGCTGTATCCTTGAACATATGGATTTTTGCCTCTGGAATGCTAGGATTAAAGGCGTATGCTACCACTGCCTATCCTAAGTATCTAGTGGCTTTTCTGTTCTCTGACCCCAGATAAGTTTATTAGGGTACACAATATTTTGGGGAACACAATACCACCACAGGAGATAGAGCCAGGTCCATTTCTGAAGGAAACCAAAGCAGAGAAGTTTCTCTATTCTTTCTAGTACAGCATCAGTGCATAGTCCTGCAGCGGTGGTACAGCTGTGTCTTCATGATGGAGATGAAGAGTGGAAATTCTTTCTTGGGAGATGAGTCCCACTTATTCTGGATCCCACTGCTAAAACAAGGTCAGCTGGCAGCACTGTCCACCTCTGACATGGCTTACCTGGGCTCTGTACTACCATAAACAGAAGTCAGAGGAGACATAGAAGTATTCCCATTAAGTGCTTCAACTTGACTCCAAAGGAGACCATGAAAGACATGTGAACAGTTACAGTATTTGAGGTCCATCCAAGAGAGGTTTCTCATGCATCTCAGGACAATTTGCCCTTCCATGTTGACCTTACTCATAAATGCTGTGTCTCATTCTAGTGATTTATTGCCTGGGTCTGGGGCCTGGGACAGCACCCAGAGCTTTACAGACCTCCATGGCCCTGGATTGGCTATAGCACTGGCTAGACATAATATTTTGTTCCCCAAATTCCACCTGTGCCTGGTGAAGCAGTGACCCCACCCCCCAGGTTATCGTCCTGGTAGTACTCATATATAGGATTTGATTGTGGGTTTGGAGTTAGTCTAGAATAAGTTCATGTGTCCCGTGGCTCCACTGCGGGGAATGAGGGTCTGGTTAAGCAGGTGTGGGAAGCATGGCTACCTTCCAGGAAGAAGCCTGGGTCAGGAGACAGAAAGAGAGTGGTCTGTATGTGTTAGAGGATGGCAGAGACTTTGCCCTAAGGATCCTGATTTGCCAGTCTGTTGGCCTGGAACAGCCAAGGAATGCCTATGCCTGCATTTGCATGACTCTGGGAGACCATTCTGGTGGGTTTAGGTAGGACAACTGACTGGTCTGAGTGGAAACCTTCAAGAGGCAACCATGAACTTGTTTTTGGTAGGCAGGACCTACGGCCCACTGTGTGCTCCTGCAGAGTTCATCACAGTGTGTTGTATGCACTTGTTGATCCCCTGCCAAGGTGTGTATCCAGGTAACTCTGGGCAGGGCAGAGCTATTGGAGCCCAAGGATGGGAAGTAACAGGCGAGGAGGCTTTGGAGGGTTCTTGGGCATATGGCCTCTGGGGATAGTCCTTTGGTGGGGAGGGTCTCTAAGTGTACTCAGCTAGGGCAAGAGTGACAGGTGACTGGGCAGTGACAGAATGAGCTCATTCTCTGAGACACCACAGGAAAGCCTGACCTCAACAGAGAAAGAATACCAAAAGCACTTCTGGCTGATGGGACTCAGCCCCAAAGGATGGAGGTTGAGGATTTGTGGGAGAGCAACAGGCATTCACTAGCTGGTCTGAGATCAGACCAGGAATACCCTAGGGACCCAGACATGGGCCATGTGGTGCTTTGAATAGGAATGGTCCCCATATTTGAGTGCTTAGCTATCAGGGAGTAGCATTGTTTGAGAAGAACTGGAGGTGTGACCTTGTTGGAGGAAGTATGTCACTGGGTGTGGACTTTAAAGTTTCAAAACCCCAAGTTAAGCCCAGTCTCTCTGTGTCTCTGTCTCTGTGTCTCTGTCTCTGTCTCTCTCTGTCTCTCTGTCTCTGTCTCTCTCTGTCTCTGTCTCTCTCTCTCTCTCTGTCTGTCTCTCTGTCTCTGTCTCTCTCTCTGTCTCTCTGTCTCTGTCTCTCTGTCTCTGTCTCTGTCTCTCTCTCTCTCTCTCTCTCTGTGGATCAGGATGTAGAGCTCTCAGCTACTTCTCCAGTACCATGTCTGCCTGCGTGGCAGCATGCTCCCTGCCTTCAACTATCCTCTGAAACTCTAAGCCCCCACTTAAATGCTTTCTTTTATAAGAGTTGTTGTGGTCATGGTGGCTCTTCACAGCAACAGAATAGTGACAAAGACAGGCCATGAGGGAATATTTGTGGTGGGAACTCCTAGAAGCCTTGGAGCCAAAGCCTGAATAACTCTTCATCCAAGATTTTATGACCAGGAAGTGTTTCTAAGGTGACACGTCAGGTCACATAATTTCCTGATGGAGTTCACCCTCGTGTTCTCTCACACTTTATGAATGAAATCTAGCACCTTAGGCCCAGACTCAAGTGTAGCAAGTCTCTTAAGAACGTTCCAAGCTATAGACCAATGGTTCTCAATCTTCCTAACTCTGTGACCCTTTAATATAGTTCTTCATGTTGTGATGACCCCCAACCATGAAATTATTTTGTAACTATAATTTTGCTACTGTTATGATTGTAATTTAAATATCTGATGTGTAGGATGTCTGATATGTGACACCCAAAGAGGCTGTAACCCACAGGCTGAGAAGTGTTGCTTATAGACCATTATGACTAGTAAGTCATAGTTTACATTCTTCAAATTTTAATTGTGTAAATTTTAAAAATCAGTCATACAAATATTCACAGACCATGTACTATATGCCAGGTGCTGTTATTGACACTGAGAACAATAAGTAAACAAACAGGTCCCTGTCTTCAGATCCCTGGACTCAACAGTCAAATAACCAAGTCTACTTGGTGAATTCCAGGCCATTAATAGACCCTGTCTCACCTTTTTAGTTAAATTTTTATGAGGAAACAGATCTTAGAAAAGACAAGGAGCTTAGGACAGTCTGAATGAGGAGGCTTCCCTACAGGTACCCTGAACATAGTGAGACAGAGTGAGCCAGGGAGTAAGGGAGATTAATGTGTAACCACACAGAATTGCTTTTGCTCACTTTGAAGGAGAGCAAAAAACATTTTGAGTAGTAGCTACTATAAGTGACTCTCATTTCAAAGGCTGGCTGGCCCCTTGAGAACTATAAAGATGACTATAGGCACCATAGAGGGAAATGTAGGTGCCAGTGGCTAGGGAGCTGCTGCTGGGCAGAGGTCTTCCCAGAACTTTGCTATTGTTTAGGGCCTGGGTGTGGACAGTGAGGACAGCTCTGCAGTTTTGGCAAAGCAAGAATGAGTTTTTCTCAACTGAGTACAAGAGTTGGTGTGGGTCTTGTCTTTCTTTAAAGAAGAGACATGAAAATCTCAACGTGCTGGAATAAGGTCTTGATAGGGCAGATGAAAACAGGAGGCTGGAATCTAACCTGGGGTTTCAGGAGAAAATGTGAACTGAACCATGAGTTTGGGAGTTATCAGTATATAGGTTTCTTACAACTATGAGGCTGGGTGGAAAACCCCAGAGGAGCGAATATGACAGAGGGCAGTGTCAAGGGCTGAGCCCTATAGGCATCTCCTCGACCCCATTTAACACAGCATCCCTTCCCACGTACCCAATGTTTGATGTGTTGCACCTTAGCCTATAGTAAGGCATTTCCTTAGCTATATGATGGTGTTTTTCCTCTCCTACAAAGCTGTCTCAAGAAGCAGGAGCCATACCTTTCCTGGTAACTATTCCTGGACACTCAGAGCATCCTGGTGGTCTGCTAAATCTTTAGAAAATGAGCAGTGCAGGACTGAAGGTCACAAGATTCTTTCCTGTATCTGTTTTCACTTGTCTCTTATGGGAAAGAATGTGAGAAATTACTGTTTTATTAGCATTTGGTGGATCAAAATATAAGAAACAGTTTTATAATCGTACTAAAATTCATGCCATTCTTTGAGCTAACATAAAAATTCTATTAGCAATTTAATGGGCCAGTGAAATGGCTTAGCAGGTAAAGGCACTTGCTACCACCCTGATGACCTGAGTTTGATCTGCGGAACTCACAAGGTGGAAGAAGAAAATCAGATGTTGTAAGTTGTCCTCTGACCTCCACATGTTTTCCACTACAGTCACATTCCCACATGCAAATGCACACACACAGTGAACAAATAAATGCAATTTTAAAAATGGAAAAACTAGGGAAAAAGCATTTTCTTATATAAGTTTGGAAATAATATTTTAAATGAACGTACTTATCTGCTTTTTATTTTATGACTTCAATGTGACTTGCTATTTCTTGCAAAATCCACTGTTTTTGTAACTGTATCACTGACAACAGTATCGCAAAATTAGGACATGAATAAACCCTGATTACATCTGACTCAGCAGGACGCTTGCTCCTGTCGCTGACAAGAGGGTGCTGCTGTGGTTTGAATGCTGGGTGCTGTTTTCACATACGTAGATGAGTTCCATGGAGGACAAGAGGGAATCATGTTGGGATGCCTTTCATTAGAGATATACAATGTGCATGCTATAACTGCAAGGTGACGGCTCCCAAGCATCAGAAGAAACATGTTCTGGACTTAAAACGACGGCTATCGCCACAATCCATTTTAAGTCCAGTCTGCACCGTTCATATTTCCCTTCACTTTATAAGTAAAACAGTCAGCCCCATCAGACTCGCATCATCTGCTAATTTCCGTGGTATAAATTCTCCTGCTGTGGTAAACCATACGCTATCACCCAGAGCTACTGAGCAAGGGGTTGGGAAACACAGAGCAGAATACATATTTTTGCTTAGCTAGACACAATTTCTGAAAACAGGTAATAGAAAAGTGTGGTAAAGGGCTGGAGAGACGGCTCCACAGTTAAGAACACTGGGTGCTCTTCCAGAGATCCTGAGTTCAATTCCCAGCAACCACAGGACAGCTCACAACTATCTGTAATGGGACCTGATGCCCACTTCTGGCATATAAGCAGACATGCAGATAGAGCACTCATACATAAAATACATAAATAAGTAATTAAAAAACTGAACAGAAAAGTGTAGTAAAATAGAAAGTGTTTGCTTTAAGTATTTGTTACCCATATTTTAATATAATTTATTTAATTGTGGTTTTATATAATTTATTTTTACCTGGGCATGGCCAGCTTCACCGAGACTTCAACCTCTGAAGACTCCTTCAGGATGATTGATGTTTCTTGGCTTGACTCTTCTGATTCAGACTCCCTACCTGTTTCAGGCAAGCAAGAAATTGAGTTCCAAATCCCACAATAGTATGTCCAGAACCACTACAATGCAGGTCTTTGTTAGAGGCATGCTGCCTAGTATATACTTCAAACATGATTTTTTTTCCTATTTAAAAAAAAAAGGAAGGAAGGAAAGAAAGAAGTTTCAGGTGAGTTGCTTCTCCAGAGCCATGAATATTATGAGACCGCAAGTCCCTTCTGTGGCACAAATCTAGACCTACACTGGGACAAATCATGGTTGTTTTGCTGGACTCACAGATTGAGTAGCTGATGGGGTTCTCAGGGGATCAGATTGAATGAAGTATAAAAATGTACTTGGGTTATTACAGGAGGAGCCAAAGGGCCAAAGCATGCCATGTTTCCAGTCATGATTTCTGTTCACTTATGATAATAATAATATAGAGAGACTGCCTAATCTTAAAAAGCTAACAAAAGGTTTTTCAAAAAATGCTTTACTGAAGAAGATAAGTGAAAGGGTTGATAGCATTCATAACTGGGCAATACAAACTAAAGTCACAGTGAGAAGCCATCTATGGATACCAGATTGGACAACACACGAGGGAAGCTGATATTATCTTGGGTTGCTAAGAATATAGATTCTTGGAATGTACACACATGGCATGGGGGAATGTGGTAAATAATCTTTGGGTTTCTTCAAAGATAAAAATAAATGTGTGATGGAGCCCAACAATACCATGCCTATTACACACCTAAGGAGGTGGAATTGCACCCACAATGACTTCAACCTGCATGATATCACCTTTGAATAGTATCTCAGTCACCCCTCTAGGGTTGTGAATAAATTCACCCTATCATGCTGTGAATAAACACTTTTTTAGTAGAATTCTATTTAAAGATAAGAACAAACAATCTATCGATTCATGCAAGAGTATGGACAAATCTAAAAGGCATTGAAACCAGAAAAGATTGTCCACTGCATGAGTCCATGTATACGAAATGCTGTAATAAAAACTATAGTGCATTGCTAGTGCACACCTTTAATCCCAGCACTTAGGAGGCAGAAGCAGACAGATTTTTGTGAGTTTGAGGCCAGCCTGGTCTACAGAGTGAGTTCCAGGAAGCCAGGGCTACACAGAGAAACCCTGCCTCAAAAAAATACAAAAAACAAAACAAAACACAAACAAACAAACAAAAACCCCAACAAACTATAATGCATGGACCTAGAGAGGGAGAAAAGTTGAGAAGGCTAACTTTTGCATAAGCTGGAACAGTACTGAGTCATGATTTGGTCACTTGCATAAATTGTCCAAACTCATGGAATTGTAGTTAAGACCAGTGGTTCTAATTTGTACATAAATTATACCTCAGTGCCAAAAGGACAAAAAAGTAAAGATGGTATTACTCACAACCCAGCAATTCCATTCTCAGGCTACTCAACTGTATGTCTCAATGATTCAGGACACAATATCCCAAACTAGCAATAATATGATGTTTACTGCAGTCAACTGGGTAAGTTACAGGGCTTCATAACCATCAATGAGTCAGTTATAGATGTGATGCATTATGGACACACTTCACAAATATATTTGGAACAAAAGAAGTCAGACATGGAGAATCACGCCCTGTGATTCACTGTACAAAGATAAACAAATGATAAAGCAAAACCAAAACCAGGCCAAGCCAACTACAATGGTTAGGAATGTATTCCTCCTAACAAATATCTAAGCAAATGCAGGGAAAGGGTCTGGTGGGCTGACAGGCTCTGAGCTGAATCTCAGGTACTCCAGTCTTGTATCTTGGATGAAGCTAGATAAATGCTTACTTAAATGTCATGAAGATGTCACATGTATATTTAATATTTTCTGTGATTATATTCTATAAAACACAAGCTTTTAATATAATAAACACTGTTATGTCCATCTCTGAGAACTCATGGCCATGGTTTCATGAGTTCTTTGGAAGACTCACTGGGTGTTTTGCACAGAGATGCCTGCACTGCTCATCTGAAGTAACAGGTTAATCGTGGCTATTCCTGGAAAAATGGAGGTGAGATTAAGAATGAAAATGACAGCTACTTGGCCAGTATGATGTGTGCTTTTTGTCCTCAGAACTCATAAGCTGAAAATACAAAGTTATATGTTCATGAGGGTTGGTGGGACCTTTGGGATGTAATTAGTTGAGTAGCTTTGTCATGGAAGGAGTTCTTTGGTTGCTCTGTCTTGCCATGTGATACCACACACCATGCCAGAGTACAGCACGAGGACTTCACAGTTGCAAGCTCCTCTGGAACTGTGAGCTAAATAAACCTTTGCTCTTTGTAAATGTTATGGTATTCCATTATAATAAAAGAAGGTGGACTAAGACATAGGGTATAAATTAAAGAACAAAAATGGTGATATTTTGTTGTACCCTAATAAAATTTGCCTGAAGATCAGAGGACAGAACAAGTCACTAGATTAAACATAGATGCCAGGCAGTGGTGGCACACACCTTTAATCCTAGCACTCAGGAGGCAGAGATCTGTCTGGATCTCTGTGAGTTCAAAGCCACCCTGGACTACATGAGATTGACTCAGTCTAGGGGAGAAAAAGAGCCAGGCATTGGTGGCACACACCTTTAATCCCAGTACTTGGGAAGCACACATGCCTTTAATGGCTGGGAGGAGAATGGTATATAAGGTGTGAGGAGACAGAAACTAAAGGATTTTCAGGTCGAGAAGTCCTAGAGGTAAGACACACCAGTGGCTTGCTCCTTTGTCTCTCTAATCTTTCAGCATTTACCCCAATATCTGGCTCCAAGTTTGTTTGTTTTTTTATTAAAAGACCTTTAGAAATGTGAACAACATAAGTGGTGGAGTAGAAACAAATACAAGCTCAATTAATTGAATCAATATTTTAGTAGGTGCAGTTTTAAATGTTAGTAACTATGTAAATATTAAAATAAGACTCAAAGGTGATAGGAAAATATTCCTTAATACATAATTGCTGTTGTATTTCTGCTGTGTCTTTTCTGGGATTAGCGCTTCTTCCTTGTTTTCAGTGTAGGACAGTGATAATGCCCCAGGAAGAGGCTGCCAGACTCGCCCAGGCTATGTGGGAATTTGCTCAGTAGCTGATGATGTTGTGATTCCTCTCTGGTGTTTTGTTTTGCTTCGTTTTTCCAGGAGTTGCTCTCCTTCCTGCCTCTGAGTCCACCAGGTCACTTGACTAGACTACAGCTACCCTGGGTCCCCTCCTTGGCATGCATGGGAAGTTAAGCAGACTGCAAGTGGAGGTTGAAGAGGGCTCACAGTAGAGCATGGTGAGCTCTTCCTTGGTGAAAGGATCCTGACATAAAGCAATTCAATCTGCTCCAAAATCCTACATGGGTTAGTTTCAATGTCACTCTTGGTTTAGCTGTCCTGGGGCCACAGATTGCCCCTCCCCCTCTCTGCTGACTCATGCTGGGCAGAAACTGCAGTGATTGTTAAGTGGTCCCAGTATACTTCAAGGAGGGAGGGAGTTCCTTTAGCTCTCCCAAATTCCAGTAGAACTCCTCAACACACACCAGGATGCTCCCCTGCAAACTTGTGGTCCCCCTGCCCTCAGAATAAAGTTGAATTGGTTGAGCTTAACGATTCTTCTCAGTGCAGTCCCCCTCTCCCCTGCAGCTGCTGAGTTAGTCTCTCTCGGAGCAACTTCCCTTATTCCCGACACGGAAGAGACACCTGTATGCAGGCCCCTGGCCCTGTGCTTCAGGCAAGACCAGATCAACATTTACTGCATCACAGACACGTGCACAAACAGCCATCCCGAGAAGCAGGTGGAACTGCCCTTACCCTGCCGTTTCCAGCCCCACCTGGTAGGGACACATATTTGCACTACAGGGAAATTCTGTACTATGGGGAATCCTCTGCAGGGGCTGGAGTCCGGAAGGCAGCTGGAGAAGCACAGCCTGTGCACAGGGCCCGGGTTTGGGTCCCAATTCCAGCAGTCACTGATTTATGCATGGAAAGCCTGTCTGGGGATAACAGGGGACTTAACTCACCGCTTGTTGTGAGAAGTGAATAAAAGAAAGTTCTTGAAAGCTTTCAGTACAGCACTGGATCAGACAGGCTTCAGACAAAACTGAGACAATTAAGAAACATTACAATAAATTCTGAGAAATGAGGAAGCAATGTCAGGTGAGGATTATCATGGAGTGTGAATATACCCTAGGAGTGGGAACATCATGTACAAGGGCCCTGTTGTGAGTTAAAGAAACACAAAGATTGTTAGAGGGGTGGCAATGCCCATCTAGAGGAGAAGCAACCCAGAACAGAGCTGCTTCCTATGAGTCCTCTGATGGCAGAAGAAATGCCCATAGCCCTGCCCAATTCTTCCACCTTAAGATTGGAGCTCACCCTTCATGGAGTAGGTGTCCTCAATCCCTTCCTCCCAAAACCCAGCCATTCGCAGGGCTCCCTCTGGGGAGGAGAGGGGTAGCTCTGCAACATGCAGCAGCTCCAAATCTCGTTTCCCTGGAAACTGGAAGAACCATTGGAAGTTTGCACTGAGCTCTGCTCTCAAGCGTGGGCGTCACGATCCTTACGCACGCAGGCTCACGGAGCCTCCTGGGCCACACGCCAAGCTCACACGGAGGCAGGGTTGCGTCTTTGCTTTCTGGCGAGTCATCATTCACTAGGCGCAGGACCGGTAGGATGCTGTTTCAAATTCTGCTCCGCCTGCTAAAAATACAGAGAGGCTGGTTCGCTCTTTCTGAAGCTATGGGCCGAAGTGAAACCCACGCAAACGTCCGGGAGTCTTTGGAAGGCTTCCATACACCCACCTACAAGTGGCTTCTAGGAGGGGTGGGCGAGGGCCCCTGCGCTGCCTCGGACACATGGGCACGGCTTTCCCAGGCAATACAGCTCTTAGTTTTGGGAGGGTCCTTTAGCAATAAATAGGAAAGTCCCTGGGCCTTTGACGGACGGGAACCTGATGTACCAAAGGCCGGCGCGCAGGCGCGTTCTCTCCACCGCGCTCCCATCCCCGCGCCCGGACCCTGCTTCTCCCTACCCCAGGCTCAGGCATAGCCACCCGCGGTTCAGAAGCTGCGCGCAGGCGGCCTGAATCATCCACACCCGGGACTGCGGGCCAGGGCGGGGCTGCCGGAGGGAGGCCTCGAAAGGTCCAAGTCCGGATTTGAGCTATCACAGCACTCTCCCTTGCGCACTTGAGCGCAGGACAAATTTATTCACCTGCGTATGAGGAAATTTTCTGCCAGATCTGGAGACGGGACTGGCAAAGCTGAACTCAACTGAGGTTCTCCCCAGACTTCATCCCGGCCTTGCTCCTTGGCTGGTCCTCGGAGAGAAATCTCCAGCCAGTTCTCCTGCACACCTTATTCACAACCCCCAAGCACCTACAAAACTCTTCACACACCCCAAGGTAACACACCTTCTCCTACACATACACCACATAACATACACACACACACACACACACACACACACACACACACACACACACCACGCTTCCCCGCACCGAAAGCCTGGACACCGCACACACTACACTGAACCTTGTATTCGCCCTGCTCACATCTCAGAATACACACCGCCCCCCCACACACACACAATATATACGCACACACCACTCTTCCATACCCCATACTATAAGGCCTATGCATACCCCTCAGACATGCACACAACACACTCCTCTACATGCCAGCACTTCCCAAATAAACACACTTCGTCCTCCATCCCCGAATACCCTGCTCACCCTCCTCTATTCTTTTTGGACATTGTCTCCTTCCCCCTTTCCTCGCCCAGGCTCTCTCCCTTATACCCACCCCTATCGCTGAAATCCCCGGCTAACTTCTTCGGGCTTCCGGGTCCAGTCAGGTGGGCGTGGAGACGAGCCGCCGAGTGGATTGGGAAAAGCAAACGCTGGGCTTCCAGAGGTGGGAGGTCCTGGGGGTGGGGCCCAGGGGGTCCCTGGAGAAGGAGGCCCAGGTGGGGTGGCGTTCCTAAGGCGGCGGACGCTGGACAGCGACATTGACAAGGGGAGGACGGGAAGGCGGAGACTTGGCCAGAGGCCCCTTTCCTAGGGGAGGACCAGAGGGGAGTCCTGGGGGGCCGAGGGTCGGGAGAGGGCCGCGGAGGGTGGTGTCAGGGCGAGGCGCGCGGAGCCGCGGGTGGGGGTGCCGCGCGTCCGGAGATCGGCGCCGCGGTCTGGGGAGGGGGCGCGCGCGCCTTGCGGTTTTCCGCGCCGGCTCGGTTCCCGGTGCAGGGTCGCGGCGGCGGCGGGAGGCGGAGGATGCGGGCTCCAGCGGCGGCGGCGCGAGCTCGGGAGGACGCGGGAGGATGAAGAGGAGGCCGGCGGTCCGGCCGCGCGGCGCCGGGAGGAGGCGCAGGCGGCGGGGGCGGCGGCGGGCGGCGGCGGGCGCGCCGGGTGCGGGCCGGCTCCGGCGCGGAGGATGAAGTGGAGCGTCCGCGGGGCCTGCGCCGCGCTTTCCTCCAGCCTGCTGCTCGCCTGCGCGCTCAGCGCCGCCGCCGTCGGCCTCAAGTGCTTCTCGCTGGGCTCTGAGCTGCGCGGGGAGCCGTTCCGGCTAGGGGCGGCCGCCGGCGCCTTTTACTCCGGGTTGCTGTTGGCCGCCGGCCTCTCACTGCTCGGCGCCGCCCTGCTGTGCTGCGGGCCCCGGGAGGCACCCCTCGCCGGGTCAGGGGCCGGGCCGAGCTCGGGACTTGGGGTCCCCGCATCTCCAACGGGCGCTCCGGAGCCCTCTCCTGGAGAGACGCGGGCGGCTGCCGGGCCCTTGGGGCGGGTGAATAGCCAGAACCTGCTGCTCCTAGGCGTCCTGGTCTTCATGCTCGGGGTCCTCAGCGCCTTTGCAGGAGCAGTGATCGACGGCGACACAGTGTCCCTGGTGGAACGCAAGTACTCCCACTATTGCCTGCCCCCGCGCACGCCGGCCGCTGTCCCTGGCCCGGCTCCCGGCCCTGTAGCCCCGGGCTCCAGCACGCCGCGCGCCCGCAGCACCCTGGACAGCGCCACGTCCGCCAAATGCCGCCAGCTGAAGGACTACCAGCGCGGCCTGGTGCTCTCCACTGTATTCAACTCGCTCGAGTGCCTGCTGGGCCTGCTCAGCCTTCTGCTGGTCAAGAACTACAAGTCGTCGCAGGCCAGGCGCGGCCGGCGCGGCCGACGGAGGGCAAGCCGGTCTTTGGCGCGGCCGCGGGGCGGACCCGGGCTCCGCGCTCAGCCTCTAGCCTCCCGGACCCGGCGTGGCCGCCGGGGCAAAAGGGGGCGGCGGCTGCAGCCACGGCCCAGCGAGGCCTCCATCCTATCCCCGGAGGAGTCCGACTTCACCACCCCAGGAGACTGCGCGAGCTTCGCGGCGCACCACGCTGTGTCCTACATCAACGTGGGCGTCTTCCATGCGTTTGATGAGGCGGGCGTGGAGGTGTGCTGTGGCGGGCATCCGTCGGTAGAGCTGCCAGGGTACGCGCCCTCGGACCCCGACCTCAACGCCTCCTACCCCTATTGCTGTCGGCCGCCCGGTGAGATGGCGCGCCCTTGGGAGCCTAGCCGGGCCTGCTGAGTCCAGGCCCTATCTGCCTGGGACATCCGAAAGGGCAGCAGTCGGGCTTTGCTTGGCGTTGTGCCTGCGCGTGGCTTGGCACTTTTCTGGCCCGGCCCTGTGAGATCTGCGAGACCCTAGGACACTCCGATATTCTCCTTTCTGTGTGAGGAGGTGTCTCCCTCTATGTCATTTGTTTCTGGACTCCATTTAAAGTTTACAATAAATGTTTGGGGTGGGCTTGCAGATCACACTTCTGTTAGACAAGTCCGTGCTCCAGGACTGCGCTCGGAGGTCCTGGGTCGAATGGGCAAGAACAGAATGCTCATCGAAGGTGAATTTCGTGTAGAGGACCTCGGCTGAGAGTACAAAGCGGTTGGAACTGTAGGAACAGAAGTGAAGAACAGCCAACAGCAACACTTTGTACCCGGATGTGCCTGCTTCTGTCGACACTTTCTTACTGTAAAGCTCTCCATAAACAGTGAAATGTTTGGTAAATTTATTGCAATTTGACATTGGTGAGTTCCTTTATTAAATCGGTTGCTATGTTATTGGAGAATGTTCATCAGCTTGGAATTAGAGGATGTCTACACTCAAATCAGCATGGGGGAGAGTGGCTGAATTGGGACAAATGCTGAGTTAGAACAGCTGTGTTCTGCTAGCTGGTTGACGAGGTCCAACCTGTCTCTGAGCTAACTGCTGTGCGTGGAGACACTGATGCCAGACCCCTGCATTTCTGTTTTTGGAAACTGGCTGTGTGGTTTCTACTGCAAAGCAGTAGGTTTTATTTTTGGTTAATACATATGAACAGTTTAATCCTATTTTGAAAAATCAAAGTCCTAGTTTTTCTGCAAAGATAAATTTCCTGTTAACTCAATAATCTGGTAATTTTGATTATATAGCATTTCATTTAAAGTACACCACTTTAATAGCCTTAATGAATGTGAAAGACATAACTTTAAGTGAGTTTAATATGCGTGTAACCATTTACACACAAATGAAATGAGTTCTCTATGACCAGAGTGTCTCCATCCTTCTGGTGGGCTGGCTGGAAGTCAAGCAGGCTCTAAGTTTTGGAAAAAGGTGATCCGACTTTCATGTGCCTGGACTAGTGAGATCAGGCAGGTAGCGACTCACAGGCCAGCTGGGAGCAAAGCCCTGGCCCAAAAGGTGTGCCTCTTTCATGTGGAGAAGGGGAGCATCTCCTCTGCGTGTGCAAATACCCATACCAATCATCAGAGTCCAGAAGAGTCATGGAATCCTGGGCAGTGTCTTCGATGTGCAAAAGGCTACTTCTGTGAAGAAGCCCCCTGTTTAAGGAGGGGCACAGTTCCCAGTTGCAGGCTGTGTGATGGTACCTTTCCTCAACTCCCAAATGCCCTGCCCAGAGCTCCCCTGTATCTTTGGTGACTGTAGGCATCTTACCCCAGGTGGGACCTAGCAAGCTGCCCTCTACAGCAAGGGCATTAGAAGAGGAGGGTACCCCAATCCCATTTCCATGAAGAGCAGTGAGGTCCATCACCAGCCATGAGCCAATCTCTGGTGGTGAGAACTGGTGCTTGGACATTTCCTTTGAAGCTTGAGGATCTGATCAAAGAGTCAGTTCTCACAACTATATTGAAGCCACCCAAAGAAAAGCCATCACTCATGGCTAGCTTTCTTGGTTTCCATTTATATCAGACCTTTGATATCTTGGGGCAAGGTGGAAAAAAAAAAAAAGGCTAAGCCTGATTTGCTGGTCCTGCTGTTGGTCTATTCAGTCCAGCCCTCCTGTGCTACATTAGTAGCTAACTGGCCATCAGCCTAAGCAGAACTGTTACAAATGGCAGCATAAGCTGACTTAAGATGCTTTCTCCTCTCTACTCAAATCCAAGCATGTGATATTGCCAGGTGTTTCCAACTGAGAGCAGAGACCTCACAGGTGGGTATAGGCCACTCTCCTGGGTCCACTCAGGAGCCTTGTGGATGAGCACAAGCAGCCTGGATGGAGTGAATCTATAGGCTGCATAGATGCACCAAGTTAGTCCTCATTGGACCTTTGTTTTTTTTTCCTAAGGTGTTTAAGTCTCGCACATTTTACATAGCTCAAAATGTTAGATGCCTCATGAGTCTTTCAAATAGTCTATCGAGGTCAGTGGCCTCTTTTCATTTCAGATTTTTCTTGGAATGGAAGTTTTGCAGGAAGGACTGGGGTGGGCAAGGCCAGAGGCCAGGGAAGGCAGAACATTATGACGTTTGTGCATATTGTCTGACCAGGGAAGCAGGGGAACCTGGGATGAGGAAGATGGGGACTTTCCCCAGACCTGGGCAAAGTATCCTCTTCCACAAGACCAATGAATTAGACGAATGCTTCAAGATTTGGTGTTCCTAACTCACAAGTCCATAAATATTGTTATCTCCACTTTTACAGAGGTGAGTATGAGATGTGGGGTAGCCAAGTTTCACTTTTAAAGCTTACTGGAGAAAAGAAATCCCACTGTTGTTGAAGTCAGTTTCCTATAAAGATCAGTTCTCAGGGAACGTGGCATAGAGAGAGGATCGCGAGGCCGCTGCCACCCCATTCCTCACTCCAAATCACAGCAGCTTTCATTCATGTCCACTCTTCTCTCCTGAAGCTTTAAGTAGTTGTTCAAGCTGATTCTTTACGTTACTTAGTAAATAAGTCACTTTTTAGCCTTTCTTCCAAAATTAGACACAAATACATCTTAGTATTTTTACATGCTAAATACTATTTGTAAGTCATTATTTGTTCAGCAGAAGCTCACTGTCCTTAGGGTTAGGAGCTTAATTTTAAGGGGCTAGGACATGGCATGAACTTCATCAGAGAAACTGCCAAGCAAGCCATGTTTTATTACAGAATCAGTGGACACTAATACCTGCATCTTCATGCATTGCCTTAGAAGGATGACAGGAAGTAACACTACACGTGGTTTCTTGTGGTGTTTGAGGCCCAGGTCAGATAAGTGAAGTCTGGGCAACTGACACACAAGTGGAATCCATTCTTAGCTTTGTAGCCTAGCTGTGGGCCCCTGGTCTTACAATGACATCTTCCTGTTAAGTTTATATCATAGGATGAACATACAAGAGCTCCCTGAGGCCACATCAAAGTACGAACAGGCAGACAGAGAAGACCATTACCAGTGTCAAAGCATTTCAGTGGGTTCATGGTGAGATGTTCTGGGATCTGGGCAAGGGTCAGCTGTCAAGCTTAATCCCTAGCCTCCATGCATGTTACTCCGAGCCTGCTACTTGCAACTCTAGTGTTGACCACTTGGCACATCCTTGTGAATGTACTTGTCCTACAGTATCCCCCAAAGTCATCATCACCACCCAATATTTCTTCTCACTAAGTTCTCAGAGGAAAGTAATAAATGGCAGAGACCTTAAAAAAATGAGCTGGCATATAATTAAGCACTAGTAGCTTATATACCTTATCTAAGAGCACTGCTGTGGCCGCATGTCAACAGGTGTAATTTCAAGGGCCCAATATCCCAGCTTAGTTTACTGCTTAATCAACAGAAAAAAGATCCCAAAAGGGAGAAAGAAATTAATTTAGGACAGTAGCAAGCAACTATCCTTATATTCTCAAAATTGAAATCTGAGCAGTTCCTGGAATAAGAGGAGAAGCCTGGTTGTCCTGTTGCTAAATTTCCTTCCCAGGGGGAGATGTAAACCAATGTCTCCTCCTCCTAAGGTTCCAACAACAAACTGAGGTATGATTCCACTAGAGTTCACTCTGGAGAACCAATGAGTTTATTGAGTTTACTTATAAAGCATAGGTGAGGGGTATGGGGCTCCCTACCAGAAGGCACCACTAGAATGTCTTTACTCAGCAGGAACGATGGCTTTCCCATAGTTAAATAGATGGAACTCTACCCTGCCAATCTTCCCTGACCTATATACTCTAGATGAGGCCCTGTTTTGCAATTAAGGCAGAATTACATATGCTTGGTAGTATGGAGTGACTAGAGAGTCAACAAACCCAGCCAGGATGATCTTTTGCAAGCAGGAATAGCCAGACTTACAGAGATGGAGTTGTTTGGCTAGGAGGATAGCCATGGACAGCCGCCCTGCGACAGGTATGCTCCACCCAGCATTCTGAGTCTCTGTTCTATGTTTTATACGTGTGGGTTTCTCTCAGAGTCCCTGATCTGTGGTATCTCACGTTATCAGCCATTGATCCTCAATGGACTATCACTGTCAGATCAATAAAACCTCAATAAAACACAGGATACTCCACAAAATTCATGCTGTTTTGGCCACTTTCATCTCATGGCCAACTGTGTGTGGTGAGGGAAGGAGTCAGACAGGCTCCTCTGGCCCTTCACCGGTCCCTCTCACAGCAATAGCAGGGCAGGCAGGACTCCTGCTTTCCAGGCTTTTTGATTCTCCTCTTTCCCTCTGTGTTCCATGCAACCTCTGTGAGACCCCTATTGTTCCAGAATTTTTCCTTTGAAATGGTTTCTGAGTTACCCACTGACTTCTTTCTTTATCTCCTTTCTTTTCTTTTCTCTTTTTTTGATACAGGATCTCATTTTTTTTTTTTTTAGCTCTGGTTGGCCTAGAACTCAATATGTAAACCAGGCTGTTCTTGAGCTCACAAGAAATCCGCCTGCCTCCGCCTCCCGAGTGGTGGGATTACACCATGCCCAGCTTCATCTCTACTCTTCCCCTCCCCCCAAGACAGGGTTTCTCTGTGTAGGCCTGGCTGTCCTGGAACTCTCTCTGTAGACCACACTGGCCTCACACTCATGGAGATCCACTTGCCTCCACCTCCCAAGTGCTGGGATTAAAGGTATGTTCCACCACTGCTTGGGGTTCATCTCTACTATTGATGCAACATTTTCCTGAAATTTGGCCATGTTGTGTTGCTTTACCTAGAAAAAAGTCCAGAAAAAGGAACACCTTTACTATGGTTTGCCCAGGGATGAGGAAGAACTGATGAGGGTTTCCAATGGGCAATCCAGTGACTTAATACATGTGAGGACCTACAATGATATTCCAGGCAAATAAAAGTCTATGTCCTCATGTTCACTTGGACCCCAGCCTATAACCATCACAGTAATTACTCCCTTATAAGTAGAAATGGCTGAACCCCAAGCCAGCTATTTGAACAGCCATGAACCTGTGGGGTAGGCCTGACCTCCTCTGTTTTGTATGGGCAGAACTGGCCACATATCTAGAATATTCTCAATAACTGGCAGATGGTGGGATCCACATGGTGGGATCCACACAATAGCATGCCTACGATAACATACAGTGGGAGAGTGTAGTTGGCATTTTCTTTGGGCCACCAACCAGCTCCCAAATAAAGACACGGAGACTTATTATTAGTTATAAATGTCTGGCCTTAGCTTGGGCTTGTCCTACTAGCTCTTTTTTAACTTAGTTTAACCTCTTTCTATTCATCTACGTTTTGCCTCGGGGCTTTTTTTTTTAACCTTTCTTTCATTCCGTATGTCCTACTTTCCTGCTTCCTCTGTGTCTGTCTGTCTGTCTGGCCCCTGGCATCTCCCTGGTGTCTCTTTTCTTTCTCCTCCAAGCCTAAATTGCTCTTCCTACTTACTCTCCCTTCCCAGAAGTCCAGCCTATACCTTTTCCCTTGCTATTAGCCATTCAGCTTTTTATTAGACCAATCAGGTGCCTTATGCAGGCAATGTAAAACAGCAACACATCTTTATATGATTAAACAAATGCAACACACATCTTTACATAGTAAATCAAATGCAACACATCTATACATAGTTAAACAAATATTCCTCAGCAGTAGGATGCACAGTAGGATGTGGGTGTTGGTTGGAGGAATGGGTGGGGCTAATGGACAAACACTGACAAGGAATGGACTTTGTGATGCTCTCAAGTATTTAATGGACTTGGGGACTTTTGTTGCTGGCAGCGTCCACTTGTATTCATTCATGGAGGGCACTTGGAGGGGTACTTACTGTGTGCAGATTCAGTGTTGGCATGGGAGTGTAAAGATGACCAAAGTCAGCAAAGGAAACAGATGTTTGCTTTCATCTCTGTGGCTCTGGGCCAAGTGCCTCCATGGAAAACATTCTTCCCCTCCAGTAGTAGAACCAGCCAGCTTCTGAGATCTCAGTCAGGTACAGAGAAGAAGGAAAATGTCCCAGCCTTGGGCAATAAGGCCAAGCACACAGTAGGCCATGTGTGCTCATATATCTGAAAAGACATGGCAAATGAAGGAAAATACTAAACAGTAAAAGTAATTGCAGATGGGAGAAAGCTTTCTGAAAACTTCCTACATTTGTCTTATTTGCAAGTTTTTTTTTTTTTTTTTTTTTTTTTTTTTTTTTTTTTTTTTTTTTTTAAGACAGCCACAAATAACTGAGTACTTTTACAGCTCAGGCTGGCGTTTATCATTCCTCTTTCTAGAGGGACTGTCCTACGTGACCTTCAAAGGGCTCCTGGTCTGGATGAGAGACTTGTTTTCAGTGGCCACAGGTCTGGGTCCCTAGAGAATCTATAGAAGAGGTAATCCATAAATTTCTATGTCTCCCCGCTAGCTGTCAGAATCCCATCTCCCAAACTGTTCTCCTTAGGACCTTGGGAGGTTATCTCTCCTGCTTACCCCTTCCCAGCAGAGGTCTTTGAATTCCCACATCCTCAGTTTCCCTTTGCTGCAGCACTTCCCAACTGCACCCCACCCCATCCCTCCATAGGAACAGGAACTGCCCTGGAGGAGGGTCTGCGGGGGCCTGCCCATGACAGCCCCTCCTGCTTTTTAAAGTGTAATTCAGGTTATTTTTTCCTCAAATGCGTGACTTTGCCTCTCCCACTCTGAAGCTCAGCTGCCACTGTGCAGCCACCTACTCACACTGCTGCAGGATGTCGCCACGCTCAGAGCTCTGGTGTTCCCACCAGGAACCATCTCAAGGTTCTCTGGAGACAAAAGCATGTCTAGGCACAAATGGTCATGTCCTTTGTTACTTATCATCTGATCAAGGTGTGGATCTAATGGTGGTCCTCGAGTCAGGCCATCAAGGCTAATTGGTCTTGAGTGCATATGTGTGTGTGTGTGTGTGTGTGTGTGTGTGTGTGTGTGTGTGTGTGTTTGCACAGGTCTTTATCATGAAAACAGTCACTTTCAGGTGGGAAGATGAGCCTTAAAAGACTTCTGTAATCAGATCAGAGCTGTCTGCTCCCTCCAGAAAGAGTTGGGGTGTCAGTGGTCTTCCTGGGGCTTGGAACAAGGTAGAACTCAAGCTTGTCCTTGTATGGCATTTGTGAGTTTTACAGACCAGATTGCAGGTAGACAGTGGGATAGCCTTGACTATTCTTGAAGACAGATGTTCAGATGTCTGTTCATCACTTGTTCAAGATCCCTCAAGGTTCTAAATGTGCCCTTTTCTCCAATTATATCCCTACTCTCTTCCAATGAGGGGCTCACCGAGCCCCAGAACTCCTTCCAGGGAGCCTGCCACCCCTGTAGCCCACTTCTGATTGAGTTCATTCTCTCTTTGCCAGCAGATGTCAGCCAGCTCCAGCACTACTAGGTGCCTTGGATGCCTGCTGGTTACTGTCTCTGCAATCGCCACTCCTTAATCAAGTCTGTGTTCTGCTCTTTAGGGGAAATGTAGGATAAAGAGATTTCAAAGAGTCTGGTTGTATTTTGCATCTTGAACACACCTCAGTCTAGACAAACCACATTTCAACCTCTCAAGGCCTGGATAGCAGTGTCAGCTAGTCAACCTCTGAGCTTAGAACAACCTTTCTACATGCTTCTTGTATTGAAAATTAGGACAAATTGGAGCGTATTATATCACATATACAGCTACAGTTTGAGACCTATTTTGAGACCTATTTACACTGTCATCAAAATTATGGCATTAAATTTTTAAACTAAAAAAATGAAGAAGAAAACTTAAATTTGGTTTTAAAATTCTTCCTCCAACTCAATCCACTTTCGTTTGGTTATTTGTTTATTTTATTCCTACATAAAATACAGGAATGTCCAGAACTCTTTCCTACTTCTTCCCTCTGACCCTCTGAGACATCAATTACACGAGGCTGGTGGGTCATCCCTGTCTTAGTAACCTTTCTGTTGCTGTGAAGATACAACATCACCAAGGCAACTTAAAGAAGGAAGTTACTGGGGGCTCACAGTTTCAGAGGGTAAGTCCATGACCATCATGGTGGAGAGCATGGCATCGGCAGGCAGGCATGGTGCTGGAGCAGCAGCTGAAAGTCACATCTCATCCACGAGCATGAAGCAGAGAGGCCTAACAGGGAATGGTAAGGGCTGTTGAGACCTCAAAGCACACCCCCAGTGACACACCTCCTCCAACAAGGCCACACCCCTTAATCCTTCCCAAACAGTTCCACTAACTGGTGACTAAGTATTCAAACAAGTAAACCTACCATTGTGGTGGCTTGAATAAGAATGGCCCCCATAGGCTCATATGTCTGAATTCCTAGTCACCAGGGAGTGGAACACTTTGATCGGATTAAGTGGTGTAGCCTTGTTGGAGGAAGTGTGTCACTAGGGATGGCTTTGAGGTTTCAAAAGCCCTGCTAAGCCCAGGTTCTTGCTTTGCTTGCAGATCAGGATATAACTCTCAGCACCATGCTTCCTGTTGATAATACTGGACTACGCCTCTAAATCTGTAAGCACTCCCCCAAATAAATGCTTCCTTTCATAAGAGTCGCCTTGGTCATGGTGTCGTTTCACAGCATAGAACTGTGACTAAAAGCATGTTTTAGGTAGTTCATATTTGCATGTGTCCCCATACACAATATGCTGTATTCTGTTACACATTTAAAATTTTTACATAAGCATACTGTATTTAGTCTCTTTTTGTAGGCATCATGTTTCTGAGATTCACTTGTGAATTAATTCACATTCAATCTGGCTCACTTTTCCTGATACTTTATTTCATTGTACAGGTAAGCTACAGCCCACTTATTGCTCCTCTGCTGGGGTGTTCAGAGTTCTCTCTCACTATTATAGTCAGTGGTGTAGGCAAAGTCCTTTCACTTGCTGCTGTGGTTTGGAGACAGCTTGAGTGCATCCCCTGAAGGTTCATGTGTTAGAAGCTTTGTCCCCAAAATGGCAACATTAAGTGGTGGTGAAATTTTTAATAGGCAGGTTTATTGCAGGATAAAGAGGTCATTGGGATGATGCCCTTTGAAAGTGTTAATGCTGGTCTTACAGAGTGAATTAGTTCCCACAGAGTGAGCTATCTATCATTAAAGAGGAAAAGTGGTTCCTCTCCGCTATCTGCTTCCTGTTTCATTTTGTGACCATTCTTGCACTTCTGCCATCGTGAGGTCATCTGCGAGGATAACCTCACAAGAGAGGAGCAGAAGCTGGCACCATACCCTTGAACTCCCATGACTAGGTTAAACAAACCCCTTTTCTTTGTAAAGTGCCTAGCCTTGGGTTTTTTTTTTAATAGTATGTATATATGTGTGTGCCTGCATAAACCACTTGCATTCGAGTGCCTGTGAAGGCCAGAAGAGAGTGCCAGATTTCCTGGAATTGAGTTTTAGGCCATTGTGAGCAAACTAATATGGGTGTTAAGAAAAGAACTAAACCTACATTCTTTACGAGAGCTATGAGTGCTCTTAACGACTGAGTCATCTCTTGAGCCCTGGTATTCTGTCATAGCAGTAAAAAAAAAAAGACTAATACAGTTGCCTTACCAATGGTCTGTTGGAAACCCTGGTAAAACAGACTAGGGCTTGGCATTTGTACCAGAAGTGAGACAATGTTTGGGACTCAGCCCTCAACCTGTAGGATCTGATGGTCTCTAAGCAGATAGTGTCAGAGTTGAGCTGAGTCAGAGGACACTCTGCTGAGGTCTGCTGCAGAAGTGATTGCTTGCTGGGGTGTGGGTTGTGGTGATATTTTGTTTGCTTTTAACAAATAAAGCTTGCCTGGAGATCAGAGAAGCAGAGCAGCCAGCCACTAGAAATACTTCTTACCTCTAGGAATCATCAGACTGAAAGGGCCAAGCTCCGGTCTCCACCCCGCCTTATCACTTCCTCTCTCTGCTCAGCCATATCACTTCCTGTTTCCTCCTCCCAAGTGCTGGGGTTAATGGTGTGTGCCACCATGCCTGGCCTCTAGTGGCTAGCTCTGCACTCTGATCTCCAGGCAAGCTTTATTTGTTAAAGCACAAACAAAATATCACATTTCCCCTTTTTTTGCCTTAAATAAAAAAGGTTAAAATCCTCCATACATCTAGAGTTGACAAAAGCATTATATATTGTGAGAGAATCCAAGTTTGATTTTCTGCATCTCAGATTGGGGAACACTACCTAACATGCTCTTCGAGGTAGTACTACCTGGATGGCAAAGCATGACAAAGTAATCACAAGAAAGAAAAGTTGCACAACTGTATAACTCATAAACATGAATACAAAACTTATTTCCTTTACATATATGTGTGTGTCCTATGTGTGCATATATATGCATGTTTTTATGTGTGGGTACATGTATGTGCATACACAAGCAGAAACCTAAGGTTGGTGTTGGGAATCTTCTTCACCCACTCTTCTACCCTGCTCTTTGAGGTAGGGTTTTACTGGACAGTTTGCTTCAGCAATTCCATCTCCTTAAAAGGATGGAATTGCTGCCAGAGTGCCAGACCCACCTGGCATTTACATGGGTTCTGGGAACTGAACTCTGGTTCTCTTGCTTTTTTTTGGCAAGAGTTTTTGCCACTGAGCCATCTTCCTAGCCCAATGCAAAAATTCTTAACAGAATACTGGCTGACACTAGAAAGGAATGCATTAATTCTTGCATGACTAACCCCAAATAAATAGAATTTATTAAATTGCTTCAAAAAGCATTGAAAATAATCTTAAGGAACTCAGTAAGAAGATATAAGAGAAGCTGTAGATAACCACTATTGTGTGAATGTGTTTAGAGTGTCTTTCACAGTTTTTCTGTGTTAGAACCTTGGTCCTTAGTGTGATGAGGCTGAGGTGGTGTGACTTTTAAGATGGGAGGCACAATCGTCAGGGGGTTTCCTACCCTCGGAAGGGATTGTGCTGGTCTACCATAGTGATCTATCAATACTTGCTTCTTGCTTTACCATGGAACCTCTCCTCCATGTATTTCCACTCACTGTGATGCCATCTGCCACATCATGAGGCAGTCATGAAGTCCTTATCAGAGTTTAGATGTTAGTATGTAGCACGAATCCTAAATAGTCTTAATAACTAAAAACCTAGAGTCAGAGATCAGGATAAATGCAGAAAAATCAGAGAAGTAAAGGAGCCAGCCCAGCCGAAGTCACCTCTTACTTCCACGACTCCTCAGACCTAAAAGGGGCTGAGCTCCTGTCTCTTATCACTACCTCTCTCAGCCCAGTCATATCACTTCCCATCTGTACAGACCTACAGACCTCTATGGTTAGCTAGTAGCTGGCTTCACTCTCTGATCTTCAAGCAGGCTTTATTTGTTAGGGCACAAAATATCACCACATTTCCCCCTTTTTGTCTAAAGTAAAAAAAAGAAAAGTTATAACTAATATAAGAAAAACTATATACAACAAGTATAATAACTATATAATGTATATAATATAATACATGCAGGCAGTAAATACATCAACAATGTCTAGTGCATAAACATTTGACAAATTCAGAGAAAACGCTCCATTATCTATCCTTTCTTGGTGAGTCCAAAATGTTGTACCTAAGTCACTCTCTGTTCTAACTTGCATTACCAAAACTATCTTTTCATGTCTCTCAACCCTAAACACATTACAGCTCTTTAGTGAATTTCTTTTCTGAATCTGGTAACAAGGAAAACTATAACTATAAAGTCTTCAACTCTATCAGAGACCCAAGAAGAAAATAATATTACCTGAGTAAGAAAGAAGTACAAGCAAGCAACTTCCAAAAATTTTGAAAAATGACAGAAACAGCTGGCTTCCTGGACAGTCAATGAAGGTTCCTCTGCAACATTGGGGCATCCATCTTCAGTCTACAGGCCTAGCATATCTGACAGACTTTTCTGTGAAGCAGGGTATTCTGAAGGGCTGTCCTACCTTGTCTTCGCAAAGTTTGGCAGTTATTTCCTTTTGTGTCCTGCTTGTCCAATTTGGATGGCATACTGTCAGCAGTCAAGGCAAGAGTACTTCTTGCCCAGTGACTAACTTTTGCCACAAAGAAAGTAAATTCCATATGGAGTTTCTTTCTTTGATGCCCATCATTTTCTCTGAAGTGGATTGGTGATGCCAGGAGGAGACATGTCTCATTGTCATAAAAAAAAACCTTAGGTTAATAAAACATTTTAAATGCCATATTCTATAGGTCTTTGAAGTATTTAAAGACCATCTATCTAAAATATATCTCTATATGATCTTGAAAGCACATCTAACATATCTACACATTTGATCATCATAAATGACTAATTACTAATCTGTTTCTTGATTATCCTAGTTTATAAAAATAGCTTTCAAAAACTAGAATTTTGCCACACACACACACACACACACACACACACACACACACACACACGGTTTTGTTTTGTTTTTTCCGAGACAGGGTTTATCTGTGTAGCTTTACACCTTACCTGGAACTCACTTGGTAGCCCAGGCTGGCCTTGAACTCACAGAGATCAACCTGGCTCTGCCTCCTGAGTGCTGGGATTAAAGGCATGCACCACCACTGCCCAGCTTTGCCTTATATTTTTAAGTGAGCTATATAAACATAATCCCTTAAACAAGAGTAGAAATATACATACATTGTAACAATATTGACTTTAAATTTGTATCAGTAAACTAAAATCCATACCAATGTAAAATATTTTGAGATTAACAGTTGTTTTTTTTTGATTAAAGTAAATTCAATAATCTACCCTTTTTTTTATTATAATTATCTATCTTTTTCCCACCATTTTTGCATCATATCCCCCTTTCTTCTTAGAAAGAGATTAACCATTAACAATTTATAACCAACCCCCCTTAAATGAAAATAAACATTCATAATTTATTTTTGGGAATGTGGATATAGTTCTGTAGACTACTTCTTGTTGATTGGGGGCACTGGTAATCTTTGGGGGACCCTAAGAAAATTTTGAGATAATGGACAAGTCCTGAGATGACCAGCAGTATACTTTGTTGATAGATATCACCTGTCAAGATTCAGAAGGTCTCTCCTGATCATACCTGATCCATATTATTCTGGAATAAATACACAACCTCTTATCTCCTGTGGGAACAAAACTCCAAAACATTTTTGATTTCCATTTGACAAATATATTTTTAATTTCTTTCTTTTTTTGGCTTTGTTTTGTTTTGTTTTGAAACAGGGTTTCTCTGTACATCTTTACAGCCCTTTCCTGGAACTCACTCTATAGCCCAGGCTGGCCTTGAATTCACAGAAATCCTCCCGCCTCTGCCTCCTGAGTGCTGGGATTAAAGGCATGCACCACCACCGCCCAGCTTGATTTTTTAAAAATAAGATAGCCCTAAAGTATCTAGGTTGTTTCAATTTTTCAGTCTTGTTCATAAGCCCATGTCTGCTAGCAGCTGTCTTTTGCTCATTATCATTCAAAAAGTTCAAAATCAACACAATAGCGTACAGGATCCAGACTCCCTGTGTATTTCCCATCTCTACGTGGCTTATTCTTTTTTTTATATTACTTTACTTCTCTCTTTAAAGACTTTATATTATTTTTAAACTATTTATTTCTTTCTATAACTGTCCATACCTTTCTTATTTCTTTCTTAAGCCTATGCACATTGTAAAACACATTGGAACCTCTAAAACACTTTGGAACCTGTTTAGAAGTGTTTGTTGTTGTTGTTGTTTAGACCTCTTTTTACTGTGTATCTTTTAGCCTTTTTATCCAGCTAGGCAAAAGCTAAATCCACCATGTAGCATACTACCAGAGCTTGTGCTGATAGTTTAAGCATGCAGGCAGCGGCCAGGAGAATCCTCTCTGTACCACGGTCTGTGAGAGAGAGTGCTGCAGAAACCCACCACACTGCTTAGCTCATGGTGACTGGCAGCCCCCTCCATCTTGAAGGCAGCTGCTGGGAGACATGTCTCTGCTTGGCTGCTGGCATGAGACTGTGAGACTAGGAAGCTCAGTATGGCTCCATTTCCGTGCATTTAGAATCTTTTTAAGCTTTCTCAGGTCTATGTGGATCCATGCCCAATGGTGGGTGCCATTTGTAGCACAAATTCTAATTGGTCTTAATAATTAAAAATCCAAAGTCAGATATCAGGATAAATGCTGAAAGATCAGAGAAGTAACAGAGCCAGCCAGTAACCTCTTCCATGACTCCTCAGATCAAAAAGGGGGTGAATTCCTGTCTCCATCCCACCTTATCACTTCCTCTTTCCACCCAGACATATCACTACCTGTCTGTTGTCTATATAGAACTCCAGACCTCTACGGTTAGCTAATAGCTAGCTCCACCCTCTGGCTCTTGGATCTGCAAAAATTTGAGCAAATAAACTATTTTACTGCATAAAATAACCAGTTTTAGGTATTTTGTCATGGCAACAGTAAACACCAAGATTCCTGTTCATGGTCTTGCTTACTGTCAAGCTTTCTCTTGGGCCACATCTGGGTTGAGGGTCAGGGTGTGTATGTTTTAGTTCCTGCATGAACCAATACTGATTCTGCAGGATTGCTGTGCCCAGTGAAGCTTCCTACATAGAGACACGGAAAGGGGTATTTCCTAATTCTCTCAGTAGCTGGTGTTCCTAGTCTTAGCAATCTTGTCATTTTTTTGATGTTGTGAAGTGGTATCTTGTCCTCACTTTCATTCTGTAATTGTTAGTGTCTTTACTGAGCATTTAGTGTATTTTATGCTCTTTTTCTAGCTTTCAAAAATTTGTTTCTTTCCACTTGATAAAGAAGACTTCTGTATTAGTTACAGAAGTTGCTGTATTAAATACATCTTTTTTGTTGCTATAATTTAAAAAAATCACAACCAAAAACCAGCTTAAGGAAGAGTTTATTTTGGCTTACAGTACCAGAGGGCTAGAGTCCACAATGGCAGAGGCTTGGTGTTGTAGTGAGAGTAGACAGCTGGCTGATCATATTTTATATGCACACAGGAAGAGAGGGGGAGAGGGGAAGGGGAAGACAGAGAGAGAGAGAGAGAGAGAGAGAGAGAGAGAGAGAGAGAGAGAGAGAGAAACAGAGAGACAGAGACAGAGAGAATCTGAAAGTTGACCTTCAGTGACATGCTTCCTCCAGAAAGGCTCTACTTTCTAAAGGTTCCATAGCCTTCCAAGTATTCAAATATATGAGCCCATTTATCATTCAAACCACCACAGGTTCATTGCACATTCTAGATACCACTTGTCAGTCTATTTCCTGTTACTGTAATAGAATACTTGGGGTGGGGTGCTTTATAGATCAATTAACCCATGGTTCTGGAGCCTGGAGAATCCCAGATCAAGGTAGCAGCTACTGGAGAGGGGCTTCATGCTGTTTCATTCTATGGTAGAGGGAAGAAAGGCAAGCCAACAAGAGGACAATTTGCTGTTATCAGCAATTCATTCCTGCAAGAACTCACCTACCATATAACAACTAACTTATCCCATAATAACTAAGCGATTCTGTAATAACCCATGCCCTGTCATAATTAATTCACATCCTAAAATAAGTAAAACACACACCTTACAATTAACTCAACCTTGCAATAACTAACCCATCTGAAATAACTAACTCATGCTGTGATAATCATCTCAACAACTCATTTCTGAAATGAAGTCTTAGGGTTAGGATTAGTTCTCATGACCTTATCCCCTCTTAATATCCCATTCTTCAACATGTCTGCACTGGGATACCCAACATTAGCCTAGTGTTTGCAGATATTTTGTTGCAGGCACAGCTGTCTTTTTATTTGGCAAAAATGAATTACATTTGTTAATCTTTTCTTTAAAGAGTATGCTTCCTGTTTTGTTCTTTTGTTTTGTTTTGTTTTTTCGAGACAGGGTTTCTCTGTGTAGCTTTGTGCCTTTCCTGGAACTCACTTTGGAGACCAGGCTGGCCTCGAACTCACTGAGATCCACCTGCCTCTGCCTCCCAAGTGCTGGGATTAAAGGCGTGAGCCACCACCGCCTGGCCTGTTTTGTTCTTAAGAAATTCTCTTGATCGTGAAGCTTCCTTTCTTGTGAAATTGTTTTTGTTGTTTTGTTTTGTTTTTTGTATTTAGGTCTTTAATCCATTTAGGAATTTATTTTTCTTTATAATGTGAGCACATCTCTTATTTTATCCTTCACTATTATATGCCCATGTGTGTGTTGTTGGTTATTTTCTTTACTCTTTTGGGGAGCCCAACACCCAGCTCCCAAATAAATTTGAGGCTTATTCTTTCTTATAAATGCCTGACCTTAGCTTGGCTTGTTTCTTGCCAGCTTTCCTTAACTTAAATTGCCCCATTTACCTTTTGCCTCTGGGCCTTTTCTTTTTCTTATTTCTGTAATCTCCATGGCTGGCTGTATGGCTCGGTGGTTGGCCTCTTCTTTTCTTGCTCCTTGATCTTTCTCTCTTTTTTTAAGTTTCCTTTCTGTTGTATACAGTGTTCTGCCTGCATGTATCCTTGCAGGCCAGAAGAGGGCACCAGATCTCATTACAGATGGTTGTGAGTCGTCATGTGGTTGCTGGGAATTGAACTCAGGACCTCTGGAAGAGCAGCCAGTGCTCTTAACCTGAGTCATCTCTCCAGCCCTGCTCCTTGATCTCTCTTGCTTCCCAAATTTCTCCTTCTATTTATTCTCTCTGCCTGCCAGTTCCACCTATCCTTTCTCGTACCTTGGTCATTTAGCTCTTTCTTAGAATGATCAGGTGTTTTAGACAGGCACAGTAACACAGCTTCAGAGTTAAACAAATACAACATAAAAGAATGCAGCACATCTTTGAATCATTAAAACAAATGTTCCACAGCAGAAACAAATGTAACACATCTTAATATTCCACATGTGTATCTGCATCTGTAGATATAAATGTGTCATTTGTGACCTTTTAACCTTTATTAAACATACTATTTCTAAGTTGTTCATAGCACTGTTTTCCATGTTCATCCCATACTTTTTGCCAATGAAATCCAATATTCTACTTTCAAATGTTCTTAGTGCTCCTGGCACGTCCCTATATGGATGAGACTGTCTTAGACTTCATGGTGCTCCACCTCGACAGCCTAGAACTGAGCGGGCTTTAAGTTTTTGTGGGTAGAATGCTTTCTGGACAATTCAAATTCCCCATCTTTCCATGGGTCCATCTGCAGTTACTCAGATCATCATTTACATTTTATATTTTCTTGGTGCTGGTTTGAAGACTATTAATGACCTGATGTGCTGATTTTTGTAAACAGCCTTGAATTTCTTTTTAGTAATCTATTTCCCTATCACCTGTGAGTAGTGATAATTCTTTCATGACTTTCAAACCCTCAGTGTGTCTTCTGTTCTCACTGCTCTTGCTAGGATCTACACACACCTGAGCAGAGAAGGTAAGGGGTGCAGGTCCAAGGTCTCTGAGGTTAGTGGTCATGACAGATTTGCTGGGATTCTCAGTAGACACATTTAAATAAATTAAGGAAGTTTCTTCTGACTTTAGCTTGCTGAGTTTTATCATGATTGTTGTTAATCAGAAATAGGTATTGAGCCAAGCATGGTGGCACACCCCTTTGATCCCAGCATTGGGGAGGCAGAGGCAGGCAGATCTCTGAATTTGAGGCCAGCCTGGTCTACAAAGTGAGTTCCAGTACAGCCTGGGCTACAGAGAGAAACACTGTATAGAAAAAAAATGAAAAAGAAAAAATATCTAGTCCTATCAATGTTTTTTATGTATGCGTATGTGTATGTTCCTGTGGTTCAGGTGCATATAGACACGTGTTTGTGAAGTGGAAATCAGAGATAAATCCTCAGCAGGCTGTCTTCCTCCTTTGAGACAGGGTCTTACACTGGCCCAAAGCTCGATTAGGCTGCGCTGACTCGCTAGGCAGCCGCAGAGATCCTGTCTGCTCCACCCCAGGGGGACTACAAACCTGACCACCATGCCAAACACTTTTATGTAGATTGTGAGGTCAAACTCAGTCCTTGTGCTTGCAGGGAGTGCTTCCCTCCATTCCTTTATTTATAATAACAGAACAATGAGAAGGTACAATTTACTCTCTAGCAATGATACTCATGAAAAAATGTCCAAGGCCCGATTTTTTTTTTTTAAGTAATATTTTAAGCTGGGTAGTGATGGTGCACACCTTGAATCCCAGCACTGAAGAGGCAGAGGCAGGTGGATCTCTATGAGTTCAAGGTCAGCCTGGTCTACAGAGTGAGTTCCAGAAGGCTACACAGAGAAACCTTGTCTCAAAAAACTGAAATAATCATATTTAAGTCTTTGAAAATTTATTTTTATTTTTTTATGTGTATGGGTGTTTTGCTTGCATGCATGTCTGTGCACCACATGAATGCTGTGCCCACAAAGGCCAGAAGACAGCATCAGATCCTCTGGGTCTGGAATTATAGGCAGTTATAAACTTCCATGTGGGTGCAGGGTATTGAACTCAGGTCCTCTGGAAGAGCAGCCAGTGAGCCATCTCTCCAGCCCTGAAAATTTCATACTATGTATTTTGATTATATCCACCCCAGCTCCTCTCAGATCCACACTTACCTCCCTTCCCACACAACTTCATATTTTGTTCCTCTCCCCCTGCCCTGCTCTTTTAAAAACTTATTGAATTTGTGTTTCCCAACTACTCTTGGGAGTGGGTCCTGCTCTGGAGTATGGATGACCTACCAGGGGTGACTTGGTAGGTAAGGTAAGTTGACTCTCCCTCTCCCAGCAGTTATCAAATGCCAATGGGCTCTCAACCCTCAGCTACTGGTGGGACTTGGGGCCCACCTTCTCCATGTTTGGATTTCATCTGGCTTGAGCTAACAAAAGTCTCCCACCCCCTATTTCATGAAGATCCCTGACCTCTGGGGAGAGGGGTGTGATGCAGATGTTCCATTTAGGGCTGAGCATCCTGCAGTCTTATTCTCTGCATGCTGACCAGTTTTGGGTTTCTGTGTTAATTGTCATCTACCACAAGCGGCTTCTCCAATGACTACTGAGAGATGCACTGATCTATGAATACAGCAATATGTTATCAGGAGTTATTTTAACCCTATGTCTATTTAGCAGAATAATAATAGTAAGTTCTCCCTTAAAGACCATGACCTGTTTGGCCACAAGTTCTAGGCCTCATCAATGGCACCAGGTGTGGGTTTCGTCTTATGGAGCACACCTTAGATCCATTCAGAAAACGGCTGGTTGCTCCGGTAACACCCATGACACTCTTGCACCAGGGCCTATCTGGCCAGACTAGTCATTACTGTGGCCTTCAGGTTCACAGCTGGGTGAGACTATGGCTTCTTTCCTCTGATAAAATGCATAGCATCTACCAGTACTACAAAAGCTAGTCAGCAGAGACAAAGCCTTCAGGTCAGTGCCCACTGGATTTCTCAGTGTTTATGACTCAAGTACGTGGTGCATCAGCAATGGGATCTTACCATAAGGTTCCAAGTGATAACTAAGAGCAATGGCAATAGTCTGTTATGTTGGGGAGTTAAGTGGGACCTCATTTGTTAAGACCTGTATTTTAAGTTATTTTGGTTGACATAAAAGAAGAAAAACTATTTTGGGGTATGGAAATGAACCAACAGGAGAGGGGGAGGGAGCAAAGATGAGCAAAGGGATGGATAGGAGGAAGCACAATGACATACATCAATAGAAATGTCATAATGGAAACCATTATTTTACAGGCTAAGAAAGTAATTAAAATAAACTGTACTGTGAAAGCATAAAGATTAAATACTGAATTCTCCCTAAATTTTGTATTTTATCTGTTTAGATTAATGAGTTAAAAAATCTTTTTTTTTTTTTTTTGGTTTTTTCGAGACAGGGTTTCTCTGTGTAGCTTTGCGCCTTTCCTGGATCTCACTTGGTAGCCCAGGCTGGCCTGGAACTCACAGAGATCCGCCTGGCTCTGCCTCCCGAGTGCTGGGATTAAAGGCGTGCGCCACCACCGCCCGGCTGAGTTAAAAAATCTTTAGCCCAGTTTTACAGTAAATTTCATGACAAATGGGCCTAATTCTGCATCCCCCCACCAACACACACACGCCATCACCACCCCTTAAAACAAATAGTAACACCTGGTTTCCAGGAGTTGTAATAGTAATGGTGAGCTTCTGACCAGGATTTCTAGGAGTCTGAGGCCAGCCTAGTCTACATAGCAAGTTCCAGGTGAGCTAAGGCTACATAGAGAGACCTTGTCTCAAAAAACAGAAGAAAATAATTTTTTATCGGGGCTGAAGACATGGCTCAGGGGATCTGAGTTCAATTCCCAGCACTCATATCAGGTGGCTCAAAACCTTCTAAGTCCAGCTCCAAGGGACCCAACACCATCTGGCCTTTCCAGGTACATGCACTCACATGCACAAACCCATAAGCTACCTGTAATTTAAAAAAATAATAAAATATATTAAAAAGCAAACAAACAAAACTTTTGATCATTCTACCTCAATCTCTCAAGTGCTGGTATTACAGACATATATCACCACACCCAGCTTCAGAATTACTTTATACATCACTGTTCACAAGATTAAAAAGTGCATTCATGATGTACATGAAGGGACAACTGAGATGTGTTTATGTTTCCTTTTCATTACACTGAAAGAATAAGAAAGAAAGAAAAGAAAACTATTCGTATTTTTCACCTACCTCTTCCTCCTACCTAAAAATGAACTTCTCTGCTACTATTTCCAAAAGCCTTGGGTTAGGTAAAGTGATGAAAAGGAAGCAGAAATATGAGGAAAATGCAAGGGTCCCAAGCATCAAAGAAGGAGGAGAAAGCCAATTTGATTTGGAAAGGGAGAGGAGTCTATTGGGCCCACAAGGAGATATTCATGCCCTATCTTTTCTAAAATACCAGGGTATAGAAAAACTTAAGAAGTTAGTTGAATACATGGATCTTTTAGGAAAGCTGATCTTGAAGGACCTAATAATTAAGAAGTGGGTTTAGACACTGAACATATCAGAATAGCTATGCTTAACTAAGGCAAACCGGACAAAGTCTTTTCCAATTTTCCAGTTAATTTATTGTTCATGGAGGCCTTGCCCATAAAAGCCTCGCTTCAGGTCTTGCTGCTAACTTAGCATGGGCAAGGTCTTGAGTTTGACCCCTAACATTTGCAACAAAACCAAAACCCCCGCAAAAAAAACAACAAACAAACAAACAAACAAAAGCCCCACAAAAGTAAATGTCATGGTGTTATGCAGCCTTTTTATTGAAGCATCTACGAAATTTTAATATGTAAACAACAAAAAATCATATTATTTGTTTCCTCTGGAAAATAGATAGTGAGACTATAATAAAATTTTTTATAAAAGCAAATATACTGTGGATTTTTCTTTTCCCTTTTATATTTACAAGCTATATTATATATACTTTAGCATATATACACACTTACCCCAACTTACCCTTTTAAAATACTGTATTTAGTCTTTAATAATTTCATATATCTATATAATGTATTTTGACCATTTTTATCCTCTGCCCCTCTCTCATACTCCCCCTACTTTCCTCTGGAAATCTTCTCAACATTCTCCTCTGTTCACTTCTGTTTCCCTTAATAACACAGAGTTTAATTAGGGTTGCTTATATGTATATGTGGTTATTTAACAGATCATGGGCAACTTATTAGTAGCTGTATCTCTGAAGAAGAATGACTCCTCCTCCAGTACCCACTGACAACAGCTCCCCAGCTAAGGGTGGTACCTCAAGTGCTCCTTCCGTATCCATGTGAGAACGTCAAGGACCTCAATCTTGTGCAGGTCTTGGGTGGATAACCACAACTGCTATGGTTCATGAGCACAACAACTATGTCCTTTCAGAAGACACCCCTTCCCATCCCCCAACCCTTGCATTCCTTCTGTTTGCTCTTCCACAATGTTACTTGATTCTTGGTGTGAGCGTGTGTGTGTGTGTGTGTGTGTGTGTGTGTGTGTGTGTGTGTGTGTGTGTTACAGATGGTCCACTTAGGACTGAGCATTCAAAAATCAATCATCCTCCACATTTTGACCAGTTATAAGTCTCTGCATTAACTACTGCCCACTGCAAAAATTGTAGCTTCTCTGACCAAGGTTGAGAGCAGCCGTAATTTTAAACATAAATATTTCAAAGACAGTGTGATAACATGTCCATCTTGCAAAACACTAGGTTTTCTTGTAGAGCTTATAACCTTTCTGGCCATGGGCTTTTGACCAGGTTCATAGCATGATGTAGAAGAGGCTTCATGTCCAATCATATAGTGGTTGGTGGCCACCCTAACATCCATGCAACTACTGTATTAGAGGCATATCTTGCCTGGCAGGTCAGTTTTGTGTCAGCAGGTCCACGGTGGTGTAGAAACAATTCTACTGGCCCAAGTTAGGCTCCTAAATATGACATGGCTGAGAGATATTCAAACTGTGAAAAAGAAGACCCTAGCCAGATCATCAGTTTAACCTGCACACACAGACAACCTCCCTTCCTCCATTTTAGTCCAACCAACTTGGAAGAGCTAACATCTACAACCAGGCACAGTATGCACACATGTAATCCTAACACTTGGGAGGCTGAGGCAGGATCAAAAATTTGAGGCCAGCTTAGGCTACAGAGATCCTGTCTCAAATAACAACAACAATCAATAAAACCCTATATACCACTTGCCAATTTTTGTTTTGGTATCAAAATATTTAAGCTGACAGAGAAGAGGCAGTTATACTCCACACTTTTCCAAACACAGGTTTGAGTGAGGTTGGTTTTCTTATTTTTCAAACATAAATTACAATAGATCAAATGTAGATTCCAACTATTTTCAATTGAGTGGGTCATTTAAGACATCTGCAAAAACATAAAAACAATGCTATTTTTCTCATTAAATGTTTTTTGGAAAATAGTTATTTTGTTATATTAATGTGCACTAGTTTTTATTGGAGGTGGGAGTTAGGACAAGGTCTGACCTATGTATCCCAAGCAGCCTAGAAATCATAATATTCTTGATTTTGCCTTCTTGAGTACTGGTATTATGTAAGAGTGTTCCACCTTGTCCACCAACAGATCATTTTTAAATAAATAATGTTTTGAAATGATTAGTTTTCATTTCAAGTGCTATCAACATTGATAAACATAATCCACATAAACTGAAACATTTTGGGGACCTCTGGTTTAAGAGCTCTTAGGATGTAGCCCCTGTAGCAGGCACACCTTTTCACACAGGGCTCCTGGGCTCTCTGAGATTAATACATATATGATAAAGTCCAGAACCTTGTTTCCATCAATTTAAACATATATAGTCACAACTCACCTAGAGAAAATGAAAATCTCAGAGTATCTGATTGTAAATAGGGAAAATTTGATACTTAAATATTTAAAGTGGTCTTTTATTAATCTACCATTTAATTTCAATCCAAGTAAAATTAAGTTATCCACTAATTTCATAGGCTTCACGTCTCCCCCCACCCCCAGAATGATCTTGAATGGAGGCAGTTTCAATATTCAAATCCATGATACAAACAGTGACTGAAAAGTGCATCAGCTCCAAGTATCTGTCTCCACCTACACCTTTGTGTGGCGCGTCTGGTCTGTGGCAGTGAATACCGCGCAAAGGGCAGCCGTGATGAGCAGATGCATTCCTTCATAGAGAAGCTTTGGAGAAAATACACTCCATATGAATAAGTGATAGCGCAGAGATGTCACCAGAACAATGTACGTGGCAACGGGAACAGAACAGATCAGTGCATAGCAGAAGCAAGCGCGGCTCAGGGCCGAACCACTATCAACAAAACAGAAAACACACGTCAGAGCAGTCACAGGACACTTCACGTGTCTACTTTAAAATAACAATGAGTATTCTCGCTCCTGGACTAGAGCACACCAGTCTCTCTTCCAAGTACTTGTTGGGTCACTGGACACAGGGATAACGTCCTACAGGTGCACAAGAAAGTTATAACTAGGCTGGTGAGACGGCTCTGCGGGCAGAACGGCACGAGCTGCTAAACCTGACTACCTGAGTTCGATCCCTAGGATCCACATGGAAGAGGAAGAAGAAAACTAACGGGAAAACAAGCCAACAAGTTGTCTTCTGACCTAAATGTGAAACACACACACATACACACACACACACACACACACACACACACACACACACACACGCACGCACGCACACACGCACCAAACAAATAAATGTAATAAAAGAATTAAGGCTATGAAATCTTCTTTTAAAAATGAGAGGTAAAACCTAATAAATATAAAATAGAACACAAGCATTTCTGTGAAGAACAAAACAGTAAATTTAATGAGAAGGGCAACATCTACCCCGCAAGCTCCTAGCAATGCCTCCGAACCCTTCTAAACCACAGGAGCCCCACTTCCTGCGGAGGTATGTCAGTTACCACACTGTATTCCTACAAGCCACTGTCTCTTGTGTCAGAGGTTCTCGTCTCTGTCTTTGTATCCTACAGGGGTCACTTGAATGTGTGCACAGTGAGAGTTGCCTTGTGACCCGGGGGGCCATGCTCCAGAAAAACCAGGCAGTAATGTAAACTGAACATGTCAGAAAGGCCACAGACAGACAAGACATAGCTCATAACAGGATTATAGGTGAGGCAGCAAAGACAGAGCCTGTGGTATAGCCGGGAACACCTGACCTTTGAGCATTTGTAGGATGCATACAGGTCCTTTCACAATAATCAGAGGCTATGGATGGGATGTAGAAGCTGGGACCATGCAATTTATCAGACTCACGAGAATAAAATACACTTATGCAATGCTTGTATTGATGGTTTAAAAGCAGAAGGAGAGGTGTCTACGTCAGGAATGATGTGCCTGAGTGTAGAACATGAGCAGCAAGACACTGGCAAGTGTGTGCACACGGTTATTTGTGCACTGAGTGTACCTGGGTGAGTGTGTTCTGTAAGGCATGTTCTGTCCTGTTGATAGCAGCTCCACCAGGTGCCACTTTAGGACTTCCTCCCCAAACATCTATTTCCATGCCCCTTATCCAGCACAGCAACTCAGTGGCCAAAAGACAAAACTGTTCTGAGCACCAGACCCCTCGTCTTCTCAAATGGAGTTACGGGTGGGCAGCTTAAGCTAACCTCTCTTCCACATCACCTCAGTCTTCACTGGCTTCTCGTCTTGGTCTTGGCACATTTTCTCCTGTTCAGTTCCCTAACTGTTATATCACACTTGACCCCTTCCATACAGATGGTCCCAGTACTTCCTCTGTTTCCTCCATGCTTGAACTGCTAGTTCCCACTTGGTACCCGGCCCAAGTGACTGCAAATGCCTCATGAACAGTGCACCAGGGTACCAAAAAGTGCATACTCAGCATAAGCCTTGTGGATAAAGGGCCTCGGGTGCCCCTGTCTAGGGCATAGACAGGACATCTGTGCTGAAGCAATGATCTACCAAATGGATCTTCTTTCTTAGCTGACATGTAAGCCCATATTACGGTGGGTTTCCACATGGCATTGCCTTGTGGCACAGTTCTTAGAATTATCCATGGAGAATATTGTGCATATTGCTCCTATAACACTGCACTGGATTTCAGCGCCATTGCAAGCAGGCAGTTCACATCAACCACAACTTCCAGATTCTGGCCACAATAGCCTCATGTGTGGGTTGTATAACTTAAGATGAACTTTCTACAGACTGCATCAAAGTGTAGGCATGGAACATCTACAGTTCAGGCTTTCCTTGTCCTTAGGAAATTTACAGTTTGACTAAAAAATGTTTCTCCCCTGATAGCAAAGTATCAGCTTATGGAAGGTTCTGTTTCTCTCCACAACCCAAATGTGGTTTGCAGAAGAGGATGCTTTTCTTTCTGGCTAAGGCCACCACAGTTTCTCGTCCAGCTTTTGAGAGCTTTCTGTAGTTAAGCTTGAGCTAATAACTAATGCTTGAGCACCTTTACCTGAGGGAAATGCAGTACCAGTGAACTAGTAGGTCATTCTAGTCTTGAGCTTGCTGAGCTCAGTGCTGTCTGGGTCCCTCAACGGAGGTGCCAACAGGAGGTCAGATATAAATCTAGAGCCAAGAAGAGAGCCTGGGCCATGGACATGAACTTGGAGATCTCAGAGCTGGTCTAGGAAGTAAGTAGACAAGATGGACTGAGGACAAACCCATGAAAGAAGCCAAGGAATAAAGCCAGAGGAGAAGCAGAACCATAGTTGACACCAGCAGGAACAAGGGTATGTAGCCTGCAGGTCACTGTGGTAAGCAGGAGAAGCATGGAGACATCCCAAGAGGAGTCATCCCTGACCGTCACCACAGCAAGAGTCGCTCTTCTAAGCAGGAAAAGGGACTGGGGACTTGAAAGCCTCAACTTCACCTCTAAGCCTAGGACATGGGACATGAAAAGACTGGGACCTCCAATCATAGTAAGACAGAAGAGGTTCTGGCCGATAGAGCTGCGCCCATCCAGTGTGTGAGAGGCTGATCCAGTGTCATAGAAAGAGGCTAGCTTTCTATGATTAGGCACATTAAGAAGTAAGCAGGCACAGCTGGGTCCAAGAACAGATGGCTACTAGCAGTGGATATGAACATCTAGACAACTCTGAGCCTCTCGTGAAGCCTTCTTTCAGAGAGGAACAACACACAAACCAACAACCGAAGCAAAAATGAAATAGTAGGATACTGTACAGAAAATGGCAGGGACAGGCTGGAGCATGTTGGGAAAGCCTGAAGAGCTATATATACCCCAAAAGTGGCAACCTTGAGCAAGCTGGATCCTGGGAAGGGCCTCCATGCTGCTGGAGGGCATAAGAGCCTAGACTGTCTCAGGCAGGAGGTGACTGACTGACTCAGAACCTGTACAGCCAGCAACTCCTCCTAGCGTGTTCTTCCTGGATTGCCTTAAGGGTTTTTGGAGGGCAAGAGCCCATGTCTTTTGTCTCCCTGCCCTCTGAATGGAAGAATGAGTATGAAAACATTAAGTGGCTCAGAGCTGAGTATGGAGTTTCCCAGTCCCTATTCCCAATTCCTGACTGTGATTAGAAGAGTGTCTCTTGCCATGGGACATCTGCTGCTGACCTCAGTGATCATCTCCTCCTGCTGACCTCAGTGACTGCACATTTCTTAACTTTGCCAGTGGTATCTGGCTTTGCTCCTTGTCTGGTTTTGCTATACAGCTTTCTTTATGGTTTTTTTCTTCTTGTGTGGTTTGAACTAAAAAATGGAAACTTGATCAACAGAGTCCCTTATACCTGACTGAGACCTTTGGTTCATGAACTACATTTCTTATTTAAGAAAAAGAAAATCAATAAAAGGATTCTCTAACTTTCGGAGTTCAGATGCCTTGTATATAAAATAATGTTATTATTCTTAAAAACTGACAATCTGAAATCACATTTGTTCTGGAAGACAAAGTAAGTGCCTTACTTGCTTTCCTCTGAGCTCAGGAAGTGCACGAGGTGGCTGGCCCAGAGCACAGGACCCACGTATGTTCCAAACACTGTGAGGAATGCAGCTGGAACTTCCATGTAGGTATCTAAGCCCACAAAGCCTGCTGAAATGTCAATGGTGGCAATGTTGTTTGAGTTACCCTGGAACACAAAAGAATAAGGTTGCTCTTTCCATATGTGAGCATGGATACATGATCAGAGGAGCAGGAGACATTGATCATAGCCAGTCATCTAGCTGCCCCTTAGGTCACTGGGCTGCCTCTGGATGGGTCTTATTTCTCTAGACCCAGAAAGTAGTAGAAAATTGCCTATAAAGAATGAATCATTTGAAGAATTTTGCATAATTCAATCTTCTGACTGACCACAGAAATCTCACACCTTCCTCCAGACATATTGACTGCTCTCAAGACAAATACATGGACCTTTCTTTGAGGATCTCTGCTTGAGGATGGTGCATGTGGTCCTCAGAGCCCCACAGAACACATCTCCTGGATACTGCCATACTGGAAATCGTTAGTAAACCACTTTTATACTGCAGCCAAGAGGTTAGCTATAGCCCAGACCTGCTGAAATGCAACATGGGACATGGGGATCCATGCTATACAGTATACAGGCTGGTGACTACCTACATTCTACTAATTATATCCCTGTGCCCAAGCTATTCACAGGTCTTGAGTCTATTATGGGTGAGCTCTACTGGTCCATGGGGGAGACCAAGGTAGAAAGAGTCAGGAGGGCTAGACCACCACAGCAAACTAAGCCCAGGGATGGTCTTGATCTGGTCACAGTACTTAAGGAATTATAGATTCTTATAATTTAATGCAACCACTCTTGGCCTTTGGTGACAAAAGGACAAAAAAAGGCAAGCTATGCAACCTAGAGCTGATCCATGGGTAAGGGTGGGGACATATGAAACTAAGAACAAGATAGGAACAGGGAGGAGACTGACCTATCAGGACAAGACAGATAAAGAGGAGAGGCCAGTACACATAGAAGAGGTGAAGTGGAGTTGCTGTGGATATCGTTCTAAATAAATAAAACACTGATTGGCAGTGGCCAGACAGGAAGTACAGATGGGACAAGGAGAGAGGAGAATTCTGGGAAGTGGAAGGCTGAGTCAGAGAGACACTGCCAGCCGCCACCATGACAAGCAGCATGTGAAGATGCCGGTAAGCCACGTGGCAAGGTATAGATTTATAGAAATGGGTTAATTTAATGGGCTTGGCAGGACCCGGAGAGAAACTCCAGCTTCATGGAGTTGTGAAGGAATCTACAGTGATGGATATATATATATATCCTCCCTGGGGTTGCTGGGAGGAACTAGATCCTTCTATGGCCCACTATCTGCCCAGATATCGTTCTACACAACAAAACTAAAGCAGGCTTGGGTTTTGGATAGTGGATTTTAAATAAAAGGAGTAAGTCCTATGATCCTCCAGGCCTTAGAGGAATAGTAACTGTGGAGACACCCAATGGTTCCCAGTGTGGAAAGCCTTGACACCAGGGACAAAAGTACATGAAGTATAATTACTACATTCCTAACACAAAACACATAAAAGACTTAATGTGTTTCCTTTACTGTCTATAATAAATCAATTCCTATCTAATCCTTCCTGCAAAGCAACAACCCACTATCTTATGGATATCTAGATGCATCCACATAGAGCATGTCTTTTTTGTTTTTTTTGAGACAAGGTCTCACTATGTACCTCTTGTAGGCTTCCAACTAACAGAGATCTGCCTGCCTCTGCCTTCCCAATGCTAGAATTAAAGGCATGCACCACTATACTTGGTCAAGCATGCCTTTTTTAAATGACAAACTGTACTTTATCTAATAAAATCCACATAAGATCTAAGTATAAATTTCCATACATTTTCAGTTCTTTCACTGAACACATGTAACTTTCCATCTTACAACATTTTCAGAAAGAAAAACTAAAAGATACGTGACATAAAAAGTTACTGGCCTTCTACCATGATAAAAATGAAAACCTACCTGAAAATAGAAGAATGCTTGACCAAACCAATAATGCATTACAGTGATCTCAGCTGCATCGTGTCTCAGGGGCTTCCAGATGAACTTAGTCATTATAGTCTGAATCAATAGACTAAATGCTAACACTGGAAGATTATGTGGTCTCAAGAGCAATGCTGCCAGAAGAACTAATCCACTATGTATCTCCCACAAACCTATAGTCTTGGTTTTGAAGTCTGTTGCAATGACTTGTGCTTTAAGTAAATCTTTGGTACCCGTGAACAGAATGCCAAGGACAAATACATAAACAAAACGAGCTTCAATAATACCCCTAAAAAAAAAGCAAAACATGTTAGATTCATTTGTATCATCTAGAAAAATTCAAGTACATATTTTCCCATTTAAAACATGTATCTAATTAGAGAATGCCTAAATGTAACAGTATAGCTAAACAAGCTGAGTGATTAAAAAAAAAAAGCATGTCTACTTCTACACATGTGCCCTTAAGCCAGTCAGGCCAACAGGCATATGCTGGAATATACTGTCCTGATGAAGCTGACTTTGAGGAAAACTTGCTTATATGGTCCAAGGATCACCTGATAGCAAGACCAGAGCTATGCCCTTGGAACATGCCAAGAAAATCACCAATCCACTTTGCACAGTTAAATGAAAAAGCACTATGCCAGTCGGAGACCTGAGTATCTGAAATTTCCTAAGTTCAGAACTGTAACTGCAATTCAGCATGTTCAATTGCAATTAAATGTATTTAAAAAGAACTTGCATGTTGACATGTATAAAATGGACAATGCAGCGTGCAGTGGCCCAAACTGTTTAGTTTGGACTCTGTTCTGTTGTTTGGACAATTAACACTCTGACAACTTCATTATTTGTGAAAACAGAAATGATTCCTACACATCACATGGTTATCCTAGGAAATATATATATGGAAAAAAATAGACATAAGTATTGGCACTCAGTAGATGCTTAGTGATATTAAGTACTGTTATGAACTGAGTATCTTAGCACTCAATTTAAGTATATAAAGGATATAAGTTATAAGACTATGTCTAAGCCGGGCGGTGGTGGCGCACGCCTTTAATCCCAGCACTCGGGAGGCAGAGCCAGGCGGATCTCTGTGAGTTCGAGGCCAGCCTGGGCTACCAAGTGAGTCCCAGGAAAGGCGCAAAACTACACAGAGAAACCCTGTCTCAAAAAACCAAAAAAAAAAAAAAGACTATGTCTAAATAATTTCTTCTTTAATATATATTCCTAAAATATGGTTTTAAAATATATTTTATAAAAGATGTATTTATATACTTTAAGATTGTCACTTAATGGTAAAGTATGTGGTGCATACTTTTAATTTCAGCACTTGGGAGGTAAAGGCAGAGACAGTCTGTGAATTTGAGGCCAGCCTGATCTACATAGTGAGTTCTAGGCCCAGGCTACATATTGAGATTCTGGTTTAAAACAAACAAACAAAATCAAAAACACCCTGGGTTTGATTTCCCAGCTCCCACATGGTAGTTCACAACTGTCTGCAACTCCAGTTCCAGGGGATCCAATGCTTTCTTCACAGACATACATGCAGATAGAACACCAATACACATAAAAACAAATTAATTAATTAACAGAAAAGATGGTCACTTAAATACTAAGTAAATAAATTTTAAGTCAATTAGCAACACAGCATTATATGTTTTAAAAATGAATTTCCTGTATCATACTGTCTTACAACATTTTATGCATTAAAAACATTCTCATTTATTATGATTAATTTAATTCAATGTTGACACTGTCTCTTACATGTGGGGCAGTGTGGCATTGGCTGAGGAGCTGGGGTCAAGTACCTAGCACACTCCTGACCATATATGTCCTAATATAAAAGCTAAAGACAAGTTCATGTGGTTTCTAATAAAGCAGAATACAGCAGATGTCAAAGCCATCAAAATGTCTCAGAGAAGAAGCCCTGTCCCAGTAGATAACACCAGGCCACTAGATAGGAAAAAGCAGTAGGAAGAGCATCTGGGTAAGTTCCCAGACCTGACCAGTCAGTGCTTTTCATTCCTACGGCTTTAATTTGACTTTCAATCTAAGACATGCTTGGGCTTCTGAGTGGAGAAGGAAGGAAAGGTTCAAGGCAAAGTGTCTTGACTACTTGGTGAATGTAAAGTAGATGCAGAACCAGATAGATCAGGGTCCAGGATGAATTCAGAATTTGAGCACTTTTGGAACCAGGTGGATCTGAAACCAACGTGGTGTATTTTAAAAAAATCAAGATAGACAGGGTGAGGGATGGATGCGCTTTCTAGGAAGAAGGAGCATGTTTAGAGGAACGGCACACTGGCTATCTTCTAGTCATCTACAAAAAGGCAAGCTGCTCACAAGCAGAGAAGAAAGTAGGGGACCACAGTCTTGAGATGAATAATGCAGAAATCAAATGTATAGTGCTGGGTGGAAACAAATGAATTCACATACTGCCCTTGGAGATTAAACAAAACCCCGAATGTAATATACAACCATCTGCCCGAAGCTCCAATCGCAAAGCCAAGAAGAGCCTTTGTCTCTACAGAATGTCCCCAGTCTCAGTCACCGTCCTCTTCATGCCCCTGTATCTTATTGCCTCAGCTGAAGGCCACCGCACTGCTGTTAACTGCTGCAGAAACCCACATCTATCAGCAGATGATTTCTGGTAAGCCCCTAAGTCTCTGGCTACAGCCCTTGGCTCTCAATACTTGTTAATTCTAGATAACTGTAAGGAACTCAAATGAGTAAAAAAGTAAGGCCACAATCTATACATGGTCTTGGGTCCTAAATATGACAATTAATATTTTATTAACTTAAGTCATATACAAAAAAGTTTGGTAAGATGGCATCATGTAAGAGTTTGCCTACTGCTTCACAATACCCTTCTGTGTTCTATGAAAACTTACTGCCTCACAGTTACAAGATCCTACCAGAGCTTCAACATATCTGTGAGGGTTGTCCCAGTACTGCTGAACAACTACAAATTATTTATTTCTTCAACTACAAATGATATTTCAAAGAACATGAGGGTGTCTAATTTCTGATGGCTCCTCTGATTGTATCCTAGAGGTTCTTTTGAGAATGGATAAAACCATACCAATGCACATAAAATAGTAAATAAATTATTTTAAAAAACTAAACCCCAGTATTGTAAGGATTGGCATGGCATTTTTTAGTATAGAAAACACTGAAGCATATAAAAGCAAACTTTGTGTCTCTAGTTCACTTACTTTGAAATGCCTTTGTTGTCTGGTTGCCATGGGAACAGCACAATTCCAGTGGCTGCCCTGTAGCAGAAGACGCCCAGCAGCCCCAGTGCTAAGGCTGCCTTGGATACAAGGGAGCACCCCTTTTGAACCAACATGAAGATCACAGCCAGAGAAAGGGCAGCCAGGCCTGAGAGTTGTACTTTGTGGTCAGAGCTGAAATAAGATAGAAAATGCCCAATTACTACCAATGGAATTGGTGACTTACAATTATATTGAAGGGCTTTAAAAGAAATGTATTATAGATGATTTTTCTAGAAAGCCAGAAAACAAAACAAAAACTAAGTTCTTAAAATATCACAAACACTACCATGCTGAGATCTCATTCACTTCTTACTCTTAAGATGGTCTCAGATGCTGGTATTAGGTACAAACAGTTCTGTCCTCCGGTATCCTCGACTTACTTCATCCTCACCCTGGCTCTACTGCTTTCTCACACAGCTCAACTCTCTTGGCCCTAGCTTCTGACAGATGGTTGTCCCACTGAGCAGAGGTGCATAGGCAGTGCCATGTGTAAAAGAATTCTCATTATTTACACAGTCCATGTTCATAAAGCTTAGATAGTTAATAGTTGTTAAATACATATTCTGGAAAGCTATACACAGAAATGGGAAGAGACTTCAGAAAATGTGAGTGAAACTGGGCATGGTGATATACATCTGTAATCTTGACAAATTAGAGGCTTGGGTATAAGATCACAAGTTTGAGTCAGCCTAGGATAGACCTTGTATCAGCAAGACCTTGTATCAAAACAAATATAGGGGCAGGTGAGGGAGAGGGGAGGGGGAGAGAGAAAGGGAGGAAAAGGGGAAGAGGGAGGGAGGGAGGGAGAGGGAGAGAGAGGTAGGGGGAGAGAGTGAGAGTGAGAGTGAGAGAGAGAGAGAGAGAGAGAGAGAGAGAGAGAGAGAGAGAGAGAGAGAAGAGAGAGAGAGAGAGAGAGAGAGAGAGAGAGAGAGAGAGAGAGAGAGAGAGAGAGAAACAAGAACAACAAAAAACAAAGAAAAACAAAAACCACCCAGAAAACGGAAGAAGACAGTTGTGGCTGTCAGGACAGGAAGAGATGATTTAAAACTACAGGCCTCACCCTGGAGGTCTCTGTTGTGCTTTAAATTGCACATCCTAGGCATCCCAGTGGATTGCTGTATACTACCATAGAGAAGTGGTATTTAACTAAAACAGCTTTGGAGTGGCCAGCTAACAGGACTTATAAAATGGCTCTTTACAACTTGAATGACCCAGCAATGAGCCAGGAAACAGGACACTAGAGAAGACATGCAGGACACACATGCACCAAATGCTTCAATTTTTCAGAGAAAAAACAAGAGTTCATTATGTTCTTCTAAGACTGGAGCTCCTTAACATATCAACCACTTCATATACCTGGGCTGAGGAGCTATGACCTATCACCAGGCCCTGTTCCCTCTTAGTTTCCTGGACTCCAAAATGAGGACTACATGGTGCTGTTTCTCCAGGCCTGTCGTGCAGGCACATGGTAGATACTACAAAGATACCAGGTCTAATTGTGGGATTATGAAAGTTTGATAACTTAGTTAATACTTAGGGGAATTCTCCATGAGAGTCTCTGGGTTAGTGAAAGCAGAGTCTTTCTTTAATGCCCACATCCAGGTTGACTGTGCACTTGAAAGGTCTTGGGAATACCATTTAGTTTTGTTTGTTCACCATACAGATATAAAATCACGCCACAGTATCATTGAAATTTCCCATGCACTAGCAGGAGTACTTCCGACCCTGTGCATTGCAATTTCACACAGTTCCTCTGAAAACTCTCATTTTGCTGTTCATCTTTTACTTTTGTTTGAGTCTTTGTTGTTAGACAATTAAAAATTAGAACAGTCTGTTCTTGACTTTTTCAGACTCAGTTTCTCCCATTTACTTCAAGTCTCTTCTTAAAAGCCTCCACCTACCCCCATCTACATCTCTTCCTGGCTCTGCAGCTTCAACAGAAGGCTCAGGGGATGTAGAGAGGTGTGCTATATACTTTGCCTTCTAAGAGAGAGAGAGAGAGGCATGACTGGAGAGAAAGGAGAATCAGAGATGTTCCAGAGACCAGGGCCTTTTGCCAACTGACCTTGTCCTCTTGTCTACAGGCAGCAGTGTAGAATGAACCACCATGGACTTGAATCCCAAAATTACATCTTTATCACAATGATCATTTTAAAACTCACAGGTTCTCAAACATTAACAATTACGCTGATTCAGCATTAATAAACCAAATCTATTAAGTTAACCTCTTTTCAACTTCATGGGGTATATTTTCTATTTCTTTAGATCTCAAGTATTATTTTAGTCTTAATATATATTTTTAAAAGGACAAAATGTAGGAAAAGAAGACTATATGTGACTATTCAACTGCAAAGGGTTTCAGTCCATAGGCCATGCTCACCTGGTAAGCCAGTGGCTGAGATCAGGCCGATGGGCTCCCTGCACCCCTGTCTGGTTCAAGGACCTCAGTAGCCGACAGCAGATCAGCACCAGCCACGGACTCGCCAGCACTGTCCACCATTTGCAGCTTCCTTGTGCTTCAGAAAGGGAGACCCCTTTCCTTGTTCTGTCAGGCTTAGGGGTACTGTAGCTTGTACTGTCCTTCAGGGTGCAGGCAAGTATGTCTACACATCCTTGTTCCACATGGAAGCGACGCTGAGGTTCACAGTCATCTCCCACAAAGCAACTCCTACAGGTTTCCTGGCTCAGAGCCAGGCACAGAGTGTTAACAAGGAAGTACCAGGTCTGATGCTCTTCTTCCACAAAGCTGCTGGCTCCCAGGCTCAGAACATGGCCCACTGTGCCCAGAAGAAGGAGGACATCCACCTCTGACCACCCTGAGCTGGGATAAGCTGCACTCTGTTAGAAGAAAATACAGTTTCTGAGGGATAACCTGAAAATTATATCCATCACCCTGCACATACTGGAGTTCCTTGCTCACAGTGAAAAGGCCTCATGATAGACACTTGCTGTCTTCCCACCTAACCCAAACTGCCCACTATGGAGGGAACCCCCTGCATTGGGAGCACTAGCCCTTCTTCCTGCAGCACAGGCTAGAGGAGGTCAAGACGTTCTTATGCTAACCATGAGGACATGGACATACAACGTCAGTCAGCTGTCCTCACCCTGGACTGTAAGTCCCAAGCTCAGTGTACGAAACTGAAAGCAGGTCCTCAATGCAGTGATTGTGCCCAAAGAATTGCCCAGAAGATCCTGGCCCAGCTGCCATGTTCCCTGCATGACATCAACTTTCCCAGGACTATTATAGTTTCCACTGTAATAGTTACTTCTGCTGAAATGACAAAAAGATGGCAACAGAAAACTATTTCTTAAATTATGTTATGGTTTAGATATGAAGTACTCCCCTCACCAAGTGGGGAGGGGACTCTTTGGGTGATTAGAATAAGAAGGTGCTAATTCTTCCATTTCTCTTCTTTCCTCTCATTGCTTTACAGCTTTACTTAGCTGTCAAAGTAAACAGCTTTTTCAGCTAAGCCTTTCCACTGTGATGTTTCCATAGTAATGGAACCAGCCAGATATGGACTGACACTTTTGAAACTGAGCTGTAAATCCTTCCTCCTTTAAATGTTGGTCTCAGATATTTTGTCACAGTGATGAAAGGCTGGCCAACATGAACTAATGACGTAAAAACAGCTCAAGGGCTGATGAGATGGCTCAGCAAGTATAGGCACTTGCTGCCAAGTCTAATGACCTGAGTCCTATCCTCAGGACCCATACGGTGGAAGGAGAGAACACACACACACACACACACACACACACACACACACACACACACCCCAGTTCAATATGAAATTCTTGTTGTCACTTGTTGTTCTGATAGCTCGTAACTATGTATAGTAAGCACGAACCCAGAAAGGCCCTAAAGAGGCAAACATCCACAAAGACAATGCCTAGACCCAGACACACAACAGGGGTCTCTAAAGGCCCTGTGGTGGTAAGGAGGACAGAAGGACAGAGTCACTGCACAGTTTCCCCACCCCAGGCTCTGGATCTGTGGACTCCAGTGCAACCACTTATCTCTTCCACCCTGCTCACCATTACTAGGACCATTACTCACCTAATAAGCAAAGGTGTCATACCAAAACCCAGTAATTCCACAGGAAAACGTAAGCCTTGAAAAGAAAGCTTTGTGAGGCAGAACAGACCAATAGGGGACCAAGCTTCCTTGGGAGCCTCCTGAGTACCCACCTGTTCACTGTCCATCAGTAGCAGCTCAGAAACTTTTCTAAGACTACAGTGCACATGCTCACTATCTGCCACATTCAGAAACCCTATTATCACCTCTGCTCGGTCCAGCTCTTTCCAGCTGAGAATAAAAGCATGTGACCTGACTACACAACAGAATATCACAGGCCAAAATGCCCAAAAGCCTGGGAAGGGCCGTTTAGATCCTTCTCCTGAAGTCCACTTGGTATGTGGTCTTTCCACGACATCTCTAGCACTGCAGTGCTGGTACACTTCAACCAATTTCTTTTAATGAAAGAATAGCTGGCAAAACAAAAGAAAAGCCCACCCATAAGGACCATATTATATACCCAGGGCCCAGCCATACCTTCTTCAGCAGGGTGCCATCGATGACCATCCTGATAAGGGCAGACACAATTACACAGAGCAGCGCAGAAACAAGTACCATCACACCCCCGACTGCCAGCCACGGGAGGCTGCAGAGGTAGCATGAGCTTTCGGATGAGGTGCATACCAGGACATGAATGGCCGAAAGAACCAGAAATATCAAATAAAAGAGCAGAGAAAACACAGGAGACAACAGAGGAACATCCAGCTCAGCCTTTCTGCACAGCACATGTGGAGTGCTAAGGAGGAACAGGGTAAGAACCTGAAACAGAAGATCAAGGGTGTCTATGGAAGGCCAGGCATCATCCAGATGAGTCCATCCCATTGCTCATATAAGAACAACAACAAAAAGACCCAAGGGAAAATCATTTTTAGTTTCTTGCTAAAACTGCATAGCTTGATTTATAGTTTTATCTTTTATAGCAATGCTGAATGAAGCCATATGACACATCAGGATGCACAATGGAAGAATAAAGAATATTCTTATTTTCCATGTTACACCAATGTTCTTTTTAGACACAGGGTCTTGTAGTCCAGGCTGGCATGACAGGCTAACAGGCCACTCTCCCGTCTTAGTAGCCTGAATTCTAGGATTAGAGATATATACTACCATGTCCAGCAGGAATGATATGTAAATTTAAAACCATCATGTTTTGGCTGACTTGTAAAAATCAATTTAACACCCAAACCATGATAATACAAGCATCTGTACCTCCAAAACCATGACAGTCCCTACTGCCATGGAGTAGATGTCATAGTGAGCCACTTGTGTGCTCAGAGCCAGACTCAGGGTCTTCAGGGCACCCAGGTACTGCCTGAGCACTTTGGTCCCCAGGCCAAGCAGAACGTCTGAATGGTTTTCTTCCAAGTGCAGTCTGACCCAGTTCCCGTGCAACCTTTCTGCCATTTTAAACTGCTCAAATCCAGGATCTATCAGACAAAAGGATTATACACACTGATAACTAGCACATTCACTTATTCCTGGCGTACTCTTAGGAACTGATACCTAATGGAGGCCATCTGTTCCTAGGCAGGAAGGGTCAGCAACACTTCAGTAATACGGTAACAGCTGACCATGCACATCCACCCACTGCCAACACAGCCAGGGCCTGGGTACTCAGCACATGCAGCATGGGCAGAATTAACACCCACTGCTTGGCCCAGGCATTTTTCTACATCTCTCATGTGATCTGAACTCTCCTCTCTTCTTTTTGTCTCTTCCCATTCTTTCTTCTTGTGAAATATAAAAACAGTTCTGAAACGTACTGCATCAACAGGTCCTGGTTTCAAAGAGCCCTCCTCATCTTGAGAGAATGTGTGAGGAATGCTGCCCATACACTGCCCAGGCTGATTCTTGTGCCTTCATATTTTAGCTTCCTCCATTAACCACCCTTCTTTACAGTCCTCCTTGTAAAGGCAGAGCACTTTCTAGCCTTCTCCTCTTTACAACGTCCAGTGATGCCATTGGCATGGAATGTGTGGCTTCTGGATGTAGCCCAGGATCATGGCCACCCCTTTCCTTTAGCTCTGCATGGTATGCTGCTGGAAGCAAGGAGCCAAAGACAGTCCTTTTCCCAGATATGGGTATTATTCTTCACTATGTTGTGCTTACTTGTGACGAAATGGGTCTAAAAACCCAGACTTTTCTTCCTGAGATGCTCTGTTTTATAAAATGCATCTCATACTCCAGCAGGCCACACATGCCTGCATTCCCCAACAGTGCTGCACAGTGATCTGTGAATACAACCCATGCTTCACCTTCACAGCAGCAAAAGAACCCCTGCAGGCATTCTATTGCTGAGGACAGGGGTTCAGTGCATAATCTTAATGTGAACCTGAGCATTTCAGGTTGCACCTCCCCTTACTGCCAATCATTAATACTTGCAGAGAAAAACTGGCCACTATCACTCTAAGCAGCTACTACTCACTTCTGCAATAACCCATGAGGGAGGGATAAGACCATTATGCCTGTTCTCCAGATGAGAAATAGAGATAGAATTAAGGCATTTGCTCAGATTACAGAATAAGTGACAGAAAGCATTATTCTAAACTCTGATAGTAAGTCCAAGGCTAGTGCCCTCACTGCTACACCACACCAAAGTAGGGGTATCTGTGTCTATACCCCAGGCCTCCACAGTGATCTGTATTCATAATCCATAGCCTCTCTTCCGGGAAGTCACAGAGACTTGGGTCACCTATGTCTATACCTTACAGCCTGGTGGTATCTGTACCTATACCCCATAGCTTCCATAAGAGTCATAAAGACATAGGGCACCTGTGTCTATATCCCATAACCTCCATGAGTAAGTCACAAAGATCTGGTCTATCTTTGTGCCTACTCAACAGTTTTACACATCTCTACAAACGAACCACAGACACAGGGTATTTGTGTTACATCTTACAGCCTCTATAAAATGAGTCACAGAGCCCCAGGGCTCCTATTCATGCAGCTAAATGAACACTTCCTAAACAGTGACTATGTCCCAGACTGAACCTCGAATAAGAAACACAATGGACTGTAAATTTAAAAAAAGAAAGAAAGATAAAGAAGGAAAGAAAGAAAGAAAAGAAAGAAAGAAAGAAAAAGAGAAAGAAAGAAAGAAAGAAAGAAAGAAAGAAAGAAAGAAAGAAAGAAAGAAAGAAAGAAAGAAAGAAAGAGAAATACAGTGGTGAATAAACAGATACAATTCCTGTTTGTGCTCGGATTCAGAAGTGTTCACAAATACAAACAAATGCAAACAAAACACTATGTTGTAAACACTATGTTGTAGGCATAGACAAATGTGATAACAAATTGTGCAGAATGGAGACTGGAGAGATGGCTCGGTGGTTAAGAGCTCTGTTGCTCTTTCAGAAGATCCAGGTTTGAGTCCCAGGACCCACATGGTAGCTCACAACCATCTGTGACTCCAGTCCCAGGGGTCCCACATCCTTTTAGCTTCTGCAGTGCATGCACATGACACACAGACATACATGCGGGCAAAACATGTATACACATAAAAGAATTTTTTTTTGTCACAAAGAATGTTATAAAGGAAAAGAGATTATCTGAGAGATTTCTGGTAATGAAGAGTAATTGATTTTAAATTGGAAGTGGAATATAGGGCAAGGACAGTCTGATAAGCTGACTATTAAGGTTGCCCGGGAATTAACCAGATGAGGAACTAGGAAAGAACATCCAGCCACTATGAACATCTTGTTCAAAGATCCTGAGGAAAAAAAGGCTGTTCCCACCAGACCTAAAAGACAGAGGGCAAGAAGCATCAGATTTGGCTAGATGTTGTGTTGGCCTTGTTGTAGGATTTAGAGTGTACTCATGGTATAGACATAGGTAGGCCTCCTAGGAGTGAGGGGCCCCCAAAATGTCTCCTAATCCCTGTAGGCTCGTTTCCTTTCCATTTAACATAGTTCCTAATCTTTTTCTACCCTAACATTTCTGAAACAGTAAATAATCCTTACTAGTGTTTTTTGTTGGCAATTTTTGCTAGACTAGAGTTTTTCTAACAACAAAATATGCAAAAACTACCAAGCAATGGCTGACCTAGTGGCTAATGCCAATAATCTCATCTACTCAAGAGGCTGAATCAGGAGGATCACAAATTGAAGGCCAACATTCAAGGACAGACTATTTAACAGTGAGACTGTCTCAAAACAAAAACGAAAAGAGGCCTGGAGATGTGGTCTAGTGACAGAGTATTTGCCTAGTATATGAAAGGAATAAGGCTCAATTCCCAGTACTGCACCAACCACCACTACAACCAAAAAATAAAGAAAGAATAAACCCCACCAAATGAACAAACGAAACAACCACCAAAAAAACTCCACCACACATACATACAAAAATAAAACAATAAAACATCACCATACCTAAAACAACAACAACAACAACAACAACAAAAGACTAAATCAACCAACCAATACCTTCCCATCCCTCAAAAAAACACCTTACATCCCTATAATTTATTTTAGGAAAAAAAAGCAAGAATAATGGTTATGTATAATCTAGACTAAACACTAAAATATGCATCAAAGCCAGGCCTCACCCCCAACAAAACCTCTCACCTGGACTACTGGATTGGGTACTTGCTCAGGAAATCTTCCTGCCCCTTGTATAAGGCTCCCAGTCATTTCACAGCTGACAGGCAGGGTCTGTCTTTCACAGGTAACAATCATGGTGCTCACCCTACTAGCTGTATATCACAACTTAAAGAAGAAAACTTGCCAGTATCATACCAAATACTGACTCAAACACAAGTGCCTCCTCTAGACTTGTGAAGGAGCCCAAATGACAGATGTGTTAGTCTGTGATATGCTGGACATACCAGAGCAAACCAACTGAAAATGTGACTCAGATGATCTATACAGGGTCTCACAGAGGTTTACATTTCTCCTGGGATCATTCCCACTGGCACAGAAACTGCCCCTAGTATCTCCAGCTTAAAGACAAACATGTGCTTAGACCACAGTCCACCTTTCTGACCCTCAACTGCCTTATCTGTACCTACTCTAACCAGGCTCTCTCCCAACACAGGACCTGTTCTAGCAATCACTAACGACTCCATATCCCCAGAGCCAATAGTTAGTTCTCAATTCTCCTTTATTTTACAGCATCAACACAGTGGCTTACTTTCTCCTTATTGAAATTCTTCTTTCATAGCTTCTTGCCCCATGTACCCCAATCTCTCAATACGCTGCTGTTTGAATGAGTAGACCACACCCCCTTACGCCCCGACACCCCCCCCCCCCCCGGCTCATATATTTGAACACTTGGTCCCCAGCTGGCAGAATTGTTTGGAAATGATTAAAAGGTGTGGCTTTGTTGGAGGAGGTGTCACTAGGGGTGGCTTTGAGGTTTCAAAGGCCCTCACCATCCCCAGAGCGCGCTCTCTCTCTCTCTCATGCTTGCGCTCGCTCTCTCGCTCTCTCTCTCTCTCTCTCTCTCTCTCTCTCTCTCTCTCTCTCTCTCTCTTGCTTGTAGATAACGATGTAAGCTCTCAGTTACTGGCCCAGCATCATGCCTGTGTGCCTGCTGCCATGCTCCCTGCCATGATGGTCATGGACTCTGAGCCTCTGAAACTGTAAGTCCCAAATAAACTTTCTTCCGTAAGTTGCCTTGGTCATGGTGTCTTATCACAGAAATAGAAAAATAACTAAGACACCTGTCTTGCAAAGTAGCTCCTGCCTGCCTCACTGCATGGTCACCTATTCTTTCACTGTACAGCTGAAAATCTGGAGTTGTTCCTTTGGCCTCAGGTCTTCTTGTGCCTTAAACCCCACTGTACCAGCAAATGTTTCGCTACCTCCAAACCAAGTCTACAATGTAACCACTTCTAATTTCCGAGGCCATGCAGGGCCCATGCTGCCTAACCTCTAACCAAAACAGGATAGCTGCTTCTTGCCTGCTCTGCTACAGTACAGGGCAGCACTCCCAGAGGGAACCTGGGAGAACTTTTGAAAATGCAGACAACTCTGTCTCATCCTCCTTCACCTAGACAAAACTGAAGCTCATCTAACGCCCAAAAGCCCTCTGATGACGTCTCTGAACTCATCTCCTGTACCTCTGACCTTCAGTCTACAAAGCTCCCTCTCAACTCTAAGGCCAGGCTTGTATTAGGGTACTAACCCATGCTCCTATGTGCAATCTTTTCCTAGGGTTCTGGTTACCATCTGGCATCTACAATACTTTTATTTTCTTCATGCTAAAAGATTCTGTGAGGACAGAGATCTGGTGCCACCCAATGCTTTAGCCTCAGTACTTTTAACATGGTGTCCCTTGTTCATAAACAAAAACTTGGTAAATATTTGTTGAATTAATAAATGTATAAAAGATTTCAAATAGCTTAATTACGTTTGTGGGTGTTGCTAATAATGACAGTTAAGGGCCTAAGAAAACAGGACTATAATATTCATAATTAAAGAGTGACAACTACAAAATATTCAACTACAAAATATTCCACTACAAACTGCACACCAGAAAACCTTTGGAAAACATAAGGCCCATGGAATCATGAAGACCTTATAGAAGTTAGAACTACAATTACCTTACCTTTTTCATACGATGGAACGTTTTCTTGCAATAGTTTGCTAAGCTGCAATGTGTTTAAGTGTAAAAATCTCAGTTGTTCTCTCATTGGTTTTCCTTCTATAACTGGAAATAAGAGGCTCCCTACACTGTCTTTAGGAATCGGCAAACCAAGTCCTATTGCTAGTGTTGCAGCCAAGTCAGTCTGCTGGACATGCTTTGGGTGTCGAATAGCCCCTGGAAAAAGAAAAGATTTTAAGCAATAGATTTTTACAAGGTAGATAATGGTAGTTAATCTTGAATTTGAGCAACTACAGCTAATACGTCAAAACTACCATGTCTTCAAACCACTCAACTATAGTCACATAGAAACCGCCTCCCTGCTTTTTATGTCAATAAATTTACCAAGTACTACCTTCCCTTAAGGGGCTTATAATACACTGGATAGAGTCTAATTTTAAAAATACAGTTATTGTGATTGTTGCATTGGGCATGGAAGTAACATGTAGCCAAGCAGAGGCCAAGGGATAGTCACTTGAGTGATATCAAGTTAACATGAGTTAGGATTAGCAGTGGTTCCTGAACTATAACAGGATCTTTTCCTAGGAAAGCAGGATGAGGCTAGGTTCAGCTGGGCAGGCATGACCATTAATTAGGACAAGGACAATAAGACATAAGAGTCTGCCTGTCCACATAATCTTGTCAAGCGTGCAGCAGCTCTCTGCACTACCAACTCCTTAGCAGAAGAATGGCCGTGGTGCTCAGACACCAGGTTCAGGGCCCTGGGGTACCAAACAACCTTGGATGAAAAGTAACCTAGAGATTTCTCATCTGTAAATAATGTAACCCCTAAATACATCCTACCTCCACCTACAGGGCTGACTGAATCACCAGGGAAGTCTCCCCAGATGGCCCTTCTTAAAGCTTAGATACACAAGTGTGTGTGGAGATTTTACTTTACTTGCAGTAATTTTTGGTTGTACAGACTTTTAACTTGGTCAAATTTATTTTCTAGACAAACTTTCTACTTTAATGTTATTGCTTATTATCTTCCAGCACTTTCTGCTACTATGTTCTTACATTGAGCTGAAAAGCAAACATGAAACAAAAGCAAATATAACATAAATTCAATTCATTTCATCAGATACTATTCTGAGACTGATGCATGTCTCCTGTGGGTGACATACGTGAATTCCACGCGATGTTCTAACTCTACCAAATATTGATAACCAAGATTCTAATCTAAGCTCAAGCAGAAGAAAGCAGAGGCCAGATCTAAATAGGTGATTTCATTGTTCTGAATGTGAGCTGGAAGTATCAATTTAAACTCAAGATTACCTTATCTAAAAAGATTTTCACAAGGCATTGGTAGCACACACCTTTAATCTCAGCACTTGGGAGGCAGAGGCAGGCAGATCTTTGAGTTCAGTCAAGGCCAACCTGGTCTACAGAGTGAGTTCCAGGACAGACAAGGCTACACAGAGAAACCCTATCTCGAAGAACAACAACAACGAAGATTTCCTTGTTCTGTCCAGAAACCTAATAGAACCCAGCATAAGTTCACACTTCTAGCTCTGAGACAGTATATTCTACCAATTCTACCTGAAGGATCAGGGCACCCTGGGGAAGCTAATTGAGCCCTGAGAAAGACACAGGCATGGCAGCTAGGAATACTGTTCAAAGGGCAAGAGAGGGATCAGAGACCACTGAGGTCTTGCCTAAAGGACTTGGGAGTTAATATAAAAAATATATTATTGCTGCTCTTGTTTAATGTTCTCCCATTTATTTTATTTTTTTTTATTTTGCTTTTTGAGAGAGGATGTCTCTGTGTAGCCTTGGCTGTCCTGGAACTCAGAGAGATCCTGCTGCCTCTGCATCCCAAATACTGGGATTAAAGGTGTGCGCCACCACCATCTGGCATGTTCTCCCAAAATTTTTGTGATGAAAATTTAATCTCCAATGTAATCTCCAATGTTGGGAGGTGGTACCTTTTGTCAGGTATCAGCTCAGGAGCCCTAGTACCGCTATAAAGTGGCCTTTTGGAAGGAATCTCATCCTCTTTACCCTCCTATTTTCTGTCACATGGTGACACAATGCTCCTTCCCTCCTGGGACAGTAATTATGGCATCATCTTGGAAGAAGGAAACAAACCTCACTAGATTGTGACACTTTGACCTTGCACTTCCCAACCTATAGAGAAGCAAGAGATCAATTCCTTTCTCTATAAATTATCATACCTCTGAGTCTGTTAGAATAGCACAAATGGACTACAGTGATAGCTAAGTAATATAAAAATATGGAATTAAAATACTACTTTTTGCAAACTCCTAGCTGGTCATCAATGACTACTAACATCGTAATAAAGTCCAGTGTTACAGTTTGGTTAAAAATTATCCCACAACAAGGCTTGTGCATTTGAATTCTTGGTTCTCAGCAGGCAGTGCTATTTTGGGAGACTGTGGAGGTTGTAGCAGGAAGACTGAGAGTTAGATTAAAGGCCAGTATGTTACATAGCTAGACTGGTTTGGGGGATCCGGATCACAGGGAACTCCAAAGACAATCTGATTTTCTTTTCAGCAAATAAATGGTAGTAAACTAAAAGAGTTGGGTCTTCCAAGTTAACAGAGACCGAGAAGACACAATGACACATCCTAATGTATGGATCTTATTTGCACCTAACTCAAACAAACTAAGACAACTAAAGAGAGACAGACATTGGAAATCTAAACATTTGATGATATTAAGGAATTAATGACATTTTTGAAATGTAGTAAAAGAGCCAGGATCATGTGGAGAAAGTGCATATTTGTAGTTCTGAGGTCTGATCCTAAATAATAAGGAAAGTGAGTGTGTGTACAAATAGACTAACACAAGCTATAGCTTGATAGTAACTACTGAAGTTGGGTGGTACATCTGGAAACTTCCGACTGTTTGGCTACCTTTAATAGGTCTGAAATTTTCCACAATAAAGAATCTTTTGAAGATGTTAAAATGTTTGGGTCTGGGATTTATATTAGTTTAGAAAGTAAGGTGGGTAACCAGAATTACTGCTTATCAGAAGGTTCATATTATAACAACATCTTGTATTGAGCATGCCCTGTCTTTTTTCATTAATGTGAGATGCCATTATTATCAACAATTTATGCTAGAATATATTTTTAACCTCTTTATTTTCCTTCATTGATAGGCCTGACCAGTCTTGCCAACAGAAACTGTTTTAATAACTATAGCTTTGCAATGTGAACACAGGGTACAAAGGGCTTTATCCTATAGGCATTTCAGAGAACTATTCTCAGTTCTTCCACTACTTATATACACTTCTATTTGCCCCATGGCACCCTTACTTCAGCAACCTTTTAAACCTTTAATAAACAAATATTGATACAAAAGCTGTCAGGCACCATTTTAGGTGGAAGACAAGTTTATGAAACTGGCCAAGTCCTACCTGGGGTAAATCAGCCAGCCAACACACTTGCTCTGCCTATGGAAGTCCAAGAGGAGCTATGTTATTCTTCCCTTACTCTAGAGTGACCCACACCCATGCTTCCCACTGGGGCCCAAAGACTCAGGACAGGATGCAGCAGGTTGAGAGCAGTCTATGAAATCACATGGCAGATAATCCAAATTTCATAAAAACAACAGCCATATTTACAGTATGGAAATTATCTAAGAGTATTTATCAAATGAAGAAACATTCATTTATGAAAAGCTACTAAACTTTTGTAAGAGCTGTAAGAGTCTGTGGCACAGGAATCTCTACCCTCCCTTCCCCCACCCCGACCACGGGTTCCAGAAGGCAGCAACTACCCAGGAGTAGAAGGTAGGAATACAGCCCCATCACTCACCTCATCTACAATGGAGTGAGTGTCTGCCCACCCCACGTAGAAACAGGCCGTCTCTCACCTATTTTTGTCTCAGAAACAAAAGAACAATCAGGTGGCAGGAGTGGAGCCTCCAGGCTTGGTGACAGCAACTCACAGAGATCCGCCTGGCTCTGCCTCCCGAGTGCTGGGATTAAAGGTGTGCATGACCTCCGCCTGGCCTAAATATTTATTCTTATACCCAGAGATAAATGTAGCTCTCACCACTCATCAAAGAGACTTCTCTTTATAAAAGATGGAGACCATTTCAGAAAACTGGTAAAAATACAGACCAGGGGGTGCCCAGCTGCAATTGACACAACTACAACATAACTCCTGTACCTAAGGCTCAGGAAACATCTCCATGGAGAAGGCTGAAAGACTGTAAGAGCCAGAGGAACAGGAAATCTGCTATAATATTATGTCTCCTAGAAGTGACAAGAAGCCTTCACCTCAACAATGTGGTGGCCTACACAAGACCTAAAGAAATAAAACACTAACAGACAAGCTGACATGGAAGGAGGAATCTCACAGCCTCCACAGACAAGGAACTACAGGCAGCTAAGGAATGCTCAAAGGAAAGTCTTCCTCAGGGATGAGCCCCCAAATTGGCTTTCCAATACCAAGTGTTCAGCCTTCAAATTATATGGATATATGTAACACTAAACAGACTGGTCAGGTTGTATTTGTATATTTAAGGAAACATACTTTTTATTTATTTATTTTTTGGTGTGTATAAAACAACAATGAAGAAAGATCATGATTTATTTCAAGTGGGGAACAAGCTATGGGTACGTGGAAGGGACTGAAGGGAAAAAAGGGAAGGGGGGAATTATGTAATTTTAATTTAAAAATGTTATTTTAAAAAAAAACCTTATGGTATAAGCTGAGCATGCCCAGAGACATTTAATCTTTTACACACTGTATCATGACTTTAAACTAAGCATTGTCCAAAATGTGTCTATTGTCTTTTCTTTTTAAATTGTAACATTAAACTAAACATACACAGAAATGTACTCTTTAACTGAGAATGTTTAGAAAGCGGCCAACCTCTCTATATGAGTATGTATAGGTTCCCTAACTAAAATCCTTGCATTTGTCCAAGAGAACACTGCTTTGGAAATGACTCTCATGGTCTTGACAACTGCAGGTACATCTCTTTCCACTCTTTCATTCCTGGCTGTACTCGTTTTGGCTTAGCACTCACCAAGATGCAAACCCAATGCATTAGGTTACAGGACCAGAACCAGAGAGTAGCTGCAGGTGTCAGCTTTGCTGCAGAAATACTACTGTAGCCATGCTTTAGTCTTGTGGAAGCGGCTGGGCATGCAGCTGTGAAGTGGTGGGGGTGTGGGGGGATAAGCAAGGCCAGGTGAATTAGGTACAGGTTAAACAGAGGATTATGTCTGACCTAGGAATGGAGCCTAGCTAGTCCACTGTGCTCTCTCTGAACCTGACTCTGCTGTCATCATACAGTTTTAAGCAGTGAGCACTTTTAAAAATATTTAAATATCATCTGCTGGCATTTTTTCATTTTTAAAATATTTAGAGCCAGGCAGTGGTGGCTCACAACTTTAATCCCAACACTCAAGAGGCAGAGGCAGGTGGATCTCTGAGTTTGAGGCCAGCCTGGTCTACAGAGTGAGTTCCAGCACAGCCAGGGCTACACAGAGAAATCCTGTCTCAAAAAAACTTTATAAAAAAATAATATTTATTTACGTACTCTTTCATTTATGTATTTATTTATTTTGTGTATATATGTGTACATTTATGGGCACATGCACTCCAGGTCAGAGGACAACTTGTGAAAGTGATTTTTCTTCTTCCACCAAGTATGTCCAGAGATGGAATTCAAATAGCCATGCTTGGCCACAAGTTCCCCTACCAACTAAGACATCTCACCAGCCAAGGCAAATTTTGAGGAGTTCCATATCTAGCTAGTAATATTTCTACAATAGAATTCTTACAGAAAGAACTTATGTTTTGAGAATCAGAGCAAAGAATTTAAATTATAAATCCTGACTGCCCATCTCCCTTTAATTTTTATTTCACACTGTTTGGGATAACTTATACCAGACTATAGTCTTAAAATGTTAATCATTCCTAATTCTCACCAGGTTTCCTTTCAAATGCAGAGCTGATTAAGATCAGAGGTGTGCTTACTTCCTCTGTGGAAGAGGCCCCATGGCTCCCTGACTCAGACATCCCATGGTCACCACAGAGAACCAGCAAACTGGGTGAGAGAGTCTCTCTTTCCTGTAAGGCAAAGGAGAACCTGTCAGCTGCACTTGTCTGGCAAGCACACATATGGTCTTGAAGAGAAAACAGTGTAGAACTCCACTCAAGTTAATAGGACCTTCTCCTTAATGCATTAAATCTCTTCCAATAGGCTTACAGTCAGATCCAAGGGTCAAAGTCAAATCATGTTACAGGTGAAGAGAGAATGGTGCACAGCTCAGAGTACTTAAGGGTTGTGTTTATGACCTCCAACAGCAGGGTATCTGCATTTCCAAGCTGTGAGCACATGACTCCTCCTGCCTCAGTTTCCTATCAAGAGAGATACTGAAGGCATTGTTACAGGACTGTTTAAAGGTAAAACATGACATCCAGAGAGCGCATAGGCAGGTCATGAGGCTTCTCTGTGCAGAGCTCCAGCCATTTGGTCTTATCTGCTCCAGTGGTACTGGGCAGGCTCTTGACCCTCAGTGCTTCTCTAGGTGACACGCACCCACACAGATAGTATGGATCTGTCCCTTCCTCCAGTCAAGTCTCTGTTTACATAGAACTCTTCCAGGAGGACTGTCCTGAATACACCATTTAAAATTTTAGCCTCTCCTTAGCACAGGGGTGCTGGTTCCTCCCGCCTGTGGTTTCCTGAGGCAGCAACTACTTTTGGCACATTTATATTGTTTACTATATTTCTCATGTTTCCTTCCTGGCCAGAATGTAGCTCTACAAATAGTTGCCAACCAAGGAACAGTGATCTAGAAGGTACCCACGGCAGAAGAATGACGGGCTGGCTGACAATGGGCAGTGCTCTCTCAGTCATTTCTATTTGTTCTAGGAAACACTAACAACATGAAATCCCACCACCATGCAATGTACCACAGTAAGCCTTACCTTTGACAACAGTGATGTGTGAATCTTCATCAGGATACTGTCCATTTCATTGAGCTTGTGACCAATCAGGGGGCTGTTGGGCCCAGAAATGTGGCCAATGTGATCCAGCCCTAGATAGTGAAGTATTAGCACATCCCAGTCTCCTCTTTTTAATACTTTATCCAAATGTCTTGTGACATTATTGTCCACCTTCACAGAGGGGAGGGGGAGGGGGAGAAGTACATATAAGCAGTGCATCCAACTTTTCTTGGACCACCAGGAGTCAATCTTAGGTAACAGGATTCATGGAAACTGAAAAAACAAAAACTAAAATAGGGACTGTAGTGATGGCTCAGCAGGGAAGAGCCCTAGCTGTCCTTCCAGAAGGATCCAGGTTCAGTTCCCAGCCCCCACATGGCAGCTCACAAAAACTAAGATAAAACAAAAGCCCTGAAGTCATTTTAAAAAAATAAATGAATATTAATATTAGACTAAGCTCTTATGCCTATTCTTTTTAATGTCTCTAGTTTGTGAACAAAACATATTATACAGATAATTTAAAGGAGCAGATGCTACTCTGGCATTCACACACTCCACTCCCATGGGATCATTGTTTGTCTTAACTAAAGCTGAATAAATAAGCAAGCTAAACAGGCCCAAGAAGCCTGTCTATGGATAATGAAGGGCAACCAACCAAGACAGTCCAGTACAGTAGGAATAAGTAACAGTCCTACATAAAAGCTATTCCTGGAAGGAAGAGAACAGCATTTATCTCCATTTCTAAAGCATCATCATGAAGATGTGAGCAGGTCAACAGCTCCTGATAGGACCAGTGGCCTGCTTAGCCGAGTCTTCAGTGAGCCCATTCCTCCCACTAAAACATATACCACAAAGGAAAGTGTTTCCACCTGATGACATACATAGTGTGAAAACTTGTTACTACTGAAAAGTCACACTGTGCCTGCACTGGTGAACTGTGGAAAGGGTCTCTCACTCTAGGAAAAGTATCAGTGAGACGACATACACTCAAGGACTGGCTCCCAAACCCCAAACTAAGCTGAGACTCTTATTCTAGTGCTAAACAGATTAACACTTCCGCCTCATGCTCAACCTTCACATACCTGGATCTAATCCTGACCTTGCTCTTGCTGGAGCCTGCACCCCAGCACAGGCAGATGCCTCTTAGGATAAGACTCTACTTAGCTCACTGCAAGCCTTCATAGCCAGGCTCTGTTCCCCCTGTAGATCCCAACAGTTAAAGAATTGCAGATAGACACTGGACTCCTGTAACGTTGTTGCCTCCCTTTTGCCCATGTGGAGAGCCCTGCTCATTCGGTGCTGGAGCTCCTCTGCTATGGCACCCTTCCTGATCTTCTGTGCCCTCAACATCTGTCCAACTACTTTGCATTTGGGGGCCTACATACCTTGGTTCACACCTGTAACAGGGTTTATGCCTCCACTTACAACTGATTATGTAAATGGATGATTTTTATAATAATCTTGTTATACCACTCCATAAATTAATAAATACCACACAAGAAATAGCATCACCTCTAAGTGGAAAATGGTAGTATCAGGCTCTACCTGAGACACAATGCTTCTCTTTTTAAGAAATGGGGTGTGGTGGTGCATGGCTGTAATCCCAGCACTCTGAAGATGAAGGCGTGAGTATAAAGCATTCAAGATTGGCCTCTGCTACATATCGAGTTCCAGCTTTACCTGGGCTATATGAGACTTTGTAATTGGGGGGAGGGGGTGCTGACCTCTATATAATCTGACACAAAGAATGATGTTGTCCCATCATATTCCACAAAGTGCTTTGGGAATAATTTAAGCCATGTTTCATCTCCATAAAAGATCATTCTTTTCCCAGCAGCTTTTGCCTGTCTTATCACATTGTCTTCTAGAAGCACAGGAGAATTGAGGTTCCTTATGACATCAACAAAGCCAGGGAGACTCCCTGTCATCAACGCCTGCAGGAAGAAACATTCAAGACTTAGATCACAGATCCAAAAATGCAGCACAGGAGACAGGAAGATCACTTGGAGGTCACACAGAGGGGTAGAGACCTACAGTAGACCCTATACTGGAGACTGAGACTTGGACAGCAAGTGGGCAGGTGCGGTGGTGAAAACAGAACACAGATTTTGGACAAAAACATCAAACTCAATAATGAAGGTTTGATTATTTAATAAACACAGTTCAGGCAATCCTTCTGTTGTTGCCTCCCTTTTGCCCATGTGGAGAGCCCTCTCATTCGGTGCTGGAGCTCCGCTGCTATGGCACCCTTCCTGATCTTCTATTCTGCATTTGGGAACCTACCACAGTCAGTCACAGAAGCTATGGGTTAATTCCTGAGTTAATGCTAATGTGTATGTCTATACATTGAAAACATGAACCTGTATGTTCAGACCCTTTGTCAGTGTTCCAAGTAAGATTTAACTTGCTCTATGTGACAAGCAGCTCATTAACTCTAACACACAAACCCTAACAATCAAGCAAATCTAATATCTATTTTAAAAAAATAAGAGAAAACTCTGCCTGTATAGAGTTGTCAAAGTGAAATGGGCCAGGAATTTCAGTGGAACATCAAACCCTACCCACAATGTTGCACCATACAATAAATGGTGGGTGTGAAATATCCTGTCTTTCTGATATATAGTGGAGTCAATACTCTCCCCACTTTACCACAGAACCTACCAGGCCACAGTAATAGTAATGAACTTTCATGATTTGGAGGTATACCACGACCTAAGATAATAGCCAGAGACTTGTGGTGAAAAGAAACAGGAATCTTTGTTATGCCTATAGAATTCTAGTAAGATTTCTTCAGTGGCAAATAAATGCAAACTTTATTTTTAGGCTCTAGGGCTTGAACTCAGTGGTATACATATGGTAGGCAAGCGCTCTACTGTTGAGTTTTATCACTAGCCAAATATGTAACTATAAATCAACCAGACTTTCAGAGTGGCAGAATGACCAGCTTGGCAAATCCCCACCCCTACCCCCCAAGAGCAATGGAAAACCAACAAAAACTATCAAAAGCAATTGTTTTGAAACTTTCAGTCACCAAAATTATGCAATAAGTTGTACAGTCACGCTCAAGGAAACCTGTACCTGTGGTTTGTCCTATTTCCTTCCTTCTCTACCTGATCTGATAATGGCTCCATTACAGCTGGCTGTGACAAGTAAGATATTAATTTGAAATCTAAAAAGGGGCTCTGGGAAAGAAGACAATTATGGACAAGTTTTTAAAGTATCTATGTAATTCTGGGAATCTGGAAACTTAGAGACAGCCAAAATTACTACTTCCGGCTGAGAAGGAGTTCTTGATTAAACAGTCAGCCAGAGTCATGAAAACTACTTGAATAGTCAAGTGTCCAGAGCACACATGAGCCTTGGGTGGATACCTTAATGTGGAATATGCTCAAGCACAACCTTTGCCAGTAACTGGCTTACCCCTAAATTACACTGGACCAGAGAAGCCAAATGGAAGAGTAGTTTAAAAATAAAAAAAGAAATTTTAAAAAAAATCTAGGGGCTTGCTAGATTGCTCAGTAAAGAGCACTTGACACTGTTGCAGACAACCCAGCATCAGTTTCCAGCATTCACATGACAGTACGCAACCACCTGTAACTCCAGCCCTGGGGGATACAACAGCCTCGTCTGCCCTCTGCAGGCACCGGGCACATGTGTAGTCCACATACATGCATGCAGGCAAAATACTCAAACCCAGAAAATGAAATAAACCTTTTTTAAAATTCAGTCCAGCCACAGACTTAAGCACTTTGGGTCCTTTCTGCCAACCTTCCTACTCATCCTAATAGTATCTTTTTGACTAATTTCCTCAGACAGGCTTTTCTGACTCCATAATCTCAACTGCATTTCTACCCCTCCAAACTCAGCATTCCATGCTATTCTTTTCCATCAGGCACTCACCACACTATGACTACATGTTTATTTGAATGCTCAGTTGTCTAATGGGTATGTATATTCAAAGAGACTAAAAGCCCCCTGAAAGCAGAAGTACTGTTTTCCCACAAACGTGTACCCATTACAATGTCAACACCTAGTAGTTGCTCAGTAAGTAGTCTTCAAACCAATATACAGACAGGACTTCATTTTTTTTTAAATTTACTCATTATTATCAGGTAAACCACTATGCACTTCAAAATTACCCTCACCAAAATGAACACCTAATTATGTAGAAGTAACAATTGTTGAGGCCAGTTCATACTTGTTTGATCATTTTGTATAATATAATTTTGATAAGCAATTTAATTTGACTGAGCTTGTTTTCTTATGTATACAATTTATGAACTAGACTGAGTATCCCTAACAGCTCCCTCAAGTCTTATGACTAAGGAACACAGCAGTCTACCAGAGGGGACGGTATCTCTCGGACTACAGTGGCCTGGACAATCTGGCTCCAAATCTTTCCTCCTTTCTATGAAGTATGAACTCTGCCTACTTCACAAGGGGTAAAAAGATGGTTCCATTTTATCATGGAGTTCCTTCAGCACCCCATTGCCTCAGTAAAACTGGCAACATCATAATATTTTCCATGTTATTAAAATAGGGTCTCCAAATAGATTAGAAAATCTCTCTAGATTTTAAAAAGCACCAAATCATGATTTATAAAACACCAAGTTAAATTTACCTTGATTCGAGGCATAGTAACTGTGGGTGGCTTTGCCTCAGCCACAAAACTATGAGATGCTCCTTTTTCTACCAGGTAAGTTGTGTAAGGCATATACTTCACACCTTCTGACCCAAACACAAAATCATCTCTTAAAGCATCTATCAGCATAATAACAACTTTACTGAAGAGAGGTGATGGCAGCTTGGTCCAGTTCGAACTGGCTCCTAAAAGTGTTTAGAAAAAAGGAAATTAAAGTTTTAAACTTTATTTAGTATTCAATTGCCTTCAATGTCTTTTTGCTTGTTCTTCTAGCACATATTTAGTTCAACCTGAAAAAAGGCCCATTTTTAGTAGCCAGTGTTAATTTTCTAAGAGACCAGACCAGACAAGACAACCATGAAGGCTCTTTCAAGGGTTTTAACTAGCCCACAGATGTCAGACTACCAAGAAGGGTATCTTCTGGGCTAGGCTGGACTGTATGTTAACAATGAGTAGGTATCCCCGTAATATGTAGTGAATGCATGCTCTTAGCATAGTGAAGAGTCCAGGACAGGGAAATCTCAACATAAGAGACCTACAGTTGGGACCTGTGCCCTCCTCAGCTTGGCCTAAGACATAGCCTTGCAGGTAGTGAACTGGTGGATTTACAAATTGTTTACATATCCAGTGATTGGATTATGTGGACCTGTTTCACAGCAGGAGAGTCTTTACCTGGTGTTTATTTCTGTGTAGGTGAGAATAGTAAGGGTTCCAGTGCAGAGAGGCCTTAACCACCGGGGGTATGGGAGGTGTGCTGGAGAGGAGTAGAAAATTTGAGGGGTCTGAAGAAATATTACCTGTTACGTCCTATTGGTCAGAACTGGACACCTAAATTGGAAGTGATTGGAAGGATTATTAAGAAAAGGGATAGGGATCAGTGTATAATGAGATGCGGAGCCAGAGTCACTTCGGGGTTACTCTGATTATCAGAGTCCTTCTGCGATTACCTCAAAGGTGTATGGTACAGAAACAAAGCTAAACAGTACTTGTTTCGGGGTGGGGCAGAATGAAAGCGAGGACCGCTGGGAAAAGGGGTCCATACCTGCCACTGGTTCGGGAGCCGGGGTTTCTACACCGTGCTCTGGTCTAGCAGAAGAACGAACAGGGGCCGGGAAGAATCCCCGAATAAATATCGCGAACCCGATAACCTCAATTGCTACGCAGCTGGCAGCGAAGGCCCCGGAGCCCAGCCGCATCCTGCCCAGCCGCGGGGCCGGGGTGGCCTGAAACTTCGTGTGTCGGCAGGAGCTACGGACCGGTGAGCGGAGACCACTGCCGGGCTGTCAAAATCGGCCTCCCAGCTTGCCTCACCAACGCCAGCGCACCGGAAGTACGTAGAGGTGGCCCGCACCCGCGGTCGCTCCCTGATGACTTGCCTTCCGACCCGCCCTCAGGGAAATCCCCCCAGGAGGCTTGGCGCTGCCCCGCCCACAGCCTTGTCCCTGCCCACTCTGGAGCCCCAAACCCACGGAGTTCTCGGTGGCTTCCGGTGCCCACCGAGAGTGCCCGCACCTGCCTGGCCCACTCAGGACTTCACGCCTTCCACCCTTGACCCAAGAGCACCCGGCGCCGCCCAGTGTCCAGCAGTTGTTTCCACGTGTATTAGGCGTACCTCACCTCCACCTGGTGTTACTGCTCCAGTTTTCTGACGGGTCTCAAGTCCTATTTCTGGGGCAAGCCTGCAGATGAAGCGACCCTGGTGTGACTGGTGATCAGTGACCTCCCCTTTGGAAAGCTGCCCTTCTCTGGAAGGAACTGTTAAGCCGTAGGAGGTTACATGTTCCGATGGAAGATGGGGTATAAAAGGCCAAATCTTGCCACTCGATTCAGAAATAACCCGGGGCTCATGCAATCAGACGGAAACGGAGTCCACACACCTGCCTCGTCCTGCTTGGTGCACACTCATACTTCCTGAGGACCTTTCTTCTAGGACCAGGGTGGACCGTAAGGTGTGTCTTCCGACCTTAAATACAAGGATCCTGTTAATGGTTTTGCTGCTGTTAAGTTGTATGAATTCCTTAATATCTTGGATAGCAACTTTTAAATTTGATTTGTAAGTTAAGTTTTCATCAAGTCCATGTTTGTCATTTTCCAAGTTTTTTAGCTTGATGTAATCACATGTACAGTTTTAAAAAATTCTTTGTGGATTTGGTGTTATATGTTAAAAAAAAAATAGCATCAATGTTGGGAAAGGTTTTTTTTTCTCAACTTTTTCTTCTAGAAATTTTATAGGTTTAAATGTTACATTTTAGTGGTTAATCCATTTGACTTGATGTTTCTCTATGTACAAGGTCCAGTTCCATTCTTCTGCATATTTATCCAACACAAGTGGTATTAAGAATATAATTTCCGAGGCCGGGCGTTGGTGGCGCACGCCTTTAATCCCAGCACTCGGGAGGCAGAGCCAGGCGGATCTCTGTGAGTTCGAGGCCAGCCTGGGCTACCAAGTGAGCTCCAGGAAAGGCGCAAAGCTACACAGAGAAACCCTGTCTCGAAAAAAACCAAAAAAAAAAAAAAAAAAAAAAAAAAAAAAGAATATAATTTCCGGCCTTGCGGTGATGGTGCACGCCTTTAATCCCAGCACTTGGGAGGCAGAGGCAGGCAGGTCTCTGTGAGTTTAAGGCCAGCCTGGTCTACAAAGTGAGTTCCAGTACAGCCAGGACTGTTACACGGAGAAACCCTGTCTCAATAATAATAAAAAAAAAAAAAAAAAAAAAAAAAACTACAAAAGTATATTATTTCTGAAGCTTGAGAGATGGCTCAGCAGTTAAGAGCATTGACTGCTCTTCCAGAGTAATAAGTTTTAGGCCTAGCCAGGTGGTGGCGCACGCCTTTGATCCCAGCACTCGGGAGGCAGAGGCAGGTGGATCTCTGTGAGGCCATCCTGGTCTACAAAGTGAGTTCCAAGAAAGGCACAAAGCTGCACAGAGAAACCCTGTCTCCAGACCCTGCCTCTCCACCAATGCAGCAAACCAAATCAGACCGAATTGGAAAGCCCAGGTTTAATGAGTAAAGTGTTCCAGATGATTACCCAGCCCCACAGAGAGGAGTCAGGGTAGTTAGGGTTTACTGCTGGGAAGAGATACCATGACCAGGGCAACTTTTGTAAAGGAAAATATTTAATTGGGGCTGGCTTACAATAGTACAGAGGTTTAGTCCATTATCTTCATGGCCATGGTGGGAATCATAGTGAGAAACAACCTAGATGCCCCTCAACTGAAGAATGGATAAAGAAAATGTGGTACATTTACACAATGGAGTATTACTCAGCTGTTAAAAAATTAACATCATAAAATTTACAGGCAAGTAGATGGAATAGGAAAAAAGTTATCCTAAGTGAGGTAACCCAGATCCAGAAAGACAAACATGGTATGTACTCACTCATAAGTGAACATTAGCTGTTAAGTAACGGATAATCATGCTACAATCCACAGACGCAGGAGACTACATAACAAGGAGGGCTGAAGGTGGGATTCATGGATGTCCCCGGGAAAGGAGAATAGAATAGATTTTGTGAGTGGACTGAGGGTAGGAACAGAAGGGATCAGGTAGGGGTCGGGTAGAGGAGGGAAAGAGTACTGAAAGAGATGATTGGGATTGGGGGGCATTTGGGGGGTGATGTGGAAACCTAGAGCAGTGGAAACTTCCTGGGATCTGTGAGAGTGACTCCTAGTAGTGAGGAATATGGAACCTGAACTGGCCATCTGTGGTGATATATTGTGTACTTCAATAAAGCTTGCCTGCGGATCAAAGGACAGAGCCAGCCACTAGATTAGACATAGAGGCCGGACAGTGGTGGCACACACACTTGGTCCTATCATTCAGGAAGGCAGAGATCCATCTGGATCTCTGCGAGTTCAAGGTTACACTGGAAACAGTACTGGGAAGCACACACTCCTTTAATCTCAGGAAGTGATAGCAAGGTGGAGAAAGGTATATAAGGCGTGAGGAAACAGGAACTAAAGCAGTTCAGCTGAGACTCTCAGGGGTGAGAACTCAGAGACTTTCAGTCTGAGGATTCGTGGAAACAAGATCAGCTGAGGAGTTGGTGAGGTGAGCTTGGCCTATGACTTGCTCTGCTTCACTGAACTTTCAGCTTTCACCCCAATACCAGGGTTTTGTTTGTTTGTTTTATTAGAGGACCACCTAAGATTCGAACAACAGCCATCTTCTATAACCAGGCAAGGTTTTCAGCAGTGGGACTGGGACACCAACCCAGCCACAAAACTTTTGATCTACAATCTGTCCTGCCTGAAAGATGTGCTGGGGTAATGGTGGTACAGAACTTGTGGGAGTGGCCAACAAATGACTGATCCATCTTGAAGCCCATGCCATGAGAGGGAGCCCACCCCTGATACTGCCTTAATGGCCAGGAACCAGAGACTTGACAGTCCTGAGACCCAGGATAGAATCAAACATGACTGGAAAAAAAATTAAATGAAATGATTCCTAATGGTATTCTGCTATATTAATAGATTGATACATAGCCCAGCTGTCATCGGAGGTATCATCCAGCAACTGATGGGAGCAGATGCAGTGACCCACAGCCAAACAAAGGACTGTAGGAGCCAGAGGGTTGAGGACACCATGAGAACACAGACCACACAATCAACTAAGCAGGGGACACAGAGACTGAAGTGAAATTTACAAGACCTGAATGGGTCTGAGCTAGGTCCCCTGCACATACCTTCTGGCTGTGTAGCTGGGTGTTCTTCAAGACTCCTACAGTGGGAGTCGGGGTGTCTCTGACTCTTTTGCATGCTCTTAGAACCTTTCCTCCTACTGGGTTGCCTCACCCAGCCCTGACATGAGGGTTTGTGCCTAGTCTTATTGTTACTTGTTCTACCATGTTCAGTTGATATCCCTGGGAGGCCTGATCTGTTTTTGAAGGGAAACAGAGGAGGAGTGGATCTGGGAGAGAGGCAAGTAGGTGGAGGGGCTGGGAGGAATGAAGAGAGGGGAACCTGTGGTTGGGAAGTAATGTATGAGAGAAGAATAAAACATAATAATAAAATATTAAAAAATTGCTATTTGTGGTATTTTGAAAGAAAATGGCCCCCAAAGGGAGTGGCACTATTAGGAGGTGTGGCATTGTTGGAGTAGGTGTGGTCTTGTTGGAAGCAGTTTGTCACTGCAGAGGTGGCTTTTGAGGTCTAATATATGCTCAAGATACTACTCAGTGTCTCAGTTCACTTCCTGTTGCCTGCAAGATGTCGAACTCTCAGCTGCTATTCCAGCACCATGTCTGCCTGCAAACTGCCATGTCCTACCATGATGATAATGGACTGAACCTCTGAAACTGTAAGCCACCACCTCAATTAAATATTTTTCTTTATAAGTGTTGCTGTGGACCTGGTGTCTCTTCACAGCAATAGAAACCCTGAGACACTATATTTTGCTAATTTAAAAAAATCTAAAAATCTCTCAACTATGGAGTTTGTAAAATCAACATTAAGTTATATACTTTCTTACTCCAAGGGGAAAGAATCAGGAAACAGTCACAATAAAATCAAAGCAATACTCAAGTCCAAAAGTATAAATATCTCAATATCTGATATCTTGAATTCATAGTCTTCTGAGCTCCAAAGGGCTCCATTTCTCCAGTTCTGCTATTCATAGAATACACAGCATGTATTGTAGACTCACCTCCACACCTGCTTTTGTTCTTGGTAGTTGTCTCATGGTACTAGTTAGTATCTCTTATATGCTGGTGTCTCCACTGCAACTGAGACTGCCCCCTCAACAGTGGCCTTTTAGGGATTTCAGCCCTATCGCACACATCAACTGCTCTTCATGACTTCTTCATGCTTTCAAAACCAACACCACCTGGTTGAGTCTTACACATTATCAAGTTTGGCTGCCAACATTAATTACAGCCTTGGCCAGTCTGGACCACAGCTTCTGTGTGCTGACCCTGAGGAAATAGTCCCAGATGATTTTACTTCAATGATAGTGGTCTCTTCTTTCCTTTCTTTTCTTTTCTTCTTTCTTTTTCTTTCTCTTTCTTTCTTTCTTTCTTTTTTTTTTTTTTTAAGTCATTTTTGTTTTTTGAGGCAGAGTTCCTCTGTGTAGCCCTGGCTGTCCTGGAACTAGCTCTGTAGACCAGGCTTACCTTGAATTCACAGAGATCTGCCTGCCTCTGCCTCACAAGTGCTGGGATTAAGGCATGTGCCGCCACCACCTGACTGCTGGTATCAATCACGACTAATTTCTCAGCTCTAGCTAAGGAGCATCAATTGTATCATTAAAGCACAGTAAAGCAAAGGTTTCATGTCAGTCATACTTGTATCTTGTTAATCATAGCTTATTCCACTCCAGTTGACCAGACTCCACAATTTATTTTTTCTGCTGTTATGTGTTCAGCTTTTTTGTTGTTGTTGTTTTTATTTTTGTTTCTGTTTTCAAGACAGGATTTCTCTGTGTTCTGACAGTCCCAGAACTCGATCTGTAGACCAGGCTGGTCTCAAACTCAGAGATCCACCTGCCTCTGCCTCCTGAGTGCTGAGATTAAAGGTGTGCACCACCACCACTGCCCAACTGACACCACAAATTTGTAATACAAAATATCATACAAGCAGCCCTGGTAGAGTCTTCGTTTCCCTCTGAAACTTCACAAGCCAAACTTACACTGCCTGCATTTCTCTTAACACTATTTTCCAAGCTTCCACAAAATGGCCCATGAAGATTTGAACACTCAATGGCTTTTTGGGCCCAAGGTTCCCAAATCCTTTGCCATCCTCTCCTAACAACATGGCAGATCTGTCATAGCAACACCCCACTCCTGGAACCAATTTCTGTCTTAGTTAGGGTTTCTATTGCTATGATAAAACACTCTGACCAAAATCAACTTGGGAAAGAAAGATTTTATTTCATTTTACACTTTTTGGTAATAGTTCATCACTGAGGGAAGGCAAGGCAAGAACTCAAACAGGGCAGGAACATGAAGATTAGAACTGATGTAGAAGCCACAAAGGAATACTACTTACTGGCTTGCTCCCTCTGGCTTATTCAGTTTGCTTTCTTTTCACCATGATCAAGTAAGCCTCATCCCAGAAATTCAAGGATGGTCCAACATATGTAAATCAACAAATGTAGTCATATAGTCTACCACATGAATAGATATAGAGAGAAACCACATGATTATTTCAATAGATAAAGAAAAGTCCTTGATAAAATCCCACACTTTCGTGATAAAAGTCCTGGAGAATTTGGTGATACAGGGGTCATACCTCAACATCATAAAGCCAATATATAACAAGCCCACAGTCAACATCATGTTACATGGAGAAAAGCTTAAAGTATTTCCCATAAAATTAGGAACAAGACAAGGATGTTGCCTCTCTCCAGTCTGTGCAACAGTGTTTGAAGTCTTTACTAGAGCAATAACATAAGAGAAGAAGATAAAGGGGATTAAAATAGAGAAATAAGAATGGTAATATTGTGGTGCTATGCCTTTGTCTTAAGAACTGCTGGAAAATCTATATTCAGACTTCAGTGCTGGGTGGTAGTCGCGTACGCCTTTAATCCCAGCACTTAAAACTCCAAACTTTATTTTACATATAGCAATACAGTTTACCTATTAAATAGCACTATAATAGAATGATTCATTATAGTTTTAAGGAGAATAAAAAATGGAAAATTTCAAAAAAAATGGAAAATTTCAGCTGGGTAGTGGTAGCGCACACCTTTAATCCCAGCACTCAGGAGGCAGAGCCAGGAGGATCTCTGTGAGTTCGAGGCCAGCCTGGTCTACAGAGTGAGATCCAGGAAAGGCGCAAAGCTACACAGAGAAACCCTGTCTCGAAAAACCAAAAAAAAAAAAAAAAAAAAAAAAAAAAAAAAAAAAAAAAAAAAAAGGAAAATTGCAAGATATAAAACCTTGTCCCCAAAGCAAATAAAACAATCATATTTTCTAAGTGTCTAAGTGGGTCTGCTATGGATATCACTCTGTATGCTGTGAATTTGTTGCTCTGATTTGTTAATAAATAAAATGATGATTGGCCAGTAGCCAGGCAGGGAGTATAGGCAGGACAAGGAGAGAAGAGAATTCTGGGAACAGGAAGGCGGAATCAGGAGTTGCCATCGAGACACAGAGGAAGCAAGATGTGAAGGCAGAACTGAGTAAAGGTACCAAGCCACATGGCTAAACATAAATAAGAATTATAGGTTAATTTAAGTGTAAGAGCTAGTCAATAATAAGTCTGAGCTAATGACCAAGCAGTTTTAATTAATGTAAGTTTCTGAGTGGTTATTTTATAAGCAGCTGTGGGGTCCTTGGTGCACAGGAAAACCTTCAGCTACATGGGTCAATGTGACAAATGTACTAAGTAACTAGTCATCTATAGTTTCTACTGTATTAATAGTCAATGGACTGAAAAAAAGAAAGAAAGCCTACTATCACAACTACTGCCTTATAGGACTAACATGGATTGAATTCTATTAGAATGCAATAAATAAGTAAAAAAAAAATTCTTCCATTTCAATGATCAGAACATTGAATTCACATAGTCATAAGTAAAAGGAAAAAACTATGATGGAATTGAAACTAGAAAAAAATTGTTTTGTATCTTTGTGGTGGTGGTTTGAATGAGTAGGACCATCATAGACACACATTAGAACACTTGGTCCCTAGTTGGTTGAACTCTTTGGGGAAGGATTAGAAAGCATGGACTTGTTAGAGGAGGTGGGGGTGGAAGTGGGCATTGAGTTTCAAAAGCTCACACAAGGCCCAGTTTCTTGTTCTCTACCTCCTGCTTGTAGACAAAATGTAAGCTCTCAGCTACTACTCCAGTGTCACACCTATCTGCCTGCTTCCATGCTTCCCACCATGATGGTCATGGATTGACCCTCTAAAAGTATAAGCAGGTCTCAGTTGAATGCCTTTTTTTTTAATAAGTTGCCATGGTCATGGTGTATCTTCACATCAATTGAAAAGTAACTAAGGCATCCTCTTTCATGACTGTGTTCTGCCTACATTGTAACCTTCTTCATCACCTAATAGTACCCTCTCTGTCTCCTTTCTAAATGTCAGACTATATCTACATTTATACCTGTTTATATACATTAGCATATACATTACAGGCTAGGATATGCTTATGAGGAAGAATATGTTTTTTTCTTCTGCATTTGGGTTACCTTGCTTATAATATTATACTTTGCAAGTCCATCAACTTTCCTATAAATTTCAGTTTTTCTTTACAGCTGAATAATAGTCCATTTTGTAGATGTACAACATTTTCTTTATTCATCTAATTGTTGATGTACATGAAGGCTGTTACCACATCTTTGCTGTCATAAGTAGAGCAGCAACAAATATGGATCTGCAAATATCTCTGTGGTAGAACATGTCGTGCTTTGAGCCAGGGGTGCATAACTGGATCATGTGATAGTGGCCTAAAAACAGACAGATTAACAGAACAGAATAGAGAATCTGGTAATAAACTTACAAGTCTATGATCACCTGATTTTTGACAAACTTAACAAACATGCAGTGGGAAAAAGCCTATTCAACAAATAGTGCAGGCTAACTGAACTAATTTGGACTTAGATCCATATCTTTTACCGTATATAAAAATCACAAAGTCCTTAATTTAAAACCAGAATTACTGAAACTGGAGGAAACATAGGAAATACTCTTCAAGATATTGGTGTAGGCAAAAATTTTTTGAACAGCACTCCAATAGTACAGGATCTTGTCCCAAGAAATAATGGGGGTATAAGAAATTTAAAAGTTTCAGCTGGACGGTGGTGGCACACGCCTTTAATCCCAGCACTGGGAGTCAGAGGCAGAAGGATCTCTGAGTTCAAGGCCAACCTGGGCTACAGAGTGAGTTCCAGGAAAGGCTCCAAAGCTACAAGAGAAACTCTGTCTCAAAAAAACAAAAAAAGAAAAAAGAAAAGAAACTTCAAAGTTTATGCACAGTAAAAGAAACTATCAATAAAACAGGTATGGTGGTGCAAGCCTTTAATCTTAGCACTCGGGAGGCAGAGACAGGCAGATCTCTGAGCTTGAGGCCAGCTTGGTCTACAGATCGAGTTCTAGGACAGCCTGGGCTATACAGAGAAACCTTGTCTAGAAAACCAAAGACACAGAGAGAGACAGAGAGAGAGAAAGAGAAACAGGGGGGGGGAATTATCAGTAAGGCAAACAGCCCACAGAATGGCACAAAAATCTTTACCAGTTGTACTTCAGACAGGGGGCTAACACCCAGAATTTACACACACACACACACACACACACACACACACACACACACACACAGAGAGAGAGAGAGAGAGAGAGAGAGAGAGAGAGAGAGAATGAAAAAATTAAATACCAAAAATATAAAAATGCCAGTCCATAAATGGGTGAAGGAAATGAACAGTTTTGAAAAGAAGAAACACAAATAGCCAATAACTACTTTAGAACCGTGGGTAGGGAGGTCATAAGGGCGGGGGTGGGGGTGGTGATGGGTGGACATGAAAGGACTGGGAAGTGAGTGTGATGGGGTGTATGATGTGAAATTCCCAAAGAATCAATAAAAATATGTTGGGGGGGGGAGTGAGTAACGTGTGACCTCACTTCTTAAAAAGAGCACTTGAGACCCAGAACATGGAAAGTGAAACAGCTTATTTTACAAATTTGCAAAGCTGGGCATTAGCCCAGAAAGGCAGGCACACAGACTGAACACACAGCGCAGCTGCCACTACCCTGATGCAGGTGACTTGCTCACTGTCCCCATGGCCTGAGTAATCACTCTTACATGTCATCTAGGTCATCTTTTCTTTCTCTTCCTATTCTTGACAAAGAAGGTATGTGGATTCATCTCTATATTTTACAATCTATTTATTTAAATCAATCAAGAGCGCGGGTTGCTACGCAAACTTTTCTGTTAATTTTCTATTGTAATCTTTTAGGTTTTTTTGGAGGGGGGTGGTTGTAGCTAGACTAATAGGCATTAGCAAGGGTTCAGTGTTTTCTATTTGTGGCTGGTCCTCAAAGCACTTTTTGAAAATGGAGCATTGTAAAAAAAAAAAAAAAAAAAAAAAAAAAAAACAACAACTTGGGGGCTAGAGAGATGGCTCAGTGGCTAAGAACACTGGTTGTTCTTCCAGAGGACCCGGGTTCAATTCCCAGAACCCACGTGGCAGTTTACAACTGTCTGTAACTCCAGTCCAGGGGATCTGATTAAAATAAAGTTAAATATTTTTTTTTTTAATCTTACAAAAATGTCCTACATTACTGGTCAGCAGATAAATGTAAGTTAAAACTACTGTGAGATACTACCTCACCCTAATCAGAATAGCTAATTTTCAAGAAATCTGACAAATGGACAAGATGTGAGAAAAGAGGAACCCTTAATTCATTGCTGGTGGTAATGAAAATTAGTACAGCAATTACAGAAATCAGTTTAGAAGTTCCTAGAAATTTATAAATATAATTGTTATTCACGTTTATATGAAAAGAACTAAAACTTTAAAAGCTAGATTGTTGAATTCTTTGCCCATATTTGCATTTTCTGGTTGCTCCCAAAAGTCATAGGCTTAAAAACAACCAGGTTCTCCTGGAAGCAGATACCACCACCTCCGTCTAGAGGAGAGGTCAGTCTAGAGATCACGTCTGGGTGGCACCCAATCCTTTGACATAAACACATTTCCTCCATGTGTTTAAAATCCTCCTAGATATCAACCCAACCCCTCAGAATTCTCCAGGAAATGCAGTTGCTTCTCTTGGCGGATCCTGCACAGGACCTTGGGAAACGTCTCTTTTGGCCTCCTTCTGTGCGGGCACCCGTCTGGCCACCTGCGTCTTTGGCTGATAAGTCTGGGAGTCTTGGCCACTGCTTTCAGGACTGAGCTGAGTTGTGTGTTCTTCAAGGTCGATGCGAGGTTGTCAGAGGAGCCCCCACCAGAGCGGATCCTGGGAGCTGAAATGTGGGTGGTGTGCAGACAGAGGGACCCGCAAAGCTGGAGTTAGCTGGAGCCTGCAGTCTGGGGGGTTTCTCCCCGATGAGGGTCAAGAAAGGGGAGACGGGCCGGATTTTATTTATTTTTATGTATTTATTTTATTTTTTATTAAATGTTCTATTCATTTTACATACCAACCACAGATCCCCCTCTCCTCCCTCCTCCCACCCCAGCCTTATCCCCAAACCCACCTCCCCTGCCCACCTCCTCCAAGGCAAGGTCTCCCATGGGGAGTCAACAGAGCCTGGAACATTCAACTGAGGCAGGTCTAAGCCCCTCCTCCCTGCACCAAGTCTGCAAAAGATGTCCCACCATAGACTCTGGGCTCCAAAAAGCCCGTTCATGCACCAGGGACTGTAGCAGGAATCTTAGAAGGTCTTATTAATAAAATCAAACCTGAGGCCAGTTACTGGGTGAATGCTGGATCAGAGAATCAGAACAAGCCACAGCTAACCTCACCTGGCCAGATCCTCAGCTGGTCTTGTTTCCTCAGACTGGAAGCCTCTGTGTCCTCATATCCGAATGGCTCTCAGCTAAACTGTGCTGCTCAAAACCTAAAAGCTTAACCAGCCAAATGCTTAACCAGGCCAAATGCTTAACCAGCCAAATAAATGCTTCTAGTTTCTGGTCTCCACACCTTATATATCTTTCTGCTTTCTACCACCACTCCCTGGGATTAAAGGCTAGCTTTCTGGGGCTTTCTGGGATTAAAGGCATGAGTCACCATGCTTGGCTGTATCCTTGAACACATGGATTTCTGCCTCTGGAATGCTAGGATTAAAGGTGTGTGCTACCACTGTCTATCCTCTATGTTTAATATTGTGTCTGTTCTGTCTCTGATCCCAGATAAGTTTATTAGCATGCACAATATTTTGGGGAACACAATACCACCACAAGGGACGGATCCAGATCCCACTGCCTGCCCTCCCCCTCCCTCCCCCCAGTTCAAGGTAAAGGACTGTCTCGCCTATCCAGAGGGCCTAGTTCACTAGCACTGGGGCTCCTCAGCTATTGGTCCACAGTTCATGTGTTTCCACTAATTTGGCTGGTCGTTTCTGTACTTTTTTCTATCATGATCTTGATGTCCCTTGCTCACAGAATCCCTCCCCTCTCTCTCATAGATTGGATTCCTGGAGCTCGGCCTGGCACCCGGCCATGGATCTCTGCATCTGCTTCCATCAGTTACTGGATGAGGTCTCTATGATGACAGGGTATTCAGCCATCTGATCACCAGAGTAGACCAGTTCAAACACCCTCTCGACTACTGCCAGTAGTCTAAGGTGGAGTCATCCTTGTGGTTTCCTGGGATCTTCTTTGTATTCTGTTTCTCCCTATTCCCATGATGTCTTCATTTATCATGGTATCCTTTCCTTGCTCTCCCACTCTGTCCCTGTTCAGCTCGAACCTCCCATTTCCCTATGTTCTCATCCCCCCCATCCCTTGCCCTCCATTGTCCCACCTCACCCCCAGTTTGCTCATGTAGATCTCATCTATTTTTCCGTTGGAGGAAATGTGTCCTTCCTAGGATCCTCCTTACTAGCTAGCCTCCTTGGAGCTGTGGATGGCAGTCTTTACATGTAGTATCCACTTATGAGTGAGTATATACCATGTGTGTCCTTCTGAGTCTGGATTACCTCACCCAGGATGATATTTTCTAGTTCCATCCATTTGCCTGCAAATTTCATGATGTCTTTGTTTTTCTCTGCTGAGTAGTACTCCATTTTGTATATGTACCACATTTTCTTTATCCGTTCTTCAGTTGAGGGGCATCTAGGTTGTTTCTAGGTTCTGGCTATTACAAATAATGCTGCTATGAACATAGTTGAGCATGTGTCCTTCTGGTATGATTGAGCATTCCTTGGGTATATGCCCAAGAGTGATATAGCTAGGTCTTGAGGGAGATTTATTCCCAATTTTACTGATTTCCAAAGTGGTTGTACAAGTTTGCATTCCCACCAACAGTGGAGGAGTGTTCCCCTTGCTCCACAACTTCTCCAACATAAGCTGTCTTCCATGTTTTTTATCTTAGCCATTCTGACAGGTGTAAGATGGTTTCTCAGAGTCGTTTTGATTTGCATTTCCCTGATGACTAAGGATGTTGAGCAATTCCTTTTAAAAAACGGGGAGGCACATCCATTTGAGATTCTTCTGTTGAGAATTCTCTGTTTAGCTCTGTAGCCCATTTTTTTAAATTGGATTGTTAGGTATTTTGATGTCTAATTTCTTGAGTGCTTTATATATTCTGGAGATTAGCCTTCTGTCAGATGTGGGGTTGGTGAAGATCTTTTCCCATTCTGTAGGCTGTCATTTTGTCTTATTGAACATGTCTTTTGCCCTACAAAAGCGTCTCAGTTTCAAGAGGTCCCATTTATTAATTGTTGCTCTCAGTGACTGTGCTATTGGTGTTATATTTAGGAAGTGATCTCCGGTGCCAATGCATTCAAGACTACTTCCTACTTTCTCTTCTATCAGGTTCAGTGTAACTGGATTTATTTTGAGGTCTTTGATCCACTTGGACGTGAGTTTTCTGCATGGTGACAGATATGGATCTTTTTGCAATCTTCTGCATGTTGACATCCAGTTATGCCAACACCATTTGTTGAAGATGCTTTCTTATTTCCATTGTACAGTTTTGGCTTCTTTGTCAAAAATCAGGTGTTCATAGGTGTGCTGATTAATGTCAGGATCCTCAATTTGATGCCATTGGTCCACATGTTGGTTTTTATGCCAGTACCAAGCTGTTTTTATTACTGTAGCTCTATAGTAGAGCTTGAAGTCAGGGATCATGATGCCTCCAGAGGTTGCTTTATTGTACAGGATTCTTTTAGCTATCCTGGGTTTTTTGTTTTTACATATGAAGTTAAGTATTGTTCTTTCCAAGTCTGTGAAGAATTGTGTTGGGATTTTGATGGGGATTGCATTGAATCTGTAGATCTCTTTTGGTAAGATTGTCATTTTACTATGTTAATCCTACCTATCCATGAGCATGGGAGATCTTTCCATTTTCTGATATCTTGTTCAATTTCTTTCTTCAAGGACTTAAAGTTCTTATCGTACAGGTCCTTCACTTGCTTAGTTACCCAAGGTATTTTATATTATTTGTGGCTATTGTAAAGGGCAATGTTTCTCTGATTTCTTTCTCAGCCCTTTTATCATTTCTATATAGGAGGGCTACTGATTTTTTGAGTTAATCTTGTATCCTGCCACGTTACTGAAGGTGTTTATCCGCTGTAGGAATTCTGTGGCAGAATTTTTGGGGTCACTTATGTACACTATCATATCGTCTGCAAATAGTGAAAGTTTGACTTCTTCCTTGCCAATTTGTATCCCTTTGATCTCCTTTTGTTGTCTTATTGCTCTAGCTAGAACTTCAAGTACTATATTGAATAAATATTGGGATAATGGACAGCCTTGTCTTGTTTCTGATTTTAGTGGAATAGCTTTGAATTTCTCTCCATTTAATTTGATGTTGGCTGTCGCTTTCTGTAAATTGCCTTTATTATGTTTAGGTATGTTCCTTGTATTCCTGATCTCTCTAGGACCTTTATCATGAAGGGGTGTTTGATTTTGTCATAGGCTTTTTCAGCATCTAAGGAGATGACTATGTGGTTTTTCCTTTCAGTTTGTTTATATGGTGTATTACATTGACAGATTTTTGTATGTTGAACCATCCTTGCTTCCCTGGGATGAAGCCTACTTGATCATGGTAGATAATTTTTTTGATGTGTTCTTGGATTCAGTTTGCCAATATTTTATTGAGTATTTTTGCATCAATGTTTATGAGGGAGCTTGGTCTGTAATTCTCTTTCTTTGTTGCATCTTTGTATGGTTTGGGTATCAGGGTAACTGTAGCCTCATAAAAAGAGTTTGGTAAAGTTCCTTCTATTTCTATTGTGTGGAACAATTTGAAGAGTATTGAAATTAGCTCTTCTTTGAAAATCTGGTAGAATTCTGTGCTGAAACCATCTGGACCTGGGCTTTTTTTGGTTTGGGAGACTTTTTTTTTTTTGGTTTTTCGAGACAGGGTTTCTCTGTGTAGCTTTGCGCCTTTCCTGGAACTCACTTGGTAGCCCAGGCTGGCCTCAAACTCACAGAGATTCGCGGTTTGGGAGACTTTTAACGACTCTTTCTATTTCCTTAGTGGCATTGGTCTATTTAAATAGTTTATCTGGTCTTGATTTAACTTTGGTATGTGGTACCTATCCAGAAAATTGTCCATTTCTTTCAGATTTTCCAATTTTGTGGAGTACATGTTTTTGAAGTATGATCTGATGATTCTCTGGATTTCCTCATTGTCTGTTGTTATGCCTCCCTTTTCATTTATGATTTTGTTGATTTGGATGCTCTCTCTCTGCCTTTTGGTTAATTTGGATAAGGGCTTGTCTATCTTGTTGATTTTTTCAAAGAATCAACTCTTTGTTTCATTGATTCTTTGTATTGTTCTCTTTGTTTCAATTTCATTGATTTCAGCCCTCAATTTGATTATTTCCTGGCATCTATTCCTCCTCGATGAGTTTACTTCTTTTTGTTCTAAAGCTTTCAGGTGTACTGTTAAGTCACTAGTGTGAGAATTATCCATCTTTATGTGGGCATTTAGTACTATGAATTTTCCTCTTAGCACTGATTTCATAGTGTCCCATAAGTTTGGATATGTTGTACTTTCATTTTTATTGAATTCTAGGAAATCTTTCATTTCTTTCTTTATTTCTTCCTTGACCCACTGGTGATTCATTTGGGCTTTGTTCAGTTTCCAAGAGATTGAAGACTTTCTGTAATTTTCGTTGTTGTTGAAATCTAACTTTAAGTCATGGTGGTCCACCCACCATTTATGTGGGTTCTCTGTATCCAAACTCCAGTCCTTTTGCTTTTAGGGCAAGAGCTTTAACCACTGAGCCACGTCCCCAGGCACTTTCCCATTTTCCTTGGAGTTTATAAGATCCCAGGGATTCTCTGGCTTTTAGATTTTTGTCTCAGTTTCTCTAAATTCTCAGTTGCACCTACTTTCTTTTCTCAAATAGTAATTTTCAAGCATTTATTAATAATACATTGGATAATTCTTTTAGTCCTTAGTAATTGAATAGCTAATTGGTATTGATGTTTTGTGGTTCTGAGGATAACAACATAAATCAAACAAATACATCTCCCTTTTAAAAACTAGTATACATAGAGAACAAAGTTATGTAATTATATGAAAAAAGTGACAAAGAATGTTTTATTAGGATAAGAAAGAAAAATGGGTAATTTTAGGAAGAGTCTTTCATGGAGGCAGAAAGATTTAGAGAGATTATTTTTCACTTCTTGGTAGCTTGATTTTTGAAGTATAATTTTCCAAAGTTGACAAATAATACATAGATGTATATACAGAACAAAGTGTCTATAACTGTCGGCTATATGACTTTGGAAATGAGTAGTTGAAAACTGGTTTTGAAGTCAGGCAGTGGTGGCCAGCATCTTTAATCTCAGCATTCAGGAGGCAGAGGCAGATGAATCTCTGAATTTGAGGCCAGTCTGGTCTACAGAAGTGAGTTCCGGGATGGTCAGGATTGCCCAGAGAAACCACAAAAGAAAAAGGGGAAAAAGAAAAATCTTGTATATATAAAGGTCATCCAGGAAGCTGATGAGAAAAGAGGTCCAGGTATAAAACTTGTGTATCTAGACATGAAAAGTCCTGATTTTGAGAATAATCAGATTAGTAAGATCCTATGTTGCTTCCCATAACAGAACACTGCATTCTAAAACCTGAGGCTTTCTTCAAGCTGGATCAAGAAGCAGACCCATGGGTAGGAGAAGAAGGCATAGACAGGACCTCACAGGTAAATCAGTGTGTTCTGGGGAGGATGGGAAGAGCTGAGCCTAGCACCTGGGGATCTGTTATTGGCAGGCTTTTTCCTACAAGTTCTGGATGTAGGAGATATAGGAGATCCTAGGTTTCAAAGTTAAATGAACAAAAGGTTTCATGTTGAAGGTCCCAGATTTCTGTGAGAGTTTGAAGTTAACATTTTCCCCTTCTCTTTTTAGAAGTAATTCTGAAACAACAAAGAGAATGAAAACCATATAGACTTCATTTTCTATGAATCTAGGAGATTACTGAAATATTGACATGTATGGTAAAATCCCTAGGAGCAGTGAACAAGGATACAAGCACTAGGTGCTGTGGATATCATTCTGTACAAATAAAACACTGATGGCCAGTGACCAGGCAGGAAGTAGGTGGGACAAGGAGAGAGGAGAATGCTGGGAAGCAGAAGGCTGAGAGAAGAGACACTGCAGCCACCGCCAGGACAAGCAGCATGTAGAGACTCTGGTAAGCCACCAGCCACGTGGCAAGGTATAGATTTATAGAAATGGGTTAATTTAAGATATAAGAACAGTTAGCAAGAAGCCTGCCACAGCCATACAATTTGTAAGCAATATAAGTCTCTGTGGTTACTTGGTTGGGTCTGAGCGGCTGTGGGACTGGCGGGTGACAAAGATTTGTCCTGACTGTAGGCAAGGCAGGAAAACTCTAGCTACAAATGGCGCCCAACGGCTCGAATTTCCACCTTAAACCTGACAATATTTAATAACCAATTCTAAACAGAGCCAAAACCAGGTTCCTGCTTCTTGTCTCATACGGGCACGCGCAAAACGCAGGTTTGAACTCTGGTGGGTTCCTGGCGTGTGAGCTTGACCGGCAGTATGGCAGAAATGAGGTGTCTGCCATCGGCACATTACGCTGTGTGGTGGATTTAGTCTTTACTAGTATTAAAAAAGAGAGAGAGAGAGAGAGACAGAGAGAGGTTTCTGGGCTACACACTGCTTTGATAAAAGCTTAGACTCACTATTTCTGAGACTTGATGACTCACAGAACTGGCGGAAAACGCCAAGTTGGTAAGCTGAAATGGGCGGAGCCAGCAGCCACACTGCCGTTTCAGTCTTAAAATGGTACAGTTTAAACCAATAAGCTCAAGGTAATATAAAAAATAAGCCACATAAAGATGGCTACCACACAGAGAATCTGGATTATGTTCTCTTTGATATTCATAACTGAAGAAAAACATTTGATTACAAAAGCTGTTGAGTTATGCCAAAATGTATATTTTAAAGGTACCTTGACTTCAAAATTTGGATATAAGGATATGTTACTTTGGAAAAGAGGTTTTGCTTTTGTTTCCACAGAAAGCCAGAGGCTGTGGATTTGTTCCAGATTAAGATACATCAGGTTTCACCAGCCAAGACCCCCTGAAAGGTCTCCGATGACACCATGGCCCAGATGATCCAACATCCAGAGCGGTTTCAAGGCAACTGGTTCACACAATACAGCCTCAAGGACTACCCCATAGGCTTAAAATTTTCTTTGCTTCCCCATAAGATACAGCGCCCCCCTCCAGCAGGAAGTAGTAAGAGATGCTACGCCCAAATTCCCAAATATACCAAGCTGGCTTTAGAGGTGGAATTGGCTCACTCCCCCTTTAAACCCAGACATATTGTTTTAAAAAAAAAAATGGTTAAGAGATTCTTGTGTCCCAAATCAGAAGAGCCCTCTGGTATGGGACAGAAAAAAACCAATATTTTTATTTAAAACAGGTTGATTATAAATGTGATCTCTTTCTAAAAAAGAAAAGGGGATTTAATATAGATATATAAGAGGATATAGAGATGATAAGATAAAAGGATAGATTAATCAACCTACTTTTAAAGAACAACTTGTTTAAAATGTTTTACATTGGTATAAATTTTAGTTTATGTTTAAAATGTTTTACATTGGTATAAATTTTAGTTTATTAATACAAACTTGAAGTTAATTTTGTTATACTGTATATATATATATATCTATTCTTGTTTGAGGTATTATGTTTATGTAACTCATTTAAAATTGTAATGGATAATTAAAAATAGATTAATAATTAGTCATCTATGATAATCATATTTATAGCCATGTTAGTTAAGTCTTCTAGGTATATATAGATATATTTCAGATAGATAGGTAATCTTCAAACACTTCATAGACCTAGAGAATATGGCATTTAAATAACTTAAAATTCTGTTGACGTAAGACACAATTGCTCCTGGCTACACCAATTGATCCCAAGAGAATGTTGGGCTTCTAAGACATTTCCATTTGGAAGTTTGTCTTTTTGGCACAAAATGGCCTACTGGGCAAAGAACTGCCCTTGCCTTGATGGCTGACAGTACAAATGCAATACTGTCCTTTCTGGACAAGCGGGACACAAGGAAAGCGACCACTGTACTCTGCCAAGACAGGGTAAGATGGTCTTTCAGAAATCCTGCTTCCGAAAATGGTCTGTCAGATACTCTAGGCCTGTAGCCAATTTGAATGCACCAACAATGCTGAGAAACATTAGGTGACTGTCCAGGCTGCCAGCTGTCTTGGTCTACTTTTGCAAGATTCCCGAAAGTTGCTTGCATCCATCTACCATTTCTCAGGTACCATTATGTTCCTTCTCAGGTCTTTGATGTGGTTGAAAACTAGATAGTTGTAATTTCCTCAGTTATGATAAAAGATAAGTTAGATATAAAACCTTAAATTCACAAATATAAGATAGATAGGACATATTCTTTAATATTGTAACTGTAATTTTTGCTCAATAATTGTTTTGTTATATGTAATTTTACCATGTTGAAGTTAAAACCTTACTTTTTAAAAAAAAAAAAAAAGGGGAAATGCTGTGGATATCATTCTGTACAAATAAAACACTGATGGCCAGTGACCAGGCAGGAAGTAGGTGGCCAGGCAGGAAGTAGGTGGGACAAGGAGAGAGGAGAATGCTGGGAAGCAGAAGGCTGAGAGAAGAGACACTGCAGCCACCGCCAGGACAAGCAGCATGTAGAGACTCTGGTAAGCCACCAGCCACGTGGCAAGGTATAGATTTATAGAAATGGGTTAATTTAAGATATAAGAACAGTTAGCAAGAAGCCTGCCACGGCCATACAGTTTGTAAGCAATATAAGTCTCTGTGTTTACTTGGTTGGGTCTGAGCGGCTGTGGGACTGGCGGGTGACAAAGATTTGTCCTGACTGTAGGCAAGGCAGGAAAATTCTAGCTACAACTAGGAACTAGTGGAGAATGCCAAAACTGTTGACATGAGAGGAACTTCTCAGTGATGCTAGGTACAGCTTGTGTTGCAGAACCAAAACCTTTTCAAAAGCAGTGGTCCAGCCAGCAGAGGTCAGGATAGTAGGTGGATGGCAATTGGTTTTGCTGTGGTTCTGGGAAGTGGGTGTGTTAGGTTAAAACTGGAATTTGGAGAGCAATGTCTTTGTTTATGATGTGGAAGAAGATACTTGAAAACATCAGTGAATGCCTGTAGCATTCTTAGGGACAAGTGAGGACTAAAGAAATATAGGTATAATTCATACACATACACACACACACACACACACACACACACACACACACACACACAAGAACTATTTTGCTTAGGTGATAGAAAATGATCTGGTAATCAGTAATCCTAGAAAAGCCCACTTTTTCCCCAAGATAAATAATGATAAGGGAAGTAGTATAAAACACTCAGTTATTAAGGAGAAAAATAGAGAAAATCACTAAGGAAAAGAAATAGGTGAGAGGTGTTCAAGAAAATCAGTATAACTCAGTTTTATTAGGGCAAAAATAGAAAAAAAAGAATAAGGAAAAAAATTGAAGATGAGAGGTGTATGGCTTAAAACTATACTGATGTAGCAGTTATTTTGACTAAATGTTTCCATAGCTATTAAAAGAAAAAAAACCAAAACTATTTTGATTGCTATTGAGACTTAAAATCTGTATGTAGCAACTAGGATGGAAAGACTTCTTTACCTTTATGTGAGCATTCCATAAGAAATGCTTTGGGCCGGGCGTTGGTGGCGCACGCCTTTAATCCCAGCACTTGGGAGACAGAGCCAGGTGGATCTCTGTGAGTTCGAGGCCAGCCTGGGCTACCAAATGAGCTCCAGGAAAGGCACAAAGCTACACAGAGAATCCCTGTCTCGAAAAACCAAAAAAAAAAAAGAAAGAAATGCTTTGGTATGGTTATGGGTTCATGTGTGAGTATGATTCATGGATAGATATAGTTCATGAGTGGTTATGGTTTGTGAGTTTGGTTGTTTTGTTGTTAATAATTTTAGGTGTCCAGAAAGTAGATGACCTGATTGAGATTAGACAAAAAAGGCCAGACAGGCACCTGTGGCAAGTTGTAATCACAAACAGCAACACAGTGGAGGAGACAGTTGCATCAGGAAGAATACTGGATTTGAGCCACACTTCAAAGATGATGACGAACACTGAGGACTACTTACAAATGAGGACTGAGATGTTTATTGCAAATCAGAATATGTGTCAGAATTGTGTGCCTGATGAGATATATGCTGGAGAGAAACTGGGTTTCTGTCACATATCTGGGAAATCCCTCAGGTGTTCTGAGCTTCTTAGTCAACATGGCCAGCAAGATTTTGAATATAGTGGGAAAGGGAGAACTTTCAACACAAAGATGATCTTTATACATAAGAGATCAGGAGAGCCTTCCTGTAAATATAATGAATATGAGGAAACCTGTAATGAGTCAGCTGTTATTGTCCAAAAGATAACTGAGGCAGGGAAGAAAGGTTACAAATGTAATATATATGGGAAGACGTTGTCTATGAAACCTGTATTCACTAAGCATCAGGAAATGCACCCAAGTGATTACTGTGGTATCTGTAGTCATTGTGAGAAATCTTTCATTAATAAAACAAACCTAACAAAAACTCAGAGGAAACATACTGAAGAGAAGTACTGAGTTTAAGAGTTGTATAAAATCTTTCTACCAGATGTCAAACTTCACTTTTCAACCTAGAACTCACACAGGAGAGAAACTCCATGAATGTTATGAATGTAGGAAGTCTTTCTACCATAAATTAGACCTCACTGTTCATCAGAGAACTCACACAGGAGAAAAACCCTATGAATGTAATGAGTGTAGAAAATCTTTCAATCAAAAGTCAAACCTTAGCAGGCATCAGAGAACTCATACACGAGAGAAACCTTACAAATGTCACAAATGTGGAAAGTTGTTTAACCAGAAGTCAGATCACATTTTACATCAAAGAACCCATACAGGAGAGAAACCCCATGAATGTAGTGAGTGTAGGAAATCTTTCTACAAGAAGTCAGACCTCACTATACATCAAAGAACCCACACAGGAGAAAACCCCTGTGAGTGTAGTGGATGTAGGAAAACTTTCTATCAGAAATCAAAACTCACAGTACATCAAAGAACTCACACTAGAAAAAAAACCTTATGAATATAATGAATGTGGGAAATCTTTCTACCAGAAGTCAGAACTCACAGTGCATTAGAGAACCCACAAGGAGAGAAGCTCTATGAATGTAATAAATGTATGAAATCTTTTTACCAAAAGTCAGTCCACACTGTACATTAGAGAACTCACACAGGAGGGAGACCCTATGAGTGTAATGAATGTAGAAAAACCTTTGACCAGAAGTCACACCTCAGTAGGCATCAGAGAAGTCAACACAAAGCATAAAGCATGTGAATGCAAAGAGTATAGGAAATCTCAACTATAAGTCAAACATCAGCAGGCATGAGAACTTACAGGAAAGAAACCCTATGAATATAGGGAAACCTTTGGTCAGCTATCCATCTCAGCAAACTGAGGAGAACATAAACAAATCTGATATGAGAAATGGGTTGGGTGTCTCCAAATCCACTTTTCTCTTGGGCAGACACCGAGTCCACATATCTCAGCTTCCCATTATGTAGGTGAGACCATTGCCCTGAACATTGTCTCTCAAGATTAAGACACAAATGATGGGCATTGTTTCCAAGATTGGCAACAGATGTGATACTTCTAATTTTTCATATACCTTGGGCTGAAGTTGGATGATTCTCTATTGTGAGAAAAGGTTTTCATTATTTGAGACAATGAGTTGATTGAGTGAAGCATAGATTTCATCACCTCTACCCTAAAAAGTTTATTTGTGCTTTGTTAGTAAGAAACTAACTACCCCATTAAACTGTTCAATGTGTGTGTGTGTGTGTGTGTGTGTGTGTGTGTGTGTGTGTGTGTGTTTGAATTGCAACACAAACAGCCTACCGTTGCTAATTCATTTTTTAAATGTGGATGTTTACTAGTGACTTTTCTCATTGCTGTGACAAAATTCCTGACAGAAGCAACTTACAAAAGGAAAGAGTTTCCAGGCAGTGGTGGTGCACACCTTTAATCCCAACACTCAGCAGGCAGAGGCAGGTGGATCTCTGTGAGTTTGAGGCCAGCCTGGTCTACAAAGCGAGTTCCAGGACAACAACCCTGTCTCCAGAAACAAGAAAAAGGGGAAGGGAGGATTTTTGGCTCATAGCTTGAGGGTACAGTTTATCATGGGGAGAGGAAATTTATCACTGCCACAGCTTGAGGTAGCTGGTCATATGCATTCAGAGTTAAGATGCAGAAGGCAATGAGTGCTGGTGCTCATCTAGTACCATTTGTTCACGTGTGTGTGTGTGTGTGTGTGTGTGTGTGTGTGTGTGTGTGTTTACAGGTCTGAATGTGTGGCTCTAACTGGCCTGGAACTCACTATGTAGACCAGGTTGGCCTTGAATTCACAGACCCTAATACTAGTGCTAGGATTTAAGAAATGCTCTACCATATCCAGCATCCTATGATTTTTTTTCCCACTTTGTTCCACGTAGTAGAAAAGACACATTAAATGATGATTGTCTTTTAAAGTCTCTTGGGATTTAAATTGCAGCCTACTAAATGGTCTCTCCTTCAGGAGGTTCCACATACTTCTGAAAGAATATGTATACTGTGATCTTTGAGTAAATGATCCTTTGAGTTAGCTATTTCTGTCTTCTCCAGTTGTTCTACTCCATTATATTCCCTCCTTTTTCTTTTGTCTAGTTGTCTTACCCTTTGTGATGAGCACACCTCTAGTATCTCACTCCTACCCCCGCCCCCAAGATCCCTGATCCTTGTGATTGCCATCAGGTAAATTCAGACAAGATAAAGGAGCACAGTATAAAGGATAGGCAGGGTTTATTATAGGTTAAACGAGGCACTCAAGGGTGACAGTGAGCAATGGCCAGAGGTACACTCTTGAGGGATAGAAGTAGGTGGTGGTCAAATGGACCATTGTTGAGAACACTCTTAGGTGATGTGAAAGGCCAGAGGCTAGAGGTCACTGTGCTGACCTACATGCTGAGGTAGGTTTTTATAATATTTTCTATATTAACCAGAGCAGACAGCTTTCTTGAGGAACACTTTCTTGTTCAAAGGATTAATAGGCCCATTTGGATTAACTCTTAAGGGACAATGGTATGTCTTTGTTCTTTAGTAGAAGGCCTTCTGTTGGATAGTGATCCTGTGGTCTTCCTGGCAGTACAGTTATGGTTCCATTGAGGACTAACATCCAGGCTGGAAGGATTCTTTTCCTCTGGGCAGGTTTGAATATCACTTACTGAAGTTTCTACATTCATTTAAGAAGAATTAGATGTGTACCTATAAATTAGTTCAAGAAGATAGCCTAAATAGGCTTAATGCATTTCTAAAATTATTTATCTTGCATGAAATTATAACTAAAATATCCACCTGCAAACCCTGTGACTCAATGGGCCACACTGCAGCCTCCACTAGGAGAGTCTTCTTCTTTCTGTTTTGTTTGTTATTTTGGATCTTTGGTTTTTATTTTAAATTTTATTTTTGCAGGGGAGGTTGCAAGGGCAGAGGGAGGATGAGGAGATAAGTGGGATTGGAATGTATAATGTGAAATCCACAAAAAAATCTATAAAAGTTAAAAGAATTTTTAAAAAATCCACCAGCAACTATGGACTGAGTTAAATTTCTTAAATCCTTTATCTGTTAGTTGACATATTTGTCTAATGTAATATTTTCTATAGCTTAAGAATGGTAAAGTAGATCAGTGCTAGCAAGGTATTATTCAGAATTTCAGTTGTCTTTTCACCTTTGAAATAATATGAACATTGTGTAAAAAATGGATGACACTGTGTTTCCTCTCACACTGTCTGTGGTAGTTTTGGTCTTGGTTATTTCTGGACTTTTTTTTTTACTGCTGTGAGGCACCAGTTGTCACATTATCCATAGGAGACTGGGTTTCAAGTACTACAATTTCCTCATCAAGTATTTGACTATCTCTATAAAACAAAGCAGTTTTCATTTGGCTCATTAATTAGAAGCCATGCCACTCTAACTATGACACTTCTGAGGGCATCTGATGGGGAATAGGTATGCTTTTGTCAAAGCTAACAAAAGATTGAAGAGTATAGTAGAATAAAAAATTAAAATAATGATTTTTTATTTTGGCAACACATAAGATATACATTAGTTCTTCCAAATCATGTCCCTGGGACCCACTGTATGAAACATGAATTTTCTTTATCTACAGTTTTGGAAACAGGCACTGAAAGAGTGAGAGACAAATGCTTAATATAAAGCAACAGACATGATAATGTTTAGAAAAGGATCTCAAATGAATCAAATTACATACAGTCAGACAAGCAAAAATCATGCCAGGCAGTGGAGGCACAGGCCTTTAATCCCAGCACTTGGAAGCAGAGGCAGGTGGAGTTCAAGGCCAGCCTGATCTACAGAGTGAGTTCCAGGACAGCCAGGGCTACACAGAAAAACCTTGTCTCAATACACCACCACCACCACCAACAAAATCATGGGAATTTAATAAAATAACTGGCCTGTATTCATAAAATGCTGGTGTTCTTGTTTCATTTATAGTTTTTTTAATATCAAAAAGTACCTGACATGAGAACAGGTTTATGTCAACTTGACAGAAGGTAGAGCCATCAGAGAGGAGAGCTTCCAGTGAGAAAATCCCTCCGTAAGGTCAGACTGAAGGCAGCCCTCTAGGAAATTTTCTTATTAGTGACTGATGGAGGAGGGCACAGCCCATTGTGGGTGGGACAAGCCCTGGGCAGGTGATCCTAGGTTCTATAAGAAAGCAGGCTGAGCAAGCCGTAGGGAACGGTAACAAGCCAGTAAGCAGCATCCCTCCATGGCCTCTGCATCAACTCCTGCTTCCAAGGTTCCTGCCCTTACTTCCTTCAGTGATGGCCTATGATGTGGAAACATAAGCCAAATAAACCCTTTTCTCCCCAACTTGCTTTTGGTCATGATATTTGATCATAGCAATAGTTACCCTAAATAAGAGACGGTTCCAGGCTCCTGTCTATCACTATGGGAAATTCATAGCAGCGGGAGATTGAGGCATCTGTTCAGTCAAGGACAAAGAGAAATAAGTGCATGTGATGCTGGCTTGCTTGTTTTTGCTCAGATGGCTTTCTCACCTCATACAGTCAGTTCACCTGGCCTAGGAAATAGTGCTGCCCACATTAGGCTGAGACTTTACAAACTCCTGGTAAGCCTACAGGGACACCTGATTTAGATAATTCCTCACTTGAGACTGTTTTCTATGTTGTGTCAAGCTGACAATTAAAATAACCATCACAGCAGTATCTTAGTTAGGGTTTTTATTGCTGCAATGGAACACCATGACCAAAAAGCAAGTTGGGGAGGAAAGGGCTTATTAGGCTTAGATTTCTGGAATGCTGTTCGTCAATGAAGGAAGTCAGGACAGGAACTCAACAGGGCAGGATCCTGGAGGCAGGAGCTGATGCAGTGGCCATGGAGGGGAGCTGTTTACTGGCTTGCTTCTCATGGCTTGCTCAGCCCACCTTTGTGGTATTGTAGTTCCCCCAAATACTGTGCATGCTAATAAACTTATCTGGGGTCAGAGACAGAGCAGCCACAATATTAAACATAAAGGATAGGCAGTGGTAGCATACGCCTTTAATCCTAGCATTCCAGAGGCAGAAATCCATGTGTTCAAGGATACAGACAGGCATGGTGACTCATCACGCCTTTAATCCCAGAAAAGAAGCCTTTAATCCCAGGGAGTGGTGGTAGAAAGCAGAAAGGTATATAAGGAGTGAGGACCAGAAACTAGAAGCATTTGGCTGGTTAAGCATTCAGGCTTTTGAGCAGCAGTTCAGCTGAGACCCATTCTGGATGAGGACTCAGAAACCTCTAGTCTGAGGAAACAGGATCAGCTGAGGATCTGACAAGGTGAGGTAGCTGTGGCTTGTTCTGTCTCTCTGATCTACCAGCATTGACCCCAAATAACTGGCCTCGGGTTTGATTTTATTAATAAGAATTTTTAAGATTCATGCTACACACCTTCTTATAGAACCCTGGAACAACAGCCCAGTATTGGCACCATTCACCATGGGTATGTCCTCCATCCCCACTGATCACTAAATGAGAAAATGCCTTACAGCTGGATCTCATGGAGGCATTTCCTCAACTGAGGCTCCTTCCTCTCTGATGACACACAAAACCAGCCAGTACAGCAGGGGATCTGATTTAGATTAAAGAATACAATATTTAAGTGGATCTTGAATTCATTTAAAAACTGACAATAAAGGATATAGAAAACCTGGGTAAAGGTGAAGCATGAATCTATTTTGTCTTATCAATAAAAACCAGGAGTTATATATTGGGGAATAACCTGAAAGATCAGAGAAGCAGAGCAGCCACCAGTGATTTCTTACCTCTCTAGATCCTCAGACCCAAAAGGTGCAGAGATTTTGTCTCCACCTCCTGATTGTGCTGGGTTTAAAGGCATCAGCCTCCCAAGAGCTACGATTAAAGATGTGAGTCACCACTGCCTGGCCTCTAAGGTTAACTAGTAGCTAGCTTCACCTCTGATCTCCAGGCTAGCTTTATTTGTCAGAACACAAAATATCATACAACAAAAGGAAAATATGTAACACTTAGTTTACAACAGGTATAAATCTCTGCAATGTAATAACTGCATATAATTATGCAAAACACTCTTGCTCTTAATATGTACTGACACAATAGGGATGAAATACCACAATGAATGCAATGTGTTCAGGATATATATATTATTCCTAGTGTGTATACACACACACACACACACACACACACATATTGAAGAATAGAAAACAGAGAATATAAATAAACTGAGCATAGATGCAAAAACCTCTAATTTTAAATGAATGGCATACCATTAGGTTTAGAGCTAGGGATTAAATTGGATCTTCTCTTTATGGCCTCCTTAACCCTGAGGCAACGCTATTGTCATATCTTTTGGTCTCTCTGTTTTTTTCCTTACTCCTTTCCATTTCATTCACATGGGAATGGACATGCCTAGCTTCTGTCCCCATTTGTGGTTACACCCATCTGCTTATATGACTCTCAAATGTACTAAACTACAAGTTTCTCAGAATTTTTTCCTTCATTTTATTTTTCTTATACTTCATTATCTGTCAATTGTTTTCTGAATTTAGAAATTTGTTAATCAACAGAATTGGAAAAACAATTCAGAATGTTGGGGTTTTTGTTTATTTGTTTTTTTAAGACAGAGTTTCACTGTGTCGCCCTGGTTGTCCTGGAACTCACTCTGTATAAGACTGGCCTTGAACTCACAGAGATCCACCTGCCTCTGCCTCCTGAGGGCTGGGATTAAAGTACCATTTTGTGCTCCACCCCTGCCCAGCAGAAATATTGTTCCTAAACTCTAGTAGTTGATTGCTGTAATTCTGCTAGTTACCTGCTTTTTATACAGTCCAGGATCCAAGCTCAATGGTGCCTTCTACTTTTGAGTCTTTCCAGTCCTATTAACCTAATTGTGGTGGTTTAAATAAAAATGACTCCATAGGCTTATATATTTGAATGCATAGTCACCAGTGAGTGGGACTATTTGAAAGGATTACAAGAATTCAAAGTTGTGGCCTTGTTGGATTGTTGTGGAGGAAGTGTGTTACTAGGAGTGGGCTTTGAGGGTTCAAAGCCCACACCAGGTCCAGTCTCTCTCTATCTCTGCCTGTGAATCAGGATGTAGCTCCCAACTACTGCTCCAGTGTCATGGTCCCTACCATAATGATAACAGTCTAAGCCTCTGAAATTGCAAGCAAGCCCCAAATTAAATGCTTTCTTTTATAAGAGTTACCTTGGTCATGGTGTCTCTGCACAGCAAAAGAACAGTGACAAGACAGAAGCTGGTACCATGGACTAGGGTATTACTGTGACAGGACTGACCATTCACGCTGTTTGTTGGAAGAATATAGAACACTTTGGGACTTTGTATCAGAAATCCAGATGGGTAAGTTAAGTAGAAATTAATAGACTATCTTAGTAGGAGTATGGAAGACAGTGCTGAGGACAATTTGAACTGTTGAAGCTCAGATCAAGAAGTTTCAGAGGGGTAGTAAGTGTGGCAAAGAATGTGGCTGCTTTTTGACCTTGTCCAAAAATCTGCCTGAGGCTGCAATGAAGTTTTGAATCAATGGTGCTGGCAGAAGAGATTTCAAGACAGGCTTGTATTGACTGTTGTGTGGTTATTAGTAATCCCTCTTACATAGATCTATACTGAAAAGGAAAAGGCTGGGCAAACAGAAATACAAAATAGTACACTTTGAGGAAAAAGAGCACAAGGAAGTATAATTGAGCTAAGTCCAGTGTTGAAAGAGATTAAAAGTTTAAAGAAAAGCTTAATGCTAAATGGAATAAAGAGAGTAATGACCCTGGGGCAAGGCCCTACCCAGCTAAGCTTCCAACTTGTTGACAGAAATTAAAGGAAAGCTTAAGCAGTGAAGGAAACCATCAACCACAGAAAATTGATGCAAAAGTAATTGAACCAGGGGGCCAAATTCCAGCACCATCAAGCAGCAGAACTTGCCAACTTTTGCCCCATAGGTCTGGATTTAGAGTCAAGGATACAAGAAGAGTTGTGGAATCTCCTTCCACAACTAAGGAAAGCTGCTGAGGCCATTTTTGTGTCAGGGGTGTCCCTGCATGGAGGCCCAGGGAAGCCACTACATGAAGCTGTGAACATGGTTGTGTTGTAGTCTACAGGATGTTAGAGATGCCAGAGTTGTTAGATAACTGATGCCTTCATAAGACTGGGCTGTAGGTACACTTGTAGGGCATTTTCTTAATTAGTGATTGATGTGGGAGGGCACAGCCCATTGTGGGTGAGGTCACTCCTTGGCTGGTGGTATTGGATTGTGGGGGTCTCTTGTGACCACCAAGGCCAGCACAGTAATGATACATATGAGATAAGAAGGCAGTTCAGTTCAACAGGACTTAGTAGCCAGTGTTGGTTCAAACTTCAAGAGTCTGACACTGGGTAGTTTATTTTAGGCATATTTAAGCATGGCCCAATTTGGGAAAAAAGTTTCCTCAATCCCATATACACAACAAAGCTTAAGACATGACCACATTGAAACTCTTGTAAAGTACAAGTAACATCTCCCATAAAGAAGATGAGTTCTGTGGATTAACTGAAGAAACAAACTCAAGATAAGCAATGCTCATGGTAAGGGTCTCCGGGAGGACAGCACTATAGATTAACTGACACAAACAAGCTCAAGCTAAGGATCTAAGAAGCCAGTGTAACTATTCACCACATCTGTTCCCAGCCTTCTGGGAGGAAAACAGGTTATATATCTCTTCTTTGTAGAGAAAACCCTCTGTGTTTAACATTCCTGGTTTCCCTGGTGCTTATCTGAGCACAAGGACCGACATTCCACCTACAATGTGTTCTATTTAAAAAGCTGGCCAAGCAAGCCATGAGCGCAAGCCAGTAAGCGGCATTCCTTCATGGCCTCTGCATCAGCTCCTGCCTCTAGGTTTCTACCCTGCTTGAGTTCCTGTCCTGACTTCTTCCAATAATGAACAGTGACATGGAAGTGTAAAGCCAAATAACCCTTTTGGCCCCAATTTTCTTTTGGTCATGGTGTTTCATCACAGCAGTAGTGACCCTAACTAAGACAGTAGCTATTGTCATTTTAACTTGTATATTCTTGTGTGGTTATTTGGAATCTGTATACATTCTCTGTGATATCTGAGAAAGTTCTTGGCCATTTTTTTTTCTTTTCTTTTTTTTTTTTTTGGTTTTTCGAGACAGGGTTTCTCTGTGTAGCTTTGTGCCTTTCTTGGAACTCACTTGGTAGCCCAGGCTGGCCCGGAACTCACAGAGATCTGCCTGCCTCTGCCTCCTGAGTGTTGGTATTAGAGGTGTGCACCACCACCGCCCGGCTGGCCATTTTTAAATTGGGTTGTTTTTACTTATTTTGTATATGTTGGATAATAGTCCTTTCTTATTCTGTGGCTTTTTTTTTGTCCTTTATAGAACTTCAGTTTTAAAAACTTACAGGTATTTATTTTTGTAAGCTTCTATTGTATTATTTCCATACAATCCCTTAAATGGCCCTTAGTTTTAGATGTTCCTCCCTGAGTTCCCTCCCTCCCCTCCCTGACTGATCTTCTCTTTCTGGTCCACCCCCTCCCATTCATCCATAACTGACTATTCCATTTCTCCTTGCTAGGGAGATCCACTCCTATCCCTTAGTTCTTTACTCTACATCTAACTTCTGTGGTTCTACTGATTGGAGCTTACTTTTTGAAGACTTAACAGCTAACATCCACATATAAGTGAATACATACCATATTTGTCTTTTGGGGTCTGGATTACCTTACTCAGGATGATTCTTTTCTAGCTCCATCCATTTACCTATGAATTTCATGATTTCATTTTTTAAGAGTTGAGTAATAGTCCATTGTGTAAATGTATCACATTTTCTCTTACTTTATTGCTGCAAGCCACAAAAATATACAAAGTAGGATTTCGGCTGATTATGACAAAGCTAATACCTGAAAGAAGCCAAGGGCCTTCCAGAGGTCAAGCTGATGCTCAAGGAACCTTGGTGATATTTGGCTTTTGATTATCAGCCATTTTCTGCTATGAGTTTCTTGTGTGCTATTGTAGCTTTTCCATCATTGATTGGGCACCATTTCCCCTCTACTAAAGGAATATTTAGATAACCTTGTGTGCTGACAGCTATGCACAGCCAGAACCCCAGTTCAAGCCTCCCTATAATTATCGTCGTTGGCAGCATCCAGCCAGGTCCATTCCTAGAAGCAGGAGGAAAGTACCTTATCAGAGATACCTCTGTATTCTCTAGAACAGACTTAAGTAACCAGACTACCTCTTTGAGAAGGCCTGGCGGATGTGCCAATTAAGCTTAACTTCCTCCTTTCCCATATGTTATCTCTAGTTCCAGATTTCCCTTCAACTATCACCAGAGGCATCTAGCTGTACACAGGTTGCCTAGCGACTGAACACACCTTCCCCCAACCCTGCAGAAAAAACAGCAGATAGCTTGAACAGATAGGAGCCACAGGAAAAAAGAAGACAGTTTTATTTTCTCCCACTGACCTAGCAAATTATAGATTTTTAACATTTTCTACCAACCACGTTTAAGATTATAGTTGAGCACATAAGATCCCTCTTCTTAGATATTACCCTAATTTAGCCTTTAGTTAATTCATTAGTCACTTCCTTTTTGAGTTGAAAATGATAATTAACAATGACTGCCCCTCTATGTGATTCTTATCACTCTTCCGTTTGACCCTGGAAGCCTGACAATCACTGTCTGAGGAAAATCTTACCTGCCTTTCTGACCACATAAGAATTCAAGCCTGGTGACCTTGCTCGACCAGGGGACTGCTATTGCTTGGGTTTATAAATGAATTCCCGGGAGACTTGGGGAGAACTTAGAGATGGAGAATGGAGAGAGACAAGGAGGATTTTGACCAGAGAGAACCAATAGACGAGATGGAAGATGTGGAAGTCAGGTGGGGAAGTACTATCTGGGTAAGAACGAGATGAAAAGGACCTAGATGAGGCAGAATTAAGACGAGAGAAATAAGATAGAACTTAGAGGGAGCAGTAGATAAATAGAGAGAGAAATCAGTCAAGAAAGGAGCTAAGCACGAGAACAGAAATGAAGCTGTGTATATAGGATGTTATGCCAGAGGAATTAAAGCAAGTGGACTATAGAGCTCCGTGTGCTGAGATTTTATTTCCCAAAAATAGTCCTCGCCATTCGTAGTTTCTCTCCTGAGCCCCTGGGAAGTGTTAATATTAAGGCTGGTCCCTCTAATATTATACGTGATTTTTTTCCACATATACAATCATATGGTCTACAAATAAAGGCAACTTTGTTTTGTCCCCCATAAACTGCGCATCTTTGCTTCTCTTTCTTTGCTTATTGTTGACAAGTACTTTTACTACAATGTTAAAGATTTGCAGTGAAAGGGAACTTCCCTACCTTGTTCCTGATCTCAGTTAGAAAACTAAGATGTTAAGCTGCATCAAATATGTCTTTATCAAAACACGGAAGTTGGCATCTAGCTTTCCTAGTAATACACTAGTAAGAATATTAAAAATGAAAGTTATCCAAGATCACCTACTACTCCAAGTACTAAAAAACAGTTCATTTATTATATCAACTATAAAGTATCCAATTGAAACACTTCCATCCTAAAGTTTCAGTTTGGGAAGAACTTTGACAATAACTCTAATTACTACATTCCTTTAGTATGCTATCTTATGATGTGTCCTATATCATCTCCACTCAGTTTACTGCATTGCAGGGCTGGTGAAATCAGTAATTACTTATTTCAGGCATCCTTGCCAGTAAAGCTTCTTCTGTTAGGGTTCTGTCAACTGTAGGCATATACAAGAGACCAAAAAAGCTAAAGAAGGCTGCTCTTCCAAAGGACCTGAGTTCAATTCCTAGCACCCACATAGAGGCTCACAATCACCAATCATTCCCGTTCTGGGGAATGCCATGTCCTCTCTGGACTCTGCAGGCACCAGGCATGCAAGTGGTACAGACATACATGCAGGCAAAACACCCATACATGTAAAATTTTTACAAAGTACAAAAAGGAAGAAACAACCTTGTGGTACAGTCAGGGAGGAATGCCAGCAGACTGTCACATCAATTTGTTTAACAGTTGGATCCTAAGCCGGGCGGTGGTGGCGCGCACCTTTAATCCCAGCAGAGGCAGGCAGATCTCTGTGAGTTCAAGGCCAGCCTGGGTTACCAAGTGAGTTCCAGGAAAGGCGCAAAGCTACACAGGGAAATCCTGTCTTGAAAAACAAAACAAAACAAAAAAAAGTTGGATCCTATACCTGGGCAGCAGCTTGACAGTGGTCCTTATATGGTGGCACCGTCCATGGGAGCCCAAAAGAGCACAAAACAAACAAACAAACATCCTTTCATGCTATAGGAAGTCCATGACACACTGAAAATCAAGGTGTGACAACTGACTACCCCGCCAAGAACTCACCTGAAAATGTCCACTAAAACATGCAAATAAGTCATCTTGAACATATTTCACCTTCCAAACGGAGATTCACTTGGGGCTGGAGAGATGACTCACTTGTTGCTCTTATAGAGGCCCTGGGCTTAATTACCATAAATGGTGTTTCACAACCATCTGTAACTCAAATTCCAGAGTATCCAATGTCCTCTTCTGACCTCTACAGTCACCAAGCATGCACAAGGTGCACATACATACATGGAGATAAAACAATTACATATAAAATAAAATGAATAAATCTTAAAAAAAAATTTTCACTCAGTTGATCCCACAAAATGCTCAGAATTATGAGATGTACTGTTGTTTTATGGGCTGAAGATGTAGCTCAGTTGGTAAAGTGCTTGCTAGTACACAAAGACCTGGATTCAATCCCCATACCACATAAACCAAGCATGGTGGTGCACACCTGCAGCACCAACACTTCAGGAAGTGGAGGCAGAAGGATCAGAAGCTCAAAGTCAGCATCCACTACTTAACAAAGATAGTTAGGGGCTACTGAAAGAAACAGATGGAGGGACGACGGCACGATGGTTAAAGTAGTTGCCAAGAAAGAACGACCAGAGGTTCAGATTACCCAAATCCACATGTTAGGTGGGTATGTGGTGGAATAGTTGTTTAACTATGTAAAGATGTGTTGCATTTGTTTGTGCTGCAAAATAATTGTTTAACTATGTAAAGATGTGTTGCATTTGTTTATGCTGCATTCGTTTAAGTATGTTAAGATGTGTTGCTTTTGTAAAGATGTGTTCCTGTTTTACCTTGCCTGCCTAAGGCACCTAATTGGTCTAATAAAAAGCTGAATGGCCAATAGCTAGGCAGAGGAGGGATAGGCAGGGTTGGCAGGCAGAGAGAAAAGCAGGATGGACAGTATGTAGATGAGGTAAGCAAGCCTCAGGACAGTTCATAGGTTAATAGAAATGGGTTAAGTTTAAAAAAAAGAGTTAGCTAGAAACAAGTCTAACCTAGGGCTGAGTATTCATAATTAATAATAAGTCTGTGTCATGATTTGGAGGTTGGCAGTCCAAGAAAGCCTGCTACATGGATGTGGTAGCTCACCAGTAATTCCAGCCTTAGTAAGCAGAGACAGAGAGAGAAAATCCCTGGAGCAAGCTGGCTTAGCAAGACTATCCTTAGAGATGACTTCTGGGTTTGACTGAGAATGAACAAAGTAACCTAACAATCAAGGAAGATTGCTGGCACCAACATTGGGCTTCCACATGCAAGTGTACACACACATACACCCACACCTACCTGAACATATATTAATACATGCTTGCATGCATGCATACATACATACACAGGGAAAGAGAAAAATTACCAGATGAAAACCAGAAAAGCTTTTATAAATTAAGAACTTGTAGATGCCCAACCTCCAAGACTGGAATACAGTATACTAATTCCTACAGTAAAGGTGAAGTATTACTCTTGAGAATGTAATAGTCAATTACAAAGTAGTTAAGAACCCATAGTGACCAGATCATGTTTTCTATCTATATAACAGTAAGCTTTAACTGGGATATGGAAAAGAGCATTCTTACAATTTAAAGTTCTTCTTTTTAGATTGATGTCATTCTGTAGCCTCGCTGACTTGTAAGTACGCAGTTCAGGCTAGCCTTGAATTCATTGTGATCTTCCTGCCTCAGTCCTCAGTCTCAGGTAGTATGATTGCAAGTCTGAGCCACAGTGCCCAGGTGGCCTCCCATTGTAAAGAAAAAATATTAGCCCAAAGGAGTGGTACACATCTGTAACCTCAGCACTTACAAGGTAGAAGAGAGGAGTCATTTCATCTTTTCTCTTTTCCCAGAGGAGCAGGTATCAATAGAGATATTTTGGTGTTGTCACAGTGAAGGGAATTAGGAGGGATGATAGCCTTTAGGTTTAAGGTAAGGATGCTGAACAATATAACACACAAGAGAGCCTCCCACAAGAAAAAAAAAATAGCCACCTCCAAATGTTAATGCTGAAGCTGAAAAATCCTGTTTTGGGTTTTATCATTTCTTGATTTACGGTAGAAATAATCATAAGACCTCACTTTACCTCAAGAACTCAGATAAGGAGCAGTGCTGACCTGAGCATGTGAAGGCCACTTCTTCCGCTATGGCTCTGCACCTTAGCCATTCTTAGTCTGTGGCCAGAGCTCGGTAGAAAGAACAGGGAACCGAACAGGATTTAGAGACAAAAACCTAGAGACAAAGAATCAAAGTAAAAAAGTATCATTGTTATCTGGATTGAACAATTCTTTCTGATGGTCATTTGGGTTGGTTAGGTATCATTTAGAGTCCAATATGAGGAAATAGCTGTGTATTTAAATAGTTACAATAAAAAAATTAAGAAATTAAGTTATATTTTTCTACAACTCAAAATACCATTTGAAAACCTAATATTTGCTTTTCTTTTGAGAATAACCTAATGACTGATTAATACTTCTGTACCAGTAAGAACAAATGCCTTAAATAATTTTAAAATTTTATTACTGTGTATGTATATGTATATGGATGTCTGAGAACAACACTGAGCAGTCAGTTCTCTCCCTCCACCTTTCCGTAGATTCCAGGAATTAAACTTAAATGTCAGGCTTTTGAGGCACTTGCTTTTAACCAGCTGTGCTATTTTATCAGCTGCTTTTTTTTTTTTTCAAAGATGTGTTCACTTTATTTTTAGGTGTATTAATCTCTTGTCTGCATGTATGTGTACCACTGGCATGCCTGGTGCCCAAGGAGGTCAGGACATCAGATCCCCTGGAACAGTAGTTAATTATGGTTGTGAGATACAATGTGAGTGCTGGGAACAAACTGAGGTTTTCTTTAAAAGCAGTTAGGGCTCTTAAGTGCTGAGCTACCTCTCCAGCTCATTTTTGCTTTTATTTTCCTCTTATATGATGTTAAATTAACAAACTTTATTAACTAATTAAATTAACTTTAGAAGTAGAATTCATTTATTAATAATTTAAGTGTTCTGAGAAATATTCTCAGGCTGCTAACTATTATAAAATAATTAATTACTAAGGTACACATAAAATGGTACCTAACTATAAGCACTCTGCAAACTACATGATAATATATATTAAACTGAAATATGTACAAGTTATGATTCAGCATTTTCATTCCTAGGTACATATTCAATGGAAGTGTATGCATACATTCACCAAAAGACAAGAATGTTCTCCATAGAACTATTTTTTTTAATAGTCTAGAAGTAGAAATTCCTCAAATGCCCATTAATGGTAAAAGAACAAATTCTGGAAATATTTCTTTAAAAAATGGATAAATACTATATAGAAATTTAAGAATGAAACAACAACATACAATATGGGTGAATTTTAACTTTGAGAAGTTGAACAAGAATATCCCAGGTCCTAATCTGGGAAAAGACTTTGCATATATAATTAAGGATCTTTTTTAATCTTTTTGGAATATACAGAGGTAGAGGAAGACCTCTATAAAAGAGAACAGGTATGGTGACAAAAACAGGCTTTGGACATGGAAGAAAGGGCCATTAGTAAAGAATAAGGAAGTCAGTAGAAGGTGAAACAGCATCAAAACAAATTCTTCCATCACCTACCTGTAGAAGGAACCAGCCCTGCTGATACCTTGACTTTGAACTAATTAAACTGGGAATTCAGATCTGTAGGATTGTAAGAGAATAAATCTGTTGTTTTAAGTCACTAAGTCCTTGTTACAGACAAAAGGCAACATTCACAAAAAGGAAAATTAAAAAAGTGATTATATATGGCTGCATTCACCTCAAAATTTTTTCAAGGCAAAAACAATTTATAGCTCTGAAAGGAGAGGACTGTTAAGAGCCAGGCAGGGTAGTGCATGACCTTAGCCCAGCAGTTTCAAAATGATGTCTTATAAGTGCAAGTCCATCCTGGGCTATATAGCGAGACCATGTCTAAAAAGAAAAGAAAAAGAAGCCGGGCGGTGGTGACGCACGCCTTTAATCCCAGCACTCGGGAGGCAGAGGCAGGCAGATCTCTGTGAGTTCGAGGCCAGCCTGGGCTACCAAGTGAGTTCCAGGAAAGGCGCAAAGCTACACAGAGAAACCCTGTCTCGGAAAAAAAAAAAAGAAAAAAGAAAAAAGAAAGTTGTAGGGCTTCTCAGTTAGGAGCACTGGCTGCTCTCTCTGAGGACCTGGATTTGATTCCCAGCATCCACATGGTATCTCACAACTTTCTGCAACTGTTCTAAGAATCCCAACATCCTCTTCCTTGACACCAGACACACATGTGGTGCAGTTGTACCTGTAGGGGAAACACCCATACACACACCTTGAGAGGGGGGGAGGGGGGGGAGGAGAGGTGACAGGAACAAGGACTTTGAAAGATATTCACGATGTCCTATGTTTTTAACTGAGGACTATGTTTAGTTTGCAAAACTTTAAAACTTTAATCTGTGCCCTCTCCTGCATATATGGTATACATAGTTTTAAAAATAGGTCCCCTTTTGGCTATATGTGATGGTACACACGTACAACACTGGCAAGTTAGAAAATACTTAGTAAATAACTTTATTTCTCAAAAACTAGAGATGTTGTTTTTCTAAGACTAAACCATTCTAATGTCTAAAGCAACAAATAATTGTGCCTTTTAAATGCTAAAAACAAGGTACTGCTTAATGAGCTTTGTTGTGCCCATATCTGGACTTTACAAAAAGAAGCAAAACTATGTTTTCTGAAATAGCAGTAAACTAATGAGAACAGGGGTACTACATACCAAATAACCAGTATCTTCTGTACTTACCATTCTCAAAATTAGTGAAAATGGTAACAGAAATTGCACTATAATCATTAAATACAAAAACAATTTATAAAACACATCAGAATTTTATTGCTTGAAGAATACAGCATATGAAATCACAAGAACATCAAAATGAAAAGTCACTAGGCTTCAAACATATAATACATTATCAGATGCAGTAAAATATTAATTAACCTGAAGTCTGCATCAGAAAGAAAAAGGTATGGAAAAATATCTAAATTGTTTACTTGAGAAACATACACTTAAAACAAAGTAGAAGAATGTTACAGTACAAATCAGAAAAGCCAACAGTGACTAACTTATTTTTGTAGACTAAACTACCTACCTTTGGTACTTAACCTTTTTGAAAAACCAATTCCTTCTATTTTTTCCAAACACTTCATGGGCATATCCATGAAATACCTTGAAATAACTTCAGCATAAAGCATTCAGCAAAATTAGTACCCTTTTTACTACCTTTTCTGTTATACTGGGGAAGTATATGTATCTGATAAATGCATAACAATATTTCCCTTTTTCTAAAACTGCAAAATATGAATATTAAGAAATCTAATACTTATAAACTTTACTTAGTTCTCCAATTAAAATTAAAATCCTGGCAGTTAGAGTCTCTTCTGGAGCTTGGTGAATACAGAAATTTAAATAACTTGGCAACTGACATAGGAATTTAATGACTTGCTATATTACCTTAGGTGGCATTTTTCTGTTTCCAAAATACAAGCAATACACCATTTCTCCAAATACACTGGATCCTTCTCACAAACATTACCACACTTTATTCACTGAAACCAAATTAAAGCTGCTCCCTTTTAATAAGCAAGTTAACACTTCATATAGGGCTGGTCAGTTATGACACTTTTTAATCAAACAAAACTTTTAAAGCTATCAATTATGATGATGGGGACAATGATGTCGTATCAAAAGTTAGCATGGGACTCTTTAGGCCACCTAGTCAAGAAAATGTAAATGCTACGCTAAAACCAAACAATAAGTAAACTACATGTTAAATAATATTTTTAAAGCCCTCTTTCATAGCAAACATGTTCATTAGCTTTCATTTATTTCCCCTAGCAAAGGTCTGAATATCCATGAGCCTCAGTTAAACCAGCGGAACCCAAGCAACTGTTTCACAATCCACCTCTATGCTCAAATGACAGAAACATGAACGAACTATGCAAGGAATACTATGAACAATTACTGAACTGGAGTGAAATAGTAAGAATCATGACAATCTTCAAGATTAGCCAGTCTATGAAATGGCATAGTGTAGGTCAGGATAAATTATACTATAATAAAACTAGTCTTTACTGCTACACAAAACAGCAACAAAATCAAAAACTTAACTCACCAAATTTATACAACTACTGGTAATAGTGAATACAATTCCTTCCTAGTTTTTGAATGTCTTGAGTTTTTCTCTCAGCAAGTATATTTATCTGAGCATATATAATTGTTGCCTGCATATATATACTCACTTTAAAAGACAAAAAAAATTTAGATACTATATAGAACTGAACTTTTTTCGCCAACCTGATTCACTGTATTCTGCATCATACCATGCCCCATCTCAATATAAAATTCTAATTTTAGTTCAGTTAAAAGGGCAGAGAAAATGCAAATACAGATTAAGAGATCTGTATAAATTTCACTGTATTTTTATAAACCTGAAGTTTTCTGTAATACTGTTTATTGACCAAATAAAGGATTCACACTGCTCTTAGATTCCAGAAACACCATTACAAATTCAAAGTTGATCTTATACTGAACCTTAAATTTACAATAGTTCAAAGAGACAGTTTTACATGTACAGCACAGTAGTTGAAACCTGACAGCAGATGTCTCTAGAATACCAATGGTAAGTCCACCAAGATGCATACACAATTACAGATAAGCATTTCTTTCATTGTTTTCTTATAGAGGAAACAAAAGCTGAGATGGTGAATTTCAGATATCATCATCATCTTCTTCATCTTGAGAAGACCCTGCCTGATTGGATGCGCTGGCTGAGGCTGCAGCAAGCTGGGCTTGCTGGGCGGCTTGCTGCATGTGAAGCCATTCCTGTTGGGCCAATTCTGCTTGTTGTTGTCTAGCCTATGAATTAAAAACATACACACAAGCATACACATTTTGGTTAAGTGTAAATTAAACCAACTAACAGACTTACTTATCAAATGTAGTATTTTCCAAGTAGTATGTAATTATGACATATCAAGAAAACAAGAACTGTTAATATTTTTAGTTCAACTAAAGAAATTGAAAAGGTTAATAGAGGGACCGGAGATGTCTCAGCAGTTAAAAGCACTGGCTGCTTTTCCGGATCTGGTTTTGATTCTTAGCACCTACATAGCAGATCACAACAATCTGTTAACTCCAGTTCCATGGGATCCAACATCCTCTTCTGGCCTCTGCAGGCAATGTACACATGTGATATATAGACTTAAAAAGGTTGATAGAGCCAGGTGGTGGTGGTGGTACACATCTTTAGTCCTAGCACTTGGGAGGCAGAGGCAGCAAATCTGAGTTCAAGGCCAGCCTGGTCTACAAATGAGTTCCAGGACAGCCAGGGCTATAAAAACAAACAAAAGGTTGTTGGGGGGGGGGGGCGGGGGGAATGGATGGATGGATATCACATTAGTTGCTCTTTGGCTCTTTTTCTTTCCTGTCCCTTCAATTACAATTTTCTTATAAACATAATTTGTGGCTTAAAAGGTCTCCAGTACAGTTAGGGAAAAATACCATAGTGAATGCAACAGCTACCCTGATATTTTCTTCTGAGTTCCTATTATAATTAATTCATGCTTCAAAAGAAACCTAGAACATAAAATGTTTCGCAAATGTATGCTATACTTTTTACATTTTCATTGTCTTTATTTAAACAAGAAAAAAGATTGTTAACCAAACATAAAACTGCTAACAGCAAAAGAACTGAAAAAGCAAAGAACACTAAGGAGAGGGTAGCTACAAGCAGCAGTCGCCAATATAACCTGGGAACAAAAGAAGAGGATAGAACATTTAAAACTCATGTCTGGAGGAACAATCATGTAGAAGTGAACTCAGGTATATCTGCTAAAGCATGAAAGCATCGAGACCTCACCTATGGGGACCTACACCCAAGAAGGGTACAGGTTCAGGCTGGTTTTGTAACAGAGAAAATGCATATTGGATTCAGTTCCTACTACAAGACAAACTGGGTGTGGTGGCACACACTTATAATCCCAGCAATGGAAGACAGAGGCAGCCCAGGCTACAAGTGAAATCCTGTCTCAAACAACCTAATACATAAATAACTGTTCCTGGATTGGTCAAAGCAACTGGAAGAAGAAAGAAAAGAAGCAAGGTCTATTTGCTTACACTAGCCTCTATTGGTAGTAGAATCCAATGAGGATTTCAGATAGCAAAGCTGATGTACTTTGTAAATCTGTACACAGTACAAGGATCTCCCCATATATAGTTTCATTTTTTATGATTTCTGTTACCTGGATTCAACCAAATATTAAATGGAAAAGTCCAGAAATAAGCAAGCAAGTACCTTTACCTGCTGAGCCATCTCGCCAACCCATGTTATATAGGTTCTTATGAGAATTAAATGAATTAATATATACAAATTGCTTGGTAATATCATTAACCAATGTTTAGAACTCAATAAATATTGGAAAATGTTTTTCTTATTAGTTTCTTTTTTAAGATTTATTTTATTATTTTAATTATGTATGTTTCTGTAGGGGATATATACATAGAGTACCGGTGCCCTCAAAGGCCAAAGGTGTTGGATCTTCTTAGAGCCTCCCAACATGAGTGCTGGGAACTGAACTCAGGAAGAGTAGTATGCATTCTTTTTTTTTTAAAATTTATTTATGTCTATAACGCTCCATCTGTATGTACACCTGCATGCAAGAAGAGAGCATCAGATCCTATTATAGATGGCTATGAGCCACCACGTGGTTGCTGGGAATTGAACTCAGGATCTCTGGAAGAGCTGCCAGTGATCTTAACCACTGCCATCTCTTCAGCCCTGAGTAGTATGCATTCTTAACCAGAACTCTTTCTAGCCCTTCTTATTAAACAGCACTGTATCTTGTGCCTAATAATGTTTAAGGTTCAAATACAATGACATTTAGGGGTATTATAATTCCTATTATCTTGGTACTTGAGGGACTGAGGCAGGAAGACTATAAATTCAAAACCAGCTTGGGCTACAGATCAATACCTTGCTACACAGAAAATGTTAACCAGATTTTCCTTGTATTCCACTCATAATAAAATCTGGTAGCAGCCAGGTGGTGGTGACACATGCCTTTAACCCCAGCCACTCAGGAGGCAGAGGCAGGTGAATTTCTAAATTCAAAGCCAGCTTGGTCTACAGGGCGAGTTCCAGGACAGCTGGGCTATACAGAGAAACCTTGTCTCAAAAAGAAAGAAAGAGAGAGAGAGAGAGAGAGAGAGAGAGAGAGAGAGAGAGAGAGAGAGAAGGAAGGAAGGAAGGAAGGAAGGAAGGAAGGAAGGAAGGAAGGAAGGAAGGAAGGAAGGAAGGAAGGAAGGAAGGAAGGAAGGAAACTGGTTATTGCAATCATTTACATGAACCAGAGTCAAACTGGCCAAGTTCTAAACATCAGACTCTGTAATAAGCAATGAGCTGGAGAAAGAATACTCGAGGTATGTTGATTTATAAAGTGATTTTCAAAAAAACTCTTGATTTTGGTAAATTTCCAATGAAATAATTTAAAACATTACTTACTTTTGCAAATAATTCCTGTTGCTGTCTCAGTAATTCTTCTTCAGGAATGCCAAGGTTTTCTAAGCGAGAGCTGGCCTTTCTTCTTTTTAGTGCTACTGTCTTGCATTCTTGTAAGACTTCTTTTACTTCACTGATGTAAGAGCCAAAGCCCAAACTTTCTAGAGCTACAGAAATAAAAGTATGAAAGATGAAAAAAATATAGCTTTCCCTCACTTATGTAACATCTATTTTTGTGTTAGTTTCCTCTTGGGAGACAGTTATTTAGCAACTATCTGGGTGGCCAAGACAAATATTTTTATCAATTATTATTCTTTAAGTTTTATTTTTGTTTCTAATTGTGTGTGTGTGTGTGTGTGTGTGTGTGTGTGTGTGTGTGTGTGTGTGAGAGAGAGAGAGAGAGAGAGAGAGAGAGAGATTGATTTGTACACGCGTGTAGTATGTAGTGCCCACAGAGGCCAGGTGAGGGTATAGCATTCTCTACAGGCTGGAGTTAAAGGTAGCTGTGAAGCACCTAATGGATGTGTAGGAATACAGGTCCTGTAAGAACACCAGCATGCTCTTTACCTCTGAGCAATCTCTCCAGCCCCATACTCATCTACTTCCTTAATATCTGACTAGAGACTGGTTAAAACTAATGGAACATTTCAAGACAGTCTTTATGTTTCCTTCTTTTAAAATTTCTTACAAGAACAACATGTGGTTTGATAAGAAAAATAAGATAAGAAAAATATCTTTCCTATGCCACTCATAGTAAATCAAGCATCATTAAGTCTGTCCGTTTCTTTCTTTCTTTTTTTTTTTTTTTTTTGGTTTTTCGAGACAGGGTTTCTCTTATGTAGCTTTGCGCCTTTCCTGGAACTCACTCTGTAGTCCAGGCTGGCCTTGAACTCAGAGATCCGCCTTGCTCTGCCTCCCGAGTGCTGGGATTAAAGGCGTGTGCCACCACCGCCGGCCTGTCCGTTTCTTAAAGAATACAAAAAAGGGGGGCTGGAGAGATGGCTCAGTGGTTAAGAGCACTGGCTGTTCTTCTGGAGGTCCTGAGTTCAATTCCCAGCAAGCACATGATGGCTCACAACCATCTGTAATGAGAACTGGCACCCACTTCTGGCTTGCAGGCACATATGCAGGCAGAATACTGCATATATAATAAATAATAAATCTTTAAAGAAAGAATACAAAAAAGGGAAACATTTGGAATTTACTGGTTAATGACATAGTTTGTCCCATTACAAAAAAGTAGGCTAGGAACACATATTAAGTTACAGAAAGATAGGGTGAAAGAGTTAAGTTTTTCTTTCCTCCAGTGCACCAACAGAGAGTGGTAATACACACTTGTCCCTGGGTTGGGGATTTAGTTCAGTGGTAGAGTGCTTGCCTAGCAAGCGCAAGGCCCTGGGTTCGGTCTTCAGCTCTGGGGGGAAAATACACACTTGTCCCAATACTCAGGAGGCTAAAGTAGGCATCTCAGCTATTGAGATTTAAGAAGAAAAAAATATATACAGCTCCCTTTAAGTACACAAATCAGTTTTTCCCAGCAGTGATAACCTCCCTACAAGAACATGCTTCTGGCAAAGGACCTTCTTTATTCCTCTCTAGAAGACAAGAGGAAAAAAAAGAAAAAAATAAATAAATAAAATAAAAAGCGCACCTGGTGCAGAGCCCCAATTCCTACTGCATAGAATTCCTACTGCCCAGAATGCTATGAAATCCCGTTTCTAGCCCTGCATAAACAGTAGTGTTGTTGAGTACTGGCTGCTCCACTGTCCTCTGTCAGCCTAGAGGCAGTAAAGAAGGATGGCAGAAGGATGCTACTTCAGGAAGCAGCATCACTAAAAGCACCTGAATTAGTAAGGAATCATCCCAACAAACACATTTTGGATTAAAAACAACAACACACAAATCAGCAATCTCTAGTTTCTTATTTGTGGGAGGGAAGAATGTGACATTTTTCACTTAAAATACAGCAAGACAGTGTAAGTCAAAATATTCTTGCCTCACTGGCCTGGCATGAAGACCCCTTACAATCATGTCCATCACTTCAGGACTGAGTATCGTTTATTTCTATAATCTAACCAGTTTCTACCACAATGCTAAATGCTTAGCAATATTCAGTAAGCAAGTGTGAGACAGTAGAAAGAAAAACAAAAACCTTGGGCTGTGGATGTAGTGCACTTGCCTAACATGCATGAGGCCCTGGGTTCCATCTTTAGTAGCATTTCCAAAAAAAAAAAAAAAAAAAAAAAAAAGATCATTTTTAGAAAAATAGTAAATAAAAAAAAATAATAAAAGGGATGGTGGCATACACCGTTAATCCCATCCCTCAGGAAGCAGAGGCTGAGGCAGATAGGGGCAGGCAGATCTGTGAGTTCCAGGCCAGCCAGGGCTATACAGTGAGACCGTGTCTCCAAAAACAGAAAGGGAGAGAGACACACAAAGAGAGAGAGAGAGACAGAGATAGAGAATGGGGGGGGGGGGGAGAAGAAAAATAATAAATTCCAGGAAAGAAAAAAAATCCTACTGTAAAAAACAAATAGTTTATAGTGCAAATTTCAAATATTGGTATTATTTAGGCAACACAGCATGTACCATTCTTATTCTATGTTACAATTTCTCTGCAATCACTGTTTCTCTGATTTCAAAATTCACTTTCACTTTTCAATTTTCATAAATGTCAATGTATGGTCCAAGGACTTGTACCAGAGGTTGTTGCTTGTAACAGTTAAGAGTGGAAATTCTGGGGGCTGGAGAGATGGCTCAGCAGTTAAGAACAATGACTGTCCTTCTAAAAGACCTAGGTTCAATTCCCAGCACCCACGTGGTGGTTCACAACCATCTGTAACTCCAGTCCTAGAGGATCCAATACCCTCCTTTGTGGGTGCTGCACATGCATAGTGCACAGTCATACTGGCAAGAAAAATATCCATACGCATAAAAATAAATAAATATTTAAAAAAATAGAATTTCAAAGTAAGCATTTAAGAATCTTTAACAGCAATGATAAGAGTATTTTATACCTGTTTGATCTAAAACAAAAATTGAAGGTTTAATTTATGAATTTTTAAATTTTGTTTACATTGATCCATTTTAATGTATTTACCAGTATAGGATGGATTGAAATTAAAAAGAAAATACCCCTCCAATGCAAACAACTTGAAACTCATTGGCAGAATATCCTCAGTAACTTTATCTAACTTTGACTACTGTCAGTTACTTTTCTCATAATGTAGCACAGGTTAAAAATGCAAAAGAATGATATAATTAAAATTTTTTATTTGAGCTTTGTAAATGCCATCATGTTGTAAAGTTAAACAATAATAGATTTTGGTTTTATTTTTATTTATTTATTTTTTTCAAGACAGGGTTTCTCTGTGTAACAGTTCTGGCTGTCCTGGAACTTGCTTTGTTGACCAGACTGGCCTTGAACTCCCAGAGATCCACCTGCTTTTGCCTCCCAAGTGCTATGGACTAAAGGCTTGCACCACCACATCCAGCTTGTTTTGTTTTGTTTTGTTTTGTTTTGAGACAGTCTCACACTCTATCCCAGGCTAGCCTGGTACTACTATGTAGCTCAAGCTGGCTACAAACTCAAACCAATTCCCCTAAATGGTAAGGTAAAAGGCCTTCACATTAGCTTTATTGTAGCATATTTTATGAAATTCTTAAACCCTGATTTTCAATACTTGTGAATTATATCTAAATCAAGTGTTGTTTGTCATCCCATAAGTCAACAGAACATATTAGAACTCATTTAGGAATATGTGTTCACAAATGAAGTAAAAGAGCTATCAGCAATAGATAAAAACTTTCTATTCATGTATCTGTGATTTTTAATGCCAAGTCTACTTAAAACAAAAAAAAAAGATTTAACTAAATTATGGTACTTTATATATTTATTTGGTAATAAAATTATTTCAATTCTTATCCACACTTTATAAAAGTACCTCAGAATGTTTAATTTGCTCTAGTAAGATAAAGCTAGATAGCAACGAGGTGAAATGGCCTGAAGTAAGGTGTAGTTAATTAACTTTATTACTACAAACCCAAACTTTTACCATGAAAACCTTTTAAAAATGTATATTAACAAAAAACAGGGGTTGGAGAGACGGTTCAGTGGTTAAGAGCACTGGCTGCTCTTCCAGAGGACCCAAGGTTCAATTCCCAGCACCCACATGGCAGCTCACAACTGTCTGTTATACCAGTTTCAGGTGATCTGACACCCTCGCACAGACAGACCCGCAGGCAAAACACCAATGCACATAAAATAAAAATAAACAAATTTCTCTCTCTCTTTCTTTAGAGAGAAAGTTAAAAAAAACACAAAATTGTATATTATTCTCCCATACGTATATATCTTCTGTTCTTAAATAATCAATGCTGACAGAAAAACTTTTTTTTTTTAAACCAGGTCTCACTAGGTGGCTCACTTAGAACTTACCTATTTCTGCATCTCACAGAAAAGCAATCTGAAAAGGTTGTATCTACCATAATTTTACCAGCTTCTCAGAGTTCCTCAGTAAGGATATACTTCAAATACCTAAAACATGTACCTTTAAAAAAAAAGAAAAATTTCTCCGCTGTGCAGTGGTGCACGCCTTTAATCCCAATGCTAGGGAGGAACAGGCATGCTCATCTAAGTTCAAGGCCAGCCCAGTCTATACTGAGAAATCCTGGCTCAAGAAAACAAACAAAAAAACCCTTAAAGCAATTACATATGAAATTACAAATATATAAAATTTACACTAATTGGAGCAAAACTATAGATATTCTTATTTATTTATTTATTTATTTTGAGATAGGGCTTCTTTTTGTAGTCCTGGCTGGCCTAGGACTCTGTAGATCAGACTGACTTCACAGAGATCTGCCTGCCTCAAGACGTAAGCCACCACCATCTGGTTGTTTTGGTGTTTTACCCGCATGTATGTCTGTGTGAGGGTGTCAGGGTGTGGGGTTCCCTAGAACTAGAGTTACAGACAGTTGTAAGCCACCATGTGGGTGCTGGGAATTGAACCCAGATCTTCTGGAAGAGCAAGTCAGTGCTCTTAACCGCCGAGCCATCTCTCCAGCCCCTCTTATATACTTAATAGCAACATTACAAGAAAAAGGTAAATTTATGAGTGCCAACAGGTCAATTCACAGTTTTTTAACATCAGCAGATTTCCATCATCACAGAAAACAGTCTTTCATTGTAACTTTCTGAGTCATGCATTGAACTGAAGTTAGCATATTCCAAAATTGAACTATTTAGCATATTGCTGCTATAGCTGCATTTTTATTCAATCATCATGTCAATCAGAACTCTAAATATATCCTAGAGAAAAAAAAAATGACCCTTCCCCCAAGACAGTGTGCTATTAGATTTTTGGAACAATCATCACTTTTGTGGTACAAACAAATGTTTAAGGCAGATCCTACTGAAATCCTCTACAGTTTTCATTAAAGTGCTGACGCTTGACAAAAGTGGTTTTTCTTTTCCTTTAAGAAGAGTCAAAGGGAATTTTAGCTATTTGTTAGAAAATCTCAAAGACTTAGGACAACAATCAAATACACAACGTAAAAATGAAAACAGACAACCGGCTTCCATTTTTCTTAATACTCAGCAAAACCAAACCAATAGAAAAAAAACAAACAAACAAACAAACAAACAAAAAAAAAAACCAAAGAACTAGCGACAAGAACCAAGTAGATGTCTGGGAATACAGCTTTATCATACAAGCTTGCCTAGCACATAGAAGGCCCTAAGTTTAACACACAAAAAAAAGAACCAAACAAACAGCAGGAAATGGGGATTACAGAATGCCCATAATCCCAGTATTCAAGAGACTGAGGGAAGAGGACCAGGCTGGGCTACACAGTAAGATCCTGTTAGCATCCTGCTTCTCCTAACCCTGAAAACAAACAAACAAACAAACAAACAAACGTTGCTTTATTCTTAGGGGTTGTCTACTATGTATTGAAATAGCAGAGCACATTATGTATGTAACGTAATTATTTATATACATTGTGTGTGTGAGAGAGAGAGAGAGGAGAGAGAGAGAGAGAGAGAGAGAGAGAGAGAGAGGGAGAGAGAGAGAGAGAGAGAAAGAGAGGGAGATACCATGGCTCTACTCTCTACTGGGATTGACTTCTGGCATGCTAAATACTCAGCCTTAAGAGACATCCTTAGTACAGCAGAGTATACTTTAAAACTACCTTCAGCACAGGATAAAAGCTCAAAAATGAATCACTTGATCTTTTTGTCAATCCTGTCAGTGGAAAATGGATATGGCCAATCTGAACAGATGTGTTCTCCATTTGACCTTAACAGAAAAGTAAAAAAAAAAAAAAAATTTTTTTTCTTTGGTTTTTCGAGACAGGGTTTCTCTGTGTAGCTTTGGACCCTGTCCTGGAACTCACTCTGTAGCCCAGGCTGGCCTTGAACTCACAGAGATCCACCTGCCTCTGCCTCCCAAGTGCTGGGATTAAAGGCGTGTGCCACCACCGCCCGGCTGAAAAGTAAAATTTTTAAAGTTAAATTATAAAAAGGCAATCATACATGGTATGATTAAATGTGTTTAACTTCTACAAAATAGAAGTTATTGCCTCAAACTGAATGCAACTTTCTCTTAAGAGTTCATGAAAAGTCACAGAAAGTATTTCTCCTAAAATGCCAAAAGTACTTTTGTCTTCCTTCCCTGCAACCATCAAGTCTCCCAAATTCCTACTGCAAATCTTTTCCAAGATAAGGAAGAAATTGCTGAAACTTTTAGAAGTGCTCTTCAATAAAACCTTAAATATACATACACATCCTACTGGGAAAAGCACAGAGAAAGGACAGAGAGTACTTGCTAGCATGTGTCAGGCCCTAGGTTTAAGCAAGGCCCAGCCAGTACTTGTGGGGTGGGGTAGGGTAGGGGGGTGGGTGTTGGTGTCACCTTTTGCATAATTTGTACAAGCTTTTAACATTTTCAAAGAACAAATATAATCAAATGTTGGAGTCAAAAAGAAAAATGTGGCACTTGGCATTTTCTTACAAGAGTGCTTTGGGAACCCGGTGATGATTGTTTTAGCACTCTATCATTTTTTAAAAGCAAAAATAGACTCCCTTTTTGGAAAGCAATAAACTTTAAAACATTGGACACACTCATGTTAATACTTTTTTTTTTAATTCAGTGCTGGTAATCAGACCCATGACCTATGCATGCTAGGTAAATGATGCACCACTGAACTACATCCACAGCCCAAAGTTTTTTCTATTCGTGTGTTCAAAATTAATCTTTTCCTCTACACTGGTAGAAAGGGTCAGGTGAGGATGAGGTACTCTCTGACTCAACTCATGCTTGAAGTTCTGTCTAAAATTTAACTTTCCAAGAGAGAACTTTTAGGTTACTTTCTCGGTTGTCAATTCTTGTTGCTTTAAGACCTGACTGCAAACCATACTAGTAGAGGATGTTTGTTGAGCCTAATGTTTACTTTCCTTATTTGCATTAGCTGGATGAAAAATGTCCAAAGAATGCTACATAGGTGTTTTCTTAAGGTATGAATTGTCTCCTGTGCCTTTGTGACTTTTTCTTTTTTATAATTTACTTATTTTTATTTTGTATGCATTGGTGTTTTGCCTGTATGTACGTCTGTGTGAGGGTGTTAGATCTTGGGAGTTACAGACAGTTGTGAGCTGCCATGTGGGTGCTAGGAATTGAACCCAGGTCCTCTGGAAGAACAGCCAGTGCTCTTAACCAAAGCCATCTCTCCAGCCCCCTTGTGACTTTCTCATTAGCACTACTTAGTAGGGAGATGGAATAAGGGCTCTGTGACACTAAGTGGTTATGCTTTTGGTAAGACTGTTCCCCTGGACTTTCATTTAAGCAAAGTCCCACACAACTGACTTACCTTGTATGACATGCTCTGGTGAAATTGTCTTCTTTTCCGACTTGTTGCAAATCTCATTGGCTTCAGAAGATATAAGGTGAATGAATTCAGTGCAGCAGTTCACTACCAGCTCTCGGGCATCGTTGGCCACCCGGACGTTAGGGAGAGTCTCTTTGATCATCTTATTTATAGCAGCTCTGGGAATAGTGAGATCATCATCGTTGCCAGACGAGGAAGCCATCGTACCTTCCTGTCTTTCAAGCCCCAACTTTTAAACTCTCGACTCTGGTCCACCACCACTCCACGGAGATTTCTCAAAAGGCTGCCCTCGGACAGGGATGACCGGGTCGGGGAAGCTCAGAACTAAGAGGGTGTAGAAACGAGGAAGGAGCGGGTTCGAGGGCCAAGGATACCCACTGTGTGGGAAATTCTAGTGCGAGTCTGCAGGGAAGGTCAGGGTGCCGAGGGCCCGGGGGCACCACTCCCACGGCTGGACGCCCGAGGGGCTGGAGAACCTCCCTCCGGAGCCTCAGACGGACTGTCGCTGTCGTCTAACCGGACCTAAACGGCTCGCAAGACCCAGCAGTCCCCGCCCGGCCGCAGTACCGGGCGGACACCCAGCAGGCCCGGCTCTACAGAGCCGGAGCCCCCGCGGCCGCCGCCACCAGCAGCGGTTGCCGCCGCCTCGGCCAAACCATCCTTCGGGTACCCGCGCCGCCGCCGCCGCCTCACAACATGTCTGCCGAGGCCGCTGCGGAACGCACGCCGGCTGCCCGGGAACGGAAGCGGACGGGGCCGAAAACAGCCGGAGCGCGCGGCAGGAGCCGCGGCCGCCCGAGCGAGAGCAGGCTGCGGAAGCTGGAGCGGCGCTAACGGTGGTCTCGCCACAGGCCGGGAAGGAGGTTTGCCGCAAACTGATCCCAACACGCTTTGCGCCACCGGAAGTCTCTCTCCCCAGGTTCCACCCTCCCTCTCTACGGATTTCCGTGTGTACTCTCCGCCCTCCCCCTCCGAGGCGGGCGGGAACCGCGGGTCCTCAGCCCGCAGCTTCCGCCTGTCGCCGCGCGGTCCTTCGAGTCGATGCGGCGTTTCCTCTGTCAGGCCCTAGGGGAGCTCGCTTGTTCTGTGGAGGGCTGTATGGCAGAAGAGCCGGCGGATGGCCACGTGGCAGAGGAACCCTGGTCATTACTGAAGAACTTCCTTTTCCTATTTCCTTAGCTGTCGGAATTAGGGCACTGAGTGCAAGCCCACCGTGGACTGAATGGGACATGGGGAAAGTCTATCCCTGTGTGTGTGTGATTGGAGGAAAGGCTTTTATGACTAGCTAACAGCGTTCAGATCAGAGCTCCCTGTTCTCGTTTGAGAAAGAAATGAAATATTGAAAGTGGCTCTCCTCAGCAGCACAAATGGCTAAGATTAAAGCCAGCAGTCAGATCCATTATAGTAGAAATGTTTGGCATACCATGCGCTACAGCATACTGACTTTTGGAGGGAATAGAGAAACAAAATTGCATTATCTCAAGCAACTGGGACTTTTGCTTCTTTCCAGGGTGGTTATTGAGAGGATGCCAGGGTTGCAGCTATCTTAGAGAAAGTCAGAATGGAGGCAGCAGGCCCTGGGAGACCCACCAGAGGATGTGCTGCCCCTAGACAATCAAGAGCCACACAAAAAAACGAGTTCCAGACATTTCCTGCCATAACCTAAAGGATATGATAGATTATATACTATAGGTATCAAAGGGAGCAAGTTTACTCCAGATAAGAAATGGGATGTCTTATTGTCAGAGAAATGGGTCTGTTGATAATATTGACTGCTAAAAGATAAGGCAATTCCCTTGAAGCTGCAACTCTCCAATCAGTTCAAACCAAGCATCTCTAACCTAAGGTAAGCACCAATCCTGAGCTTGTAACTATGTAAAGTTGGATTCTCCCAGATCCCCTACCCTAACTATTATAAAAATGTTGCTTGATTGCTACTCAGGGTCTCACCTGCTCAGCTGCTGTGTCAGACTGACAAGAAACCCGGGTTAACTCACAATAAAAGGACTCGGCCAGGCGTGGTGGCGCCCGCCTTTAATCCCAGCACTCGGAAGGCAGAGGCAGGCTGTTCTCTGGGAGTTCGAGGCCAGCCTGGTCTACAGAACGAGATCTAGGACAGGCACCAAAACTACATAAAGAAAGCCAGGCGGTGGTGGTGGATCTTTGTGAGTTCAAGGCCAGCCTGGTCTACAGAGCAAGATCCAGGAAAGGAGCAAAGCTACACAGAGAAACCCTGTCTCCTCCAAAAACAAAAACAAAAACTACACAGAGAAATCTTCTCTCAAAAAACCAAAAAAGACTCTTGGCTTTTGCATCGGATTCGGTCTCTTGGTGGTCTTTGGGGGACTCTGGGTACAACAGTTAGTAATAATTAGTGTCAGATTCATCACAGAAATGTATTATGGTGACACACACCTTTAACCCCAGCACTCAGGAGGCAGAGGCAGGATACCTCTGGGAGTTTAAGGCTAGCCTCGTCTACAAAGTTCCAGGACAGCTGGGGCTGTTAAACAGAGAAACCCTGTCTTGAAAAACCATTAAAACGAAAAAGAAAAACTCATATACTATCACATTAATGAATAATAGAATGTTATAATTTTTAAAAGGGCTTAAGCCACTTAAATCCATGCAGTTTAGTTCATAGTATTCTTCGTTGATAGATTGGCAGATGGGATGTTTCCAATATTTTTTAAAAGTATTTGGTTTCCAGGAGACGATCACTGTCAGTTACCTTCTCCTACCCACCTTATTAGAGCTGAGCTTAAACATCAGCCTTGAGTAATGTTTTCATTCAACATTTTCTCCAAGGTGCTTGCTAGGAAGTGTAGATTCTTGATTATCACTGCTATTAAGTTTAATCTTGGATATACAGAGTAAATTTTTTTCTTGAAAATAAATGAAACTTGGTTCAGATGTATCATATTTATGAAGTGTTAGTTTACTATTTGTTTAAAAGATTTAATATATTGTCTAAATTTATTTGGGCCTTAGTTAATCAGTCTGAAAAAGCAACTTAGCAAAAATTATTTCCAGAGTTGTCACATCCAAATCTTGTTTCTGAATATATACATATATATAGAGAGATTCTTTTTCATATGCTACTTAGAGTTGTGTGATGCAGATCAACAGAGCAAGTGCTAAATTGATATTCCAGTAATGGGTCATTTCTACAGATTCTGTGGTAATATAATATGGAATGTGGAGAAAAAGATGTTGCTAGGATTAAACGTGTGAGTCACTACTACCATAAAAAAAAATAATGTTTAAAAAGATTAGTCTGGTTTGACCTGTGAGATGGAATGGAATAGGAAGAGACAAAAACACTAGTTATTAAGCTATTTCAAAAACAAGTTAATGGTGTAGACAAAAGAGTACAGTGATAAAAGGATGGGAGGAAGAAATCAGGTATTTGAGAACAGAATTTACAGGGTTAATCTTTGTATTGCATTTACAGCAAGATCAGAGCATCATGCATAGAGAAAAATGGTAGCTAAGAAGAGAGGGAGCTTTGCATGGAGAAATATAAATAACAAACTAAAAGAAGAGTGGAAATATGGGAGTCGTCTCTACAGAGGTGAGTACCACAGAGCCACTGTTGTTTATACTTTCAACTCCAGGTTTTTGTTTGTTTTGTTTTGTTTTTTTGTTTTGGTTTTTTTGTGGGACAGGGTTTCTCTGTATAGTCTTGGCTGTCATGGAACTCCCTCGGTGATCAGGCTGGCCTCAAACTCAGAGATTGGACTGCCTCTGCCTCCTGAGCACTGTGCATCACTGCTCAGCTCAATCCCAGGTCTAAAATGCAGTATTTTTAATTTTGAATGTGCATAAAGACCTTTAAGGATGGAAAAGTACAAAGACATAAAGGAAAATATGTCAGTAAAGACTTTACAGAATTAAAGCTCTACTGTAAATGAAGTCATAGGGAGAGATGTCATAGAGAAATACTGTTAGAAGAACAAACTAGTAGGAGTCAGAAATGGTTGCTCACAGATGTAATGGAAATAGAAACAGAAGGACTGAAAGTCCAAAGTCATTGTCAGCTACATAGTGAATGGAGGACAGTCTAGAATGCCTGAGACCTTCTCTCAGACAAGCAAACAAAAACCCAAACTTTTGCCAGCTGGGGATGATGGTTTGCAATTAATTAATTCCAACACTCAGAAGGAAGAAGCAAGAAGATTACCTTTATATGAGTCATTCTGATTTTAGGCTATTGCCAAGGCTCTCTACAAACTGACTGTAAGGCCCTATTGCTAAAGATAGCACCTACACTACTCATGAAGAAGCTGGTGCCCACCTATAACCTTCACGCCTACTGACTAGCGTTCATGTACCGGAAGGTATTATGCATACTACCAAAGGAGAGAGGTAAACACCAACCCATCTACAAACCCTTCAATCTACAAGTGTGACCTACCTGCAAGATATGCAGGTGCAATATTGGCACAAAGCTTGAAGGAGTAACCAGCCAATATCTGATTTGAGTTAAGGCCCACTTCAAGAGATGGAACCCATCCATAATGTTGCTTGGGTGGCCAAGAATCTGAGACTAGATAATCTAGAGACCAAATAGTACTGTTCTGCTAAAGGAATATTGCAATGAAATGACTCCTAACAACATTCTGCTGTGCTCATAGATCTGTGCCTGGTTCAGCCATTATCAGAGAAGCTTCTTCCTATAGCAGATGGAAACAAATACAGAGACCCACAGTCAGACACTATGCAGAGAGTGAGAGACCTTGGAACACTCAGCACTAAAAGGGATGTCTTCATCAAACCCTTCTCTCAGGGATCAAGGAGCTCTTTGGAAAAGGAGGAAGAAAGAGTGTGATAGGCAGAGGTGATGGAGGACACTAAGAAAGCAAGATCTTCTATACCCAGAAGGACTGATGTACATATGAACAGGCAGGGACTGAGGCAGCATGCACAGGACCTGAACAGATCTCCACTAGATATAGTTCTAGAACTGAAAGGAGAAATGGACACATACCCTCATCCCTAGCCCAGAAGTTATCTCCAATGATAGCTACTAGCAAATGAAAAATTAATTTTAGTTTTTTCCAAGGGAGTCTCACTGGTCAAACAAACCACTCTTTTTTTTTCTTCTTCATGTTTTCACTTGTATTCTTTTTTTTTTTAATTCTTTATTAATTTTACATACCAACCACAGTTCCCCCTCCAATCCCTCCTCCACCACACCCCACTCTGCCCCACCCCCAATCCACTCCTCCAAAAAGGTAAGGCCTCCCATGGGGAGTCAACAAAGCCTGGTACATTTAGTTGAGGTAGGACCAAGCCCCTCCCCACTGCATCTAGGCTGAGCAAGGCATCCTACCATAGGGAATGGGCTCCAAAAAAATCAGTTTATATACCAGGGATAAGTCCTGGTCCCACTGCCAGGGGCCCCTCAAACAGACCAAGCTATACAACTGTCTTCCGTATGCAGAGGGCCTAGTCCAGTCCCATTGCAGGCTCAACAGCTGTCAGTCTAAAGTTCATGAGTTCCCACAAGCTTGGTTCAGTCGTCTCTGTAGATTTTCCCATCATGATCTTGACCTCCCTCGCTCATGTAATCCTTCCTCCCTTTCTTCGACTGGACTCCTGGAGCTTGGCCTGGTGCTTGGCTGTGGATCTCTGCATCTGCTTCCATCAGTTACTGGATGAAGGCTGTATGATGACAGTTAGGTATTCACCAATCTGATTACCAGAGTAGGCCAGTTCAGGCACCCTCTCCACTATTGCTAGTAGTCTAATCTGGGGTCATCCTTGTAGAATCCTGGGAATTTCCCTAGCACCAGGTTTCTCCCTAACCCTATAATGGCTCCCTGTTGCTGGAGGGCTTCTCTCCAGGTTCCCCAAGCCCCGCAGTCCCACAATCCACTTATAAAATAATCACTCAGACGCTTATATCACTTATAAACTGTATGGCCGTGGCAGGCTTCTTGTTAACTGTTCTTTTATCTTAAATTAACCCATTTTTATAAATCTATACCTTGCCACGTGGCTGGTGGCTTACCAGAGTCTCTACATGCTGCTTGTCCTGGCGGTGGCTGCAGTATCTCTTGCCTTCCTGTTCTTTTATATCTCCTCTCTGTTAGTCCCGCCTATACATCCTGCCTAGCCATGACCAATCAGGTTTTATTTATTGACCAATCAGAGCAACTTGACATACAGACCATCCCCCAGCAAGCCAAGTGCAGACCATCTCAGACACCTGCACTCAGGCCCCTGGTCCTAATCATCCTCTATGCGGACCTGCTGGGTAACACCACAAAGAACCCAAGAAGGGCTCCCACAGGACATACAGAACATCCCACAGCAGCTCCCTCTATCAAGATATCTCTTTCATTGCTCTCCCATTCCATCCCTTCCCCAGCTCATATTCTTATTGCCTGTCTCCTCCCTTCTGCTATGGGATGGTCTGTATGTCAAATCTTTTGCTCTGATTGGTCAATAAATAAAACACTGATTGGCCAGTGGCCAGGCAGGAAGTATAGGCGGGACTAACAGAGAGGAGAATTGAGAAAATAGGAAGATGGGAGGAGAGACTGCCAGCTGCCGCCATGACAAGCAGCATGTGAAGATGCCGGTAAGCCATGAGCCACGTGGCAAGGTATAGATTTATGGAAATGGATTAATTTAAGCTATAAGAACAGTTAGCAAGAAGCCTGCCACAGCCATACAGTTTGTAAGCAATATAAGTCTCTGTGTTTACTTGGTTGGGTCTGAGTGGCTGTAGGACTGGCAGGTGACAAAGATTTGTCCTGACTGTGGGCAAGGCAGGAAAACTCTAGCTATACCCTTCTACTGTCCCCCCTCCTGTCCCCAGTTTACCCAGGAAAGCTCATCTATTTCCCCTTCCCAGGGTGAACCATGTGTCCCTCTTAGGGTCCTCCTTGTTACCTAGCTTATCTGGATCTGTGGGTTGTAGTCTGGTTATCCTCTGTTTTACATCTACTGTTCACTTATGAGTGAGTGCATACTATGTTTGTCTTTCCAAGTCTGGGTTACCTCACTCAGGATGATATTTTCTAGTTCTATCCATTTTCCTGCAAATTTCATGATATCATTTTTTTTTTATAGCTGAGTAATACTCTATTGTGTATATGTACCACATTTTCTTTATCCGTTCTTCAGTTGAGGGACATCTAGGTTGTTTCCAGGTTCTGGCTACTACAGATAATGCTGCTATGAACATAGTTGAGCAAGGGCTGCTGAACTAACAGGAACAGAGGCTGTGGCTAGAGATGTTTTGCTAGAAAGGAACAGTGGGTATGACAGTTACTGAGCTTGGCCTATAGCCAGGATTTATTTATATCCTTGTTTCTCTTCCAAAAGATGAGTCTTTTGAAGGCAAGGGCCAGCTTTCAGATATTTAAGAGCACTATAAATTGCTTGGCACTTAATAAATCAAATTTTACTGAATGAGTAAGTGAATGAATTGACTAATAACTCTAGATTCCCCAACTGACAGTTGTTTCATCCCTAGCCATTTCTGTTTACCATGAGGGAAACAGCTCTTCTTTGCTTCCCACTCCCATCACCATGATGCTGGGTCCAAACACATGGAACCAACCATAGACTGAACTCTCTGAAACCATGGGTCAAAACAAACTCTTCACTTAGGTTGTTTCTGTCAGGCATTTCACCCAAACACAGAAGAATGTACCCTATCCTCAGCAGCTCATGGAACTTTCTCCAAAAATGACCACATACTCAAACATAAAGCATGTCTCAACAGATACAAGAAATTACATCCTATTTGACTATCATGAATTAAAGCTGGATATCAACAATAGAAAGTTTACAAACTAACAGAAACTGAACAACTCACTACTAAATGAAAAATGGGTCAAGACAAAAACTAAGAAAGAAATTAAAGATTTTCTATAACTGAATGAAAATGAAAACACAACATACCCAAACTTATGAAACACAGTGAGGCAGTTCTAAGAGTTCATAGCACTAAATGCCTAAATTAAAAAATTGGAGAGATCTCATACTAGTAATTTAATAGTACATCTGAAGCCTCTAGAGCAAAAAGAAGAAATAACACCCCAAAGGAGTAGATGGCAAGAAATAATCAAACTCAGGGCTTAAATCAGTACAACAACAATAACAAAAATACAAAGAATCATTGAAACAAAGAGTTGGTTCTTTAAGGAAATCAATAAGATTGATAAACCCTTAGCTGAAATAACTAAAAGGCAAAGATAAAGATCCAAATTATCAAAATTAGATATGAAAAGTGGGACCTAACAACAGAAACCAAGGAAATACAGATAATCATAAGGGCATACTTTAAAAACCTGTACTCCAGCAAATTGGAAATCTTAAAAAAAAAAAAAAAAAAGACTATTTTCTCGATATATGCCACCAACCAAAGTTAAAACAAGAGCAGACAAGCAATTTAAACAGGCCTATAACCCCTAGTGAAATAGAAGCAGTCATTAAAAATCTACGAATCATGCCTGGTGGTGGTGGCACACACCTTTAATCCCAGTGCACGGGAGGCAGAGGCAGGTGGATCTCTGTAGCATGAATCTTAGAAGGTCTTATTAATTAAAACAAACCTGGAGCCAGGTATTGAGGTGAATGCTGGAAGATCAGAGAAGCAGAACAAGCCACAGCTACCTCAACTTGCCAATTCCTCAGCTGATCCTGTTTCCTCAGACTGGATGCCTCTCAACTGAACTGTGCTGCTCAAAAGCCTAAAAGCTTTACCAGCTCTAGTTCCTGGTCCTCACGCCTTAAATACCTTTTGGCTTTCTGCCATCACTTCCTGGGATTAAAAGCGTGTGTCACCATGCTTGGCTGTTTGCAATGTGGCCTTGAACTCACAGAGATCCAGAGCGATTTCTGCCTCTGGAATGCTAGGATTAAGGGTGTGAGTGCCACCATTTTCTAGCCTCTGTATCTAGTGGCTGTTCTGTTCTCTGACCCCAGATAAGTTTATTAGGGTGCACAATATTTTGGGGAACAATACCACCACAGATCTCTGTGAATTTGAGGCCAGCCTGGTCTACAGAATGAGTTCCAAGGACAGGCTCCAAAGCTACCAGAGAAACCCTGTCTCTAAAAATAAACAAACAATCTACAAAAAAACAAACAAACAAAAAAAAAAAAAAAACAGGACAAGATGGTTTTAGCACAGAATAATACCAGACTTTCAAAGAAGAATTAACTCAATATTCCTCAAATTATAGGAACATTTCCCAATTTGTTTTATGAGGCCACAGTTTATGAAGCATCAATAAGAGTATAACATACCAACTTTCCTTATGAATATAAATGAAATAAAATACTTGCAAACCAAATCCAAGAACATATCAAAAAGATCATCCACCATGATCAAGGAGGCTTAATCCTAGTGATGTAAGGATGGTTCAATACATGTAAATAGAGAAACGTAATCTACCATATAAGCAAACTGAAAGAGAAAAACTACATGATCAACTCAGTAGATGCAGAAAGGCTTTTGACAAAATCCAACACCCCTTTATGATAAAAGTCCTGGAGAGATTAGGGATACAAGGGACATACTTTAACAAAATAAAGACAATTTATGGCAAATCCATAGCCAACATCAACTTAAATAGAGAGAAACTCAAAGCAATTCTATTGTTGGTTGTTTTTTACATTTTGAGGGCCTGCCACCTAGCTCCCAAATAAATCACACAGAGCCTCATTATTGCTTATAAATGCCTGGGATACCTTGGCTTGTTTATAGCCAGTTTTTCTTAACTTTAAATTATCCCTGTCTGTCTTTTGCCTCTGGGCATTTCCCATTCTCTTACTTCTGTAAATCTTACCATTACTTAGTGGTTTGCTGTGTAGCTGAGTGGCTGGCCCCTGAAGTCCTCCTCCTCTGGTTACTTCTTTTTTCCTCCCATATTTCTCCTATATATTCTCTCTGCCTGCCAGCCTCGGGTATCCTTTCTCCTGCCTTAATATTGGCCATTCAGTTCTTTATTAGACCATCAGGTGTTTAGATAGGCAAAGTAACACAGCTTCACAGAGTTAAACAAATGCAACACAAAGAGAAGTAACACACTTTAAAATAATATTCTGCAACATAAGTCCATTAAAATCAAGAACAAGATAAGGTTGTTCACTCTCTCCATACCATTTCAATATAGTACTTGAAGTCTTAACTGAAGCAATAAAACAACTGAAGGGGATACAAATAGGAAGGGAAAAAAAATCAAAATATCTTTATTTACAGATGATAGGATAGTTTATATAAGTGACCCTAAAAAATCCTACCAGGAAACTCCTACAGTTGATAAACATTTTCAGCAAAGTAGCAGAATACAAAATTAACACAAAAACCAGTAGCCTTCCTATATACAAATGGGACTGAGAAAGATATCAGGGAAACAACACCCTTTACAAGAGCCTCAAAAAAAAAAAAAGTATCTTGTGCTAATTCTAACAAAGCAAGTGAAAGACTTGTATGATAGAAACTTTAAGACACTGGAGAAAGATATTAAAGAAGCTATCAGAAGATGGAAAGATCTGCCATGTTCATGGATAGGTAGGAATACAGTAAAAATGGACATCCTATCAAAAGCAATCTACAGATTCAAGGCAATACTCATCAAAATTCCAATATAATTCTTCACAGAACTTGACAGGACAATTTTCAGCTCCATATGTAAACACAAAAACAAAGGAAGCTAAAACCCTCCCAAATAACAGCAACAACAACAGTAATAAAAAACACTGCAGATATCACCATCCCTGACATCAGTTTGTATTACAGAGCTATAGAAAGAAAAACAGACATGCTGATCAATGAAATATATTGAAGACCCAGACATAAATCCACACATCTATGGACACCTGATTTTTTTTTTTTATAAAGAATCTATAAATGCACACTGAAAAAAAAGACAGCACCTCCAACAAATGGTGCTAGTTAAACTGGATGGCTGAATGTACAAGAATCCAAATAGATCCATACTTACCACCCTGCACAAAACCCAGTTCCAAATGAATCAAAGACCTCAACATAAAACTAGATCACTGAACCTGATAGAAAAGAAAGTAAGGAATAGTCTTGAACTCATTAGCACAGGAAAAACTTTCTGAAGAGAACACCAATAGCACAGGCAGTAAGATCAACAACAAATGGGACCTCATGAAACTGAAGAGCTTTATATGCAAAGCATATCATCATTTGGACAAAGTTGTAGCCTACAGGATGGGAAAAAGATTCTTACCAACTACACGCCCTATAGAGGGCTAATATCCAAAATATATAAAAACTAAAACAAACAAACAAAAAACCTACATATCAAAATAAATAACCAAATTAAAAAATGGGATACAAATCTAAACAGAGAATTCTCAAAAGAGGAAACTCAAATGCCTGAGAAGCACTCAAAGAAATGTTTAACATCCCTAGTCAGCAGGGTAATACAAAGCAAAACTACTTTGAGATTTCCTCTTAAATCTGTCAGAATGTCTATGATCAATAAACAAATGACAACTTCTACTGGTGAGGATGTGGATAAGGGGAACACTCATCCATTGCTGGTGGGAATGCAAATTTGTACAGCCTCTATGGAAATCAGTGTGGCAGTTCCTCAGAAAGATGGGAATCGATCTACCTCAAGATCCAGCTGTACTACTCTTGGCATGCCCAAAGGATGCTTGATTCTACTAGAGATACTCGATCAATCATGCTCATTACTGCTCTATTCATAATAGCTAGAAATTGGAAATAATCTAAATGTCTGTCAACAGATGACTGGATAAAGAAAATGTGGTACATTTACACAATAGAATATTACTCAGCCATTAAAAAAATGAAGTTCTCAAGTAAATGGATAGAACTAAAAAAAATCACCCTGAGTGAGGTACCCTAGACCCAGAAAAACAAATATGGTATATATCAGCTTATATGTGGATATTAGCTGTTACATTATTAGTAAGCAAGCTACAGTTGGTAGAACTACAGAGGTTAGGTATAGAGTAAAGAACTAGGGGTGGTAGGGGAAATAGGATAGTAATGAATAGATGAGGGGGTTACTGGAATGGGAGGACCAAGCAAGGAGTGGGGTAGAGGAAGCAAGAGAGGGGATAAGGGGAGGGACAGCTAAAACTAAAAACCATTTGAAGTGGTAGTATGGAAACCTAATACAGTAAAAACTTCTTAACATATATACATATGAAAATTAACTGAAAGTTCAGACTTGGGGATAAACAAAGAAAAGGACTCCATGATATTTTCTTAATCTTTTCAGATTAATTATATATGTGACTATTAGTAGCTTCTTTTGAGGAAAGACATACTGGCACTAACACTGAAGGAACTACTATGGTGAGAAAAGCTAGAATGACTGTCATTAAAACTACTTTACTTTTGTAGTATAGGGAACTTTCTTAATGCAGATGTGAATAACACTAATTAACACATGAAATGCTGGAGCCTATAAGTAGCTGCTTATGGATGCAAAGGCATAGCACTCTGCTTATGTCAAAAAGCAAATTATTCTCCAAATGCCTACACATTACATTAAAAGATATTTTAACTCTGCTGTGTTTTTAAGATATAATATCTCAAGTAGCAGATCAGTGCTTTAGGCTGCCATCAGAATTCTTCTCTGGGAACTTATTCCAAGTCCCAAGATCCTTCAGTCTTTCTTGTTTGTCCTTCCCTAGGGTGTTGTCCTTACTCACATGGTCTGAGTTCCAGTCTGTGGGAAGGGAGAAAGTAGGACTGAAGGACAAAAAATTTTCTTTCAAGTAATTGATGTGGAAGCTGTGCCTCTCATGATTCAATGGTAAGTTCCAAGATGGATTGTAGAGACCCACAGAGGTTTTTCTAGTGAGAACTTACTCAAGGTCTGAGAATCTGAACTTGCTCTACCCAGCAGGGCTGCATAAGGGGATGATTTTACCACAGGCGTGGTTACCAGGTGTTTGGAAGGGTCAACAATTGGCTGTATGGTGTGCTTTGATCTAGCAAAGGGGAGGTCTTTTACCCCACCCCTTGGCATTGTTATAAAAAGCCCCCTTGAAGAGGCAGAAGGGGCCACTGGGTCCTCCCGAAGCTATACTGTGTTTCTGTCTTTCTCCTCTTTGCTACCTTTCTACCTAATATTTGTATCCCTCTCTCCTCCTCATAGGAACCCTGGAAAAGGTGGGAGCTGGCCTCCCACAATGGATAAATGACTCAGTGTCTGAGAGCACTTGCTGTTCTTGCAGGTAACTGTAGTTCAGTTCCTAGCACCCACATCCACTGGCTCACAACTCTGTAACTCCATTTCCAGGGGATCTGACACACTCTTATTGCCTCTGTGGATACTGCACACACAAACAAGTAGACATTTAAACACAAAGATAGCAATAAAATTTTTTAAAATTATTGAGGAACTTAAGCTCTGTAATTAGCAAAGGAAGGTGTGGAATATCCCTTTATACTGTGTGAATATATGTCACTGTGATTGGTTTAACAAAGAAGCTGACTGGACTATAGCTAAGCAGGATAAGGTTAGGTGGAAGAACCAGACTAAGAGAATGCTGGGAGGAAGAAGGAGGAGTCTCAGAGTCGCCAGGCAGACTCAGAAGAAGCAACATGAAAAGTACATAGATAAGGTAAATGAGCCTCGGGGCAGCACATAGACTAATAGAAATGGGTTAATTTAGGTTATAAAATCTAGTTAAACACAAGTCTTAGCTATCAACCGAGCATTTATAATTAATAATTAATATTTGTCTGTGTGGTTTTTTGGTAACTGATGGGACAAAAAAGTCTGCCTACAGGAAGGTAGAAAATATAATCAGCCAGGGTGTACCTATACCCAGCTAAGCTCATTCTTTTTTCAAGACAAAATCTCACTATGCAGTCTTGACTGACATAGAACTCACTATGTAGACCAGGCTGGCCTCAAACTCATAGAGATTTACTTGTCTCTGCCTTCCAAGTACTGGGATTAGAAATATGCACCACCACATCTGGTGTAAGCTCAATTCTTACTGAAGAAAGGAAGACTGGATTTGGGGTCTGGGTGTCTGATATACTAATATGTAAGGCATATAGGGTCGGTAGAAGCACAGGTGAGCTCAGTGTTTTGAAAGGGATTATGACAATACTTAACAAGAATCACAATAATGTACAAGTTCTTTGACTTAAAGAAAACTTATTCTAAGAAAATATATGCATGAAGATCTGGCTATAAGGGTGTTCATTGTAAATAGCAGAAAAACTGAAATCCATCTAAAGGAAGTATCTCATTGATTACTATAGATAAGAGTTGTTGTGGGATATCTGTACACTGTATGAAAATGTATTGCTGTGATTGGTGTAATAAAAAGCTGAATGGACAATAGCCAGGCAGGAGGTATGGGCAGGACTTCCAGGCAGAGAGAGAGGAAGTAGGAAAATCTAGGTGCACATCAGATGCCAAGAAGACATGGAGGGAGTCAGACATACAGAACGAAAGGTAAGACGCCACGAGGCAAAACATAGATTAATATTAATGGGTTAATTTAAGTTATAAGAGCTAGTGGGACAAGCCTAAGCTAAGGTCAAGATCTCATAATTAGTAAGAAGTCTCTGTGTCATTATTTGGGAGCTGGCAGCCCACAGAAAATTCCATTTCAAAGAGCCTTACCTTATATTTGTCCTTAGATACCAAATGGCAATATCACTGCTAATTAATCAAGCACTGTAATCCCTAAGTATTTGTAGTTGCATATCCATGTTTTATCTGTAACCATAAGATAATGTGTGTGTGTGTGTGTGTGTGTGTGTGTGTGTGTGTGTGTCTTCCAGATCTAGAGTTCTGACATACATTATTTAATCAGTTCTGCAAGGTATATATCAATATATAAATGAATGGAGGCTTAGGGAGCTTAAGAAACTAGTTGAAAAAAAATCAAATGGTGAGGGCAGAGAGATATCTTAGTGATTAAGAGCATTGTTGCTCTTGCAGAGAACACAGCTCTTACATGTTAGCTCACAACCATCTGAAGCTACAGTTCCAGAGGATCCAACCTCCCTTCTTCCGACCTCCGTGGGCACCAGACATGCATATGGTGCACATACAGACATGCAAGCAAACACTCATATAAATAAAATAAATCTAAAAAAAAACATTTTAAAGGCTGGGTATGGTTATATACACTGTTAATCCCAGCACTCAGAAGGCAGAGGCAGGTGGATCTTTATGAGTTCAAGGCCAGCCTAGTCTATATAGTGCATTCCAGGACAGCCAAGGCTACATGGTGAAACCTTGTGTCAAAACAATAACAACAACAAAATTTAAATTAAACAGTGACTAAATAATGTGATTTTATTTTGAAATAAATTCAGTATTGTCTACCTCATCTCACATTTCATTTATCTTTTCTCTTTTGTCTTACCTAGAAAATTTGGGTAGAGCATATCACTTAGAGAAAATAGTACACATATCCCAGGATGACTCCAGAGGACAACTGACTTCTCAGAGGCCCTTTGAGAACAGTATCTTGCCATCTCCTGAGGATTCAGCAAGGTTTTTATTTATTAACAGTAGAAACCAACTTGAGCTATTTTACGTTAAAAGGGGGAACTATATGAGAGAAACCTCATTTTTCCTCATTCAGTTTTCTCCTTAGCATCTGGCTTTCTTGGTTGTTCAAACTACAGGCAGCTGAACTAGGACAATTACAACTTCAGTTTCTACTGTAATATAGTTCCAGTTACATAAAAAGACTGAAGTCTCTCTGCTTCTATCCCTGCTTCCAAGTTCCAAGACCATTCAGCTTGAGTCAGTAGGCTACCCCAGTCTAGTCATTGGCTAGAGTGGAGCTGGAGAATGTCATACACAATTCTGCCATAGGTGAGGGGACCAGTAAAAAGTTATCAGGATGCCCCTCAACCAAAGAATGTACTGTGGGATGTCTTTCTGTACACTGTGAATATATGCTGTTCCCATTGGTTAGTAAATAAAGCTGCATTGGCCTATGGCAGGGCAGGATGGAGCCAGGTGGGAAAATCCAAGAGAAACAATGAAAGGAGAAAGGAGAGTGGGGGTGGAGGGAGATGCCAAACTACCGTCCAAGGAGCAACATGTAATAGAATTCAGGTAAAGCCATGGAACATGTGGTGCTACATAGATAAATAGAAATGGGTTAATTTAAGATGATAGAACTAGCTAGAAAGAAGCCTGCCATAGGCCATACAGTTGGTAATTAATATAAGCCTCTGAGTGATTATTTTATAAGCAGCTACAGGACCAGGTGGGATAGGAGAAACTTCTGCTACAAGAATGCATAAAGAAAATGTGGCATATTTACACAATGCAGTATTACTCAGCTGTTAAAAACAATGACATCAGGAAATTTGAGGGCAAATGGATGGAACTAGAAACAGTCATCCTGAGTGAGGTAACCTAGACCCAAAAAGATAAACATGGTATGTACTTACTCATAAGTGGATATTAACTATAAAGTAAAGGATAACCATGCTACAATCCAAACCCAGAGAGACTAAGTAACAAGGAACGCACAAGCAGGGACACATGGATCTCTCTGGGAAGGGGAAATAGAAGAGATCTCCTGGGTAGACTAAGGGAGGGTAGGGATGGGAACATGAGGGATCGGGTTGGGGGGTGGATGGTGGGGGAGAGTACTGAAAGAGAAGTCTTGATATGGGGGGCATTTTCAGGTCAGATAGAAACCAGGTGCAAGGGAAGCTCCCACAAATCTACAAGGATAACCCCAGCTAAGACTCCTAGTAATAATGGATAGGTAGCCTGAACTGACCATCTCCTGTAATCAGATTGGTGACTACCCACCCCAATTGTCATCAGATAGCTTTCATCCAGTAACTGATAGAAACAAATGCAGAGACACACAACCAAGCACTGGGCTGAGCTCAAAGGATCCTGATGAAGAGAGGGAGGAAGGATTGTACAAGCCAGGGGGGTCAAGATCATTACAAGAGAACCCACAGAAACAAATAACCTGGGCTTATAGGAGGTTATAGTCTGGACTGACAGCTAGGGAGCCTACATGGGATTGACCTAGGCCCTCTACATATGTGTGACAGTTGGGTAGCTTGCTGTATTGTGGGACTCCTAGAAGTGGGAACAGGGCTGTCCCTAATGCTTTGGCTGGCTTTGGGGAACCTATTCCTCATACTGAATTGCCTTGACCAGTCTTAATACAAGGGGAGGAGCTTAGTCCTACCTCAATTTGATATGCCATGCGTTGTTGATACCCAAGGGATCCCTGCCCTCTTTTGAACAGAAACAGAGGAGGAATAAGCTGGGGGGAGGAGCATGGAGTGGAAGGGGGAGAGGGAATGGGAAGAGAGGAGGGAGGGGAAACTGCAGTCAGGATGTAAAATAAATGAATAAATTTAATTTAAAAAAGTGTATCAGGAGCCATCAAAATGTTCCAAAAATGTGTCTGAAAAATATTTCTCTGGTGGCCTAGCACCAAGTCAGTTCTCATCTCCTTTCTTGCTTGTAGTTCTCAAAAATAAGCTTGGAATACTATAGAAGACAATACAGGGATGAAACTACCCAAGAATGGAATATAGCATCTTGAGTCAGAGAAGCACTGCCCAGACAAAACAAACCTTTGTTCTCTCCTCTGGGAGCAAGATGTCCTTTAAAGTTTTGATATGGGTTCCTAAGTAGCTTAATTACAGGGGGTATGCTTGGTATATATAAGGTCCTAGGTCCCAGCACCAAAACCAAAACTGAACCAATGAACCAAACAAATAAACACCCTTGCCTAGTGATTCATGATGTGCCTAGTGTATACACTTTGGGTAGGCTGTCTTTTCCAGTTCTTTAACTATGGAGCCAGTGGTACATGGTCTGTCAATAATCTACCCAAATGTTGTGTAAAGTTTCCTCCAGTAGTGAAACATTCCATCCATCAGGGAAACTCCCTGTGATAGCTGTTCTTTGTATCAACTTGACTATATCTGGAATTAACTTAAACCCAAGCAGCTGGGTACACTTCTGAAGGGATTTTTCTTAATTAAATTATTTAAAGTGGGAAGACCCACCCTAAATCCAGATCTTTTGAGGTGAGATTTACCTTAAATCTGAGCTCTGCCTTCTGTTGGCAGCCTATATCTTTTGCCTGTGTGTCCTTTGTTCTGTCAAGTTCATTCCTTCACTAGCATAGGAGCCTACTTCTTCAGGATTCCAGAGGATCACATTTTTTTTTTTTTTTTAAGATTACATTCTTAATGCTAGCCATCAAGGCCTATTCCTTTATTTGGCTACTTCCTCCTCCTGAGGCTGACTACTAAAGTCCAGCTATCAAAGTATTAAAGTCCAGTGTGGTGGTATTCTAATTGAACTGAAATGTGATTTTGATTGTATGTTAATAAATAAAGTTGCTCGGGGCTCAGAGCTATTAGAGCCATAGACAGATTGTGGCGGTAGTGGCGCATGCCTTTAATCCCATAGATCTCTGTGTGTTCAGGGATACAGCCAGCATTGGAGACATATGCCTTTAAGACCTGGGGGGGGGCTGTACATACAGACAGTGACGAGGCAGTCACGTGTTTGGGTTTACAACCAATGAGAAGGCAGAATGACTATGAAATGACTTACACACAGGGAAATAGCTCTCTTTCGGAAGCTGGGACACGGCAGGAGGAAGGGTGAGATTTTAGCTCTGAGCTCTGATCTCTTGGCTTTCTCTTTTACATTGGTTCTGTGTTTCTTATTTAATAAGACGGTTGGTTACATCTACAGTCTAGCAATCAAAAGCTGCCATTTAGCTACCCTAATTAACATGCCCAATCAAAATTAAACACCTCATCCTAACATGGGGTTTCCCCTTTTACCTTTATAAGCTATTTGCCTATGGGTCACATCTGCCCTCTCTATCCATAGGTAGTCCTTTGTCCCTTCAGGACAAATATCCCTTCCTCCTGTCCCTTGTCCTCTATCTTCTGCCCTTTGTCCCTCTGGGACAAATAAATATCTGTTGTGCTGAGAACTTGGTCTTGGGGTGTCTTGTGCTTATACTGGTCCTTTCACTAGAGACCAGGTGAGACATCCTGCCTCATGGACTGAACAACTCCTGGATTCTTGGAACTTCTGTTGGTAGATAGCCATTGTTGAACTAACTGAACTGTTAAGATCAATCTATTTGAGTCTATTTAATGGTAAATAGGGATTTATTAAGATATGAATTGAATACAGAACTGAATAAAAAGCTGTTCTGACCAGGAGTAAATCCACCTGGTGATTCAGTCAGACCAGGAAGCAGGCAGCAGGGAGAAGAGGTCACAAAAAATGGCAAAAAGTACCACCACCTTCTGGCCCTGTAGCCCAAGGTCATGGGTGGAGCAAATACCACTACATTTCCCCTTCTTGTCTAAATAAGAAAGTTCTAAATTTAATACAAACTATATACAATAAGAATGATTATCAGGCCGGTGGCGGTGGCACACGCCTTTAATCCCAGCACTTGGGAGGCAGAGGCAGGGATCTCTGTGAGTTCCAGGCCAGCCTGGTCTACAGAGCAAGATCCAGGAAAGGCACCAAAACTACACAGAGAAACCTTATCTTGAAAAAACCAAAAAAACCAAAAAAAAAAAAAAAAAAAGAAAGAAAGAAAAGAAAAGAAAAAAGGATTATCAAGTACTGCCCAGGAAAAACAGGGTAATAACATAAACAAAAATGGAACTACAGAAATGTACAGATCATAGGTAAATGGAAAATTACTGAGATTACTACAATAGCTGTCCTATCCTGAAGATTCTAACTCTAGTACTTAATATGTCCTAGCTAAGATATAAGAAGATTATAAGTTGAAAGAGCTAGCTAATATAAGCTGAAGCCATAGGCCATACAGTTTGTAATTAATACAAGCCTCTGACAGCAAGTGGGAGAGATTTGTCCCGATCACAGGGCTGGGTGGGACACAGAGAAACTTTCCTCTACACTGGACCATAGCCTGTAAGCAATTATAATAAAATATATATACCAGTCTGCCTTCTAGAGGACCTAATACAAATTTGGGTACCAGAAGTGGTTCTAAAGGATGAATTTTTTTAAGTATCTGCAATAGGCTTTCCAGTTTGCTGACACCTAGTTACTGAAACCTTTCCTAGAAGCGCTGAGTGCACTAAAAACCCATAGTCTGAACTATTTCACAAACTTAGCAAGATGAATGTGATTCTACAATTGTGAGAGGCAAGGAATTTAGTGACTCTGTATATAAAACTTTTGACAATTTGTGGGGGAAAAAGGAAAATAATGATGTTGGTTGGTTGCTCCTAGCATCTCTGGATAAATTGACAAAAGAAAAGAATGAGCTCTGTGATAAAATTAACCAGTTTCTAGCATCTCAGGATATAGTGATGATGAAGGTAACAATGAACTTGTGATAACTCTGTGATAGCTGCAGGTGCTCATAAAGAGTCTGGTTTCTAAGTGTGCCCAGGAATCTTCTCTCCAGCAGCTACAGAGCTCAAGTTACAGAAAATCAAACCGAAGCCTTTTATTGTAAGATTGACTGAATGACATACCTTGGAGCATGTCCCTGGTAAAGGAAGGACATTAGTTGGTAGTGACTAATACACTCCTTAAGACAAAAGGTGAACAACTCAAAACAGTTTCACTAAGTTCCTGAAACTGATCAGATTCACTAGGTCCTCTCTACTCAGAGTAAACAGTAAGAAAACGCTGAGAGCCACTCCCAGAGAAGCCATGCTGCAAAGCAGCCGCAGAGACTACCCGAGCAGCCTAAAAGAACAGAGACCAATGGGGCTGCCTGGAAGAGGCTCAGGCCAACTGAGCCACCTGGAAAGGACGCTCTCCAGCCTGCTGAGCTGCCTGCAGGCTGTGCACTGTGCTCCAGGTTCCAGCTTTGCTGAGCTGTCACCTGTGCTGGGATATAGTGATGCAGCCGTCTGTGAGTCATTTCTGTAAGTAACCTGTCACCCAAAATCCCATAAGTAACCCCAATAAAACTCACTGGTTCAACAAATTGGACTTTAGTGGTATCTGTACATTGGTCTGTCATGGGCTTCCTGTCTGGGGTGAGTATAGACATGTGTGTTTCTTCTTCCCAGGAAAAGTCTTAACACACACATGAAGACAGCTTAAGTCTTGGAGAGTCAGTTCATAATAGTGGAGGCTTCGTTTGTCCTTCACTGCTATAGTAAGCAATAAATCTGCTTCATATAACTTTCACATTCAAGTATGTTATGTTTCACTAGGCTGTCAATGTGTGCAGTCCATAGCACACTATAGGAAAAGATTTAAACTCCATTTCTCATGGTCAACATTGCAATGACCTTTTCTATCCTTCAAGCAGTGGAAGTCTCCAGTTGGCTATTAGTAAACCTGTTTCACTGTGTCCATTACATAAGCTCACTACTACATGCCTTATGGATCCTGGCATGGATCTGTGGGAAAAGCAAATGTGCTGAGAGATAGTCAAGAATGCAGTTTTCTGTATTATATGGGTGTATTTTCTTGACAAATATGATGTTGGAGGTCAGACTAAAGGTGAACTAGGAGAAATACTTGTATTTGTGAATACATTCTCTACAAAAATAAGCAGTGATTAATCCTTTACAAGTGACAATGATTGTTCAAAATAATTAATTTTGCAGCCAGGTGATGGTGGCAAACACCTTTAATCCCAGTACTCAGGAGGCAGAGGCAAGTGGATCTCTGAGTTCAAGGCCAGCCTGGTATACAAAGTGAGTTCCAGAACAGCCAGGACTAAACAGAGAAACCATGTCTTGAACCCCCTTCCAAAAACAGACATGAAAGTTATGAGGATTATTTGTTGAAAAGAATAGTTTCAGTGGGAGGAGGGAGTAAGAAAAGGTAATGGGTGGTAAAAACAAATAGGATTCATCATTCGTATGTATGAAACTTTCAGTGAATAAAATATAAATTTAAAAAAGAATTTTAGGGCTAAAGAGATGACTCAGAGGTTAAGAACACTGGCTGTTTTTCCAGAGGTCCTGAGTTCAATTCCCAGCACCCACATGGTGGCTCACAACCATCTGTAATGAAATCTGGCTCCCTCTTCTGGCCTGCAGGGATACATGCAAACAGAACACTGTATGCATAATAAATAAATAAATCTTTTTAAAATAAAAGAATTTTATCCCCTTAAGGTTTTGCTCAGCAGAATTGGCAGTAAGTTTACAGGCTTATAAACAGGCTGATTCAAATAATGTCTTCCTAAAAATATGGGCGTGTATTCTTGTATTTTAGTTCCCTCTTATGAAGAAAGTAGCAAGAATTTGTTTGCTGCTTCTTCAGAAACACCTAGCTTTCCTGTACATTGAGCTAAAGTTTGTACTAAAAGAAAGAGGACAGAAGAGACATGGTCAGGGACAAAGGTAAAACATAGTGGAAAATAATCCTTTTTTATTGTTGTTGAGACAATGTCTTGCTATGTTGTGGTGATATACTGTGTACCCTAATAAAATTTGCCTGAAGATCAGAGAACAGAACAAACCACTAGATTAAACATAGATGCCAGGCACTGGTGGCACACACCTTTAATCCTAGCACTCAGGAGGCAGAAATCCATCTGGATATCTTAGTTCAAAGTCACTCTGGACTACATGAGATTGACTCAGTCTAGGAGAGAAACAGAGCCAGGTGGTGGTGGCACACACCTTTAATCTCAGTATTTAGGAATCACACACCTTTAATCCTAGCACTTGAGATCCCATGCCTTTGCTACCAGTATTATTTGGGAAGCACAAACGCCTTTAATCTCACCACTAAGAAGGAAGTCATATGGCTGGGCAGAGAAAGGTATATAAGGTGCGAGGAGACAGGAACTAAAGCCTTTTTTGGTTGAAGGCCTTTTCCAGCTGAGGAGTCCTAGAGGTAAGATGTGTCAGTCAGTGGCTTGTTCCTTTGTCTCTCTGATCTTTCAGCATTTCCCCCAGTATCTGGCTCCGGGTTTTTTATTATAAGACCATGTAGATTTCCAGCAACACTATGTAGCCCCAATAGGACTAAAACTCAAAATCTTCCTGTCTCAGCCCTCTAAATACTGGGATTACAAGTGTGTGTACTGGTCTATTTCCTTTTAGAAAATGCCCCCCAAAGTATTCTATTTGGAAAATACATGAGTTAGTTTATAAAATTATGCCATTAATTTATAACTTGTGTGTGCTTAATATATATGGATATGAAGGAGTAAAATATTGAGGTTTAAATATCATACATAAAGAGTTACATGACAGAATTTTATAATAAATGGGGAGATAATTGTCTATTTAGATCTAATCTGTAAAATATTCCATTAACATAGAACAAGAAAAAAATTAAAAACCCAACCTTTTTCTGCTATCTGACAAACATTTTGGCAAAAGAAAATGGCCATTCCATAAAAATGACCAGGCAGAAATAACTTTACAGAGAGAATTGACTCTTACTTAGGAATACCATTTTAAGGACTTAGAATTTTGTAGAATTTAGGTTTCAACTTAAATATCCCTTCTTTTCTTATTCCTTTAGTTTTAGTTAAAAGCTCTTGCTCTGAATTTGCCTAATCATAAGATACACACTTACACTTAGTTAACAGGTTATACATTATCAATATGACATTTAGATTTGAGGATCCTATATTTCATCTTACAATTCTATCTTTCACCATCTTTTCTTTTTTAAGCACATATTTATTATATTTCTCCATGACTACTAAGAGAGTAACCTTTGCTGGGTGTGTGGTTCTCACTTGTAATGCTAGCACTTGGGGGCTGAGATAGGAGGATCATGATTTTAAAGTAGCCTGGGGGGCTGGAGAGATGGCTCAGAGGTTAAGAGCGACTGCTCTTCCAGAGGTCCTGAGTTCAATTCCCAGCAACCACATGGTGGCTCACAACCATCTGTAATGAGATCTGGTGCCCTCTTCTGTATATGTAATAAATAAATAAATCTTTAAAAAAAAATAAAATAGCCTGGGTTACATATCAGGGGATACAAACCAACTAACCAACTAACCAACCAACCAACCAACAAAATACAAATGCCTACTGCAACAAAAAGGCCATAAGCTCTGCTGGGACAGGGACTATTTCTATCTGGCTTATATTTGCATCTCTGGGACTTGTCATAATGCTGGGCATATAATAGGTATTTTTGTTTTGTTTTTTGAGACAGGGTTTCTCCATGTAGCCCTGGCTATCCTGGAACTCTCTCTGTAGATCAGGCTGGCCTTGAACTCACAAAGATTCACCTGCCTCTGCCTCCTGAGTGCTGGGATTAAAGTCTACATCACCTCTGCCTGGCTTTATTACAAGTATTTGATGATTTGTGGAATGAAAGAAAAAATGATTCCGACATTTAAGTAATATCTAACAAGCATAACTGAGTGACACATGCCTTGCAGGTGTATTCAGCTGTGCAGACTTGGGAGACCAAGGGAGTAGACTCCTCTCAGACATATTATTTTACTTACAAAGGGAGAGTGCCAGGTTTTTTTTCTACCCAGCGTGCTTAGTTCTCTGGGTAGAGACTGGAGCCAAACTAATTGCTCTGATTTCTAATATTTTAATGGCTACTCTATGAGGAAATTTAAGCTCTTGACCAAATGAACAGTGTTAAAAAGGAAAGGCTGTCTCTTGGAGGCTTCCACTAAAGGCGTACATCTAAGGTTGTTGTCATTATTACCAAAAGGAAGGGAATACCACACCACCTGACCCCATACTATCTCCTTGAACTTTGAGCAGAAGTGATACAGAATCTTGGAGTCCTGGAAGGATGCTGCTCCTGCTACTTAAGACCTGTTAAGTGGAAAAACCTTGGAAGCTGGATGTTCTCAAAAAAGGAGCCAAGTTCACTTGGCTTTAAGCCAAATTTTGGCTTTCACCACTAATCTTGTCATTCACAGGCTTGAAAGCACCAAGTATGGCTTGAAAAAAATCAGAGCTTCATTTGGTGGCCTGGAGTAATAATTGCCACATCCCCAAGCAAGCTATGAATTGTTATGGAGTCATAAAAACTAACTAAAATTTAGTTCAGGAAACATTTACATCTAGATCTGCTGTGAGTTAAGGAAACAAAATAAGGGAAATTTCCAGCATTCAAATGCTTTTAAGACAAAATGATCAAAGACATAACAGTGCACTATTGCCTTTCATGCATGTGGTTATTGACCAAATATGGACAACTCTAAAAATAAGCTCTCTAATCAAGATTCTAGATCAAGATTGTTGCTGGAACTGAGCACAGGAGCATATCTGATATCAAGTTCTCAGAAAGCTTTGGCAAAAATAAATGAACCATGCTCACTGAGAAGCAACTGGAAGAGTAACTTAAACAGGAACCCATACACAGATACCACCCACCTTTAGAAAGAAATGGCCTCAAAAATTAACATAATCCAAAGTATTTCAGTTTGCTTTGAGAATCACAGAGAAAAAAATTAATAAAGATGCATCCTTCTGTACAATCAATATGCTCAATAACAGCTGTTTCTGAAAGTCAACGTTAGTGGTCACATCAGGGTAAAGCCAAGACCAGTCACTCCTGGAGTGACATAGACATACCACCTGGATTCTGGCTATGGTGCATGCACCTACCCTGTGGCTCTAATTACAACTATGTGATATCCTATGCCTATTCAGCAATGCCCCAATTTTTCTTTGAGTCAGAAAAACAGGTGAGTGACCCACCTGTCAGAAACTGCCCACTCTCCAGATTCTATTCTCTAAGACCTCAGGTACAGGCCACACCAGTCAGAAGAACAGGTGAGTGACTTGCCTGCCAGCTGAACTGCCCCCTCCCTAGATTCTGTTCCCCCAAACCCATTCCACTTCCCACCCCTCCCACCTCATTGCCAGTCCTGAGACCAGGCCCTGCCCCAAACCCTGGGGGACTCCTGTTGCTCAGGTGCAGGCCACAAGAACAAAGACCAAGACAGTCAAAAGAACAAAGACCCCCACTGCTGTACCAAAGGCCAAGCTAACCTCCAGAAGGCCAGCTCCCAACTTGGACAGAGACTCCCTACTAGATCAGAAGTCACATCGGCTGCCAGAAATCCAGGCCACAAAGACTAGAAGACTAAAGAAGAAACAGAAACCAAGGAACAAAACACCCCTGCAACAAGGACAAGCTCAGAAATCAAGACCTAGACCTAATCATCCCAAACCCCAGATGCCTAAATGCCAGTGTGAGAATACAGTCCACAACAGCCAGGGCACTATAACATCACCAGGAGCCAGCTATCCTACAACAGCAAGACCTGAATATTCCAATGAAGCCAAAGCACAAGAAAAAAAAAGAAACATTAAATCAACTTTATGAAGATGATAGAGGGCCTTAAAGAGGAAATGAAAAACTCCCTTAAAGAAATAAAAGAAAAGACAACCAAAAATTAGAGGAAATCATTAAATCCCTTAAAGGAAAAAAAAAAAAAAAAAAAAAAAAAAACAGGTGAAAGAAACTAGTCAAGACTTGAAAAATCGAAGTAGAAGCAACAAAGAAAACATGAACCGAGGGAGTTCTAGAAATGGAAAATCTGGGTAAGTGACCAGGAACTACAGATGCAAGCTTCAACAACAGAATACAAAAAATAAAAGAGAGAAGCTCAGATGTTGAAGATACTACAGAAGAAAGAGATTCATTGGTCAAAGAAAATGTTAAATCTAAAAAACTACTAACACAAAACACCCAGGAAATCTGGGACACCATGAAAAGACCAAACCTAAGAATAATAGGAATAAAAGAAGGAGAAAAATCCCAGCTCAAAAACCCAAAAAAATATATTGAACAAAATCATAGAAGAAAATTTTTCTGACCTAAAGAAGGACATACTAATAATGGTAGAAGAAACTTATAGAACACCAAATAGATTGGATCAGAAAAGAAAGTCCCCATGTCACATAATAATCAAAACACTAAACATACAGAAGAACAAAGAAAGAATATTAAATGCTGCAAGGGAAAAGGGCCAAGATATAAAGGCAGACCTATTAGAATTACACCTGACTTCTCAACAGTCCAGAAGGGCCCAGACAGATGTCTTGCAGACTCTTACGAGACCGTAGGTGCCAGATCAGACTATTATACCCAGCAAAACTTTCAATCACCCTAGATGGAGAAAACAAGATATTTCATGACAAAGTCAAATTTAAAATTTCTATCCACAAATCCAGCCCTAAAGAAGGTACTAGAAGGAAAACTCCAACCTAAGGAGGTTAATTACACCCTTGAAAACACAGGCATTAGATAATCTCACACCAGCAAAATCCAAAAAAAGGGAAACACACACATACCACCACCACCAACAACAACAAAATGACAGGAATTAACAATCACTGGTCATTAATATCTCTCAATATCAATGGACTCAATTCACCAATAAAAAGACACAGGCTAACAGAATAGATACAAAAGCAGGGTCCATCCTATTTGGTGAATACTAGAAACACCTCAATATCAAAGATAGACATTACCTCAGAGTAAAGGGTTAGGAAAAGATTTTGGAATCAAATGAACCTAGGAAGCAAGCTGGTATAGCTATCCTAATATCTAACAAAATAGACTTTAAACCAAAATTAGTCAAAAGAGATAGAGGAAGTTTCATACTCATTAAAGGAAAAACACCAAATTGATGTCTCAATTCTGAACATCTATGCCCCAAATGCAAGGGTACCCACATTTGTAAAAGAAACATTACTAAAGCTGAACTCACATATCAAACCCCACACATTAATAGTGGAGGACTTCAACACCATACTCTCGCCAATGGATAGGTCACCCAGACAGAAACTAAATAGAGAAATATTGGAATTAACAGACATTATGACTCAAACAGACCTAACATATCTACAGAACATTTCATCTGACCACAAAAGAATAAACTTTCTTCTCAACACCTCCTCAGGGTTCTTTTTAAAATTGACCATATACTAGGTCACAAAGCAACTCTCAACAGACATAAGAAATTTGAAATAAACCCCTATATTGGACCACCATGGATTAAAGCTGGATTTTAATAACAGAAACAAAAGGAAGCCTACAAGTCATGGAAACTGAACAACTCTACTGAATTACCACTGGGTCAAGGGAGAAAGAAAAGACTTCCTAGAATTCAATGAAAATGAATGCACAACATACCCAAACTATGGGACACAATGAAAACAGTGCTAAGAGGAAAGTTCATAACACTAAGTACTATAAAGAAATTAGAGATATCTCATACAAGCAAATTAACAGCATGCCTGAAAGCTCTAGAACAAAAGAAGCAAACATATCCAAGAGGAGTAAACAGCAGTAAATAATCAAACTCAGGGCTGAAATCAATAAAATACAAAGAGAACAACACAAAGAATCAATGTAACAAAGAATTTGATGTTTGAGAAAATCAACAAGATAGAAAAACCCTTATCCAAACTAACTAAAAGAGAATATCCAAATTTACAAAATAAGAAACAAGGAGGTGGGGACATAACAACAGATACCAAGATATCCAAAGAATTATTAGGTCATACTTCAAAATCCTGTACTTCACAAATGATTTTTAGATTGGAAAAAATCTAAAAGAAATGGACAATTTTCTTGATTGTACAACTTACCAAAATTAAATCAAGATCAGATAAACAATTTAAATAGACCTTTATCCCTAACAAAATAGAAGCAGTCATTAATAAGTCTCCCAACCAAAAAAGCCTAGGGCCAGATGATTTTAGCACAGAATTCTACCAGTCTTAAAGAAAAGCTAACACCAATACTCCTCAATTATTCCACAAAATAGAAACAGAAGGAATACTGCCAGATTCATTTTATGAGGTCAGTTATCCTGATACTTGAACCACAGAAAGACACAATAAAGAAAGAATTATAGACCAATTTCCCTCATGAACATTGATGCAAAAATACTCAATAAAATACAAATTGAATCCAAGAACACATCAAAAGATCATCCAGCATAGTCAAGTGGGCTTCATCCCAGAGATGCAGGGATGGTTTAGCATATGAAAATCTGTCACTGTAATCTACTATATAAAAAAACTGAAAGAAAAATGCCACATGATCATCTCATTAGATGCTGAAAAAAACTTTGAAAAAAATCCAATACCCCTTCATGATAAAAGACTTGGAGAGATCAGGGATACAAGAGACATACCTAAACATAATAAAGGTAATGTACAGCAAACCAAAGCCAACATCAAATTAAATGGAAAGAAAAAGCAATTCCACTAAAATCAGAGATAAGACAAAGGTGTCCACTCTGTCCATATCTATCTAATATAGTAATTTAAGTTTCAGCTAGAACAATAAGACTACTAAAGGAGATCAAAGGGATACAAATTGGAAAGGAAGAAGTCAAAGTACCAAAGTACCATTATTTGCAGATGTTATGATTGTATACATAAGCAACGCAAAAAATTCTACCAGGGAACTCCTACAGCAGATAAACACCTTCGGTGAAGTAGCTGGTTACAAAATTAACTAGAAAGAAAAGAGAAAAAAAAAAAAAAAAAGAACAAGTTAGTAGCACTCCTATATACAAATGATAAACAGCCTGAGAAAGAAATTAAGGAAACAACACACTTCACAAAGCCACAAATAATGTATCTTGTTGTAACTCTTACCAAGCAATTGAAAGACCTGAATGACAAGAACTTCAAGCTTTTGAAGAAAGAAATTAGAGAAGAAGATATCAGAAGATGAAAGATCTCCCAAAGCGGATGCTGAGGGCGCAGTTGGCCTGGTGCCTGGTCCCCATGGCCATGCGCACGTGTGTCACGGGCCAGCGCGGGATTGGCGGGCCAGTGGAGGTCGCTATCCGTGCCAAGTTAGAGCAAGCCCTGAGCCCGGAGGTCCTGGAACTGTGCAAAGAGAGCGGCGGCCACACCGTCCCAGCAGGCACTGTGTGGCCCTGGTGAGCTCTGGGTTTGAGGGGATGAGCCCCCTGCAACGGCACCGGTTGGTTCACTCGGCGCTGTCGGAGGAGCTGGCTGGACCACTACACGCGCTGGCCATCCAGGCAAAGACCCCCGCCCAGTGGAGGGAGAACCCACAGTTGGACACTACCCCCACCCCTGCCTAGGTGGAAGCAAGAAAACTCGAGGGACCTCCTAATACCCAGATTGGGAGAACAACGATCGGAATGGGCCGAATGAAAATAAACTAAGTCACTTAAAAAAAAAGTTGTCATGAGCAGGGCACTGGTATCCCAGCACTCAGGAAGCAGAGGCAGGCAGATCTCTGAGTTTAAGGCCAGACTGGTCTACAAAGCAAGTTCCAGGACAACCAGGGCTCACATAGAAACCCTATCTAAAACAAAAAAATGTTGAGTATCTGGGGATGATAATGAAAATGTGGATTGTAAAATGAGAGTGCCCTGTGGCATGTGAGATGGACCCAAGTCTCTGAGAGCTACAGCTCTAGCTGCCTCATCAAGTCCATTATTTCCCTTGGAGATGATGGAATTGTTTGCTTGGTACAATCTGCAGTAGAAAATTCCTTTGGCTGTGAGAAGATGAGAGGTCTCCAGCAGGGTCATAATTTGGTCTGAATTGGTTATGGACCCTCCTCTTGTTGATAGTAGCTCATGCTTCTTTCAAATAGCTGCATGTGATAAGAGAATGTGAAAAAGCATACTTGGAGTCTGTATAAAGGCTTAGGGATTGTCCCTTTGCTAGTTGAAAGGCACAAATAAGAACTATTACTTCAGCCTGTTGGTTTGTGGTTTGGGCTGGAAGGGCCTGTGCTTCAATCAGTATGGTGTCTGAAACAATAGCATATCTTTCTTTTTATACTCCTTCATGCAGGAAGGAACTGCCATTTGGGTACTAAGTATAGGTGGCCTGAGGTAGTGCTCCCTTGTGTATATGTGTAGGTTGAGGTAGTAACTTCTTTAGGGTCTCAATGCAAGAGTGAGATAGGGAAAATTCTAGGTTTGGTTGGGGAGGTTAGAAATGTTCAGAGGTGGGTGTAGCTGAAAAGTAAGTGTGGTGCCTTCTACCAATGATACCTGAAGGGAGAGAACTCGGGACTGTGGTATGTTTGGAGACCCTTGTATGTTAGAAGGTGGGACAGGTGGAGAGAAGACAGTAATAGGAGACCCAAAGGTTAACTTCTTTGATTCACATGTAAGAAATTCACCTGTGGCCAGAGTGCACAGACAAGATTGCCCTTCCTTGGATAGTATGGTCTAATTTTTTTTTTTGATAAGTATACAATGGGCATAAAGAAGATTCCAGTTGGTGACCCAGGATCCCAAGGGCATATCCCTCCTTTATATATAGAGAAGGGTGAGTTAAGTCCAGAAGATGTAAGGCTGGGGCCTGTAGGAGGGCTTGTTGAAGCTTATTAACTGGCTTGGTAATAGGTGCAAGAAGGGGTTTGTGTGAGGGGCCAAGTGCTGCCTCATATAGGGGAGTGGATGAGAATAGAGAAGGAATCCAAAGAAAGAATCCAAGAGTGTAAGAAACCAGCCATCCCTAGGAAGGATAAATTTCATCCTTGGCGGTGGAGACCGTGAGTAATTGAATTAAGTGTTTTCTATCTAGGGTAATTGCTTAGTGAGTCAGAGTAATATCTACTCCCAGATAAGTAACCAGAGGGGTAGACAGCTGGACCTTAGAGGGTGAGACCCTATATCCCTGGCTGGGCACAATGTTTAATAAAGTAGAGGTGTCTGCCCAGCTAATTTGCAAGAACAGACTACAAAGGAGAACATAATCTATGAGCTTGTATTTAGGAAGAGCCAAAAAGAGTAAGTCAGAGGCCAGAGCCTGGCCAAATAGATGTGGGCTGCCCCAGAAACCCTGAGGTAGGATAGTTCAAGTAAGTTGGGAAGACAGCTGAGTATCTGGGTCTGTCCAAGTAACATTTTGTGACTGGGTTTCCAGAGGAATAGAAAAGAAGGCATCCTTGAGGTCTAGGACAAAGAAATGGGAGGTCTATGAGGAGAGGGTAGAGGGGAAAGTATAGGGGCTAGGTACTCCAGGGTGAAGAGGAACCACTGCTGAGTTGATAAATCAGAGATCTTGAACCAAGTGGTAGGTCCCATTTTTTTTTTTTTTTTAATTTTTCAAGACAGGGTTTCTCTGTGTAACAGTCCTCGATGTCCTGGAACTCACTGTGTAGACCAGGCTGGCCTCGAACTCACAGAGATCCACCTGCCTCTGCCTCCCAAGTGCTGAGATTAAAGGTGTGCGCCACCACTGCCTAGCCTCTATTGGGTTTTTTAACCTTGAATATAGGGATATTAAACGGGGAAGAAGCAGGCACAGGAGATAATTTCTTAAGAGGTCAGAGATGAGAGGCTTAAGTCCCCTAAGGCTTTGGAAAGAGAGTGGGTACTAAGCCTGGGTGATATATTTGGTAAGGTTTTGTAATTGAATGAGAGGTGGATGATGTTTGCCTATAGAGGGGTTTTGGGTGTCTCATACTTGGGGAATCTACCTAAGAGGCTTGGAAAAGGTGTGTCAGATTGTGTGGTTGGAAGAGGGGGGGGAACAGTTAGCCTTGGGTCAAGCAGACGGGGGGGGGGAGCAAAAGAAATAGAGGCTCCCATTTTGGCCCCTTACCAGCAAGGGGATAGGACAGGATAGTACCAACAGGAATGAGTGAGTAAGGGGATACAGCTAAGTGGTGGGGTTTGGTAAGGCTGGAAAGGCTGTCCTTCTACTCCAACCATAGAGGAATGAGAAGGGATGGGTCCCCAAAACTTTGTCAGGACCAAAAAAGTTAGAGATTGAAAGTAGTCATCTTGTTCTGACTTCATAGCTAGAAGGAACTGAGTGGAGTAACAGGAAGAACAGAGAGAAGGCTTAGAGTGAAGCTAAGAGAAAACTTGGGCATAAAGAATCTCTTTCCATTTTCCCAGATCACTCACAATCATTGTTAAAGTACCAAATAATATTGGGATCCAGGGTGCCATCATGTAGCCATTTGGATTGATTATCTAATGGGTATTGAGGCCAAATTTTATTGCAATGACAAACAAGCTTAGGGCCCTTTGGGTAGGATGCCAGGTGTAGAGGCTGGAGGTTTTCTAAGAGGCAGCCCAAGAGGGAATGAGAGGGTATGGAATACACTGTTCCCATGTATGAGAGAAGGGAAGGAAAATGTCACTGCTGCCTGCAGTTGTGGGCATTCCCTGGGCTCAAGGAGGACCAGGCCATTTAGTGGGTCATTACTACACTCAACAGGGGTCCAGGGCTTAGTCTGCCTAAGCCAGAGAGACTTGAAAATAAAGTGGATCTCAGGACATGACAGCTTCTGCTCCACCTTCACCCCTATGGACAAATGCCTGCATTTAGGATGATCCTCTAAACTCTACTATTTCTGTAACCTAAAGGGGGAAAAATGACTTAGCTATGTGCTTTTAGCTTTCTTTTAAAATAATTGTTCTACTAAATATATCAGGCTTCTAGCTTAAAAAAAAAAATCAGAATAACACCAGACTACTCAATAGAGACTATGAAAGCTTGAAAGCTAGAAGATCATGGACAAATCTCATGCAGACACTAAGAGACCACGGATGCCAACCCAGACAATTATACCCAGCAAAACTCTCAATCACCATAGGCGGAGTAAACAAAATATTCCAGGATAAAACCAGATTTAATCAATACCTGTCCACAAACTCAGCCCTACAGAAAGCACTAGAAGGGAAAATTCAACCCAAAGAAGCTAAACACATCCATGAAAAATCAAGCAATAGATAATCCCACACCAACATACACCACAGAAGGACAACACAACACAACCACAAAAAATAACAGGAATTAACAATCACTGGTCATTAATATCCATCAATATCAATGGTCTCAACTCACCTATAAAAAGACACAGGCTAACAGAATGGATAAGAAAACAGGACCCATCCATCTGCTGCATACAAGAAACACACCTTAAATTCAAAGACAGACACTACCTCCGAGTAAAGGACTGGGAAAAGGCTTTCCAAGCAAATGGACCTAAGAAACAAGCTGGTGTAGCTATCCTAATATCTAATAAAATAGACTTCAAACTAAAATCAATCAAAAGAGACCAGGATGGACATTACATATTTATCACGGGAAAAATCCACCAAGATGAAGTCTCGATTCTAAGCATTTATGCTCCAAATACAAAAGCACCCACATTCATAAAAGAAACACTACTAAAGTTTAAAACGCACATCAAATCCCACACATTAGTAGTGGGAGATTTTAACACACCACTCTCACCAAAAGACAGATCTACCAGACTGAAACTTAACAAAGAAATAAAGGACCTAACAGATGTTATGACTCAAATGGACCTAATAGATATCTACAGAAAATTCCATCCTAACACAAAAGAATATACCTTCTTCTCAGCACCCCATGGAACCTTCTCAAAAATTGACCACAAAACAAATCTCAACAGATACAAAAAAATTGGAATAACGTCCTGTATCTTATCAGACCACCATGCTTTAAAGTTAGACCTCAACAACAACAAAAATTATAGAAAACCCACAAACTCATGGAAACTGAATAATGCCCACCTGAAATATCAATGGGTCAAGGAAGAAATAAAGAAAGAAATTAAAGATTTCCTAGAATTCAATGAAAATGAAAGTACAACATACCCAAACTTATGGGACACTATGAAAGCAGTGCTAAGAGGAAAATTCATAGCTCTAAATGCACAGAAAGAACACTACCAAACTCTTTTTATGAGGCTACAATTACCCTGATACCCAAACCACACAAAGATGCAACAAAGAAAGAGAACTACAGACCAATCTCCCTCATGAACATTGATGCAAAAATACTCAACAAAATATTGGCAAACAGAATCCAAGAATACATCAAAACAATCATCCATCACGACCAAGTAGAATTCATCCCAGGGATGCAAAGATGGTTCAACATGCAAAAATCAGTCAATGTAATACACCATATAAACAAACTGAAAGAAAAAAACCACATGATCATCTCCCTAGATGCTGAAAAAGCCTTTGACAAAATCCAACACCCCTTCATGATAAAGGTCTTAGAAAGATCAGGAATACAAGGAACATTTCTAAACATAATAAAAGCAATTTATAGCAAGCCAACAGCAAACATCAAATTAAATGGAGAGAAACTCAAAGCGATACCACTAAATTCAGGAACAAGACAAGGCTGTCCACTCTCCCCATATTTATTCAATATAGTACTAGAAGTTCTAGCTAGAGCAATAAGACAACAAAAGGAGATCAAAGGGATACAAATTGGCAAGGAAGAAGTCAAACTTTCACTATATGCAGTATGTATATGATAGTATACATAAGTGACCCCAAAAACTCTACCAGGGAACTCCTACAGCTGATAAACTCCTTCAGTAAAGTGGCAGGATACAAGATCAACTCAAAAAAATCAGTAGCCCTCCTATACACAAATGATAAAAGGGCTGAGAAAGAAGTCAGAGAAACATCACCCTTTACAATAGCCACAAATAATATAAAATACCTTGGGATAACACTAACTAAACAAGTGTAGGACCTTTTTGATAAGAACTTTAAATCTCTAAAGAAAGAAATTGAAGAAGATATCAGAAAATGGAAGGATCTTCCATGCTCATGGATAGGTAGGATTAACATAGTAAAAATGGCAATCTTACCAAAAGCAATCTACAGATTCAATGCAATCCCCACCAAAATCCCAACACAATTCTTCACAGACTTGGAAAGAAAAATACTCAACTTTATATGGAAAAACAAAAGACCCAGGATAGCTAAAAGAATCCTATATGATAAAGCAACCCTTGGAGGCATCACCATCCCTGACCTCAAACTCGACAATAGAGCTATAGTAATAAAAACAGCTTGGTAGCCGGGCGGTGGTGGCGCACGCCTTTAATCCCAGCACTCGGGAGGCAGAGGCAGGCAGATCTCTGTGAGTTCGAGGCCAGCCTGGTCTCCAAAGAGAGTTCCAGGAAAGACGCAAAGCTACACAGAGAAACCCTGTCTCGAAAAACCAAAAAAAAAAAAAAAAAAAAACAGCTTGGTACTGGTATAAAAACCGACATACGGACCAATGGAATCAAATTGAAGACCCTGACATTAATCCATGCACATATGAACACCTGGTTTTTGACAAAGGAGCCAAAACTATACAATGGAAAAAAGAAAGTATCTTCAACAAATGGTGCTGGCATAACTGGATGTCAATATGTAAAAGATTACAAATAGATCCATATCTGTCACCATGCACAAAACTCAAGTCCAAGTGGATCAAAGACCTAAATATAAATCCAGTTACACTAAACTTAATAGAAAAGAAAATAGGAAGCACTCTTGAATGCATTGTCACCGGAGACCATTTCCTAAATAAAACACCAACAGCATAGACCCTGAGCACAACAATTAATAAATGGGACCTCTCGAAACTGAGAAGCTTTCGCAGGGCAAAAGACACAGTCAATAAGACAAAAAGACAGCCAACAAAATGGAAAAAGATCTTCACCAACCCCACATCTGACAGAGGATTGATCTCCACAATATATAAAGAACTCAAGAAACTAGACATCAAAGTACTGAACAGTCCAATTAAAAAATGGGCTAAAGAGCTAAACAGAGAATTCACAAAACAAGAACTACAAATGGCTGAAAGACATTTAAAGAAATGCTCAACATCCTTAATCATCAGAGAAATGCAAATCAAAACGACTCTGAGATACCACCTTACACCTGTTAGAATGGCTACGATCAAAAACACCAATGACAACCAGTGTTGGAGAGGATGTGGAGCAAAGGGAACACTCCTCCACTGTTGGTGGGAATGTAAACTTATACAACCACTGTGGAAATCACTATGGCGGTTTCTCAGAAAATTAGGAATCGAACTGCCTCAAGACCCAGCCATCCCACTCTTGGGCATATACCCAAGGAATGCTGATTCATACCATAAAGATACATGCTCAGCTATGTTCATAGCAGCACTATTTATAATAGCCAGAGCCTGGAAACAACCTAGATGCCCATCAACGGAAGAATGGATGAAAAAAATGTGGTACATATACACAATGGAGTACTACTCAGCAGAGAAAAGCAATGAAAGCATGAAATTTGCAGGCAAATGGATGGAACTAGAAAAAATCATCCTGAGTGAGGTAACCCAAACCCAGAAAGACAGTCATGGTATGTACTCACTCATAGGTGGATTCTAGATATAAAATAAAGAACAATCAGACCACAACCCATAGAACCATAGAGGCTATATATATAGCATGGAGGTCCCTAGGACGACTGTGGCTTATAATAAATTTCAGTTTTACTCAATTATTGAAAAAAAATAGCCAAATGAATAGAAACACATGAACTATGAACCAAAGGCTGAGGGGCCCCCAGATGGATCAGGCCCTCTGAATAGGTGGAAAAATAGCTATGATGACCAAGATGTTGATGCTCTCACTACATCCAAACCATCATGGACCTCAGATGACAACCATGGCAGTCAGATTGTCTCTGTGGTGAGAGAAAGATACCTCACAGGGATTCTATGAGCAAGGGGATCAAGACCATGATGGGGAAATCTACAGAGACAACTGAACCAAACTAGTGGGAACTCATCATGAACTTTAGACCAACAGTTGTGGAGCCTTCATGGGAGTGGACTAGGCCCTCTGCATAAGTGAGAGAGTTGTGTAGCTTGGTCTGTTTAAGGGATCTATCCCTGATGCAAGAGTGGGCGTTTTGGAGCCCATTACCTATGGTGGGACACCTTATTCATCCTTTATGCAGGGGGAAGGGGCTTGGACCTGAATATACAAGGCTTTGCTTACTCCCCATGGGAGGACATGTTTTCAGAAAAGGGGATGGGGGATGAGGTGGGGAGGGGAAGGCTGGGGGTTGATTGGGAGGAGGGATGAGAAGAAGACTTGTAATTGGTATGTAAAATGAATTAAAAACTTTCTTAATAAAGAAAAAAAAAGCAACAACAACAAAAAACAAGTCAAGTATATGGTGATAGTCTGTGTACCCTAGTAACTTGCCTGAGGATAAGAAGACAGTGCCAGCCACTAGATTAGACATAGAGGCCAAGCAGTGGTGGCACACACCTTTAATCCCAGCACTTGAGATCTCATGCCTTTGCTTGGGAAGCACACACACCTTTAATCCAGGAAGTAATATGGCAGGGCAGAAAAAGGTATACAAGGTATGAGGAAACAGGAACTCACTCTCTTTAGGCTGAGGATTTCATAGAGTTAAGAACTAGTGGTTGGCTGTTCAGCTTCTCTATCTTTCAGTTTTCATCTGATATCTGGGTTTTTTTATTAAAAGATCATCTAATGTTCGAACAACACAAGTATATTTAAAAATATGTCTCTGCTAAGCTTTATCTAAATGTTATACAACAACTAAATGTTAAAGCATGGTTTTTCAATCTGAGAATTCAATAATCATACTTGGAATCTTTTATCAATGTGATCAGGGACCTAAAATAATTTGACCCATTCCCTCCAAGGCCAACTAGGTCTCAGAGAATATAAGATTATCTCTTAAAAAGGTCCTACAGTTCTAGCAAGTCATGAAGGTAACACTAGGTGGACTCTAAAGAGTGTTAGACTCTTTGAAGAGGAGAGTCAACACAGAGGAAAATGTCCTCAGTAATTCCATGCAAAGCCACAGTTAAGTGAGGTCTCTGACTCATCCCAAAACAGATGGCACAACTGGTAAAAGAAAGGCTAACAGAGCCAAGGGCTCCTCCCAAGGCCAAGGATCAGACCCTTAACTGGCCTTGACAGTACACAGTGATTAATACTGGCTACCTTCATGGTCTTAAAACACCTAGAAGGAAAAACAAGGGTCAGGTTTTTCTAAGACCTTGAGGTAAATCATCATTTAGAATTTCTCTGGATTTTTAAATATTGTCATTTGTAGCTAAACTGTTATCACTTCTTCCATTATACTCAACAGGTTCTAAAATGATGTGTTGTCATCTTCATTTGATTCTAGACATTTTTGAAATTTTTTCTAGATTTGATGGCCAACTTAATAGTGCATATTAGGTTCCCATAAATTTGTGTATGTTCTGTTGTTTCTCTTCCTATTTATTTCTGGTATTCCTCTGTACTTTCCAAAGTTTCCTTATGGAAACAAAGGTTGGTTTCGACTTACAGTATTCTAAGTTTAGGTATAAGTTTAGATAACCCCACTTGTTTGGGCTTCTAGTGAGGATAGCACTTTATGAGTACATGTAATAGCAAACTTACACATCTTAAACTAGGAAGCAAGAGAAAGGAGGACAGGGATACCACAATTTCTCTTAAGGGCATGTTTTATAAATAAAAATTCATATTGGTTCATTACTACCATGCTTGCTGTTTCAGCTAGTCTCGATGTCCAGACAGCTACTGGAATCTGTTTGTCCTTATCCCACCCCTGGTGGAAGTTACAGGCAAATGTAGCCATGCCAAGCTTTTTGAAATGGGTATTAGGGATTTGAAATCACTGAACAATTCCCCAGCCACATGTCTTTTGTATGACAGAGTAAAATGAGATTTTTCTATTTCCATTACAGCATCTATGCTTTTACTTTAAGTATTTCCCTTATTTCTGGTTTGTTTTCTTTCAAATGTCACTTAATTTCCTATAGATTTGAGCTTATAAACCCATTCTGTTTTCCATTACTATAGCATGAATCTTAAAAGTTCTTATTAATGAAATCAAACCTGAGCCAGATATTGGGGTGAACTGGAAGATCAGAGAACTGGAACAAGCCACAGCTAACCTCACCTGGCCAACTTCTCAGCTGGTCTTGTTTCCTCAGACTGGAGGCTTCTGTGTCCTCATATCCAAATGGCTCTCAGCTGAACTGTGCTGCTAGAAGCCTGAAAGCTTAACCAGCCAAATGCTTAACCAGCCAAATGCTTAACCAGCCAAATGCTTAACCAGCCAAATACTTAACCAGCCAAATGCTTCTAGTTCCTGGTCCTCACGCCTTATATATCTGCTTTCTACCACCACTCCCTGGGATTAAAGGCTCGCTTTCTGGGATTAAAGGCGTGATGAGTCAGCAGGCCTGTCTATATCCTTGAACACATGGATTTCTGCCTCTGGAATGCTAGGATTAAAGGGGTGTGCTATCACTGCCTATCTTAAGTATCTAGCGGCTTTTCTGTTCTCTGACCCCAGATAAGTTTATTAAGGTACACAATATTTTGGGGAACACAATACTACCACACATTACTGAATAGTAATAGGTAAAGGACTTAAAATTATATCATCTCTTTCTGATGAGAGGTGTCAATTTAAAAATTGTTTTATAAAAAAATTCATATTGTCTCATCACTAATATATTAATTACTCTTCTAACTGCTGTGATAAAACACAGAAACAAAGGCAACTTATAGAAAAGTTTATTTGGAGCCGGGCAGTGGTGGCGCACGCCTTTAATCCCAGCACTCGGGAGGCAGAGCTAGGCGAATCTCTGTGAGTTTGAGGCCAGCCTGGGCTACCAAGTGAGTTCCAGGAAAGGCGCAAAGCTACACAGAGAAACCCTGTCTCGAAAAACCAAAAAAAAAAAAAAAAAAAAAAAAGAAAAAAAGAATAGAAAAGTTTATTTGGGCTTACAGTTCCAAAGGGATAAGAGTTCATCATGGCAGAGAATTACAGAAGCAAGCAGTAGACATGATGGCAGGAACACCTGACAGCTCACATCTTGAACCACAAACACAAAGCAGAGAGAGCAAACTGTGAAGAGCATGTGGCTATTGAAACATCAAAGCCTGCCCCAGTGATATACTTATTCCCGCAAGGTCACACATCCTAAACCTACAAACCAGTGCCACCAACTGCCAAGACTGGGAACATTTCATTCAAACCACAATGTTTGCATACTCATGTCACTAACATAAAAGTTGCATCCTACACACAAGTGCATTCTATGATTATGGTAATCACAGAATCATGGTAACAAGGTGGAATAGTTAAACATTTACTGAAAATCACAGGAATATAATCTCACCTATTATATATGTATTCCATGTATAACTTTTAGCTATAAAATAAAACGTTTGGATTGAATGATGCCAAATCTGCCTCATCAATTAAGGTGGTAAGTGAAACAAGACTGATTTGGGAATCATAAAGTTCTTCTAAGGACTTCTGGGAAAAACAACCATCCAGAGAACTGGAATTTTTTAGGCATAAGAGAATGGTGGCTAGAACTGTTTTTGTTATTAAAGGGAAAGGCCTGGGGTTTTGGGGGAGGCAGGTTAAACTGTGCGTCTTTAATGTCAGCACTTGGCTAAGTTCGAGGCCAGCCTGGTCTACAGAGTAAGTTCTAGGATAGCCAGGGCTACAGACAGATCCTGTTTCAAAAAGGAGAGAGAGAGAGAGAGAGAGAGAGAGGGGGGGGGGGGGGAGGGAGAGAGAGAGAGAGAGAAAGGGAAGGGAGAGAGGGAGGGAGGGAGGGAGGGAGGGAGGCTAAATTGTGAAAAATAGCCATGTGTCCCAGTTACCTTCCTTCATCTAAATCTTTGTTATGTATTCCTTATATTATTCTTCTTGCCTCCTGATTCTTGCACAGCACTTAGCCTCTTTCCTCACCTTTGGTCCACTCCCCCCCCCCACTCCAGATCCCATGTCCTTTGCCCAAATTTATTTAGTTTTTGTTAACATGAAAGTAATTTTTTCTAGGAATCATTTTCTGACATCTCAGATTCAAGTGCTTTATAGCACCTTGAAATTCCCTTCATGGCACTAAATCCACACTGAATATCAACAGACAGTCTCTTTTCATCATTAGAATTAAGGCTTGTGGGCTGGAGAGATGGCTCAGTGATTAAGAGCACTGAATGCTCTTCCAGAGGACCCTAGTTCAATTCCCAGCACCCACATGGCAGCTCATGACTGTCTGTAACTCCAGTTCTATGGCAAAACACCAATGCACATAATAAAAAAATAAAAATAAAGAGTACCCTGTAAAAAAATATATAAGGCTTGTAAAGAAAAATGCTTCCATCTTGGTCTACATTTTACTTTTAGTGCTCAGCATTATGCTGCCCTTTCGATGTTTGCTAAGTATTTTTTGCTGTCAGTAAAAGATTCTAATGAGGACAATCTAAGATGATATTGAAAAGGGTGTTAAACAGAGTAGGAATAGCAAACTCAATTAATGTTGAAGAACCTAGGCCATGAAAAGTAGATGACAAGATGGGTAGCTAGACTAGACAGAAGACTAAGGAAAAGATATTTTTGTTGTTCTTTTTGTTTTGGAAAGATTTAGACGTTTAATATAGATGTTTTAGTCCATTCTGACTATGATAATAAAATACCACAAACTGGAAGGCTTATAAACAATAGGAATGTTTTCCCCACAGTACTGGAGGTTGGAAAGTTTAAGACTAAGGCACTGACAGGTTGAAAGTACTTTCTGGTTCAGAGACCATAACTTCTTGCTGTGTCCTTACATAGTAAAAAAGGCAACGGGTGTTCCTTGAGTTTCTTATCCTTAGAGGAAGCAAAGAGGGATTAAGGACACAGGTTACCTATCAGGGAGGTCATCCCCAAAGAACTGATTCTCCCTTTCTGAGCATCCAATGATTGACTTTGGCCCTTCATCTAGAGATGGAGCCTTGTGAAATTTTCTCTATCCATGTCAGTATACTGGCTGGTATTGTCATTATGCAAACATTGTTTAGGCAACCGTATTGTTGAGATTTCATAGGTGTTACTTCCTTGACATATCTAGAAGGCACTACCTCACAGCAGGTTTCTTGGTTCTCTGGCTCTTACAAGCTTCCCATCCCCTCTTCCATGATGTTCCCTGAGCTTTAGGTGTAGGAGTTGCACTGTAGATACACCAGTTGGAATTGGACACCCCATAGTCACTTGTTCTTTGTATGTTACCAGCTGTGGATCTCTATAATAGTCTCTATCCGGTGCAAAAAGAAATACCCTTGATGAGTGGTGAGAGCCACATTTATCTGTGGGTATGGTCAGCCCTAAACATATGTAATTATGAGCAACACTAAATATATTCAGTAGGTTGATGTATTTATGTATAAGCATATATACGTAGATACACAGATGCACCAACAATGCTGAGAAACATTAGGTGACTGTCCAGGCTGCCAGCTGTCTTGGTCTACTCTTGCAAGATTCCCGAAAGTTGCTTGCATCCGTCTACCATTTCTCAGGTACCATTATGTTCCTTCTCAGGTCTTTGATGGGATTGAAGACTAGCAGTTATAGTTACAACTTAGTATATATAATATCTTAGATAAAACATATTAAGTATTAGATTCAGGTTCTTTAGGATAGGACACCTTTGAATGATCTTTATAACATGCCGTTTACCTATGCTCTATACTTCTCTGGATTTTAGAATGTGTTTCTTGCTTGATATTGTTTACATTGGTTGTAGTTACATCTTATCTAGGTCATTATCCCTCATTATTTCTGGACAATATTTGATAACCATTCCTTTGTATATAGTCTTGTATTAGTTTAGAACCTTCTTATTTAGACAAAAAGGGGGAGATGTAGTGGGTAGCCATTCCAGCTTGGATCTGTAAGTTCCAACCCCCATTGAGACTCTGGCAACTGTCACGCCTACGAGGCGGGGCGATCTGTAAGTTCCAACCCCCATTGAGACTCTGGCAACTGTCACGCCTACGAGGCGGGACGAGGGGAGGTGCTGGAAACCCGAGAGCTGGATGGGCGAGCGCTCTCTGTGCCTGGACCCTGGACGGTGGAGATTGACTGTGCAGAGCTCCAGAGAACACCGCTGGATTGCGATACACCTTCCCCAGATCCCTGCAACCTATCCATTCCTTCATTTGTAAGTCATCCACTAAATAAATCTTCCTTTTAACTATGTGGAGTGGCCTTTATAAATTTCCCCAATAATAGATAACTGTAATAAAGAAGAAGTCATGAATTTGTGGTGGGGAAGTAGGGATGTGGCAGAAACTGGAGACAGAAAAAGGATGGACAGAAATAATGTAAATATAGTATGCATGTAAATCATGTATGAAACTCTTTTAAAATTTTTAAGTTAAAAAAAAAAAAAGCAAACCAGAAGCCTGATGGTGAGACACACACCTTTAAATCCAGCACTCAGGAGGCAGAGCCAGGCGGATCTCTGTGAGTTCAAGGCCAGCCTAGTCTACAGAGTGAGTTCCAGGACAGACTCCAAAGCTGCCAGAGAAACCCTGTCTTGATAAACCAAAAATAAATAAATAAATAAATAAATAAATAAATAAATAAATAAATAAATAAAAAAAATTAAAAAAAAAAAGAAGAACCAGGTTACTTAGAAGTAAAGTAAACCTAGCTTTCAATTAGGTGACAAGTAGATAAAATGAATTCATATTATGTTTATAATTACTGGGTCAGGAAACCATGGGAGTTCTCTTCTTTAGTTGTCCTTCTCTCTTTAAAGCAGGAAGCTTAGTCATCTGCAAAATATGTATATATCTGTGAGGGTGTGTCAAAACAGACTTAGGTTTGCAGAGCTGTAAAATATGCAGACCAAAAGAACTTTAAGGTAACAATGAATAATGCTTATGTTAAGTGAGTTTATACTATTTTAAAGAGATCCTCAAGATTCAGTGGCTTTAAGAAAACAGAAATTTATTTCTCACTGATGTAGCTATCCAAGAATGCTCTAGTTCACTTGGGCACCCAGGTTCCTTTCGTTTGCCATCTATGATGTTTTCTGTATCTTTAAGGTTGGAGTTTAGTACAGGCAATTAACATTCAGATGCCCTGGCCTGAAGTGGTAATATCATTTCTGTTCTTGTTCTGATGGCAAGAATTTAATGGAGGAGCAGAGAAATGTAAAACCTGATGATTGGCCCAACTAAAAATTATGAAAAGAGTAGAGAGCTGATTTTAGTGAGTCATTAGTAGTCGTTAGTTAGTACATAGTGTGGTTGTAATGCTCTTATTTACTCACATTATTTACTTATTTTTTTTTTCTTTCTGAAACGGTTTCACTGTGTAGCCTGGGCTGGTCTAGAACTCATTATCTTTTTGCCTAAGCTCTTCAATAATGGGATTACGGGTACATGTTAACATACCTAATGTTTTCTTTACAAAAAAGCAACAGCTTCAGTATTAAAGGGGAGAAAAACCAGTGCAGTTGATAAGATCAGTAGTTTCTTCACATAACTAAAGAACAAGAAATCTTAGAGTAACAGTAAAAGGAAAAAAAGCGGGGGGGGGGAGATTTCCTATTATTTATTAAATGTCAGCTATTATTCTAAGTCAGTGGCTCTCAACTTTCCTAATGCTGTGACCTTTTAATACAGTTCCTCATGTTGTGGTGACCCCCAGCCATAAAATTATTTTCATTGCTACTTCATAACTGTAATTTTGCTACTGTTATGAGTCATAATGTAAATACTTGTGTTTTCCAATGGTCTTAGGCAACCCCTGTGAAAAGGTCATTCAATCCCCAAAGGATTTGCGACCTACAGGTTGAAAGCCACTGTTATAAGTATAATGATTTACTTAATACTCATAACAACCATTTAAGGTAGGTACCATTATTATATTACATAGTTGTGGGGTAGATAAGCATAGAAGAATTATGTAACTTATCAAAAGTGACATAGAAACTTAATGGCAGAGCCAGACTCCAAACTGGTAAGAATTAATCTGGTTCCAGAATCCCTACTCGTGACACAGGATTACACTGCCTCAGTGATGACATGTAGTGTCTATTAAGACCTTGCTCCATAGTACTAGCATACTAGTATTTCATACATGTCACTTTATTTAGTCCGCACCAGATAAATCTAAAGTAGATATTGATTTTCTTTTACATCTAAAGAAACCAAAGCTTCGTTATAAAACATAACCAGAAGCAAGGTCATGTAACGTAAGTAAGAAACCAGAAGTAAATCCCTATCTGCGTAATTTCTAAGGCTACTTTGTATTTTTATTTATTTATTTATTTATTTATTTATTTATTTATTTATTTATTTATTGTTCTTTTTTTGGCTTTTCGAGACAGGGTTTCTCTGTGTAGCTTTGCGCCTTTCCTGGAACTCACTTGGTAGCCCAGGCTGGCCTCGAACTCACAGAGATTCGCCTGGCTCTGCCTCCCGAGTGCTGGGATTAAAGGTGTGCGCCACCACCACCCGGCTACTTTGTATTTTTAAATGTATAAAACTTTTAATTGAAGTAGAATTAATGAAAAATGAAATTTATATATTTAAGAAAATCAAAGACTCCTGACAAATACTTAGCCTGTGTAGCCAACAAATTAATCAAGGAATAGAACATTTCTGCGAACCTAAAAAGTTTACTTCAAATTCTTCCTATTCAATTCTCAACCAGTAGCAATCACTGTTTGGGGTTTTTAATATCATAAATGTTTTGTCTACTTTTATATCCCTACCAATAAAATAATGTATGGTTTACTTTACATATAGTTTTTTCTTTCAGTATAATTTGAGATTTATACATGCTATTATCCAGTATAAAAGTTTACTCTTATTTACAGTAGTTAGTTGCTTAAATATATCAAGTACCAATAATGTCTGAATTTGTTTCCATTTTTTGGCTTAGATGGAGAAGGTATGAACATGAATGTACAAGATTTCTGGTGGATATATGTTTTCCTTTCTCTGGTTAAACACAAAAAATGATATTGAGTAGACCATGTACAACATTAAAAGAAGTCAACAGGTTTTTATGTGATTCTAGATACTCCAGGTCTTCCAGGCCTGCCTTTTAGTATTATATCACACGTGCTTTTTATTCTTTAAGATTTTACTTTATTTTATGTGTGTTGGAGTGTATGTAGGTAAAATGTGTCCTCCAAGACCAGAAGAGGGTATTGGATTCCTTAAACTGGAAATACAGGCATTTGGGAGCCTCCATGTGGGTGCTGGAAAATGAATTTGGGTCCTCTGCAAAAGAAACAAGAGGTCTTAATGACTGAGTTATTTCTCCAGCCCTGCTTTTATTTTCAAAATTTTCATTTCTCTAGTGACCAAAGATGTTGAACATTTTTACTAGGGCACATAGTCATTCATACATACTTTGCAGAACATATCTATTCAAGTGTTTATGCCTATTTTAAATTTGGATGTTTGTCTTTTTTGGGGGATAACTGTCTTGTATTGAGTTATAGAGAATTCTTAATTTTTAAAAGCAACTCCTATGTTATATAAACTGATAGCATTCATTTTGCCATTTGCCTTTTTCATTTTCTTAATGGTGGGAAATGATAAAGTACAGCTCATTAACTTTTTCTTTCATAATTAGTGCTTTCTTGGTCCTGTGAAATTTGCCCAACACAAGGTCATGAAGTTATTCTATCTCTTCTAGAAGCTTTGTGGTTTTAATGTTTATATTAATGTCCATGATCCATTCTTAGTTTGGTGTACATGTGTGCACAAGTGTACAATGACTGTGTGGTGTGTGTTGTATGATATTATTTTTCTGTTCTGACAAAGTTTGCCTAGAGATCAGAGGATGGAGCTAGCCACTAGTTAACCATAGATGCCAGGCAGCAGTGGCACACACCTTTAATCCCAGCACTTGGAGGAGGAAGCAGGAAGATCAGGAGTTCAAGGCTGATGTGGGATGTGTTTTATTACCACTGTTAATAAAGAAGTTGCTTTGGTCTGTAGCAAGACAGAATAGAGCCAGGCATGAAATCCAAGCAGAGATACAGGAAAAAGAAGGGTGGAGTCTGGCAGATGCCAGCCAGCCACTGAAGGAGCAAGATGTATTAGGACACAGTTAAGGCCATGAGACACATGGCAAAACACAGATGAATCAAAATGGGTTAATTTAAGTTGTGAGAGCTAGTTAGTATTAAATATTAAGCCTGAGCCATAGGCTAAACAGTTTGTAATTAATATTAATCCTCTGGGTGATTTTTTTTTTTTTTTTTTTTGGTTTTCCAAGACAGGGTTTCTCCGTGTAGCTTTGCGTCTTTCCTGGAACATACTCTGTAGACCAGGCTGGCCTCGAACTCACAGAGATCCACCTGCCTCTGCCTCCCAAGTGCTGGGATTAAAGGCATGTGCCACTACCGCCCAGCTCTGAGTGATTATTTTAAAAGCAGCTGTGGAACCAAGCAGAACAGAAAAACCTGTTTACAAATGGCACCCCTCATTGGGCACCAAATGTAGTGTGAATTCTAACTGGTCTTAATAATGAAAACACAAAGTCAGATATCAGGGTGAAAGCTGAAAGATCAGAGAAGCAGAGCATCTAGCCACTAGAAAGACTTCCTACCTCTAGGAATCCTCAGACTGAAAGGGCTGAGCTCCGGTCTCCACCCTGCCTTATCACTTCCTCTCTCTGCCCAGCCATATCACTTCATGTTTCCTCCTCCCAAGTACTGGGATCAAAGGCATGAGACACCAAGTGCTGGGATTAAAGGTGTGTGCCACCGCTGCCCAGCCTCTAAGTGGCTAGCTCCACACTCAGATCTCCAGGCAAGCTTTATTTGTTAGGGCACAAACAAAAGTATCACCACACAAGGCCACCCCAGGCTATATAAGATTAAATGTAAAAGAGAAAGAGCTGGGTGGTGGTGGCACATGCCTTTAATCCCAGCACAATCAGGAGGTGAAGACAGGAATATGAAATGGTTAAAGACATGATACAGCCCCATTCAGTCTGAGGATTCATAGAGGTAAGAAGTGGCTGCTACTCTGTTCCTCTGATCTTTCAGCTTTTACCCTCAATATCTGACTCTGGCTCTTTATTATTAAGACTAATTAGGACCCCGCTGCATGTGTGTATATATGTAAGTGAATGTAGGTGCATATATGCCACAGCATGTGCATGGAAGTCTGAGGACAGTCTTGGGTGTAGCTGTTGGTCCTAGCCTTCAATCTGTTTTGAGACAGGGTCTCTGCTGGTTTCCTGCTACATGTATTAGGCTGGCTAATCTATGAACTTCCAAGAACTCTCTCATTTATGCCAACTACCTCCCTATAGATAGATATGCTGAGATTATAACATCTGTGCCAAATGTCCAGTTTATATTAAGTGCTGGGGATTTATAGTTAAGTCCTCATACTTCTGAGCCACCTCCCCAGCCCTTGACCTAGTTTAAAAATATATGATGTGAATACTGATGCTTTCCCCCCCCCAGTATTTGTTGAAGACATTCAACACAGAATGAGTTCAGTATCTTGTAATTCATTATTACAAGGTACTTGCTTAGCATGTATGAGGCATGTGGTACAGACATACATTCAGGCAAACACTCATACACATAAAATCTCAAAAGAAAATCAAATAGCCAAGCATAATGGTATATGTCTGTAATCTCACTACTTGGGGGCTGAGGCAGAAGGAATGTCATAAGTTCAAGGCCAGCATGCTGGTTTGTAGAGTGAGTCCCAGAGCAGCCTAGGCAATAGTTTGAGTCCTTGTCTCAAAATAAATCATTGTAAGATGATTCCATTTTTTAAAATATTATTATGATTCAAATTGTAGCCCAGCACTTGATTTCTCAGAATTTGCTGTTGTACTCAAGTGTGCATTCTCCAGTTAGAGTAAGTGTTCTTTAAATGTTAAGTCAAGTTGCAGTTCAAATTTGCTATATATTTACTCACATTCTTGTTCTTTTATTCTTTCAATTACTAAAAAGCAGAAGATAGACTTCCTACTGAGTGTGGACTCCTTCTTTCTCTTCTTTTTCTTTCTTTTAATTCTATTAGTTTGAAGTCTGACATTTGAGTTATATACATTTAAGAGTATATCTTCATTTTGATGCCCACTTTGATATTAATATAGCACTGAAGTTTTCTTATGTCTACTGTTTGATATAATATTTTAAAATAAAAATTCCATTTACTGTCAGCATATTAGTGTTTTTAATATTTAAAATATGTCAAATTGCTGGGCATAGTGGAACATGCCTTTAATCCTAGCACTCCATAGGAGTGGCAGGTGAATTTCTGTGAGTTCAAGTCCAACCTGGTCTACAAGGGAAGTCCCAGGCCATCCAGGGCTACATAATAAAACATAATAAGACTCTGTCAAAGGGGGGGGGGAGTCAAATTGTTTATAATTAATAGTTAGAAATCAGCCTTCTTTTGGATTGCTATCTTCCTAAATATGACTTTTGAAATCTGCTTTTAAGACATTCTTTATATTTTTGGTTTTCAGAATTTCACTACTATGACTAAGTGAGATTGTGTGTGTATGTGTCCTACTTAGGCTTTACTGAATTTAGGTCTACAGGTTCTAATTTATTTTCATTAAATTTGAGGTATTTTCAGTTATAACTCTAAATACTTTTTCTACCCCCCTTAATGCTCTCTACATCCTGTATCTTCTTTTCATACTTATCATTTTTTTTTTCTACAGAATGGATATTTGCTATTCAACTGTCTTTAGGAAAACTGATCTTTCTGTCATTGCCAATTATCATCACTTCTGTAATGCTCATACTGGGTATTGTAAACTTTCAAATACACTTATGGCTCCAGACTTTCTAACTTGGTGTTTTTCATATTATACTACTGGCATACTGATGGACAGGGCGGAGAGAGTGCTCCATGATTAAAAGCACTAGCTCCTCTTCCAGAGAATCTGGGTTTGACTCGCAGCACCCACAGGGTGACTAATGATATATTAAGGACTTCAGTGTTTAATTCTTAGTGCTAACCATGTATAAATGGAATCACTAACACAAAACTAATTCTAAATACTTGCAATGATTAACTTTCTTGAGAACATATAATTCTACCATGTTAACATTTAACATTTAAAAACAGAAATAGGGCCGGGCGGTGTTGGCGCACGCCTTTAATCCCAGCACTCGGGAGGCAGAGCCAGGCGGATCTCTGTGAGTTCGAGGCCAGCCTGGACTACCAAGTGAGTTCCAGGAAAGGCGCAAAGCTACACAGAGAAACCCTGTCTCGAAAAACCAAAAAATAAAATAAAATAAAATAAAAAAATAAAAATAAAAACAGAAATAGGAACATATCTGCTTCATAGGGCTGTTTTGATGATTAAATATAAAGTTTCTGATAAACATCGAACACCCAACAAATCTTAAAAACTTATCACAGAATGACTTATAAATTCATATTCCTAATTTAAAAAGTAAATATTACAAGACAGCAGATAATACGGTAGCATGACTGAAAACACAAATGCTAAATTTACCTATTAGGTATTTTAGCCATTATCTTTATGTAAAAGACAAGACAAGGAAACCAGCAATTTTCACCAAAAAATAGTTAATTAATTAATTTTCACTAAAAATATAATTACATTTTAGAAAGGTTTCTTTAAAATATTAAAATAAAATTTATTCAAAAACAATAAAATAACAGCTTCTATGAAATATGCACTACATATAATAAACAGCACAGTACCAACAATTCCATTTTTCATGACATAGACATCTTCTTTTAATTACAATTTTCCTCCCTAGAATGCAAAGTAGATTAATATTATGAAATTAAAATGATATTGATATAGCATTAAAATCTACCATAACATTCAGGCACATAATTTAAAGATAAAGTGGGAAATGTTAACCAATTGAAAAAAAATCAGAAAATGTCAATAAAATATCACATGGTTATAAAAAAGCAAGTAATTCTGGTAATGCTAATATAGGAGCATTCACTTAAACCAGGTTTTACACTCCAACTAGAGGACATAAAAATTAGATGCAGGGACTGGAGAGATGGAACCCTTGCTATTTTAGGAGACCCAGGTTTGATTCCCAGCACCCATGTCCCAAGTGCCTGTAACCCCACCTACAGGAGATCCTATGCTTTCTTCTAGACTCTGAAGGCACATATGAAGACATACACACACATAATCAAAATTAAAATAAATCTTAAAGTAACATACAGACATCAACATCTCATTATGGCTTAGACTAACATACACAGTAAAGGAGAGCAAACTGGTTATATGAATATGGAAAAAAGAAGCAAAAGGAGAGAAATATTTGCAGGTAAAGCAATACAGCATAGAAAAGGAGAAAGACAGAGGAAGACAAGAGAGATTTTTAAAAAATAGGTCAAATCTTATCATACCTTGAATTGGAAAATATTATCATGTTCCTATATATTTCCTTATTCTCTTGCTTCATCTTTTTTTCCTATCTTGATTTTTCTTTAGGCTGATTTTGGCATTTCTCATAATCACATTTTGTGAACTATTTACTGCCCTTTTTGGAAACAGGATGGATATAAGTAATATTTTATAAGTTCCTAATAGAGTTCTTAATAAATTTGCCTTACTCTAGTCCAAAACAAAATTATAATGGAAAGCTTGTTTTTTCTTTTGTTTTTGTTTGTTTTAAATTTGTTTTTTTGCTGGCAGAGTAGCTCAAGCTAGCTTCCAATCTGTCTTCTTCTTGCTTCGGTCTGCTCAACTAATGGGATTATAAGATTGTGTAACCATGCCCAGCCAGAATAGGAGAGTTTTTTGTTTTGTTGTTGTTGCTTTAGTTATAATTACCTGTGCAAGTATGTGTCTGACTGTGGGTTACTGCATGTGAGTGCAGTGCCTGCAGAGGCAGAAGGCCATCGGATTCCCTGAAGTTGGAGGTGCCTGACGTAGGTGCTGTGAAACAAATGTGGGTACCTAGAACATGAAGTCTATGAACAATCTGAATGTTTACAACATAGCATAGTGGTTAAGAGCAGGGACTCAGATTTTTCACTGATATAATGGGGATAATAATATCACTACAATAGAAGAAACACTAAGCACTATTAGTTATTATTACTAATAGAATAGTATGTATCACAGGGTTGTTTCAGGGATTGAGTTTATATAAAAAATTTAGAATAGTTCCTTGCTTTATAGTAAATACTATACGTTATGATTACAAATTTGTCATTTTGGGGTCAAATTTATCCTGTATAAAATAGGTTCTATGCTGGCTGGTGGTGGTGCACGCCTTTAATCACAGCACTCAGGAGGCAGAGGCAGGCGGATCTCTGAGTTCAAGGCCATCCTAATGTAAAGAGTGAGTTCTAGGACAGCCAGGGATACACAAAGAAACTATGTCTCAAACAAAACAAAACAACACAAAATTTGGTTCTATTTTTGCCAAAACCAGTCTTATATTATCTGTAGCACTGATTACCATTAGAATAGAGGAGGGGTTAGAAAAAGAGGTAGAACTGTCCCTCTGAGAACACTTTTAAGAGTACTTTTTGGTTGTCCTTATAATGGGAAAAAAGATAACCCTGTTTCTAAGATACAATGGGGGAGGTTGATAGCAGCTGATCTTATTTTACATGGCTGTCTGGCTAGTAAGTCTACTAAACTTCCAGGTATGATGGTAAATGTGTACTTTTTTTACTCTGTAAGTTAACTACTGCTTCATATAGTTTTCCTTTTGGAGGGGGAGGGAGGGGAGACAGGATTTCTCTTTGTAGCCCTGGCTGTTCTGGAACTCCTTCTGTAGACCAGGCTGACCTTGAACTCACAGAGATCTACCTGCCTCTACTTCCCTGTTGGGACTAAAGGCTTGCTAGTTTTCCTGCTCTTAAACCTCCAATACCTTTGTCTGGAGTGATGGTGCATGCCATATCTCAGCATTTAAGAGGCAAAGTAGGTGGATTTCTGTTAGTTGGAGGCCAGCTAGGGCTGCCTAGTAAGATAGTAAAAAAGAAAAACAAAAAACAAAAAACTAAAAAAAAAAAATAAATAAAAAACAAGAAACTTCCATCACCTTACCCTGACTTGGATAATAAAGAGACAATCAGTAAAGAAATTTCTCTCCCACCACAGACCTTCTGCCCCGTTTGTTTTTATATCCACACAACCTGTCTTCGTCTCACTGTGTCCCGGTGTCTTTCACATCACACCAACTCCTCTACTTCTCTATAATTGCCTCTTGCAAACTATTACTGACTCTTATTTTTTTCTTCTGTTTCATAAAGAGTTTATTTTCCAGTTAACTGTATTGAATCTTCAATCTCAATTTCTCTCTATCTCTCTCTCTCCCTCAGATTGGGGTCTCACTACATAGTCCTGGCTGGCCTAGAACTTGCTTCTGCCTCCCAAGTTGTTTTTGGTTGGTTGGTTTGTTGTTCGTTTTTTGTTTGTTTGTTTGTTTGTTTGTTTTGAGACAGTATCTCATGCAGCTCAGGATGGCCTGGATCTTATTCAGTAACCTAGGACAACCTTAAACTTCTGATCCTAGTATCCCCAGGTGCTAGGAATAATCCTATAATAATAATGTATAATATTATTATATAATACTATATAATAATCCTATAAAGGTGTATATGCCCAGTGTATGCAGAGCTGAAAGTGACTTCAGGCACACTAGGCAGATACCCTACCAACTGAATTACATTTCCCATCCTAGAATCTTCAATTTCTTGAACACTTTAAGCAAAATACTTTAGGAATGACTGCTTTATGTGGTAATGTGTGAAATACATACCTGAGTTAAACCAGTAGCTGTTTTCAGAGAAGACTTTTTTAACAGTCTCACTTCTTTGTTTATATATCTCAGCATTCCACTAAGAGTACTAAAGTCATTACTCTCAGAACTATCATCTTCCAGGTTATATGGGAGAGGTTTAAATGAATCTGGATGCTTGAAAGCTAGGTCTTTATGACCACCTTCTAATGCCAAAGGCTGTTCTAATTGCATTTTCTTTAAGTCCTGTAGCAATTCTTCAGAGAGATCTTCATTGGTATGACTCTTGAAACTAAGGTCAGTGGCACTAACAGAGCGACGTAGTTTTCTGCATTTGAAAAATGATATCTGAGAATGTTTGGCAAACTTTGGATCTTGAATATCAGGCATAATTTCTGTTAGCGTTGTAAAGGAAGCTGGTAGAAACTTGAGGTCTTCTGTCTTTTCATGTCCAGAAATTTTGGCTTGCAATCTGGTTAATTCTGATTCCTGTAGAAAAATTGTATATAGTACAAGCTCAATATATTTCTGTTTAATAAACTACTTATAAAATCATAGACTCTTAGAAGTCATCTTTGTCAGTTTTTGTCTCAGTATGGAAACTTTTAAAATAAAAGTTCTTGAGAATTTTACAAGTGTTTTTCAAACCTTCTACTACTAAAGATAGCTGCATTTTGAGATTATGTATTTTCATTTGAAAATTGCTTCCAATATTCTAATGAATTTCATGAAAACTATATTTTCCATAGAGACCATTTTAATGTTAAAGATTTCAATCTTACACTTATAAGTTTATCTGTGAAAGTACAGAGGTGAACTTTTTTTTTAAAACCTGACTACTTTTAGGACTACTTATAGAATTTCTAGTGGGAAGTAAATACATATTGGTTATTGTCTTGGTCACTTTTCTACTGCTGTGACAAGGCAATTTATAGAAGAAAGCATTCAATGGGGGCTTAAATTTCAAAAGGTGAGTCCATCAGCATCATGGTGGGGAGTCAGACAGCAGGCAGGTAGGTATGGTATTGAAGCAGTAGTTGAGAGCTTACATCTCACCCACAAGCATGAGGCAAAGAAAGAGAGCTAAAAGGGAATGGTGAGGACTTTTGAAACCTCAGAGTCCAACTCCACTGACATATTTCCTCCAAAATGGCCACATCTCCTAATCCTTCCCAAACAGTTCCACCAACTAGGGACCAAGTGTTCAAACATATGAGCCTATGGCGTCCATTCTCATTCAAACCACTACATTCCACTTTCTGGCGCCCAAAGGCTTGTGGCCTTATCAAAATGCAAAAGTCCAACTTCAAAGTCCTCACAGTCTTCCACAATCTCAACACTGTTTCAAAGTTGAAAGTCTCTTCTGAAACTAAAGGCAATCTCTTAACTGCATTTCCTATAAAATCAAAAAGCAAATTATACTTCTAACATACAATGACATAGAATATACATAACCATTCCAAAAGGAAGGAATGAGGGCACAGTGAGGAAGTATTGGACCAAAGGAAGACCAACTCAACAGGGCAAACTCTAAATCCTGTCAAAAGGCTTAGAAAGTTCTATATTCTTCCAACTTTGCTGAGTGCAACATGATTCCCTCTTGTGGGCTGGTTCAACTCTCTGTCAACAGCTCTCCCTGGCAATCATTCCTACTGCTCTATTATCTCCAACATCTTGGTCTCCAACACAATCCAGGCTTCACTTTCACAGCTTTAAGCAATGGCCTTTCCCAGCCTCCATTCAAGGACTCCCCTGCCACATGCCTAGCCTCTGAGACTTTCCTTAACCATAGAGGCTTTCCTTAACCCCTTTATTCCTGTATTCTTCATGACTCTAAAGCCAGAACCATGTGGCTGAAGCTGTCAAGTTTGACTGCTTGCTTGGGATGTAACCTGGCTCCTTCCTTGAATTATATTTGCATAAGCTTTGATTTGTTATTGCTTTTTTGGAACAGATAATTCCTTAGCCCTTTTTATAAGTTGCAGGGTTAGTTGGGTGGGGGTCTCACCTCAGGGCACCACTCCCTTTATTTCATTTCATGATTCTTTCAGTACAAACTTTGGTTCCAACATTAAATTTCCTGTTCTTCTTTTCAAACTACATTTTATTTATTGCACCACTTGTTCTTGTCATTGTAGATCTGCATGAGAGTGATCACTAATAGCCAGAGTCAACATTTGACTATCTTGAAATCTCTGCCAACAAAATTAATGCCAAACTCTTCAATTTAGCTCCAGGTGGGTTTTTAAAAGAAGGGTAAAAAGGAGCCACATCCTTTGCCAAAATATCACAAGAACTGTCTCTAGCTGTGGTGGTTTGAAAGAAAATGGCCCTTATTGTTAGGACCCTGTACATGCACAGCTTGGGGTCTTGTGTCTTACATCAGCAGGCGCTGGCAACTAGGGTCATGCAATCTGCCCCTTAAAAAAGCTGGACTCAGTCCCTCACCCTCTGTCTGTGTGTTCTCTCTCTCTGCTCTGCTCCCTCCCCCCAGGCCTGGCTCCCCTCTTTCTCCCCCCCCCCTTTCCCTTCTAATAAAGCTCTAAAAAGTACCACTGGGTTCTGCCATGGCCTGTGACTTGCCATGGCCCGTGACTTTTCTGCGGGTAACCAGCGCCGTTTATCATAACCATCACTCATGAGGAATGGCACTATTAGGAGGTGTGGCTTTGTTGGAGGAAATGTGTGACTGTGGGGCAGGCTTTGAGGTTACCTATGCTCAAGCTATGCCCAGTATGACACATAGTTGCTTCTGCTGCCTGCAGATCAAGATGTAGAACCCTCAGCTCCTTCTCCAGACCATGTCTGCCTGCATGCTGCCATTATGATAATGAACTAAACTGCTGTGGGATGTTCTGTATGTCCTGTGGGAGCCCGTTCTCGGTTCCTCGTGGCTTTATCTAGCAGATCCACATAGAGGATGATTAGGACCACGGGTCTGAGTGCAGGTGTCTGAGATGGTCTGCACTTGGCTGTGCTGGGGGATGGTCTGTATGTTAAATTGCTCTGATTGGTCAATAAATAAAACACTGATTGGCCTGTGGCTAGGCAGGAAGTATAGGCGGGACTAACAGAGAGGAGAAATAAAAGAACAGGAAGGCAGAAGGAGACTGCTTGGAGCCGCTGCCAGGACAAGGAAGATGTAAAGTACCGGTAAGCCACAAGCCACGTGGCAAGGTATAGATTTATGGAAATGGATTAATTTAAGATATAAGAACAGTTAGCAAGAAGCCTGCCACAGCCATACAGTTTGTAAGCAAAATAAAGTCTCTGTGTTTACTTGGTTGGGTCTGAGCGGCTGTGGGACTGGCGGGTGACAAAGATTTGTCCTGATTGTGGGCAAGGCAGGAAAACTCTAGCTACACTAAACCTCTGAACAGTAAGCTAACCCCAATGAAATGTTTTCCTTTTTAAGAGTTGCCATGGTTGTAGTGTATCTTCACAGCAATAGAAACCATAACTAAGACACTAGTCCAATTGCTAATGTTGTTTTCCTTTGAAATCTCTTAAGCTGGACCTCCATAGTCTGTCCACACTGCACTCAGCACTACTGTCTTTCAAGTTCATACTAGGGTGGTTCATTAAACTCTGCTTATAATGCTCAACCACTTTTCTAGTTCAAAGTCCCAAAACCTTCAACATTCCTCAAAAACAAACCAAAATTAAAAACAGCGTTGTTAGACCTGTCACAGCAATAGCACACTCTCTGGCATCATCTTCTGCTTTATTTACCTTTCTTCTGTTGTGGCAAAATCCCATGACCAAGGCAATTATAAAAGAAAGCCTTTAGTTGGAGCTTACAGTTTCAGAGGGTGAGTCTATGACAATTATGGTGGAGAGCATGGCAGCAGATAGACATACTGCTGAAAATGTACATCCCGATCAACAAGGAGCAGGCAGAGAGAAAAATCTACCTGGGAATGGCCTGGGATTTTGAAACCTCAAAGCTACCACCAGTGATACACCTCCACCAGGGCCACACTCTCTAATCCTTCCCAAACAGTTCCATAAACTGGGGACCAAGTATTTAAATATGAACCTAAGGGGGCCATCCTCATTCAAACTACCACAGTTAATATGTGTTTATGTTCCTATTACAAGAAAGCTTTCCTAAACTAGATTTTAGAAAAGAAACTAAGATAAGCACTAAAAACCCATAAGACTTAAAAACATAAAGAATTTTTTTTTTTAAGAGAGAGAGACAGTGTGTGTGTGTTATGGTACCTAACCCAATCTGGCCTCAAACTTTGGTTTGACTCTCCTCCTCAGCCCTTAGTATGATGGGATTATAGACATGCACCATTATACCTGGTTGTAATTTCAATTTTGAAAGAGAAATAATATAAGTAAAGTAGTCTCTTATTTGCATGTATTTTCCTCTTCTTTTTGGATAACTGATAAGGATAACTGTTCACAATGAAATGCACTATGCGGAATAACATTAAGCATAATTGAATTTTTTCTTAGGATCAAATGTCAGTGTAAACATTATAGTGTGCTATAATATACTTATATCTTTAGGGCTCTAAGAAAGTTATCTTAGCTTTGTACTTGTTCCAGTTGCCCTCAAATACTAGAATACTAATTCAAGCACTATAACAACTGGAATGGAAAAATCAACTTGCCTCAAAGTGAGTCATTTCCCTCACTTCTAATTTTGTTCTCTGTCACTGCCTGATGTTCTCAATGGAACTGCTTTCTACTCTGCAGCTACTGGGATTTTTGCTTTTGTTTGTTTTTAGCCTTTGAGATGTTAGCTTTAAACTCACTATGTAGCCACCAACCATGACCTTGAATTCCTGAGCCTCATGTCTCCACCTTCCAAGTGCTGGGATTATAGGTATATACTAGTTCATCTGGTTTTATGCAGTGCTCGGGATCGAAATCAGGGCTTTGTGCATGCTGGACACACACTCTACCAACTGAGATGCATTCCCAGAACTATTTACACCTACTTCTAATTGCTATGTTACATCTTCTAAGCTCTTAGATTATTAGCCTTTATTCTTTTTGTTCTTGTTAGTTAAGACATTAGAGCTAGCTAAGGTTGACTTTGAGAGGTGTGTCAATAGTGAAAGAAATTCTGTTTTAAAACTAGTATCACTCTACATTAGCTACATTCATTAATCACAATACACCTCCTAAGATTTCTTTATCCATGGCTTATTTAAGAACTGCTACTATTTAGATGGCTGGAAAGATGGCTCAGCAGATAAGAACACTTGCTGTTCTTGCAAAGGAACTGGCTTTGGTTTGTAGTACCCACATGAAGGCTAACAACAATTCTTAACTCCAGTTCTAGGGAATCTGTTTCTGTCTTCAGGCCTCTGTAAGCACTACATGCACATGGTGCACATACAGATATGCAGGCAAAACACTCATATACAAAAGATAACAATAATTTTTGGTTTGTTTTTCGAGACAGTGTTTCTCTGTGTAGCCCTGGCTGTCCTGGAACACACTCTGTAGACACGTAGACACGTAGACACACATACACACACACACACACACACACACACACACACACACACACACACACTCTGTAGACACGTAGACACGTAGACACACATACACACACACACACACACACACACACACACACACACACACAAATGCTACCATTTAATCAATATTTTGACAATTCCATAAATAGCCAAACTTAAAATGTGAATGATTGCCACAAGTGATCAAATTGTACTGTTCTCATGGACAATCTCCAGTGAATAAGCAAAATAATTACTATAACTAGGGATACAATGTAGAATATTTTGATTTAAAAAAAGATTTATTTATTATATATACAGTGTTCTGCCTTTATGCCATATATATGCATGTATGCCTGCACACCAGAAGAGGGCACCAGATCCCACAACAGATGGTTATGAGCCACCATGTGTTTGCTGGGAATTGAACTCAGGACCTTTGAAAGAGAAGCCAGTGCTCTAATTGCTGAGTCATCTCTCTAGCCCCAAATATTTTAATTTTTGAAGGATTTTTTTTTTAACAATGAAGATCTGTAATTTTGTGTAAATTTTATAAACTCCCAGAACACTTGAGAAAAAAAAAGTGCCTTGACCAGGGAGGGGTCCAACCTAGGACTTCATACATGCCGGTCAAGTGTTCTATCACTGAGCAGCAACCCGCAGCAGTAGGAATATCATCTTAGTAAAAGCACTAATACTATGCTCATTCTTTTTTCTGTCCGTCTGTTTTTCAAGACAGGGTTTCTCTGGGTAGCCTGGGCTGTCCTGAAACTCGATCTGTACAGTAGGCTGGCCTTGAACTCAAGAGATTCACCTGATTGCCTCCTGAATGCTGGGATTAAAGGCAGGCACCACCACTGTCTGGCCAGTGTGTTCATTCTTAACAAACGCATGCATACACAGTGTTTAGCCTAAACATTTTATTAATGCAGAGGACTGACTCCAGAGCATCCTGCATGGTAAGCAGAGATTTTTCCACTAAGCTGTATTGCCAGGTCCTAAGTATAATTTTAGATTATGTCTATCATATGTACCTAGTACTATAAATATAAACTGTATTATAAAAGAAGGATGAGTTACTTAGCTAAGTACAAAACTAGAAATATATATATATATATGGTATTAGTTGATTTTATTTCTTTTCAATAACCTATTTTGCTACCGCTCTATTTTTCTTTTGTAAAGGGCTTCAATGAATATTTAAGCATCCATAATGTTAATTTCAAACTCCACACAAATTGCCATAATCAAAACAGATGAACAGACAGCCTAAGCTATTTTAAAAGCATCTATATTTAAACCCAGTTTTAAAAAATTCTGAATATATTCTTATATTTTTACTTATAATTTTCAAAGGAACTTTACTGAACTGATTTTGAAAAATGCTTCAACTTTTTTTTAAGGCACATCAGGTATAAAACCCACTATAGTAAATGTTATAAATGGAAGCATTTATATTTAAACATGTAAATTATTCTGTGGTAATATCATTTATATCGTATTAATATCTTGTATTTGTCTTCTAAACAAGATGTACTTTGTTTCAAGTCAATAATTGATCATGCAGACCCTCTATAAATGGGAACAAGAAAAATAAATCATTTATTTCACAAATATTATTTCATTACTTTTATATGTTTACTTACTTTAATAAGTAATGCTTCATTTGCAGCTTCAATGACTTCATTTCTGTCTTGAACTTGTTGATGCAAATTGCTTACAGTATCCTGAGCTTCTTCTAATTCAAGTTTTGCTTTCTCTAGTTGTTCATTTAGTTGTTGAACAGAAGTCTTCTGAGAGTCAGCAGAAATTTTCCACTTTGTATGGTTTTCTTGATGTGAAATCATCTTTACAGTCCCAAAATTGTAAAAAGAAAGCAGGGTGGAGTTGTTTTCAACATTTTAATACTTGCTACTATTATTTTTCCTTAAGAGATCAAATTTATAGCTATAAACATCTGATTTCACACTAAATACAATATTCAAGGAAAAAAAGAACATAGTCTTACATTCACTTAACCATTAACCATATACCATAATTGGATTCTGATTTATATAAATAAACTATAAAGATTTTTTTTAGACAACTGGAGAAATCTGAATAATTACTGGACATTTGATATAAAGAAAATACTCCCATAGTTGGGTGTGGTGGCACATGTCTTTAATCCCAGCACTCCAGAGGCAGAGGCAGTTGGATTTCTTTGAGTTCTAGGATAGCCAGAACTACATAGTTGAGTTTCAGGAAATCCAGGGATTATAGAGAGAGACTCTGTCTCAAAAAACAACTAAAACCGGGGCTGGAGAGATGGCTCAGCAGTTAAAAGCACTGACTGCTCTTCCAGAGGACTCGGGTTCAATTCCCAGCGCCCACATGGCAGCTCACAACTGCCTCTAACTCCAAGATCTGGCACCCTCACACAGACATACATGCAGGTGAAATAACAATGCAAATGAAATAAAAGTAAATAAATTATTAAAAAAAAAAAACAACTAAAACCAAACCAAACCAACCCAACACAAATCGAGGGAGGGAGAGAGGGAGGGAGGGAGGGAGGGAGGGAGGGAGGGAGGGAGGAAGGGAAGGAAGGAAGGAAGGAAGGAAGGAAGGAAGGAAGGAAGGAAGGAAGGAAGGAGAAAGAAAATACTCGAGAGAGTGGGACATCTGTGGCTTCAGATCATAATGTTGGTGGTGTTGACCAGCAGGGAGCAAATTAAAAATGGATGAGGTTGAGAACAGCAAGAAGATTTTTGTTCAGAAGTGTGTCCAGGGCTATACTGTGGAAAAGGAAGGCAAGAATAGGACTGGACCAAATCTCCATGAGCTGCTTGAGAAAAAGGTGGGTCAGGCCATCTAGTGCCAACAAGGTATTGCCCGAGGAAAGGATACTGGAGAAGGATTTGGAAAAACCCAAAAAGTTTATCTGTGGAACAAAGTGACTTTCTCCAGAATCAAGAAGAGTGTGCTGGCTAGTTTTATGCCAACTTGACCCAAGCTAGACTCACTGCAGAAGAGGGAGCCTCAATTAAGAAAATGCCTTCATATGATTGGGCTATATATAGAAAAGTCTGTATTTTCTTTTCTTTCTTTCTTTTTTTTCTTTTCTTTCTTTTTTTTTTTTTTTGGTTTTTAGAGACAAGGTTTTTCAGTGTAGCCCTGGCTGTCCTGGAACTCACTCTGTAGACCAGGCTGGCCTCAAACTCAGAGATCCACCAGCCTCTGCCTCCAGAGTGCTGGGATTAAAGGCTTGCATCACCACTGCCAGGCTTGTAGGGTATTTTAATTAGCAGTTGATATGGGAGGGTCCAGCCCATTGTGGGTGGGGCCACCCCTGGGTTCAGACAAGCTCTGGGAACAAGTCAGTAAGCTACACCCCTCCATGTCCTCTGCATCAGCTCCTGCCCCTAGGCTCCTGCACTGTTTGAGTTCCTGTCCTGACTTCCTTTGATGATGAACAGTGATGTGGAAGTGTAAGCCAAATAAATGCTTTTCCCTCCATCTTGCTTTTGTTCATCGTGTTTCATCATGGCAATAGTAACCCTCACTAAGAAAGGGAGAAAGGGCAGACCTAACGTTTGTCTTAAAAGGCTACTAATGAGTAATTGCCACTGCCCTATGCATTACAAAACAAATTTCTCATGGCTTTTAATATGTAGCATATTTAATTCATAAACCAAAATTAAATCATGAATACTAACAGAGTATTTTTGTTATAGGATATTTGGTCACACTGTGAACCCTGAGATAGCATTATTTACTGGAAAAACCTTTTTCTTGTTGTGGTGTGGCTCAGCCCTAGCACACATCTTTAATCCAAGAGCTTTCTGCTTGAATACTGTAAACAGGATTAAATAAAGTCAACCGTAGGTCAAGAGGAGGAGCAAGTAACCAGCTGGCAGAAAGTGAACATAGGATTATTAAGAAAAAACCATAAAGAGTAAGAAGGAATCAAGAGGACAGATAGAGAGACGCACAGGAAGTAGAAGGGAGGACATTTAGTTTAAAGGGGTGGTTGGAGATGGCAGGGAAGGAGAGGGCTTATGGAACACCAGTGGAGGAGGAAGGTCAGCTGGGTGCTTTCCCTGCCTCACTGAGCTAGCAGGCTCTCACCCCAGCACCTGGCTCCTGAGTCTTTATTGGTAAAAATCAAACAAATGAAAACTTGTTAAAAAACAACATATTTTTGTTGGACAGTCCTGATATAAGTAAAATAGGCTTGTAGTAAAGTGCATATGATCTTTTAAAAAAACAAAACAGCTTCTGCTCCATAAATGCTATTGTTGCAGGAATCTTTCTGGAATAAGCACTCTGATTCTAGTGAGAGTGGAAGGGAGGAGATGACACTGGTGGACAAGGCAGGACAGCTCCTGAAGTGCCTTGGCTCTGGGCCTAGGGTTGCATCTCATTTTATATCTGACACCAGAAGGTGGGGTGGACAAGCAAGTAGGAGTTTACAGAAACATTCATGGCAGTCAGCAGGTTGTTAAGGGCAATGACTCATTGTTTCAGCTACTTCTCCAGGTAATTATGTTCCAGGTAACAAGTAAATCATGCTTGGCAAATAGGTAATATAAGCAGTGATTTAAGTAAATCACTAAATAAATCAGTATCTAATAATTCATCTTTTTTACCTTATTATACTTCATGATCACTGCTTTCTATTTCTTAAGATAGGATTGGACTTTATTAATCTTCGCTTTTATCCAAAGATGGGGGATGTCACCTCAAAGTCCATACTTAATTTATATTACACTTAAGTTTATATAACTGGTTACATAAATATATTTAAACACTGGGAACATCTCTTTACTGCCTCAGAACCAAGCAGAACACTCACAGTCTTCTCTGGCCTGGTACAGGCAATATGGCTGAACATCAGGAAACAACTATCTGCTTTTGAAAAACGCCAATTGGAATTTCCTATGGACTGAAAGCAGTGGTTTATGTATAATATTACATAAAGAGTATTTAACACTTAACAAAAAAAAAAGCGTTCTCAATTTTGTGATGTGAAAATACCACTGCAGTTTATTAGAACTTTTTTTTTTCAAATAGCCCTTCAATTAGAAGTAATTAATAAACTGGGAGCTGGTGGCACACGTCTGTAATCTCAGCACTCAGGAGGCAGAGGCAGGTGAATCTCTGCGAATTTGAGGCCAGCCTGGTCTACAAAGCGAGTTCCAGGACAGCCAGGACTGTTCCACAGAGAAACCCTGTCTCAAAAATAAAAAAATTTAAAAAAAAGAAATAATAGTTCAATTGATAAACTATTGATACATGGATTTAGTTATCAAAATAGTATATGATTGGGAGGATGGTAGGAAAGTGAGTGAGGGTAGAGACATATTGACCATACTTCCAAAAATGCCTAAAATTATCTGAGTTTTATGTCTAGTGTCCTGGTATGATTACTACCAACGTTCTTTTTCATACCCCAAAGTACTCCCTTTAAATAAAAGAAACAGTAAGTGATTTGTCACAGTTGATAAATGAGTAACATATATGGAGATTTATTCTATTTCTATTATTCCATCCATTTTAATGTTTAAATTTTTTCTGTAATATACTTAATTAAGTACTTAATATAAAATAACAAAAATCATTCTCACTCCACAATAATTTTGCAATTATTAAATGATTTTTCTGATGAATCTGAAACCTAAATTTTGGGTTGGCCAAACATTTTTTTAAAGAAAGGAAAAAAATTGTTAAAATTAGTAATTCCTAGAGCTGGTGAGATGCCTCAGTAGTTAAGAGCACTGGCTCTTCCAGAGGACTAGGGTTCATTTCTAACACCAGTTTCAGGGTAAGCAACATCCTCTTCTGGCCCCCTCAGAGACTTCACACCCATAAATACATTCAGGCAAAAGACTCATACACATAAAATTAAAAATAAAACTGGCAATTCCTTTTAAAACGATTACTGCAATAGTATATCTACCCTTTCCTGAACAGAAATGAAGAATGGGGTGGATTGGGGGATTGGAGGTGGGAACAGAGAGGTGGGGGGTGGGACTGGGAGAAAAAGAGGGAGTAGAAACTGCAGCCAGGATGTAAAATAAATAAGTCAATAATAGCATATCTTCTCATTTTATACATATTTACTTATTTATTAGGGTTTCTTGAGACATGATCTCATGTAGCCCAAACTGGCCTCAAGCCCTTGTTATGTAGCCAAGGATGACCTTGAACTTCTGTTTCTCTCAAATGCTGGGACTACAGGAATGTATAAGTGTGCCTGGTCTGGCCCTCTCATTTTATATAGAAACAACACATACACCTTAAAACTAAATCTTTGTTAACAATCAAATAGAAAAAATATTTTATACAAATTATATATATTTGTCATACTTAAAATTATTATCCCCACAGACTAAAAAACACTAAATTTTATTTTTAACTCGTGTGTGTGTGTGTGTGTGTGTGTAGGTAAATAGGTTAGCAAATGCTTGCAAAAGCTAGAGGCATCAGATCTGGAGGCACCAGAGTTACTGGTGGGTGTGAGCCAATGATACAGGTACTGAGAATCAAAGGTCAATTAGGTTCTTAATTGCTGAGTCATATCTCCAACCCTGAATTTCATTTTATTTTTTATTTTTATGTGTACGAGTATTTTGCTACATGTATGCCTGCCCGTGGGTCAGAAGATGGTGTCACATCACCTTGGAACTAGAGTTGTAGACATTGGTGAGCTGCTATTTGAGTGCTGGGAAACGAACCTGGATCCTCTGCAAGAGAAGCATTTCTAGCTGAGTCATAGCTCCAGCCCCTGGAACTATTTTTTTAAATAATTTTTATGAATTATCTGCTTATAATTAACTTTAGGTAATTTATAAAATTAATGGCTTAAAGTGGATAACTACAGACAACAGATTATAGCATCTGAGCAGTAAGTGGCAAATACCTGAAATGGACTAATGTTGCCTCTGATGATAAAGGGTTACAAATAGTATAAGAAGTGTATTCTTAAACAGCTTGAAACTGTGTATCATTTTGCAGGCACTAAGTTTTTATAGAGATCTGAATCTAAATGTACTTAATAAGACATAAGTTACAAGTGCCCCTGTCCCTACCCCAAAGCCTCACAAAAGCTGGGTATGGTGGCGCACATCTTTAATCTAGCACCCAGGAGGCAGAGGCAGGCAAATCTGTCAGTTCAAGGCCAGCCTGTTCTACATAGTGAGTTCCAGGATAGCCAGCGCTACATAATGAGACACTGTTTCAAGGAAAAAAGAAAAGTTTAATACAAATGCATTTGTAGTCTTTGTTTTACAGAAAAATGCTTTCTAAGCACCAAACTCAATAAATATTAAGAAATGAAAGATTTTGGGTAATATTTACAAATGTTTTAAAAAATAAAAAATATAAGGGCTGGAGAGATGGCTCAGAGGTTAAGAGCACTGACTACTCTTCCAGAGATCCTGAGTTCAATTCCCAGCAACCACATGGTGGCTCACAACCATCTGTAATGAAATCTGGTGCCCTCTTCTGGCCTGCAGTCATACATGCTGTATACATAATAAATACATAAATCTTAAAAAAAAATATTTTAATTAATAATACTGTTCATTTTTATAAAGGTTCAGAACATATTGATAAAATGATTCTAGTACTGCTTCTCTAACTTACTATCAGACCAGAGGTTAGAAATTACAAAGTACTTTAGAGTATTTTCACATCACATAAAATAGTTTATGTCTATAATTATTTCGTTTGTTTTCCACAAGTTCTACAGTCAATAATGATAAGTCAGACTCTAATATAAGAACTTCACATATAGTAATTAATTTATTCCTTATGACAGTCCTATGAGATAGCTCTTGTCATTATACACATCTTGCAGAGGTTAAATAAGGAGAGGTTATCCATGGTCATACAGCTATCAAACAGGACTTAGATTCAGGATGTCTGCCTCAAGAACTAGACCTCTTACATCTAGAGCACAATAGCTTTTTAAGTGAAAGGATAGTAAGTGCAAGGTATGTATTTAGCCTAAAATGAAGATCACAATATATTAATTCACAATGAGCATTTCAAGAACTAGCCTCATAGTTCCATCCTAGTAGGTCAGTTCACTTTAGTAGGGCTACTGACACGGATTATATTTCTCTTTACCTCCATATGATAAGCCTCTTTGAGAGACTGCACTTCTGAGGATAATTTCTTTATCTCCGCTTGCATTCTTGCTTCTAAATGGGCTTCGCGTACTTGAGAAGCCCCTAGTTCTTCAGCCAAACGATTTCCATGAGCTTCCTTAAAAATGACATGTTGAATCAAAGTTATATAGGTAGCTGATTTGGTTTATTATAACTAAATGAATTCAGTGCCTTAGTGGAAACAAGCTAGTCTTTATGTAAATACATGTGCCAAGCTAGCTTTTTTAAGAAAAAGATTTTATTTAATGTATGAGTGCTCTATGGACTTTATGCCAGAAGAGGGCACGAGATCTCACTTATAGATGGCTGTGAGCCACCATGTGGTTGCTAGGAACTGAACTCAGGACCTCTGGAAGAGCAGCCATCTCTCTGAGCCGTCTCTCCAGCCCACCAACCAAACTTTAAAATATAGACATTTTAGAGAAGACCAAAAGAAGCCATTAGTATATTATTTGCTACATGAGTTCACTAGCCAATACTTTCTATGAAACAAAGACCCCAAAAATAATAACTTCAGCAAATAACTATCTCCATTTGGCAGATAACAGTCTGCTCTCAGGTGTTCCTGTGCATTTTTTTCACCATATGGATTATCTGCTTTTTATAAGAATAATCTAAGTCTCAGGAAGTGGCTGGGGTCTCAGGCAGATGGGCATGGGGTAAAATAACTTACATTTTTTAATGTTTTAAAAATTTAAAGGTTAGTATAGCATTTGCCTCAAATGTGCAAATATGATGTTTCTTGACTACTGTTAAGTAAGTTATGGCAGGACTGAACAACAGAACATGTATTTAATACCAGCATGAATTATAGCAAAAATGCTTAGCGTCATGTGAGTAGAATATAATATAATATAATGTGTTGTATTACTATTATATTTAGTAAAAAATTTTTAGATTATGAATTACTATGTACAGAATATACAAAATATTTAATGACAATGATCTCTAGGTATTGGGATAATGATCATTTTAACATTTTAAGCTATCTTTAAATTGTTTTCTACAATAAACAAATATTGGTTTTTTGTTTTTTTGTTTTCCGAGACAGGGTTTCTCTGTGTAGCTTTGCACCTTTCCTGGAACTCACTTTGGAGACCAGGCTGGCCTCGAACTCACAGAGATCCGCCTGCCTCTGCCTCCCGAGTGCTGGAATTAAAGGCATGAGCCACCACCGCCCAGCCGGCTTTTTTTTTTAATAGAAAAGAAAAAAAAAAGAATAATCTGCACTCTTCTTTAAATCTCTAGACATGTTTTGGCCTGTATATGCACAGCTTGTGTGCCTGGTACCCATGGGGGCAGAAGAAGAGCTATCCCCTGGAGCTGGAGCTACAGATCGTTGTTAGACAGATAGGTGTTAGCCACCATGTAGATGCTGGGAATTGAAGCTGGGTCCTCTGAAGAGCAACCAGGCAGCGAGTGCTCTGGACTGCTGAGCCATCTCTCCAGCCCTGATATGCATTTTTATCCAAACCTACTTGTGTTAATTAGTGCAAGTTGTGTTTGTGACTTTAGTAACAAAATTTTATTACATGTAGTAGTGCCCCGTGGAGTGAAAGAGGTTTTGTTTTTTGTTGTTTTATTCTCTGCAGTTTCAGCAACCTGAAGTCAACAACAGTCCAAAGATAATAAATATGAAATTACAGAAATAAATAATTTATAGGTTGAAAATTGTGAACTGTTCTAAACAACCTGATGACCATGAACCATCTGCTTGTCCAGCATAGCTACACTGTTTTCTACCTGCTCGTTTACTGGTTATCATGTTATCATAATACCTGTGTTCCAGGAGCCCTCATTTGATTTAGTACTGGCCCAGAAGTGCCTATCTCAAATAGTACAGTATTTCAGTAGGTTTCAGTAACATCTGTAGTTTCATACATCTACTAAGGGTCTTTGAAATGTACATCCATCATGAATAAGGGGAAACATTGATGAAATATGTATGGAAATATTTTAAAGTAAGAGCTAAGTTAAAAGTTTGAAACAACTCAACAAGAGTTACAAACATCTGCTACCCATTTAGAACCAGTCAAAACTGTTACCAACTACTTGGAAGCAACACACACATTCCCCCAACAACAAGAACAGATATTCTATACTTTTAAGTCTCCCTCTACTTGAAAGAAACTAAAATAACTACAGAGAATGGAATATGAATATGGCTTATGTAAACAGACTAAATAAAATTCAAATCAGATTATTCATAAAAAGAATCAATGTTTGACCCAAACCAAAAGATAAATATGAATCTATATTTAGCTTAGGATTAAATTATAATATTATAAAACTTTCAATTTAAGTAACCTCTCATTTAAACTTATTTTGAGAAGTGCGTTTAGCTTATCAAATAAAACAAATTATACTAAACTCAGAAATTACCAACAAAGAATAGAAATTAGATACAAGTAGACATCTTCCCTTTTTTTTTTTTTTTTTTGGTTTTTCGAGACAGGGTTTCTCTGCGTAGCTTTTGCGCCTTTCCTGGAGCTCACTTGGTAGCCCAGGCTAGCCTCGAACTCGCAGAGATCCGCCTGGCTCTGCCTCCCGAGTACTGGGATTAAAGGCGTGCACCACCACCGCCGGCTGACACCTTCCCATTTTTATGTAAACACTCAGATACCTGTTATATCACTAATAAAATTTCCTATATATTCTTAGTTGCTCTAATAATCCAGAAATGTGAATAAAAATATAACTAAGCCTAACAAAAACTAAAGGTAAAAATGTTTTAAATATATTCCTATGATGAATTACTAAGCATTAAGAGAAAGCAGAAATCTTACAAGAATTTCCAGAATAAAAATAAACATTTAACTCAAGGTCTAATTATTCAACCAAGTCTATCAATCTAAATACTCTTTAAATGAGTTGCTAACTTTTAAAGAAATAAAATTTTTGTTAGTACTCTTGATTTTTAATATACTTTACCATCGCAGAGCATCTGAACTGAGGTTTTTGTAACACTTAACAATTTTGACAGTTTTTACTTAGAAGATGACTCAAACACTTGAAAATCTAAAAGCGCTAAATAACTCAACTTATTGAGAACTAGTATAGCCAGATTTCATTTATGAAGGGTTTTTATTATAAAATATTATATTACAAAGAATTTAAAACCTAAGTATAATAAGTTAAATTTTTTCTTTAAAAAACTGTGGTAATATGTACATAACATAAAATTAAAAATTCTTCAGTAATATGAAATTATTTAAAATAGGATTACCTTTTCTTTAGAGAGTTGCTTTATATCCTCCAGTTCACTAGAGAGTCTCTCTACCTCTCTCTGTGCTTGGACTTCTTGGCGACGAGCCTCCACCAGTTCAGAACGAGAGTTCTGCATTTGCTCCTGGGTTAGCCTTAATTCTTGCCCCAAATCAATGACCTCCTTGTACTGGGTAGCAATGTACTCTTCCTGTTCTTTTATAACCTGAAAAGCATAAGATATTTGTGTGTTTCAAAATGAATATATAGTTATAAAGTATATAGGTACAATTTGCTTCCTTGTTTTCATAGGAGAATTTCCCTACAATTATATCTTTATAAAAGATACAATAAAACCAGCATCTCCCACTATAGTATTTTTTAAAGCCTTAATGATAATAAAATGACAAAACTATAACAAACTGGGAATGTTTCTCACCCTAGGGATTAAACCCAGAGCCTCAACATGCTGACCAAGTGCTCTGACACCCACACATCCTCAGCCCCTTTTATTTTTTAATTTTATTTGTTTTTCGAGACAGAGTTTCTTTAAGTAACAGCCCTGGCTGTCCTGGAACTCACTCTGTAGACCAGGCTAGACTCAAACTCAGAGATCCACCAGCCTCCTCCAGAGTTCTAGGATTAAAGGGGTGCGCCACCACGCCTGGCCTCCAGCCACATTTAAAAACTGCATTTTGAAAGGTTTCTCAGACTGGTCTCAGACTTCTGGTCTTCCGTCTCACCATTCTGGGTGGCTAGAATAATGGGCATGTACTTTGACAGCAAGAACTTTATTTACTTATCTATCTTAGTTGGGGGCCTTGCTACCTTGCCCAGGTTTGCCTAGAAAGACACTGAGTAGTCTCGGCTAACCTTCAACTTGAGATCCTCCTTCCTGAACCTCCAGAATGCTGAGATTAGAGATATATACCACCACTCTAACTGAAATATTCTACACGACTTTAATGCACACAAGTTTTATAACCTTTTATCATAATGCATGTACCATTTACGAAACAGTATCAAATACTAAGACCAGAAACAAACAAACAAACAAACAACCGTAACATCTGATGATCTAAATTAATTAGGCTATACAGTGAGTCCCTGTCTCACAAAACAAGGTGAGAGGAGGGGAGTTTGTAGCTCATTTAGTAGAGCTTGACTAACATTCCCAAAACTCTTGGGTTCTCACCTCAGCACCATATAAAACCAAGTATGGTAGCACACAATGTAATCCCAGGACTTGTGGGAAGAGGAGGAAATCAGAAGAGAGTTTAAAGTCATCTGCTACACAGGGAGTTCAAAACTAGTCTGAGCTACATAAGACCCTGTCTTAAAAATCAAAACAAAAACAAGTAGATGGCTCCTGAAAAATGACCTCTTGAGGAATACTACCTAAGATCATCTTCAAGCCTACACAAACATGAGTGCATACTCCTATAATAGATAGATGGATAGATAGACGGATAGATAGATAGATAGATAGACAGATAGATAGACAGATAGATATGATAGATGGATAGATAGATATGATAGATGAATAGATAGGTAGATGATAGATAGATAGATAGATAGATAGATAGATAGATAGATAGATAGATAGATAGATATTGGCATGGAATATAGAATTAAAATTCACAATTAATCTACACAGCTGGCTGTAGATTCTCTATGAAGGTGAACGTTGTCACTGCAGCTATTATTCCTTCTGAAATGTTATTAATCATTTAAATTCCTAGTAAACAACAGGTTAAGTTTTTATCTGGAAACCCAAAATCTAAAATATTCCCCACGACCCCCCCAAAAAAACTTTGTATTAATTTGACTGAGATAGAAAATTCCACACTATGAAACTTTTTGATAAACAAGCTTATTAAAATAATCTATAAATTTTTTAAATATGAGATATATATGGTAAATATGAAACATGTATGCATTCAGATTTGAGCAATTTTGAAGATGTAAATACTCCAAAATCCAAAGAAACTCAAACTAAAAAACAATTCTAACTAAAAATCTTTTGGATCAGGGAAGCAAAGTCAGTTCTAATTCAGCACAATGAGGCAGGTTTGACAGAGGTAATGACACTTGACTTCAAGGAAGAAAATGGAAAAAAGCCAGTACTAATTACTAGGGTCCTAGTATCTGGCATTTAGGCCCAGGGTATAAATGAATATAATTAGCTATGCAAATAATTTTAGTCATTCACTGTTAGAAAACCAACATGACTGGGCCATTAATCATTTCTACCACACTGTTGCCCAAACTTGCTCTTAGAGACTCTGCTTCACTTATGTTTATAATTAACTCAATAAATAATAACTCATGCTTAGTACATGATAATATACAGCTAGGGGTGGTCAGGAAACAGGAATGAAAAAGGAGACAAAGTGCCTTCTCTAACACAGTTTATATTCTATAGGGAGAGATATAAGCAACCAAACACAATAGTTATTGCTGAAATTCCAAAGTTTTTGACAATGAGAAAGTTATGTCCATTACAGCTCACAGAAACAAATTCACTTTTTAAAAAGACAAGGATGTTGAATAGATTCAACCACAATACACATTAAACTGATAACAAGTCATCAATTTAACTATGTTCCTCTGGTAACATAGTGCTCTTGGCTGAAATAATACTCAGTTTTCATTTGTCAGTTTCTGGGTGAAATTCCTCAAGTCCCTGTAACTTATTAGTATCTATATCTTCAATTCTAATGCACAGTATATTTACATATTAAACATTTTTTGATAAAAAGCATATACTATGGATTTACTATGTAAAATATAACATAGCAAAGTTAGGGAACACAAAGCAATATAAGACAGTGAGTGTCCTTGTCTACACCAAAACCAGCATAATACTTTTAAAGGTCAAAAGAACTAACAGTATCTGGCACAAATAATTATTTTTTAAAAACTGAGAGCACAGTTTCTGTTTTTTTTTTTTTTTTTTTGGTTTTTCGAGACAGGGTTTCTCTGTGTAGCTTTGCACCTTTCCTGGGACTCACTTGGTAGCCCAGGCTGGCCTCGAACTCACAGAGATCCGCCTGGCTCTGCCTCCCGAGTGCTGAGATTAAAGGCGTGCGCCACCACCGCCCGGCTCAGTTTCTGTATTTTAAAACCAAGGTGTTAAAATAAATAGAACCAGGGTGCTGGGGGATGTCATTCTGTATGCTGTGAATATATGTTGTTCCCATTAGTTAATAAATAAGCTGCTCTGGCCTATGGCAAGGCAGATTGGATGCAGGCAGGAAAGGAGAGAGACAAGAAAGAGAAAGGAGGAGTGTGAAGAGACGCCAGCACCACCAGGAGAAGCAAGATGTAAAAGTACCAGTAAGCCACAGCCATGTGGCAACTTATAGATGAATAGAAACAAGTAATAAGAGCTAGCTAGCAAGAAGCCTGTCATAGGCCATACAGTTTGTAAATAATATAAGTCTCTCTGTGTGTTTACTTGGGGGCAGGGGGCAGGGCAGCAAAGGACCCAAGAAACATAGGGCTATACCAGGGTAAACACCTTAAACAAGCATATTCATTTCATTACTTTTCCCTTATGTATAAAATAACTTGCTTACACTTTCCATTTCTTTCATCCTCTGTTGTGTTCTTTCAGTTTCCTTTTTCAGTTGACTTATCTCCTGTTCATTCTGGAGCATTATAAACTCCTTTTCTCGAAGCTGTTCTTTGGCATTTTGCAACTTTTCATTTAAACTTTCTACCTGAATTTCAAACAGATGACCATTATTAATACAACTAAGAAAATATAATTTACTCATAACTGTGTTCTAAGTCAAACATCAACCACTTATGTATAAAATATCTAAAAGTAGGCAGAACATGGAGGTACAAACTAACAATGCAGCATTTTGGAGGTTGAGGCAGAAGGATAATGAGTTCAAAGCCAGACTAGACTACACAGTAAGACCCTGTCACAAAAATAAGAACAACAAAAATAACTAAAATCAAATTTTAAAAATTATTTTTCTGGGACTAAAGAGATGTCACAGTGGTTAAGTGCACTTACTGCTTTTGCAGAGGACCTGGGTTCAGTTCCCAGCACCCATGTGGCACTGCACAACCATATTTAATTCTAGTTCGAAGGAATCTAGTGCCCTCTTCTGGCCTGAGGGTACTGTATGCACGACTCATAAACATACATGCAGGCAAAACACCCACTCACATAAAATAAAACTAAATCTCTAAAATATACTTTTCCTAGCAGGGTATGGTGATGCATGCCTTTAGTACCAACACTCAGGAAGCAGAAGCAGGCAGATCTACACGAGATTGAGGAAAGCCTGGTCTACAAAGTGAGTTCCAGGACAGCTAGGGCTGCACAGAGAAATCCTGTCTCAAAACACAAAAACCAAACAAACAAACAAAAAAAAAATCCACTTTTCTTAAGATGAACATAATTTGTAAGTATAAGAATTATACATAATAAGATAATTATATATTCTATGAACATTTAAAATCCACTAAAAGATGAAAACCTAAATCATAATTTTCCCTTTAGTTAACAAAAAAAATGGGTCCATATGTCATTTCAAGAGAGACATTCTTGAAATTCATATTCACCCTGAATTACCTTCTCTTAACATCCCTGGTCATCTAGTTTGGCTACTTCCTCTTGTAAAATTTAACATTAGATTTACTTTATATGTGCACCACAAACATGTCAGGTATCAACGGAGGTTAGAAGAGGGATCAGAGCCTCTGAAAATGTTACTAAGAATGGTTGTGAACTACCCTGTGGGTGTTAAGAACCAAACCTGGGTCTTCTGCAAGAGCAGCAAGTGCAATCATCCACTGAGACATTTCTCCAGCCCCATAATTCCCCTTTGAAATGATTCTATTCATAAGAGTGAACAACAATACTTGCTTTTATTTTATGGCCTATTTCCCTTTATGTAACAATTTCCATTTCCATCCATATTCCTACTGATGACCATGGAACAAACAAACAAACAAAAAAGCCCCACAAAAAATCGTGTAGAGTATGTTATAAAGTTAAAAATTTGAGTAAGGGCTGGTGGTGACACACACCTTTAATCCCAGCACTTGGGAGACAAAGGCAGGCAGACCTCTGTGAGTTTGTGACCAGCCTGGTCCATAGAGGACAGCCAGGATTATTATACAGAGAAACTTTATCTTGAAAAACCAATTAAAAAGAAAAGAAAAATTTGAGTAAATATAGGAATAATAAATAAAATAAAGGAAGGAGACAGCAAAAGGGGAAAAAGAAAGAAGCTATCTTAAAGGGGAAAAAAAGAAAAATATTAGAAACATAGAATAAGAAGAGCAAGAGATAAAAATTCTGATCCTACAGCAAAAATGTGTAAACAAAATTAGAGGATGTAAAAACTGTATTTGCTGTTTTTTTTACAACTAAATAAAGTATAATAAAAAGAAGGGAAAAGAGATGCAAAAAGGGGGGTATAGAAAGGCACTTAATAAAATGACAGTGTTGGAGTAGTTTCTTTCTGGGTCCTCTCGTATTGAAGTTTAATAGGCGAGAATAAGTATTCAGTTGAAGTTTGAATCTCTTATGCTTTGTACTATTTAAGCAGATGCTTGGGACCAGTGAAGAGTCAGTTGTACAAGGCTGCATTTACTCTAGGATTTCTGCGTGTGTGTGTGTGTGTGTGTGTGTGTGTGTGTGTGTCTGTGTGTGTGTGTGTCTGTGCGCACACATGCGTGTGTGAGTGTGAGTGTGTGAGAGAGAGAGAGAGAGAGAGAGAGAGAGAGAGTGTGTGTGTGTGTGTGTGTGTGTGTGTGTGTGTGTGTACACCAAAAGCCACTTCTGGCTGCACTTCGTTTTGTAGCTTGTAAACCAGGCAGTTTCACAAACTCCAAAGACTTCCCTGTTTGTAGTCCCTGGAGTTGCTACTAATTCTCCCGAGTACATTTGGCTAGTTCAAGTTTCAAACCCTGTTCAACATTAAATATCCCACAGGAGGAAGGATCCTCTGGAAACTGAGTGCTTCAGTTTAAAGTCCTACCAGTGGAAAACTACATGGAAGAAAGGCAATCCTTGGATGACTACAGGCCTGGGGTTATCACTCTTCAGTTACCCAAGATGTTGGAGTCTGCTCCTCACCCGAGAGCAGGGCAAAAGTACTATACTCATAATCTAAGACCCCCACCACATAACTGAGTTCTCAGCATGTCCATGACTTATCCTGTTCATCTTGCCTAAATACAACTGTTTCCCAGCCAGAGACTGTGGCCACAAGGATCCCTGGCTAGTCGTTGTTCACTGTTTTCAGGTGCCCAGAGCAGCTCAGTCTCAAATGTCCTCCTCTGAAGATGGCATCTAGCTATAGCCCTCAGTTCCTTTTCCAACGATGACTTGTCATACATGAGGAGCCAAACACTCCAACTTCATTTAAGGCTTATGAAAATAATGAGCTTGTCCTAATGAGTCTGACACCTCTTTCCACAGGCAAATGTTTCAAACACTATTTATACAAGTACATTAAACAAATGTAACATGGCTTTATAATTTTAAAGGTAATATATATGTAATATAAAAAATATAGAGAACACAAAGTTTCCTACCCACATGCTATTTTCAGTTAGGGTCTAGAATTACTTGTAATTCCTACCAGAAATGTCCTATACCTATTAAACATGTATATATTGTGGTAAGTATATAGATACATTGATATTCTATAAAAATAGCCATGTGCAGTGGTGTGTGTGGGATCCCAGGGCACAGGAATTCCAGGCCAATTTGGGCAGCACAACAACATGCATCATCACAAACAACACCAAAAACACTGTGTGAATTCAGTATACACTCATAGTGTCAATTTTTAAACAATTTAAAATATGAAATTTTAAGATAATTACCTGTTTGTTGCATTCTTTAAGTTCTAATTCTGATTTCTCAAGAGTACCCTCTAATTTAATTATTTTTTGCTCCATTTCTCCTCTGTGTTCACGAATGGTCATATCCAAATGTGTAACCTAAATACAAGTAATATTAAGCTGGTTGCTCAATTTTATTATAATGCAAAAACTTGTGTGGTTGGAATGTACTTTTACAACAGGTTCTTTTATCAATGAATGATAAGCCTATCCCAAATAAAGTATTTTTTTGAGTAGGGACTTGAAGCCCATAGTATTATATGTTATAGAAACTTAAAATATAAAATAAGAAAAAATGATGCAAGCTTCCAATTTTTATATATATATTTTCTTTCTTTCTTTTTTTTTTTTTTTCAGAGCTGAGGACTGAACCCAGGGCCTTGCCCTTGCTAGGCAAGCGCTCTACCACTGAGCTAAATCCCCAGCCCCGGCTTCCAATTTATATTGGAATAAAAACTGCTAAATAATGTCTTGTTCCCCCAACATTTAGCTCACAGTAACATGTTCAACCACATGTTCTTTGATACACAATAAAAACCTAAAGGGTGGCAAGCGATTCCTTATGCTCAAAACTTACTGGTCAGACTGAGCTATAGTTTAGTGGTAAAGAACTTATCTCCCTATTCAGTTCCCAGAAACAAGTCTTCCAGCCAGTCATATATTGCCAGCATTTGGGAGTCTGAGGCAAGATGATTATAAACTCATGGCCAACCTGGTCAAACAGCAAGTTTGTCTTAAAAAAAGAAAAGATTTATTTCTAACTTTAAAAAATATTTATAGGCCAGGTGGTGGTGGCACACACCTTTAATCCCAGCACTCAGGAGGCAGAGCCAGGTGGATCTCTGTGAGTTTGAGGCCAGCCTGGTCTACAGAGTGAGTTCCAGGACAGGCTCCAAAGCTACACAGAGAAACCCTGTCTTGAAAAACAAAACAAAACAAAAAGAAACAAACAAAAATTATATAAAGAAAAAAGTAATGACTTATAAAACCCTTCATAATTGTCCCATGGTAGAAATTTTTATTCAAATATAATTAGGAAAAAACAACCTGAGCTGCTCTTTGCTTTAGCTCCCAATTTCTCTCCTTAAGCGCCTGATCCATTTCAACGAGTTCTTGCTTTTTGTCTTCAATCTCCATCTTACAGTCTCTAAAATTTGTCAAAAGAAAAACATCAAAGCAGATAATATGAATACTATAATTTTTAAAGTTAGCTAAATTGAGTTATTGTTTCCCATAAGTTAAAAGCAACAGAATGTTTGTAGTTAATTCAGATTGAAATGACTTAAATCAAAGGAATAATGTATAAAAAAAAAACTGAAAACAAAAGCTAACTCACACAGAAATGGGTTCCCTGGAACAATTTGGCTAGTTCATTAGGTAATTATGGTGAGGTCTTATCTTAATACATAAGGCACAGAGGAACGGAGGAAGACACACAACATCACTCTGACCTCTTCCTACATCCATACACACACACACACACACACACACACACACACACACACACACACACACACACACACGCTCCCACATATAAGAATATGCATACATACTCATCACACATGCACACCAAAACAAAACAGAGCAAAAACAGTATGAAATGAGGCCAGGAAAATAAGAACCTGATCATATGGGGCTTTGCAGTCTAGAGTTTTTCAAAACCATGGTCTGTGGTAAAACATGCATAAAATATCCTATTAGTCATTTTAAAGTGCATAATTCAACTGAATTCACTACTTTCACGGTGTTATGTAGCCATCACCATTATCTGTTGGCAGTAATTTTTTTTTTATTACAACAAAAGGAAATCCCATATCCTTCAGGGATCATTTTTTCTCTGTTATCCATTCCTCTAGCTCCTGGCAACCACCAATCTTTACTTTCTCTGTGGACTTATCAATTCTAGGAATTTCATATAAATAGAATTATGCTACATATCTCTAGCTTCTCTGACAGCATAACATTCTTAGGGTTCATCTACTTTGTAGCAAGGATTATCACTATTTTATTATTTTTTCTGATTAAATAATACTCCTTTTATGAATATACCATATTTTCTTTATCCATTAATTATTAGTGGCCAATTGGTTTCTTGCCACTTTTTTGACTATTGTGAACAGAGGTGCTATAAACATTTGTGTATAATTTTGTTTAAATGACCATTTTCAATGCTTTTAGTTATATAACTAGGAAATTATTATATTTTATGTTGTAAATTATTATAATTTCATGTTTAACTTACTGAAAAATTGCAATTATTTTCACACAGTGGCTATCACCACTTTTGTTTCCTACCAGCAATGAATGAGAATTTCATTTTTCTACATACTTCCAACACTTGGTATTGTCTGTTTTTTCTTTCTTTCTTTTTTTTTTTTGTTGTTTTGGTTTTTTTCAAGGACTGATATACTAAGTAATGAAGTTGTATCTCTATACATCAGTTTTTTTCATTTCCAAAGGAATTAAGATTTTACTGAGAATGTTTTAGGAAGCTATTAGAAGTCTAAATAGAAATCAATATGATATTATTTATGTTTGAAATCAGAATACTGTGAAAAATGGATTAGCAATGAAATCAAGAACATAAGGAGCCCATTACGAAGACCCAGCGACATACCATAAAAGAAACAATGATGGACTGACTATGCACAGTGGTAACAGGAAGTCAATGGATTTTAAAAATATGTATTAGAAATAAGGTTGACAAGACCTGCTAATAAACTGAATAAAAGAGAGGAGAATAATTCTACAGACTTCTGGTTTGAGCAATAATATTAGAAAGACAGGAGGGGCAGAGTTATAAGAAAATATATGAATGTGTTTGGCTGAGTTTGAGATGCCTTTTAAAATATCCATTATGCAGGACTGGAAAATGGTTCAACAGGTAAACACCCTTACTGCCAAGCCTGACAAACTTGAGTTTAATCCCTGAGACCAACATGGTGGAAGAAAAGAACTGATTATCACAATTTGCCCTTTAACCTCTACATGGGCATCATGATACATGTCACACATCCACCTATGTGCACACAAAATAAATGAATGAAAATTAAGTAAGATCCAGCATAGTTTTTCCCCTGTGGACCATCCCAACCTTCCCTTCCAGCCCACCTCCACTCTTTGTGTCAGATGCTGATACCCAGCAACACTCTCTGCAAGCCACCAATGGTGGCCATTTTTGGTAGGGACTCAGGCAACACTTATTATCCTTCCAGTCCTCCATTGCCACCTGTCCATTCTCACCCTCAGCCCTGGAGCAGCCTGCTTGCCCCTCCTAGCCATCCAGACATAAAGCCACACACCTGTGGACACCTGATTTTTGATAAAGAAGCCAGAAATACACACTAGAAAAAAGGTAGCTTCTTCAACAAAGGGTGCTGGTAGTCTAGATGGCTGTGCATAAAAGAATGCGAACAGATCCATATTTATTACCCCATACAAAACTCAACACCAAATGAATCAAAAATCTCAACATAAGACCAAACACTCTGAATCTGACAGAAGAGGAAGTGGGGAGTAGGCTTGAACTCACTGGCACAGAAAAAGACTTTCTGAACAGGACACAGATAGCACAGTCACTAAGAACAACAATTAATTAATAGGACCTCATGAAAGTGTAAACTTCTGCATGACGAAGGATATATCACTGGAGCAAAGCAGCAAGCTGCAGAATTCAAAAAGATTTTTACCTACTACACTCCCAATAAAGGAATATATCTAAAAATATACAAAGAACTAAAAAAAAAAAAAAAAACTGGACATCAAGAAAACAAATAACCCAATTGAAAAATAGAGTATGGAACTAGGCAGAGAGTTCTCAAAAGATGAAACATACTAGGCTGAGAAATGTTCAATATCCTCAGTCATCTGGGAAACGTAAACCAAAAGTACTTTTGAGATTTTATCTCCTACCAGCCAGAATGGCCAAGATCAATAAAGCAAATGACAGCTCATACTGGTGAGCATGAGCAGAAAGGGGAACACTTACTCATTGGCTGGGGTGCAAACTTGTACAGCCACTAAGCAAATCAGTGTGGCGGTTCCTCAGGAAACTGGGAATAGATCTATGCCCTAAGATCTAGCTATACCTCTCTTGGGCATATATCCAAAGGACTCTACATCATATTACTGAAATACTTGTTCATCGAAACAGCCTAGATGAATGGGTAATGTGATATATTTACACAATGGGATATTATTCAGCCGTTTAAAAAAAATCAGTATTAAGAACTTTGTAGTTATGCCGGGCGGTGGTGCACGCCTTTAATCCCAGCACTCGGGAGACAGCGCCAGGCTGATCTCTGTGAGTTCGAGGCCAGACTCGGCTACCAAGTGAGCTCCAGGAAAGGCGCAAAGCTACACAGAGAAACCCTGTCTCGAAAAACCAAAAAAAAAAAAAAAAAAAAAAAAAAAAAAGAACTTTGTAGTTAATAGATGGAGCTAGAAAAAAAATTATCCTGAGTGAGGAAACACAGACTCTAAAAGAAAAATAGATGTTTTCTCTTATAGGTGGACATTAAGTTTTAAGCCTTCAAAAGGCATGCTACAATCCATGTAACAATAGAGGTTAGGTATCTTGTAAGGGACTTGGGGATAGGGGAGGATCTCCCAAGAAAGAGAAAATAGAATATAAAGTTATAAAGGGGAGGAGGAGACTAGAAGGATTAAGGGGGAAGGGTTGGAAGAGGCATAAGGGAGGCAAAACTGGGAGAGATAACTAACACCAAAGGCCATTTGAGGGGCCAAATAAAAACCTGCTTAGTTTTAAGAATCTTCCTAAAATATGTACATATATGAAAGAAATAAAAATGGAGTCTCCAAATAACAGGGAGACAATGCCTCAACTAGACATCTTTTGCCACCAAGTGAAACCCTCAGTGTCAGGAATAGGTTAAAGCTAGCTGGGTCATTCACCAAAGGGGTCCCATGGAAGCCCCCAAACATCTCAGGCTGTTGCCAAGGCTATTAGTTGCTCTACACAAACTGATAGAAAGGCCCTATTACTGAAGAAAACACCCACATATTGCATTGAACATGAAAAAGTCGAGCTGGTGCCTAACTAGAGCCTTCACCCCTACTGAATGGAGTTCATACAACTGGAAGGCACTCCTCTGCTACTACAGAAGAAGAGTAACCATCAATCTAGTTATTAACCGTGCAATCTAAAATGGTGAGCTGTTGGCAAGATATGCTGGTGCAATCATGGTACAAATGTGAGAGTAGCCAAGCCCTCTCTGATTGGATTTAAGGCCTACTCCACAAGATGGAACCCATGCCTGACACTGCTTGGGAGGCCAAGAACCTGAGTGGGACTAGATGGGCCATGAACCTAGGGGAAAACCAAATATTATTGGTTCTGCTAAAGGAAGATCAATAAAATGACTCCTAAAGACATTCTGCTATACCCATAGATACCCTATACCCTTACTCACCCGTTATCAGAGAAGCTTCTTCTTGCAGTAGATAGAAACTAACACAGAGACCCACAAATGGACAATGGGTAGAGACTGAGAGATTTTACAACTCTGAGTCCTAAACAAATGTCTTTATCAAACCCCTTCCCTCAGAGCTCAGGTAGTATGCAAAAGAGGGGGAAGGTTCGTAACATCCTGAGGAGTTGGATGACTCCAGACACAACAGGACTGATGCACACAGAACTGACAGAGCTTATGGCAGCACACACAGGGCCCATACAGGTTAAGACATACAGGTCTCGGTGCAGAGAAGAGTAGGTAGACATGAGCTCCCACCCTAATCAAGAAGCAATCTGCAGCTGATGCCCGCTAACACAGGAGATGTGAATTCCTCCAGTGGACTCTTACTGAGCATGTTAAACACCCTAAGGGTGAGGCCCATGTCCAGCAGCAGGTGGCCAATGCAAATGAATTTGATGATAGTTTTGTAAACTTTTGTCTCATTTGGTTAGCTTTTGACTTACTGGTTTTTTGCTTGCATATTAGGGTTTCTGATTTTGGGGTTTTGTTTATGTGAATGTCTTATGGGTCTTGCATGTTTCCTTGGTTTATTTCTTGTGGGTTTTGCTTGTTTGTTCATTGGTTGGTTCTTTTACCTGTTTGTTTTCTAAAGACAGAAAGAAAGAAAGGGCATGGAGTTGAATGGATAGGGGTGGGTAGGTGAAAAGGATCTGGGAGAAGTTTGGAGAAGGGGAAACCATGATCAAATATATTGTACAAAGAAAAAAATTATTTTCAATAAAAAAAATAAAATAAAAATGTAGCCAGTGGTGGTGGTGGTGCATACCTTTAATTACAACATTTGGGAGGCAGATCTGTATGATCTCTTTGAGTTAGAGGCCAGACTGGTCTACAGAGTGAGTTCTAGGACAGCCAGAGCTACACAGAGAAATCTTGTCTTAAAAAACAAACAAAAAAACAAATAACTGTTTTTAAATCCACATGAAGATAAAGGATAAATAGTTGGGTATTAATATAGAGTTAAGGAGGAAGTGAAAACTGGAAAAATTGATCTGGAAAGTATTTTTGATAGAATTTAAAAGTACATGAACTCTACTAAGGATGAGTTTATAGACAGAACATGGGAGCCTATACTGAATTCTGGGGTATCGTTTCTGATTTTCTGGGTCATCTTGCAGCTCTTGATCCTGTTTGGTATCCTATATTTCAGATCTGCGTGTAACTCTATTTTCCTTTTCGAGTTCTGTAGGAAAGCTTTGGCTTTCCATGTTTACTTTCTACAGACGTGAACTGACACAGCATGTTATGCTATCACTGCTCCTCTTAAGAATTTGGACTGCAGTGCTGGGCAGACATATGTTTAACTTCCTTCTTTGAAACATTACTTCTGTTTTTTGTTTGTTTTTTTGTTTTTCCAGACAAGGCTTCTCTGTGTAGCTCTGGCTGTCCTAGAACTCACTCCGTAGACCAGGAAGGCCTCAAAATCACAGAGATCCACCTGCCTCCACCTCCTGAGAGCTGGGATTAAAGGTATGGGCCACTACTGCCCAGCTTGAACATTACTTTGTAAAAATGAGCTTTTTGGGCATTTTATTTCATTTAAGTCTTGGTCTTAACTATAAAAAAAGAAAATACATGTAAGTTTATTTTAAGGAAATGAGACCATATATTACATTCCTGGCATAACTCTAGATTAAAATAATGGCTTAACATGAATAGTATTTTGGGCTGGGAATGGTGAGACACACTTTTAAACACAGCACTTGGTAAGCAGAGGTAGTGAATCTATGAGATTAAGGCCAGTCTGGTCTACAAAGTGAGACCCTGTCTCCTAAAAGAAGAAAGAAAAAGGGTGTACACACACATACAGAGTAACTATTGACAATATATTGCTTTTAATCACTGCTATATGCTTGATTACTCCCTTTTTTTCCCCTTTTTTCTTAAAAAACTACTTGGATGGTGTAAAACCGATCACAGAATGAGGGCAGAAGTATTAGCAGCTAAAAGCAACTTCTCTCACTTGGTTAGATCGATCATGTGATGGTCAAACAAAACAAAACAAAACTCCAAAACAGCACCCTCCTGAGAGCTTAAGGAAGTTCCTTGTCTGTGTATGCTGAATAATGGGCATTAACAGGTTAGATGCAAGATTGTAAAACATCAGTATCGAACTTCTGCCCTCCGAGGTCCTCCCATTGTGCTGTAAGCCTGTATTTAAGACCTCCTACCCCCTTCAAGAAAGGATATTCGACATTTAAAATTTAAAATATAAATAAATAATATATATATATACATATATATATAATTGAATGAATACTGCGAATGTAATCTATGAATACCACAAAGGTGATTAATATCATGAGTGTAATTAATGAATATCATGAGTGTAATTTAAAAAATAAAAAAAAATTACACACACACACAAAAAAATCCAAAACAGAATGAAACAAAAGCATTTGAGAAGTTGGGTCGTTTAGAGTTCAATGACAATTTTTGTGATATGGTCCAATGACTCAAAATGATCAAAGAGATACCTATAATTATGGTATCATTTCTTATTATTTAACTCACCTAAGTTCAGCAGTGAGATCCTTTATTGTAGTGTATTTTTCCTCTAATGATAACTGAGCCTTTTGTAGTACATCTCTCAATTCCTGTAGTTGTCTTAAGGTACTTTTCAATTCTCCATGAGCATTTTGTAGTTCAGTTTCAAGTGTTTCCCGTTTCTGCATGGTTTCTGTTAGTTCAGCTTCAGTGTGGTGCTGTAACCTTTCTAGCTCCTTCACTGTTAGAGTGTAGAATCATTAAGAACTATACGTAAACCATTTTTTATTGAGAACTTTATGAATAAACATAATTAAGAATATTCAAAGGGCTAGGAAGATGGTTCAGCTAGTACAATGCCAGCCCTGCAATCATGAGGACCTGAGTTTAGATGCCAAACACCCATACAGAAGACTGTATTTTCAACTCTATGAAGTGCTAGTGTAGTGGAGACAGACATTTAGCTGGAGCTCACGGGCCATCTAGCCTTGCCAATCAGTCAGAGTCCTTGTCTCAAAAAATAAGATGAACAGCAATTTAGGAAGATTTTTAACCTCAAACTCCGGCCTCCACATTCACATACACAAAAGTTCACCATCACATGAACATGTAAATACACACACACACACACACACACACACACACACACACACACACACACACACGCTCAAGACTATTGAATCTGAGAGCTGTAATCTACAATACTCTCAGTTTATAGAATGCACAAGGCCCTGGATTTAATCCCCAGCACTGCATAAACAGGGCATGCTGGTCCCTGTCTATAATCTTAGCACTAGAGAGGTAGAAGCAGGAGGATCTGAAATTCATTGTCCTCTTCTGCTACATAGGGAGTTCTGGTGCCAACCTAGGATACATGGGACTCTATCCAAAAAATAAATAAAAAATAAAAATCTGATAGAACTTTGTAAATAAATAAGGATATATACTTTTATTCATTTATACGAGGCAAAACACTGAACACTATCCTTTTTAGCCTCCCACTCCAATTGCTCACTTTATTCCACCGTGACCAAGGCAACAATTAGGAAAGAAAACATTTAAATGGGGGCTTGCTTACAGTTTTAGAAGTTTAGTTTGTTATCATCACGGCAGAGAACATGGTGGCATTCAAGCAGACAATGGAGCAGTAGCCCACCCCTAGTAACATAGTTCCTACAAAAAGGCACACCTCCTAATCGTTCTCAAATAGTGCCATTCCAAGATGACTAAGCATTCAAATATCTGAGCGTTATAGAGGCCATTCTTATTCAAACCATCACATATAAATACACAGGTATTTGTATTTAAGTTAAATTCAGCAAACTAGTTGCTTACCTGCATTTGTTTTCTTTTCTAGTTCTGTCTTTGTCTGATCTAAAATCATATCTAACTGAGAGAGATGTATGGATTTATTTTCCCCATCTCGTTTAAGATGTATTATTTCTTTTTCCATTTTAGACAGCTCTTCTTTGTACTGATCCATCTCAAGTCTGGCTTGCCTAATTAAAAACAAACAATAGAACAGGCAGTTTGGAAACTTTAAACCAAAAGACTTGTCTCTGACTTTAAGTCTGTAACTTTTATTAGGTTAAATATCAGCAAAATCTCTACTCAGGATCTTACGTCACCTATTATAACTTTAAAACTTCTCCAACCAAAGTATTATTATTCTTTACACCGATATACCATTGAAAACCAAGGCTAGCATTCTTTTCAGTCTAACTACATACAACTTTACAAAGTTTCATATATAACATTGAGAACGTTCGGGATATTATCTGAAACAATAATAAAAAGGCTAAGCAATCAAATTACCATAAAGACCATATTACTCCTATGGAACCAGTAATTTTTATTTTTTAGGATGTCTTTTTCAGTTTTAAAAGTGACTAGAAATTCCTAGGTTGAACAGCTTTCCCTGTTACACAAATGTGGGAACTAAAAGACTATGAGGCAACACAAGCAGACAATAACAGTAAAAGTGAATGGGTCAGGTTTTCTAACCTTCATTCAGAACTTGTTCCAGCACAGACACTCCAGACAAAACAATATACTGAGAGGCAATTTCAAGTCCCTCTGTTAGAAATTTAAACTCCAAAAGCATATTCATTTAAGTATTGAATCTTTGAAACAGCACACAAAATTAGATATCCTTGTGGATGATGGATGGATGGATGGATGGATGGATGGATGGATGGATGGATGGATGGATAGATGGATGGATGGATAGATGGATGGATGGATAGAGGGGCCTTTGTGCATGCTAGGCCATCACTCTACCTGTACCTAGCATACTGACTATTACATTTCTAAAATCCAAGGTAAACAATTCTCTACCAAGAGAATTGATATAAAATGGATAATTAGAAGAGAATAATCAAAAGAGACTGACATACAATGATAAGAGCTGATACCTTGTCAGCACTAAATCTGAATAACAAAGATATTGTGGAAATTTTATAAAAAACCACATATTAAAAACTCAAAAACTTGGGCTGGAGAGATGGCTCAGAGGTTAAGAGTACTGGCTACTCTTCCAGAGGTCCTGAGTTCAATTCCCAGCAACCACATGGTGGCTCACAACCATCTGTAATGATATCTGGTGCCCTCTTTTGGCCTGAAGGCAGAATACTGTATACATAGTAAATAAATAAGTAAATCTTTAAAAAAAAAAAAAAAAAAAACTCAAAAACTTAATCATTTAGTAAATGAACAATCACAGTTCTTTATGCCTCAAGTTTTAGTTAGGGTAGCAATATATTTTAGCATAATATACTAAGCAATATACATAATAATTATTCAGAGGTAGTAGAAATGCCAAGAAAATACTTAGTTTGGAAACTTTCCACTAAAAAATATTCTTTGTTTTAAAGTCTTAGTATTGTCTAGACATAAACACCTTCATTTCACTTCTGAGCAAGTACTCCTTTCTTGATAAAGTTGAGTAAATAAAGCATTAATAAATATTTAAGAACTTAAAAGTATTATCTATATAATCAATAATACCCCAATTTTAATTATAATCTTAAAATTTTTTATGGCTGATTTTAAACCCATTAATCTTTTAGAAACACTTCACTTTGTGGGGGGTGTTTACCCACCAATCCCACAGCTCCCCAGAGTTTTCCTGAGTGTGAGCAGCAGGAAATATTAGATAGAAGGATTTATTGCGGAGAATCTTGCGGAGATAAACAGAAAATAAAGGATAGCCTCGAGAGGGCCTGGAACCTTTTCCAACAGGCCGTCTCTGCCCCAGGGTTTTTATAGAGACACCAAGGGGTGGAGCAAAAGACCTCCTCCCCCAGCACAGCCAAGTGCAGACCATCTCAGACACCTGCACTCAGGCCCGTGGTCCTAATAATCCTCTATTCGGACCTGCTGGGTAAAGCCACGAGGAACCCAAGAACGGGCTCCCACAACTTTGTGGCCTCAGTGTTATTTAAAAGAATCAAGATTGAGATAAGTAATAGGACCAAAGAAATTATTAATACTAAATACTAGACTTTAGAAACTTGATAGTTATATAACTGAAGAATAAAAACCAAAAACCTTATGGTTTCAGAGCATGTCTAACCTGTGTACTTCTGTAGTCTAATTTCTTTGAGTTTCAGCTTCCTCATTTTAAAAACTATAATAACTCCTCCCAGATTGAGCCAAGTGTCCCTGCATAAGTCCCAGGTTTCAAACAGCTAACTCATGCAACGAGCCCAGGACCTGGTACCACTGCCTAGATGCCTCCCAAACAGATCAAGTCAATCGACTATCTCACCTATTCAGAGGGCCTGATCCAGTTAGGGGCCCCTCAGCCTTTGGTTCATAGTTCATGTGTTTCCATTCATTTGGTTATTTGTCCCTGTGCTTTATCCAACCTTCGTTTCAACAATTCTCGCTCATATACACCCTCCTCTTTGACTGGACCTGCCTGGACTGAGTCTATCAGGTCGAACCCAGTCCTCGGGGGAGACCTTGATCTGGAGGAGGTGGGAATGGGGGGTGGGCTGGGGGGAAGGGGAGGGGGGCAGGAAAGGAGAGAACAAGGGAATCTGTGGCTATTATGAAGAACTGAATAGTATTGTAAAATAAATAAAAAAAATATGATAAAAAACTATAATAACTCCGTGGCTGATATATAAAATTAAATTTAATAAATAAATTTAAAAAATGGAAAAAACTATAATAAACACGTCATAGGTTTAAGATAAAATGAGTTAATGTGTACATCTAGAACAAAGAAGGTAGATGTTCAATAAATTGCTTTCTTTTCCATCTGAAAAACACTTCAAAAGCAGATCAAAGGAGACATATAGAGATATATGTTTAACTTTACTATTCTGAGAGAAATAAGTTTTCTAAATTGTAGTTTCAGAAATTAAAAAGAAAGAAATACTAATAGTGGGAGCAGAGAAAACTCCTCATGCTAAAGTACGATTGTTCAAAAGTCAAAAAAGTAGGAGTTGACTAGTGAAAATCACTGAGGCACAAAAGGACATGAAAACAGATAAGGGCTAGTAGGGAATAGGAAGGGACAGGAGAACAACAGATGGTGAATGTGATCAAAATACATTATGTACATGCATGAAAATGTCATAATGAAACCCACTGTTATATACAATTAATACATGCAAATAAAACACCTTTAAAATAGGGATTAAAAAAGGAAGAAGCTTAATCCCAGCACTCGGAAGGCAGAGGTAGGTGGATCTCTGAGTTTGAGGCCAGCCTGGTCTACAAACCAAGTTCCAGGACAACCAGGACTATTGCACAAAGAAACCCTGTCTCAACAACAACAACAACAAAAAAAAAAAAAAAAAAAAAAAAAAAAAAAAAGAGGAAGAAGTAAATGTTTCATTTGTTCCAGCGAAGGAGAAAAATGTCCAGTTGGTATCAAAGAGTTGGTAGAGTTTTGAAAGAAGAGGCAAAGGTGCAAAATCAATCTTCTATGAAGCTTAGCTTGCCACACAATATTAGGGAACACAAGACTATAACTTCTTTAAAGATGCTGGCATCAAGTAGTGTGAGTTGGATTTTGGGTATATGCATGCTTATGTGTTCTTGTGTGTATATACATATACAGATGTACGTGAATGTATATGCACATGCATGTGGAGGCCAGAGATCAAAGTCAAAGGTCTCCCCAGTCTCTCTTAACTTTACTTACTTACTTATTTATTTTTGATATATAGTCTCTTACTGAATATGTAAGAGATTTTTACAGACTCAGCACTTCAGCTTGGTCAGGGATCCTCCTGTCTGTGCCTCTCAATGGTGTGATTACAGGAGCAGGCTACCATGCCCAGCTCTTGACATGGATGTTGGGAATATGAAGTCAGGTCCTCATGTTTATGTAGAAAGTACTTTACCAACTGAACCATCTCCCCAGCCCCAAACTAGATTTTAACTCTGTGATACGTAAGCCAAAGAGAAGGCTAACAAAGTGATTTTAATGACTAACTTGATTTTAAGGTTAGTAAAGTATAGTGAGTCAAATATGGTGTCATATAGCTATAATCTCAGTTCTGGGGAAGCTAAGGCACAAAGTTGCTAAGTTTGAAGGTAGCCCAAACTACATATTGAGGCCTTGTTACAAAACAAAACAAACAAAAGCAAGCAAAGTTATCAGAGAATAACACAGTAGTAATATTAGAAATGGTCAGCTCTAGGGTAAACTTTGGGGATGTCTGAAACATGACAGAAATATAATAATCAGACAAGAAAGCTTTTAAAAAACAAAAACTCAAGTCATAACTGACTCAGTTAAATGAATACTAACTAACCAGAGCTGGTTATTGGAGAGAACAATAAGCCAGGTGGCCTATAAATATCAGTAATAAAGAATATTATCCGATGATATTAGTTCAGAGTACACATTTGACTCTCTGGTACAAGAACTTGGAGAAGGTTTTTTTAGTTTAGAAGCCCACAAGAGAACAAGTAATGTCCTCAGGATAATGTAAGAGGTTTATTATAGTAAGAGAAAAGAAAAGACAGAATACAGAGGATGTCTATGAATTCTAGAAGGTACAATGGAAGCTTTCAGAAGTTGGCATAGGATGGGAGAAAACAGCAATGGGCCCTGGTTTGGAAATTTAGCATTTCTTGTGTTTGGCATAAATAAGGATAAAGTTAGAATGTGAATAGGCTTCATGGCCTCACTGCAGGGAAAAGGGGCCAGCTAAAGAAACCCACCCCGACCCTGGAACCTAGAACCAGTAAGAGAAACACAGCCTGGATCTGGGACCCGAGCCAGTGAAAGAAACACTTTATCCCTGAACCCAGAACCAAAGAAACAGGCCCTGACTCTGAAACCAGTGCCAAGAAACGTACTTTTTCCCTAGAATCAGAGCCAGTGAACGAAAATATGCCCTGGTATTATATTAGAGCAAAGAAAAAAAAAGCCAGTGAAAGAAACAGTTTGGCTCTGAAATCAGGGCCATCTTGGCCTCTGACCAACCAAAGTAACCAATCCCTGGGCAGGAAAAACTAACCAAACGCTGAACAGAAATTCTTCTCCCTGGAGAAACCCCACCCCTAAGAAACCCTGTATAAACCACCCTGCCTGTTCAGTTGTGGGCTGTGCTATTCCCATCTTGGTAGAGGCAGCCACTCTCCTGGACTCCTCCTTCCCAGATAAATCTCTTTCTCAAAAGAGTGTTTGGTATGAAGATCTTCATCAGCTATGATGTCCCTTAGGGGGCTGAGCAAGGTGGAGCAGAATAGAAGAACTTGGCTAGGACACCTCTTAGGGGAATGAGCAAGGCTGAAGCAGAAAAAGTAACTTTTTGCAGGAGCCAGAAGAGACTGCTACATTTTTGCAAAGGTTTCCCCTTTAGCAGAGTGAAGCAAAAGAAGCACCATCTTGGGCTGGAGAAGAAGCAGAGCTCTGCTGGGAAGCCCCCCTATGTGGGGGCTGAGCAAAGCTCAGCTGTATGTCTCTCCAGAAGAGAGGAGTGGATTGCTATATCCTGCAGAGACCATCCCCCACCACACCCCAACTCCAGGTATAGCCTGACTCCCCAAACAGTCAGGATACCTTCCCTCACAGAGTTAGTGGAAAGGCTGTAATTAGTGGATAGATACCTGTCAACACAAAAGAGAAATCTTGATGGAGCACTATTTCACTGGCACTGTTGAGAGGAGTGTTTGGGCGGGAGCTCCACCTCAGCCCCTGGCACCCTGGCATCCCTGTACCCAAAGAATCTGGAATGTTCTGGTGGAAGATCCACCTCAACTCCCCTCCCCCATCTCTTTCCCCAAACCCGCCCCTTCAAAGCCGGCCAAACACAGCTCCTCCCCCAGAGAGGCTCAAGACCACTCCCACAGGGTATTTAATCTGCATCCCAGAAAACAGACATGTGGTTCTTCCAGTCTCTGGGCCCTGTCTCCTCTCTGAGGGGCCAGGAATCACCTGGGAATGCTTTACCCATTAAACCTGAGCTTTTCCAATTTGGTCTGATTCAGTTTGATGCGTCAGCGGATTGGCCTTCAGGGTGCAAAAGACTTATCAAGGAGTATGTCTGGTAAAGTTAAGTACTACTCCAAGCCCAAGGGCCCTATCTTAATATTCAGTCGCTATCAATGAGAAAGGAAATCTGGGGACATAAGGTTTTAGTTTCTGAATGTAAGTTCACACTTGACTGCTACTGGTATAAAAAAAGGTTAGAATTATGTCAATTCTTATTGACAAAGTGGAATCTAGATAACTATATTTCAGCTCACAGATTCACTGAGATGATTTTGAATATCCAGTCAAAGCTGACAACTATTTTATTTATCCCACATACAGGCGGTGGCAAAACACACCTCTAATCCCAGCACTCAGGGGCAGGTCTAAGTTTGAGGCGAGCCTGGTCTATAGAGCTAGGTGCAGACCAACCAGAGCTACACAGAAAAACCCTGTCTTAAAAAAAACAAAAACAGGGCTGGAGAGATGGCTCAGAGGTTAAGAGCACCAACTGCTCTTCCAGAGGTCCTGAGTTCAATTCCCAACATCCACATGGTGGCTCACAACCATCTGTAATGAGATCTGGCACCCTCTTTCGTATATATAATAAATAAATAAATCTTTAAACAAACAAACAAAAAACCAATTAGGTCCCATGAGAGTTTCCCCAGTGTGAGTGAGATCTTTGCCTACAACTTTCAGTGTTATTTGTAATTTAATACAGCAGTTGCTGAGTGCCTATAAAGTATAAGGATTTGTGCTAGTTGTCCCAGATGTTGTGGGGAACCCCAAAATAAGCTAAATAGGGTTCATATTTCAATGTAAGAAAGTAAAAGTACTGTACTATAATACAAAAAAAGGATATAATGAAGGTTATGAGGGAGATCAACAAAATGCTGCAGGAACATAGGTTATGAAGAAATTAATTCCTCACACAAATATCTCACTGGATATTATTAAACTCTGAAACTCAGACATTACTGATACAAAACTGAGAAGGCCAAAAAAAACCAAAAACAAAAACAAAAAAAAAAACTTACTATATTCAAATTTTACCTGGCTGTAGCAGTAAGCTCAATAACTTTCTGTCTTTTCAAATCTGCGTCATGTATGGCTGTCTCATATTTCTCTTCCATTTTTCTCAACTTCTCTGCTGAGCTTTCCCTTTGCTTCTGAAGCTCTTGTTCTTGCTTGGATACCTGGTAAGGCAGCTTTCAGTTAAGTGCTTAAATTCAATTACACTCCAACATTTTACAGAAGAAAAATGCTTTCATAAATATATCATTCAGTTTCAAGATGTACTCTAAAAATCAAAGTAAGCTGGTGTAGTAGAATTTTAACTATAGCCTTAGACATTGGAAAGGCTAAAGCAGGAAGACAGCCCGAGTCTAGGAGCTCCAGACCAGTTTAGGCAATATAAAAAGACCCCATCTCAAAACTTAAACTTAGTATTAACAGTATAATCAAAATATAAACCAGATTGCTTTGAAACCATAAAGCATAACTAACTTCTTAATAATAGAAATAAGTTATTTGTATATGACTTACTATTTTTATAGAAGGGAGCACGTCTAACAGTTAAGTGAGAGTAATAAGAATTGAACAAGTCCAGGTGAGACTGGGTGCTTGCCTGCTAAAGGTGAGACCCTAAACTCAATCATCAGCACAACAATGAAGAAAAAGGAAAAAAAGGAAACAGGAAAGAAGGTTAAAAAATGAACAAAATAGTAAAATTTTCCCTTTTTATTATCCCAGTTTGAAAAGTTCTTACTTCTCATGTCAAAAAAAAGGGAGTGGGGGGGGCTGAGGACAAATTCAGACATATAGATATGATAAAAGAGTATACTAAATAAAATAAAATAGTTCATATTTTTTTATAAATTGTATTTCTTTTGAAAGAAAAAAAATCGAACATATATGAAAGAGATTGAGACAAAGTGTACAAGAAATAAAAAAGATTAGTCACTTTTAGTGCCAGCATTCAGGAGGAAGAGGCAGGTAGTTCTCTGTGAGTTCAAGGCCAGCCTGGTCTACAAAGCAAGTTCCAGGAAGCCAGGGCTGTTACACAGAGAAACCCTGTCTTATAATTCAAAAAAAAAAAAATTAGTCTCTCGTCTCTATTACCATATTGTCTAGGATTCTTTCAGTGAAATGATAACATATTTATTTTATTTAAACAAATCTTTGCTGTGGTCTTAGAGATTGAACCCACACTCTTGTGTGTGCTATAGAGGAACCGTACCATGGGCTACAATCCCATAACTTAACTGTTTAGTTCAGTAGCAGTTCTATTTTGGGGGTAAAGGGGTTCTTTTATTGTACTGTTTTTCCAGTTCATTAAAGAATGTTATACCACATGTGTTATTCAAAATGGAGACATCAGAAAATGCAATAATTTGGATAGGATTAAATTTAGATTCAAGAAAAATTCAGTCAAGAAGTCTAAATTATAATAAAATTTTATGGCATGAGAAATATTGCCATCTTAGTAGGGGATCTAGGTCTGATTACATTTTCTGTTATTTTGTCTTTTTTCCCCCCTCGGAGCTGAGGACCAAACCCAGGGCCTTGCACTAAATCCCCAATCCTGGATTACATTTTCTTAATCAAAAATCTGCAAATGACTTTTAAATTCTATTTCATAAAAATTAAACTATTTTTAGTCAATAATATATACCTGTTTTTCAAGTTTAGTCTGAATATCTTCTAGCTCTCCATTTCTAATTGTCTCTTGCTGTAACATCTGTTGCTGTTGCTGAAGAGTATGCTGTAGAATAGCATTTTGCTCACTAGTCTCTTGAAGACTATGATTCTTTATCTTTAGCTCTTTCTGCAAACAATATATCTAGCAAAGATATATATTCCTTGTTACAATGAAATGTTTCAAATAAAAAACAACAAATGTAAAAGCTGTCTTTCTTAATTATCCCACTTTTCATGTAGCATAGTTGGTCATGAAGAACAGCATGGTTCATTATTCTGACTGGGGTGATGAATATAGGGTTATTCCTATAAAGGGTTATGAATACAGGAGATGTTAATAGGGTTTGCTCTTGTTTGGCATGATTTTTAAATGCTCCTATGCAATACATTGTTTTGGCAGGCTAGGATTCTGAAATATTTTCCTTTCTGAGAAGGAAAGCATTTTTATACTTATGGGCTGGTATCGTACTTTGAATGTAATTGGCCCCTATAAGCTCATAGAGAGTGGCACTATTGGAAAGTGTGGCCTTGTTGAAGGAAGCGTGTCACTGTGGGGGCAGGCTTTGAGGATTCTTTTGCTTAAACATCAGTCAGTGTCACAGACCACTTCCTGTTGCCTGCAAAATATAGGACTCTCAGCTACAGCTACAGCACCATGTCTGTCTGTACTCCACCATGTCCCGCCATGATGATAATAGATGGAACCTCTGAAATAAGCAAACCACCCCAATTAAATGTTTTCTTTATAAGAGTTGCTGTGGTCATGGCGTCTCTTCACAGCAGTAGAAACCCTAAGACAGCTGGTCAACTGTTCTTATGTGACCTTTTACTCTCCAGTCACAAACAGCTTCTTCTAGGTACCAAGACTACAACACACCATCTCACATTTCACGTTACAGGAAGGAGAATGCTCTATGCAACCCATCCCAGAAAGGAAAAGACAGAGGCAGCCCTGAATCGATATAGATGAACTTTCCCCTTTACAGATATAAAACCAAAATCACTACATAATAAAATCAGGTGATATTTATCATACTATATAGTGTTAATATTATAGTAGTTTATAAAATAATATTGCAGCAAGTTGATCCAGACTATTCATATTCTAATACATATAAGAATAACAATATCAACTACGAAACTTCACTACAAATATTTAAGATCTCAGTACGCTGGTCTCCAAAATTCCTTTAAAAGATGTCTTTAAGGTAGGTATGATGCTGTACACCTAAAACCCCAGCCCTTAGGAGGCTGAGGCAGGAGAATTATGAATTAGAAGCTGGCTAGAGCTACATAGCAAGGCCTTACCTGTCTATGTGGGTGGATGCTGAGGTTATAGAGATAATGAGACAACTCTTAATGAAAGTATAATTTTTGTTTCATGTGTGTGTATACATGTAGAGGTAAGAGGACAACTTGGAGGAATCAGTTTTCTCCTTCTACCATGTGTGTTCTGGGGATAGCACACAAGTCATCATCAGTTTTGGGGCAAGTATCTTTACCTGCTAAGTCATCTCTTCAGCCCTTCAAGAAAGGTCTTTAATCTAGTAACTGAAAAATTTATCTCAATAAAGTTTGATTGCTAAACCTATTTTTTTTTTAAAAAAAAAAAATAGTATCCCACTATGTAGCCATGAATGGCTTAAAACTAAGTAGCTCAGGAATGACTAAAATTCATGCTCCTTCTAAGTCAGCCACCCAAGCAAGGACTGGAATTATAAATAAGTACCACCATGTCCCCCTACAAAGCTAATTCTTAATCCTTCAAGTAAGAACAAACAAAAACAAAATTTTTAAGTTTTTGTCAGTACCAGGGAGGTAGAGGCAGGTGGATCTCTGAGTTTGAGGCCAGCCTGGTCTACAGAATGTTTCAGGACAGCCAGGATGACACAGAGAAATCTGTTTCAAAAAAACCAACAACACCAAAAAAGTTAAAAGTTTTAAAGAATTTTATACTCCTATGTCTAAAACAGTGCTTTAAATATTATTCATTTTATATTAAAATTACTATGTAATAATTGTAAAACTCTAACTCACTATTCTGATTCCCTAAAAATAAGTGAATTTGAATTTTAAGGTATTATATTTTATGCTATACTAAAAGAAAGTCTGTTCTTTAAGGAATATATAATTTAGAATTTGTTTTTAATGTCATATATATAGAAGTTAAACTGGTCTACAAAGTGAGTTATGGTACAGCCTATACTGTTAAGACAGAAATTCCATCTCAAAAAACAAACAAAAATTACATTTAATGTAATGTATATAAACAGTCAAAGCATATTAAGGAGAGGAGGATGAAACTCAGTTGACAGAGTCTGCCTAATGTGGTGGTTTCAATGAGAATGGCTCCCACAGGCTCATATATTTGGACACTTTGTCCCCAGTGGATGGAACTGTTTGGGAAAGATTAAGAGGTGTGGCATTGTTAGAGGTATCTCACTGGGGGTAACTTTGAAGCTGCAAAAGACTCAGCCATTCACCTGCCTAGGCTCAGTGTGCCAAGCTCTGCTGACTCCCCATGGGAGATCTTGATTTGAGGGATGTGGGGATGTGGGGTGGCTTGGGAGGGAGGGTTGGGGGGTGGGAAGAGGGAGGAGGTGAGAACTGTGGGTGGTATGTCGAGTGAGTAGAAAATTTCTTAATAAAGAAAAATGAAAAAAAGTTAAAATAGTTCATATAACAGGTATGGTCACTGAAAATTAAAGATGTGTGCATAATGGGACCTAATTGTATCTCAGAAATAAATTCACAGATTTATGGTCAATTGACTTTTCAATAAACGTGGTTTAAGAACCAAAAAAAAAAAAAAGACTCAGTCATTCCCAGTTTACTCTCTGCCTCATGGCTGTGTCTGGAGATGTAAGCTCTGAGCTGGTGCTCCAGTGCCTGCCTGCTGCTGTGCTCCCTGTCATGCTGGTCAAGGATTCACCCTCTCAAACTGGAAGCCCCAAATAAATTCTTTCTTCTCTAAGTTGCCTTGGTCATGGCGTCTTAGTATAGTAGCAGAAAACCTGACACCTAGCATGCCCTGGGTCCATCCCAGAACCATGTAAACCAGGTATGTTTGTACACACCTGTAATCTTAGCACTTGGTAAGGAGAAGCAGGAAGATCATAAGTTCTATACCATTACTTATATAGCGAGTCTGAAATTAGCCTTGGATACCCTAGACCATTCTTGTCTTTAAAAAACCCAAACAAAATAAAGTATATTGAAAATACTATCACAAGATTAAAACAACAGTAACAACAAACACTTGAAAATTTTCCTAAATAAAAGAATAATTTACTTCTTCAGACTTCTTCTTCAGCTGTTTTTCAAATTTTTCCTTATTTCCTTCCAATTGATTCAAATGCAAAGCAAGTTCTTCCTTACAGATTTCTAATGCTGAATCCAGTTGTCTGACCTAAAGCAAAAAAAGCAAAATATAACATTTAAAAAAAAAGAAAGAAAGGAAGGAAGGAAGGGAGGGAGGGAGGGAGGAGGGAGGGAGGGAGGGAGGGAGGGAGAGAGAGAGAGAGAGAGAGAAAGAAAGAAAGAAAGAAAGAAAGAAAGAAAAGAAAAATCAAGGCTGGGTGTGGTGGCACATGCCTTTATTCCAGCACTCGGAGGAGAGAGACAGGCAAATCTCTGTGAGTTCCAGGGCAGCCTGATCTACAAAGTGAGTTCAAGGACATCCAGGGCTACAGAGAGAGATCCTGTCTCAAAAAAAATGACTTATTAATTAATGAATACTTATTATTTATACAATATTTTACAGACTTATCTCCTAATGTTACTTTACTGCTTGAAACACTAAAATCGAGCCAGTAAGATGGCTAAGCAGAAAAAGCACTAGCTGTGCAAGCCTAATGATCTGAGTTGGATTCCCAGAACCTATGGTGGAAAGAAACAATCAACTCAGCAAAGTTATGCTAACCTCCAACCACACACTGTAACATGCACATGTACAATCCCAACACAAAGTAATAAATAAAATTTAAACCTCTAAAGTAGCTCTACTTAGGATATAAAATGATATGGTAGTAAAGATTGACTGAAAAAACTTATTAATCATGGCAAATCAGGGAACTAAAGAAGAACCACAGAATAGAGTCCAGAACAAAGTAAGTATAGAAGCACATTCTAAAAGGAGAAAGTATGTTCAGGGGCAAGGCACTATGAAAGACAACAGTGGACACTGGACAGATCAAGAGTACAAACAGTCATTTGAAAGAATGTAAAGCAGACACCCAAAAAACACTCTCTTAAAAAGGTAAGCATATTACTTATTTCTTAAGCCTCCTTGAACACTAAAAATAGGAAAGTAAGTACAAATATCCTATGAATGTTGCTAAGATAAGAACATTTGGAAATGCTGGTTTATTAAGAAGATAAATTTATCACAGAGGAAAAAAATCTTCTTTGCATAGAATCTGTGAAAATATTTTTAAAAAACAGCAATACAACTTGACTCAAGTGTGTATAAATGCTTTGTTATCGAATATTAAAGAGCAAATCAAATTTAATAACTTTTTAAAAATTAGTTCAATGTCCTTAATTTGTATCCATGTCCATACTCATCTATTACTAGGTCCTTATCTTGCTTTTTTCTTTCCCCTTATAATTTTGAGCTTTAATGTTGCAGGGGGAGATTCCTTGTCTCTGAATAAAAACATCACATTTGAAATTGTGAAAGAAATTTCAGCAAGATTGGGAAAAAAAGAGAAATTTTCTTCTCAGACACCACTGACATTATGAAATGTCATCATGAAATCACCCCTGTAATTCTTTCTAAAAGGGAATTCTGGAGCCATCATTATGAAAGACTAGCCATCTCAGCTTGTTTATATAGCTACTGACAGCCAAGAAGTCTGCCATTATGAAGGACTATCTTTGTTAAAAAAAAAAAAAAAAAACTGTTGTCCTAGTAACAATTTTTAAAGTTTAAAATTTTTTTAAATTATGTGTATGTGTGCATGTGGAATTGTGCACATGTGAATGAAGGTGTCCACAGAGTCCAGGAGAGGGTGTGAGATCTCCCTGGAGCTGAGTTAAGAGGCAGTTGCAAAGCTACCCAATGTGGATATTAGGAACCAAACCTGAGTCCTTTGTCTCCAGCCTCTAGTTTTAAATTTTTAAAGTAACAGTTGTATTATAAAAAACAAAAACCCACCCAAGCATAGTGGCACACACCTTTAATCCCAGCACCCAGGAGGCAGAAGCAGACAGATCTCTGAGTTTAAGGCCAGCCTGGTCAACAGAGAGAGATCTAGGACAACCTGAGCTACTCAGAGAAACCCCGTCTCAATAAATAAATAAACAAACAAACAAATAAATAAAAAGAAAAGTAAAAATCCTTGTATGTTCTCTCTCTTAAGCAAGAGAATGATCATTAGTACATTAAAAGATGGTAAAACCATTGTTATGAGGTTACTGAGGAATCAGACATTCACATGGGATAAATCACTCCAAAGATGGTCCAATAAATTTTCCTCGTAAATTGGTGACATCTGACGGCTGGGTTGTGGCTCAATGGTAGAACACAGCATACATAAGGACAGCATAAATGCTGGGCAGTGGTAGTACATGCCTTTAATCCCAGCATCTCGGAGGCAGAGGCAGGTGGATCTCTGTGAGTTTGAGCCCAGCCTGGTCTAAAGAATGAGTTCCAGGACAGCCAGGGATACACAGAGGAACTCTGTCTCAGAAAATTAAAAAACAGCATACACAAGGCCCTGGGTTTGATCTTTAAAAAAAAAAAAAATCTAAGATACATTAGTCACCAGACCCACACAGAATATGGCTAGATATCCTGCAAGTCTAACAAGTTCCCAGATAATACTGACGCTGTAACCAAGACTATAAAGAGTATTTTTAGATAATTGGGAAACAACACCTCTCAGGTGGCTGCCAAAAAGGGAAGAATGTTTATGGCAGATGTGGTGCATATATAAGCACATATGTGTATGTGGTGAGGGAAGAAGTGTGATGTAAGTATAGCTATAGCCTTAAGGACAGTGCATCTAGGCGAGAGGTACACAGGTGCTCCTTGGGCTATACTTTGAATTCTTTTGTGGGTTTGACATTTAAAAACACAGTTAGGTAAAAATTAACAAATCAAGCAAAACCAATGAATAATAAAAAAATTTCTTTCTTTAAAGAATTTTTGTCTTAATTATATGTAAATAATTAACATATACTATATATAAACTTCTTGTACATGAATAAAATAAGCACAAAAATTAACTGCTCTGCTGAATGAAATAACCTCCTCAGGTACACAGTGGGGGGAATAACCAACTGATGATCTAAGGCTACTTAGCTTCAGTAAATGCTTGATTATTTGTCCATTTTCTTTATTGGGGAGACAGATAATCCAGAAGAGAAAATAGACAAAAATTATAGAAAATAAACAAGGATGACCTCTAAACCTAAGGCACATTCTTTTTTTTTTTTTTTTTTTTTTTTTTTTTTTTTGATTTTCGAGACAGGGTTTCCCTGTGTAGTTTTGGTGCCTGTCCTGAATCTCGCTCTGTAGACCAGGCTGGCCTTGAACTCACAGAGATCCACCTGGCTCTGCCTCCCGAGTGCTGGGATTAAAGGCATGCGCCACCATTGCCCAGAGGCACATTCTTTCAACATTTTATTTAACAGATTTTGTTACCTACTCAGAATTTATTTTAATTATGTTGGTGCTAGGAATCGAATGCAGGGCTTTGCTCATACTTAGAAAGGGACCTGACAATGAGCAACACCATAGACTCAACCTTTTAGTTCTCACTGATCACACTTGTAAAATACAACTTTAAACTGATAGTTTTAACTTTCCTACACACAGTTCATCTAACTATTGGTCTTGCAATTAACAAATTGAATCATGCAAAGGAACTTAGTCAAAAGTTATGAAAGATAATGACATAATCAGAAACAGAGGATCCCAGACATTTATCTTACTGCTACAGATATTCCATGTCAAAATTTTTTATATTTAGCCAGGTGTGGTGGTGCATGACTTTAATCCTAGCACTTGGGAGGCAGATGCAGGCAGATTTCTGTGAGTTCGAGGCCAGCCTAGTCTACAGAGTGAGTTCCAGGACAGCTAGGGCTACACAAAGAAACCCTGCCTCAAAAAAACAAACAACAACAACAAAAACTTACTTATATTTGAACAAAGGAATTTTGTTTCTATATTTGTTTCTCATATTTATTTTTTTTCCCAAATGGAAAACTCATTAAAAGCATCAAGGGAAAAAACATTCAATGTACGATTCATTCATTTTCTGATTTCTTATGTCTTATCTGGCCATTAATATATGGAAATTCCTTATTAAATTACTGCTTAGATGTTCTAGGTGACTTAATAAGAACTAGAAGTTTAATAGCTATTGTATATTATTTAATGAAAGTTTCATGCCTACAACCTTAACAAAAAAATTTATTTACTTTTTTTATTTCTTTCTTGCTTTTTGAAACAAGGTCCTTAGCTGGCCTAGAACTCACTGTATAGATCAGGTTGACCTCAAACTTTTGGAAAACTCTTCACCCAAGTGCTAGGATTACAGGCAAGGGCTACTATGCTTGACCTGCATACTAACTTTTTAAAATTAAGTTTACCCTTACATATGTAAATGAACTGACAAGACACTAAATGTTAAAGAATTGTTGAATTCTATAGGAAGAACTATAAAGTGATGGCTAACATTACATTTAAGGTTTAGACTTAGTATGCTTGAGAGACCAAAAAGCACCTCTAACATGAAAGCCCCTTGTTGTGGGATAACCTTTTTATACACTGTGAAGATGGCTGCTTTACCTCATCTGCATAAGGCACCTTCTGATAGGTTTAATAAAGACCTGAACAGCCAATAGCTAGAAGGAGAGGATAGGCAGGACTTCTGGTCAGATATAGGAACTCTGGGGAGAATCTGAGAGGTGAGGATTAGCCAGTGAGACATAGGGGAAGTCAGATGTGCAGTATAGAGGAGAGATAATAAACCACATGGCAGAACATAGATTAATATAAACGGGTTAATTGAGCTAGTTGGAAACAAGCCTAAGGAAAGGCCAAGCTTTCACACTTAATAAAAATTCGCCATATCATTATTTGGGAGCTGGCAGTCCAAAGAAAGTCCAGCTATAGCCCCTAGCTTAGAGGCAATACCCTAGCAGCCCATTTCCTTTTTCTCTCAAATGTTGAAAACTATTCTTAAATTGTCTGCTCTTGTAAAATTTGCTGTTCTACTAAATAGTAGGTCATAAGACTAACTGTTATCTCTGCTTTTGTAATCAAACGTGCTTACTCTGATCAAAAAGATGACTAGAACAACTGTAAGAAATATAATTAGACCCTGCCTACACATAGACAAAATATATACAATCTTGTGGCTTTTCCTTCATAAGCCTTCATGAATCTTGGGAGCACTCTCAGGTACAGTCCTGGCCCCACACTGGATGTCAGTATCTAAAATATAAAGCCTTTTATTAAAATATATTTATGGTCTTGGTGAATCTCTAAGTGACCTCAGACCCATAACAATAAACAAAGATGTAATTGTTGGGCTGGGGAAGATAGCTCACAATAAGCATGGGGATCAGAGTTCAGATTTCCAGTACACATATAAAAAGCCAGGTATGGCAGCATGCATGTGTATATAATTCTAGCATTAGGAAGGCAGAGACAGGCAGATCACTGAAGCTCACAGGCCAGACTAAATAGCTGCTTCAGGTTTGATGACGTATCCAATCCCAAAAAAATAAGATTGAGGAAGAGACCTGATTTCAACTTCTAACCTCCATACACTCATATGCACATGTACTATACACATACACAAATATTCTCTTTCTTTCTCTCTCCCACACCCCCAACCCTGAAGACATAATTGTTTGCATAGGTATACACAATCACAAAATGGGTTATAAACAGAATTCTAGGCAAAAAGTAGGTATCTTTATATTCAAACTATTTATGGTACAAGATGGCAGTATATTTAGACTTATTAACGCTAATAAAAACATAATGAATATATAGTAGTTCTTCCATATTCACAAGGGAAACATTTCAAAGATTATAAAATAATAAATATACTGCTTTTTCAAACAGACACAAATGTACAAATTTAATGCCTTTTCTATCTTAATTAAGTACTTATCATGCTCTGTGGCTCCAGCTTTTATAGTATGAGGTACAAAAGTAAAACCATGCCAGGCGGTGGTGGCGCATGCCTTTAATCCCAGCACTCGGGAGGCAGAGCCAGGTGGATCTCTGTGAGTTCAAGGCCAGTGAGATCCAGGACAGGTACCAAAGCTACACAGAGAGACCCTGTCTCGGGGGGGGGGGGGGGACCTTTGTGCAGATGTGTGTGTGTGTGTGTGTGTGTGTGTGTGTGTGTGTGTGTGTGTGTATGTGTGTGCATGCAGGTACTCTCAGAGGCCAGAAAAGGAGGGTATGGGATCAGAGTTACAGGTAGCTGTAACTGCCCCACAGGCTGCTAGAACTGAACTCAGGTCCTACGCAAGAGCAGTACACACTCTTAAGTACTGAGCCATTTCCTCAGCTGTTTAATTGACATTTATATATTATAATTTTAATAATTTATTGGGAAGAAAACCATAAAAATGTCTGTAATAGTAAAATAGAGGCCTGATAAGATGGCTCAGCAGGTAAAGATTCTTGTCTCCAAACTTGATTACCTGGATTCTATTAATTTTTTTTTTTTTTTTTGGTTTTTTCAAGACAGGGTTTCTCTGTGTAGCTTTGCGCCTTTCCTGGAACTCGCTTTGGAGACCAGGCTGGCCTCGAACTCACAGAGATGGGCCTGTCTCTGCCTCCCAAGTGCTGGGATTAAAGGCGTGGGCCACCACCGCCCGGCCTGAATTCTATTCTTAAGACTCATATGATAGAAGGAGAAAGCTAACTCTTGCATATTATCCTCTGACTTCACACTCATGGTATGGCATGTGTATGCATTCATACACACAGGCACAAACACACAAAAAGTATACTATACTAGCCTTGATTGTTTCTTCAGATACATGAATCTGCAATGATTTCAAAGCTTCATCTTTCTTCATATTTTCTTTTTCCATTTCCTGTAAACAAATTTTGGTAAGAAAAATGTGTTTGCAAATAAATATTGAGAGTATATTAAATTTATGTTACAGAAACATAAACAAAAATGTTAGCTTTTAAATAGTGCTTTTAAAAACATGACATTACCACTTTATTTTCTGTCAAGAGTCTATCTAGTGATTCAAGGTGATGTTGTTTACATAGTATATCTTGCTGCAAAATGGACATAGTCTTTTCTTGCTCTTTGAATTGTTGATCTCTTTTCTCTAGTTGAGTTTCAAGCTAAATATAAAAACGGGATTTTCATGTTATAGATTTAAAACACTGGGAACACTTTAAACATAAATATATTTGAAAGTAAGTAGATTTCTGCATTTTAGAAATTTCCTTCAATTTCTCTTATTTAAAAAAAATAAATCATATACCTATCTCGTTTCCCTTTCTTCCACCGTTCTTATTATTGACTAGTCTGTTTTTGTGCTTTTATTAAATATGTACAGTCATGAACAATATGGAGTACAATTTTGTCTTGAAATTTTACATTTACTATAACAATACCTTTAAGTTTTAACAATTTGCTTTTTCTTTTACTCAATATAGTTTCAGATGTTTATCTGTGTTGACATATACCGGTCTAGTTCATTTACTTTAGGAAGTACTATACTCTACATAAGGAATTATGGTTTACTTTGATATCTTGCTTTAATTTCTGCAACAATGTTGTAATAACACCCTTTATACAAGTCTGTTTATTCACATGTGTAAGAGTTCCCCTAGAACAAATCACCTAGAAATGGACTTCCTATTGTTAGGATAGGCACATTTTCATTTCAGTAGGTATTCTCTTCCACGTACATCAAAATTTTTCTCTCTCTCCCTTCACCTTTTATTACTATGGGTTTTTAAGACTGGGTGCCACCCTATCATACTAACAACAAATGAAGATTACACTTCGTGTCAGTGTTTGCCATTATCACTCTTTCCTCTCACTCTCTACCTTTACATTCTAATAAGAATTAAATGGTATTTTATTGTCTTTGTCTCGTTTTTTTGAATTTAAGGTACTTGCCTTCTTTGTCAAATGAGTTTGAAAGTAGTTCATCTTCTTCTAGTAGACTATATAGTATCAGTGTATTCCATACACATAAAGAAGAATTTACCAGTGAAACCACATAGACTTGAAATTTCTTTTGGAAAAATGTGAAACTATGTTTCTTTTATTTTGTTTTGAAAAACCAGATCTCATTATATATTCCTGGCTAGTCTGAAACTTGCTATATAGACCACACTGACCTTGAGATCATGGAGATCCACCTTCTTCAGACTACCAAGTGCATTCTTCAGTTTGTTTTTATCACTTTGTGTTTTATGGTCTACAATAATATACCTCTGTGGTGATATTTTATTGGTGCTGAAATGTGATATTTTAAATAAAGTTTGCCTGGAGATCAGAGATCATAGTCAGCCATAAACAAAAGTCAGGCTGTGGTAGCACACGCCTTTAATCCAATCACATGGCAGGCAGAGTCTCTATGTGTTCAAGGACACAGCCAAGCATGGTGACACAAGCCTTTAATCTCAGTACCAACCATAGAGACCTGGAGGTCTGTATGACAGGCAGTGACGAGGAAGTGATGTGGCTGGGCAGAGCCAGTGAGAAGGCAGAACAGGAAGGCAATAAAGGCACCCCTGTATTTGGCTCTGTGTTTCTCATTTAATAAGACTATTTAGAAATTCGACTACATACCTCTTTTTTTTAAGTTCTAGCTTTCCTGGAACTCACTCTGCAGACCAGGCTGGCCTTGAACTCAGAGAGATCCACCTGCCTCTGCCTCCCAAGTGCTAGGATTAATGGTGTGTGATGACTGTGGCCCACATGATATACCTCTTTTATTCCTAACTCTTTTAAACCTCTAGGTCTAACTGATTACCAGTTTATAAATTTTCATGAACACTTTTAAAGATTCTCTTTATTGAAGTATTCTTTCTTTTTTTAAAAAGGCAGGAGGGGGCATTACATTGTATTTCTTTTTGTGTACATGTGTTTAAGTGCATGAAGGTTGGAAGACAACTTTCAAGAGTCAGTCTCTCCTTCCACTATGTGGGGTCCTGGAATTTAAACCCAATAATCAGGCTTGGCAGTAGGCAGATGTATCTGCTGAACCTTCTCAGTAGTAGAGTACCTGGTTAGTATGTACAATGCCCTGGATTCCATCCCAGAAAACAAAAAATAAAAAAAAATAAACAAACATTGGAGCCGAGTATAGTGATGGTACAGTCTTTAAGCCCAGGACTTAGGAGGCAGAAGAAGACAGATGTCTGTGAGCTCAAGGCCAGCCTGGTCTACACAGTGATTTCCAAGACAGACAGCAATTCATAGTGAGGCGCGCGCACACACACACACACACACACACACAAAACAAACATCAGGACATTGTTTAGAAAGAATGAGATTCTTATTATAGGTTTTGCCATTTATTTCTCTATGCCTTTGTTTCTTTATTTGCACTTAAAGAATTTTGGGTTAGAGTGTTTAAGGTTCTTTTTAGTACTAAAAAATATATAACTTACGCGTTCAATCTGTTTTTCCATTTCTTTATGCTGTTCAAAGTGAATTTTCTTTGCTTTTTCAAAAGCAAAACAAATTTTCTCATGTTCTGTATTGATATTGGATTCAAGGCTTCTTATTTTTTCATTCTTCTCCTAGAAATAAAAATATTGGGAAGAATATAACTAAAAGCCTGTTTTAGATAAAAATACATGAATCTACCAATAAACCTTCCCACTAACAGGACAAATCCATAGCTCTCACAAGCCTCAAATCCAGCTGCTGGTCTTGCTAGAACAATGACTTCTTAGACGGGACAGATCAGGAGTAGAGGAGTTGCCCTGGGTCAGAGGGCTGTGGCTGGACACTATCTCCAGGGAACCTATTATTTAAAACTAAAATACTCTGGGGGTCTGCACAAATGGAACAATCACAACTCAGGAAGATTAAATTCGACCTGCCACAACCCCAGCTGAGAGAGAGACTTGGGATGATGCAGTTGTAAGAACAGAAGGGCAGGCCACTAACAAGCTGAAGGGTAGGAAGGAGGAGGCCTCTTAGGCAGTGAACTGTGCTGGGAAAGGGAGCTTTGCCATTAGCAGCCAGGAACAGGTTTCATCAGCTGAGAATAATTCTGAAGAATGAGCACTGTGAGCCTGAGATTGGGGGAGTGTGGGAATTGACAAATCTTTGGAGCTAAGTTTCTGTACTGACACTCACTGATGTAGGGGCAGAGAACTCTGAAATTCCAATGGACTACTCGAAACCCACAGCTACATCCATCCAGCAGGGTGATTAATACTTAGCAAATTTAAAAATATAAAGGTAAAAAGCAGTTCTACTCTTACACATCTCAGTACTCAGACTGCTTTCCCCAACTTCCAGGGTATTTAGGAGAAACCGTACAGCTACATCATTAACCACTCCAACGAGTACAAACCAGGGAGTCTCCAGAAGGTGAGAAAACCTGTCCCACTCACAGCCTGCAGAGCAGAGTGGGCAGTAGACACTCTTACTGTGTAAGAATGAAAGCTATTAAGTGACAACAGCTCTGGCTGGACACCAGACAAAACAGAGTCACAGGAAACACAAGTGACTTGTGTAGCTGGGTGGCTGGCTCCTCCTCCTCTCTTGTTCCTTCCTCCCCCTCCTCGCAGATTTCTCCTATATATTCTCTCTGCCTGTCAGCACCACCTCTGGGATTCTCTGGGGACCTACTAATCTAAAAATATTAAAAAAAAAAAAAAAAAAAAGATTACCTGGAGGCTACCAGCCTAGCTGTCCAGTAAAGGAGGTAGGTAATCTATAGTTCTCCATTTTCTCCTCTCTTCCAAATCCAATCCTCCAGTCTCATCCATTGTCTACAACACATCTCCAATGGATAGTACAGACCTTCCCCTCCAATCTTCCCTCCTCCCACTCACTGTTTTATCCCAGCCCTGAACCCCAGCAGGTATTTCCTGGGAACCCCACAAACTACTCTGGCTAGGGAAGCAGGAAGGCTAACTGCAGATCTTCACCTCTCCCTCTGTTCCTCCAATCTCATCCCAGCTTTGTAGATTACCTGCTGTGGACGCTCTTCACTATCTGTTCCTATTCTTAGGGGACCAAGAAAATTCTGTTGAAACATCCTGATTATTTTCCTTCTGTGATTCCTGACCCCAACTAACCCCCACCCAGGCCCATTCCTACATGTCAGCTTCCAATACCCAGAAACACATAGGAATTTCATACCAGGTAACACACAGCCACCACAATCTCCTAAGAACCAGAGGGCAACAGAAACCAAAGAACAAAACATACATCCAACAAAGACAAGACCAGATATCAGCATCTAGAATTACAATCTTGAAAAAATAAAGTCATAGAATTGCAATCTTCCCAAACCCAGATGCCTAGATATTAGCATAAAAACACAATCAATAACAGCAAAGACAGTATGTCCCCACTAGAGCTCAGCAACCACACACAGCATGCGGCGTGAATCCTAATTGGTCTTAATAATAAAAACACGGAGTCAGATTTAAGGGTAAATGCTGAAAGATCAGAGAGAGAAAGGAGCAAGCCACAGCCACTTCTAAACTCTACTGAATCCTCAGACCAAAAGGGCTGAGCTCCTGTCTCCGCCCTGCCTTATCACTTCTTCTTTCTGCACAGCCATATCACTTCCTGTATCCTCCTCCCAAGTGCTGAGATTAAAGGTGTGTGCCACCACTGCCTGGCCTCTAGTGGTTAGCTCCACACTCTGATCTCAAGGCAAGCTTTATGTTTTAGAACACAAACAAAATATCACCACAACAGCAAGCCCTAACTACTGAAACATAGCTGAAGCATAAGAAAAATCGCCTTAAAATCGCCTTTATAAATATGATGGAGATTCTTAAAGGAGAAATGAATAAATCCCTTAAAGAAGTCTACGAAAACATAAGCAAACAGTGGAAGAAAAAAAAAAGTTCAAGACCAGAACGTGAAAATAGGATTATTAAAGAAAACCCAAACTGAGGGAAATCCGGAAGTGAAAATTTTAGGAACTTGAACAGGAATCTTGAACAGATAAAAGGAAAACCTTACCAACAAAATGCAAGAGATAATCTCAGGCATTGAATACAACAGAAGGAATGGATACATTGTCAAAGAAAATGTTAAATCTAAACAAGCTCCTGGCACAAAATGTCCAGTCAGTCTGGGACACTATGAAGACCAAATCTAAGATTAATAAGAATAAAGGAAGAAGAAAAAACACAGGTCTGAGGCAAAGAAAATATTTTCAACAAAATCATGGAAGAAAACTTCCCTAATTTAAAGAAGGAGGTGTGTATCAAGGTACAAGAAGCATACAGAACACCAAGTAGACAAGATCAGAAAAGAAAATTCCCTTGGCATACAATAATTAAACCACGAAATGTACCAAGTAAAGGAAGCATATTAAAAGCTTCAAGGAAAAGATACCAAGTAGCATATAAAGGCAGACCTATAAAAATGATACCTGACTTCTCAAAGAGACTCTAAAAGCCAGAGGGCCTGTACATATGGTCTGCAGACTCTAAGTGTTCTGTTGGAACTTCCAGCTCACTCCTGCTTGATCCAGAAAGCCCCATTCCTTTCTCCCTCTCCCTCTCTCTCTCCAAAACACACCAAAAAGCCCAGTTCCACCTTCTTAGCGGCTATGGCAGCTCCTCCCCTGAAGTTGCCAGGAGCCCAAATCCACACCCAAGCATTCCAGCTTTTAACCACACTTGGGCACAAACCAGGCTTGTGGTGGACATGCTATCACCCCTCAGCTACAAGCTATATAAGCTCCCTGCTTTAGATTGGGCGGGTGACTTCTCCTACCTTGATCTCTGGGGCTGGAGAAGCCACCCGTGAATGGCTGTGCTCAAATAAATCTGTCCTTTTACTTTTTCAATTCCGCTTAATCTGGCTTACTGCATCAGTGGAGAACACCACATTATTATTATTATTATTATTACTACTACTACTACTACTACTACTACTACTACTACTACTACTACTACTACTAAGATACCACAGATGCCAGCCCAGATTACTACACCCGGTAAAACTTTCAATCACAACAGATGAAGAAAGACATTACATGACAAATTTAAGTGGTATTAATCTACAAATCTATCCCTACAGAAGGTATTAGAAGAAAATTCCAGCCTAAAAGAGGTATGATGGCTACTCTTGGTTGCCAATTTGACAACATCTGAAATTAACTAAAAGCCAAATGACAGAGGGATTCCCCCCCCCTTTTTTTTCTTTTTGGTTTTTTGAGACAGGGTTTCTCTGTGTAGCTTTGGAGCCTGTCCTGGAACTCACTCTGTAGACCAGGCTGTCCTAGAACTCATAGGGATCCACCTGACTCTGCCTCCCGAGTACTGGGATTAAGGAGTGCACCACCACCACCACCACCACCACCACCACCACCACCACCACCACCACCACCACCACCTGGTGGATCTTTTTTCTAAATTAAATCATTTGAAAATGAAAGATCCACCTTTAATCTGGACCACACCATCTGCTGGCAGCCTATATACAGGACATGTAAGAAGGAAGCTCTCTCGCTCTCTCTCTCTCTAAGAAGGAAGCTCGCTCTCTCTCTCTCTCTCTCTCTCTCTCTCTCTCTCTCTCTCTCTCTCTCTCCCCCCCCTTGCTAGCAAGTCCATTTCCTCATTGGCGTTACTTCAGGATTCCAGCATATACTGAAGATCAGCTGAGACATTCAGCCTTGTAAACTTAACAACTACTGGATTCTTGAACCTTCCATTCATAGGCAGCCAATGCTCAATTAGCTGGACCATAGCCTGTAAGTCATTTTAATAATTTCCTTTTTATTTAGATAGATAGATAGATAGAGATTCTATAATGCCTGTTACTCTAAAGAACTCTTATTAATACAAGAGGTTAATCATACCCAAGAAAACACAGGGAATAAATAATCATAGACCAGCAAATCAAAAGAGGGAAAACACATGTGTGCACACACACACAATATAGCCAAAAAACAGGAATCAGCAAACAATGCTCACTGATAACTCTCAATATTAGTGGTCTCAATTCTTCCAAAAAACCAGAAAAATAGAACAGATTAAAAAACAGGATCCACACTTGTGCTGCATCCAAGAGAAACACTTTAACATCAAGGATAGACATCACCTCAGAGTAAAAGGATGGAAAAAAAATAATCCAAGAAAACAGACCTAAGAAGAAAGCTGGTGTAGCCATTTTCAAATCTGACAAAATAGAAAATTAGTTTTTCAAACCAAAACTATTCAGAAGAGATAGAGGACACTACATACTCATCAAAGGGAAAATATACCAAGAGGATATTACAATTCTTAACATCCATGCAACAAGCACAGGGCACCCAAAATCATACAAGAATCATCATTATATCTTAAATCATGTATCAAGAAGAGATAGAGGACACTACATACTCATCAAAGGGAAAATATACCAAGAGGATATTACAATTCTTAACATCCATGCAACAAGCACAGGGCACCCAAAATCATACAAGAATCATCATTATATCTTAAATCATGTATCAACCTTCACACACTGACAGTGGGTGACTTGAATACACAATGTTCAGCAAAGTAACAGGATACAAAATTAACAATTTTGGGGAAGCAATACATTTCACAATAGCCTGAAAAAATATATAAAATAAGCAGGGAGGTGGTGGCATACCCCTTTAATCCTAGGCAGAAGTAGGCTGATCCCCGTGAGTTTGAGGCCAGCCTTGTCTACAGATCAAGTTCCAGGAGATGCTCCAAAGCTACACAGAGAAACACTGTCTAGAAAAACACACACACACTATATATATATATCTCATGGGATAACTCTAACCAAGTAAGTGTAAGAATTGTATGAAAAAACAGTGAAGAAAGAAATTGAGGAAGATATCAGATGATGGAAAGATCACCCATGCACGTGGATCAGTAGGATTAATATAATAAAAATGGACATTCTACCCAAAGCAATCTACAGATTAAATGAAATTCCCATCAAAATTCTAACACAATTCTTCAAAGAACTTGACCCGACAATTTTCAGCTTCATATAAACACACACACACACACACACACACACACACACACACACACACACACACACACAAGAGTAGCTAAAACTATCCTGAAAAATTTTTTTTTAATTGCTGGAAGTATCACCACCCCTGACTTTGATTTGTAATACAGAGCTATAGTAAGAAAAACAGCATGGTATTGGCCCAAAAAGACACATTGATCAATGGAATAGAATTGAAAACTCAGAAATAGGTTCACACACTTTTGGATACCTGTTTGTTTGTTTTTACAAAGATGACAAAAATGCACTCTGGAAAAAAGGCAGCATCTTCAACAAAAGGTGCTGGTGGATTGAGTGGACGACTACATGAAAAGGAATACAAAGAGATCCATACTTATCACCTACACAAAACTCAACCCGAAACAGATCAAAGACCTCAACACCCAGCCAAATACATGGAACCTGAAAAAAGACAATGTGGGGAATAGCCTTGAATTTCATAGTACAGGAAAAGGCTTTCTGAACAGAACACTGATAGTACAGGCACTAAAAGCAACAATTAGTAAATGGTATCTCATAAAACTGAAAAACTTCTGTACAGCAAAGGACATCATCATTTGGACATTGTGAAAGGCTACAAAATGGGAAAAGATTTGTATTAACTATATATCCGATAGAGTGTTAATATCCAAAATATATAAAAAACTTTAAAAAAAACGGATATCAAGAAAACAAATAACCCAATTAAAAAATAGGGTAGAGATCTAAACAGAGTTCTCACAAGATGAAACACAAATGGCTGAGAAGCATTTAAGAAATGTTCAATATACTTAGTCATGAGGAAAATGCAAATCAAAACTACTTTAAGATTTCATCTTATACCCTTCAGAATGGCCAAGAACATAAAAATGACAGCTCATGTTGGTGAAGATGTGAAGTACAGGGAACACTCATCCATTGCTGGTGTGAGTGCAAACTTGTACAACCACTATGGAAATCAGGGTGGCAGATCCAAAGGAAGATGGGAACTGATCTACCTCAAGATCTAACTATACCACTCTTGTGCTTATAACCAAAGGACACTTCATCATACTGCAGAGACACTTGCTCAACCATGTTCATTGCTGCTGATAATAGCCAAAAAGTGAAAACAGTCTAGATGTCCACAAATGGACGAATGAATTAAAAAAAAAAAAGGTGGTACACTTACACAATGGAATAACTCAGCTGTTAAATAAATGAAAATATGAAATTTACAGGTCTATAGATGGAACTAGAAAAATCATCACGAGTAACTTAGATCAAGAAAAACAAATACAGTGTGTTAACTGTTAAGTCATTGACAAACAAATTACATTCTGTAATAACCACAGAGGCTAGGTATAGAGTAAGGGACTAGAGGGGAGGTATGGGAAAATGGAATAGACAGTCATGAATGAGTGGGTGATTAACTGGAATGGGAGGATAAAACATGGGAGGAGTGGCAGCTCAAAATCAGGACCATTTGATGGGTCATACGGAAACCTAATGTAACAGAAGCATCAAATAATGTGGAGATAGAGCCCCAGCTGGACATCTGTCATCACCAAATGAAGTTGCCAGTGCCAGGAATGGGTTATATCTAATTGACTTGTTGGCCAAAGGGGTCCTATGGGAACCCAAACAACCACGGCTATTTCCAAAACTAATGGTGGCGCTCCACAAAGTTAAGGCTTTATTGCTAAAGACAACACCTACACAACTCATTGAAAATGGAGAAGTTAAACTGGTTCCTACCTAGAGTCCTTACTCCTACAGACTGGTACTCATGGTACTGGAAGGTCCTCTGCAAACCACCAAAGGAGAAAGATAAACAACAACCCAGCCACAAGTCTACAAGAGTGGCCTGCATACAAGATACTCTGGTGCAGCAGCGGCACAAGCTTGTGGGAGTGACCAACCAAGAACTGATCTGACTTGAGGCCTGAGGACAATGTGAATAACATACTTCCTGAGAGCCAACCTGAGGGTCTGCCTGAGGGCTTTGACAACAGTGTCCAGAGGTGGCTTGAGATGACCTGGACCAATGAGGGGAAGCCATGTCACATCAACAGATGCCTATGCAACAGACCCCCTCCCTGGGCAGGAAGGTATATAAGGCTTGCCCCTTCCAGAATATATTGAGCTTCTTGTTTGCGACCTGACTCCTGGCTTCTGTGTCACCGAAGTGTCTCCTCACCCCTTCCCCGGAGGGGGCCGTTCGGACCCAGGGAACAAATGCCCACTCCACAAGATGGAACCCATACCTAAAACTGCTTAGGTAGCCAAGAACCTGAAACTAGATAGGCCAGGGACCAAGGGGAAAACTTGGGAAATACTACTGTTCTGCTAAAGGAATACAGCAATAAAATGACTCCTAGCAACATTATGCAATCCTCATATATCAGTGCCTTACTCAGCCACCATCAGAAAGCTTCCTGCAGCAGATGGGAATAAACATGGAGACCCACTGCCAGACATTATGCAGAGGGAAAGAAAACACTCAGCTCTAAAAGAATGTTTCCATCAAAATCCCTCCCCTCAGGGCTCAAGAAACTCTGAGGAAGAGGAGGTGGGAAGAATATAAAAGCAAGAAAGGATAGAGGACACCAAGAAATCAAGGCCTTCTGACGTAACATTGCTGGCAACACCTATGAACTCACAGACTGTGGCAGCAGGCACAGGGCCTGCGCTAGTCTGCACTAGATGGGATCCTAGAGCTGAGAGGAAAAGTGGACACTCACCCCCATCCCTAGCCCAGAAGCTATCTCCAACTGATAGCCTCTTGGAAATGAGAAATTATTTTTCTTCAAGGAAGTCTCACTGGGGAATCTTAATGATCAGCTCCTTGCCAGAAATAGGTGGCCAACACAAAATGTACTCAATGACATCTTTGGAACTTCCTGGTATCATAATGTTAACTCAGGGCATTTTTTAAATTTACCCGTATAGGTGCTTTGTGCATATATTATGATTTCTGGTTTTGAGTTTTTATGGGATTCCTGTGTTTGCCAATGTGTATGTTTCTACATCTATATGGATTTCTTTGGCTCTTTTTCATGTTTGGCTGTTTTGTCATATTCCAATTTATTTATTTTTTATTTATCTTATTTTATTATTATGGGTATGGATCTGGATGGGAGGTGGGGAGGTGAAACTTTAATCAAAATATATTGTAGGAAAAAAACTTCTTTTTTTTTAGGCAGAGTTTCTCTGGGTATCCCTGGCTGTCCTGGAACACACTCTATAGACAAGGCAGATCCTCCTGCTTCTGCCTCCTTAGTGCTGGGATTAAAGGCCTGGGTAAAAATCTGTTTTCAACGAAAGAAAAAAAACACTTAAAAATAAATCAATAACCTTGAAGAGGATACAAACAAACAAATAAAGAAATTAAAGAAATCAATTCAGGACTTGTCAAGGAAAGCAACCCACATAACAAAGAAAATCAGAAAAATAGATGAAAAAATCATCAATATGGGCAAAATTGACATTATGAAATAAAAATTCAGCAAAGAAACAGAGAGTGATCTGGAGATGCAAACATAAATGTGAGAAATGAAAAGCACAACTGAGTCAAATAAAAACTTCAGTGGAAAGCATCACATATAGAGTTGGCCAAGTAGAACAGAGATACCAGGGATAAAGGACCAAAATGAGGAAATAGTACCTTCACACATCAGTTGGGGGTGGGGAGCCCAGAAGGAAGAGAAGGAAGAAAAAGAAGGAAGGAGGAGAAGAAGAAGGAAGAAGAAAGGAAACAGCAGTAACAGTAGAGTCACAACTTCCAGAAACACTGGGATACTATGAGGATACCAAACCTAAGAATGTACTAAGTAGAAGAAGGAGTTGAGATAAAAACTAAGGCACTGAGAATCATCTAGTCTCTGAAGTTACAGCAGAAAGCTTAACAAATTTTAAAAAGCTAGACACTCAAATGCAAGAGACTTTTAGAACCAAAACCACAAATGACCAAACAAGAGACTCTCTACAACATATTCTAGCCAATATTCAAAAATACAAAGCAAAGACAGGCCAGTAAGATTGTTCAAAGGGTAAAGAGAGTACTAGAGGAACGAGTTGGAAGATGAGCAAAAGCCAGATGGAAAAGAACAAGATGAGGAAGAACAAGATGAGAGAGGAGATGGGAGAAGAGCTGATATGGGAAAGAACTAGATGGATGAGAACCTAGAAAGGACAGAACTAGATGAAGGAATTAAGATAGAATCTAGAGGGGACAGTAGATAAATATAGAGAGAAATCAGGCAAGAAAGGAGCTAGGCACGAGAACAGAACTGAAGCTGTGTATATAGGATGTTATGCCAGAGGAATTAAAGCAAGTGGACTATAGAGCTAGGTATACTGAGATTCTATTTCCTGAAAATAGTTCTCGTAGTAGTTCTCTCTCCTGAGCTCCTGGGATATATAATATTAAGGCTGGTCCCTCTAATATTATACAAGAGAGCTCTATGAGTTCATGGCCAGCTAGGGCTACATAGTGAGATCACATCTCAAAACAAACTAAAAAAAAGACACCCAGTGTTGATGTCTGGTCTCTACATATGCACACATGGATGAATGTGCCTGCATACACAAAGAAGATATAACAACTGGAAATATACATACACTGAATGTTCAGGTTGCAATTTCAAACACTAAAAGGAATAAAAGGTTAGATAGGTCCTCACAAAATAACAGTGAGTGACTTCAACAGTTTACTATCATCTTTAAATTAGTAATATCAATTAGGAACCAACAAAAAAACTTCAAAGTCAAACTACATAATAGATCAAATTGACATAATAACAATTAAAAGGAAAATAAAATGATAAATTTTACCATGAGCTCCTGTTCAAGTTCTGCATTTTTTGCAGCAATAGAAGAATACGCAATAATTTTTTCTTCCAGCTGTTTCTCTAGAGTTAAAAGTTGAGAACATTTCTTCGTCATCTGAAGAAACAAAAACAATACAGCTTTAAAAGTAATGACATGCATTTTAAAATCAAATACCTGCTCCTTATTCCAAACCCTAAATACACTATAACTAATTAACTGGAGAAATTTATGGTAATAGACAGAATATACATTGAATAATCTTTTTTATTTAGTTAGTTTTGCTGTTGTTTTTCAAGAGAGGGTGTAACAGCTCTGTGGCTATCCTGGAGCTCACTCTGTAGACCAGGCTGGCCTTGAGTTCACACCTGCCTCTGTCTCATGAGTGTTGGAATTAAAGGTGTGTGCCACCACTGCCTGGCAAATAATCTCTTAGTTTATTTACATTACTGTACATACTTAAGAACTAGAACTAGGCTGGTGATACAACTCAGCAGTAGAGTACTTTCCTAAAATGCGCTGACAACCCAAATTACTATTGCCAGCAAAATTATCAACCACAATTCATGAGAAAGAAAATCATTGATGATAAAATGTAGCACAAATCCTAACTCGTCTTAATAATAAAAACCCAGAGCCAGATATAGGGGTGAAAACTGATAGATCAGAGAGGGAGAGCAGCCAGGCACCAGAAAGACTTCTTACCTTTATGGAATCTTCAGCCTGAAAGGGAACAAGGCTCCAGCCAGCCATATCACTTCCTGTTTCCACCTCTATAGTGCTGGGATTAAAGGCTTGAGATCCCAAGTGCAAAGGCTTGAGATCCCAAGTGCAGGGATCAAAAGTATGTGCCACCACTGCCTGGCTGTTTCTCTTTTAGACTGGATCAATCTTGTGTAGCCCAAGGTGGTCTTGAACTCCTGATCTTCCTGCTTCCTCCTCCCAAGTGCTGGGATTAAAGGTATGTGCCTTTAAAGGTGGCCTCTATGGTTATCTAGTGGCTAACTCTGCCCTGTGATCTCCCGGCAAGCTTTATTTGTTAGAGTACAAACAAAATATCACTAAAATAAAATCTAATTTAAGTAGTATCCTTCTATCCATCCAGCTATACAAAAGGAACTAGAAGGAAAATTTCAGTCTGAAAGTTTACCGCACCCAAGAAAACACAAAGAATAAATAATCCCAGAACAATAAATCAAAAGAGGGGGAAAGCCAGGTAGTGGTGGCACATGCCTTTAATCCCAGCACTCAGAAGACAAAGGTAGGTGGATCTATGAGTTCCAGGCCAGCTTGGTCTACAGTACAAGTTCCAGGACAGCCAGGATTGACACACAAAGAAACCCTGTCTCAAAAAACAAACAAACAAGCCGGGCGTTGGTGGCGCACGCCTTTAATCCCAGCACTCGGGAGGCAGAGCCAGGCGGATCTCTGTGAGTTCGAGGCCAGCCTAGGCTACCAAGTGAGCGCCAGGAAAGGCGCAAAGCTACACAGAGAAACCCTGTCTCGAAAAAAAACAAACAAACAAACAAAGAAGTCCAGGGTCAGATTACACAAAATAGAAACTGGAGAAATATTGCCTAATTCTTTGTTCAAGGCCACAATTACCTTGATAACTAAATTACATAAAGACCCAGTGTTGGTTAAACGGCGCTGCTCCTGGCTGGCCACCGCCCATGGGGGCCATGCCAGTGGAAGAGAGTGCTGATCGGAAGAATCACAGCCATGTTTACCTTTTTAGAGCTTTATTGGGAGGTGGGGGGGGGTGGGAAGGGGGAAGAGAGAGAGGGAGAAAAGAAGACAGATGGAAGGAAGGAGCAGAAAGGAAAGAGAGGAACGCACAGAGGGCCCACCCACTTTTTAGATTGGGACACTGTCCCAGGCTGATGATGTAATTAAAGACAGATCCTTACACCCAGCAAGGAAAGAAAATTGTAGACCAATATCCCTTATGAACATAGATGCAAAAATTTTGAATAAAATACTTATAACCCCCCTGGGCATGGTGGCACATGCCTATAGTCCCAGCACTCAGGGAGGTAGAGAAAGGCAATCTCTGTGAGTTCCAGGCCAGGCCAGCCAGAGCTACACAGAGAAACCTTGTCTTGAAAACAAAAAACAAAACAAAACAACAACAACAACAAAAACAACCACCTAAAAACACCACCAGGAAACTCTACAGGTGAAAAGCACTTTGAGCTAAGTATCATTAAGAAAACAAATAATCCAATTTAAAAAGAGAGTAAAGAAATAAGCAGAGAGTTCTCAAAAAAGGACACACAAATGGCTGAGACTCACTTAACTGTTCACCATCCTTAGTAATTAGGGAAATATAAATTAAACTATGGAGGTCTAGCCCCTCGGTAGTCCCCTCCCAGGGTCCAGGAAGAATCTACAACCAGCTGATAATTAATCTTTGAAGAAAAGAAATGAATCTATGTACACGAAATTCCTTAGTCCATATACTTTACTATTCTGTCAGTTCTCTCTCTACAAGCTTATACTCTGCTCTCATTTTAAGCTCCTTTCTTGCCCAATTTCTCTTTACATTTATCTGTTGTCCCCTCTAGATTCCATCTAAATTCATTCATTTTAGTTATGCCCCCTCCAGGTTCTATCTAAATGCATTCATTTTAGTTCTGCCCCCTCTAGGTTCTCATCCATCTAGTTCTTTCCCATATCATTTCCTCTCCCGTCTCCTTCTCTCTCATCTGGCTCTTCCCCATCTTCCATCTCGTTCCTCTAGTCCTCTCTTCTAGCCCTTCAATCTAGTTCTTCCCCATCTCAGTTTGTTCCTCTCAAGTTCTTACCCATCTAGTTCTTCCATTCTCTTTTCTCCTCTCCCTCCTCCAGTGCCCTGGAAATCCTGGTATATACACACTTACAAGCAGTATTCCCTTGGCAGTGCAAAGCCAGGCTTCCAGGGTCAAACGGAGGGGTGATAAGAATCACATAGAGAGGCAATAACTGTTAATTATCATTTGCAACCCCAAAGGGAAGTGACCAATGGGGAAATGAATTAACAAAAGGCTAAATGGGTAATATCTAAGAAGAGGGATCTTATGTGCTCAACTATAGTCTTAAACATGATTAGTAGAAAATGTTAAGAATCTATAAGTTCCTAGGTTAATGGGAGAAAATAAAACTGTCTTCTTTTTTCCTGTGGCTCATATCTGTCCAAGCTATCTGACATTTTTCTGCAGAGTGGGGGAAGGTGTGCTCAGTCTCTAGGCAACCTGTGTATAGCTAGATACCTCTGGTGATAGTTAAAGGGAGATCTGGAACTAAAGGTAAGGTTTGGGAAAGGAGTAAGTAAAGCTTAATTGGCACATCCACCAGGCCTTCTCAAACAGGTAGTCTGGATGCTTAAGTCTGTTCTTAGAGAGTACAGAGGTATCTCTGATAAGGTACTTTCCTCTATCTGGGGATGGACCTGGTCCAATGCTGCCAATGATGATAATTACAGAGAGGCTTGAACTGGGGTTCTGGCTGAGCATAGCTGTTAGCGCACAGGTTATCTAAATATTCCTAGAAGTGGTTAGGTAAGGAGTTAAAGGTCTATAAAGTTAGTAAGGCTGTAAGAAAGGAGGGTCTAAGCTAAATTGTGTAAAGCTATTACTTAACGTCCACCTGACCTAGGCGGTGTCTCCTTGTGGAATTTATCTTAAATCAGGAGACTTGCATTGTAGACAGTCATTACTGCTAGTTCTTGAAAGTGGCCAAGGGAGAATCTGATTCCAGAGAAAGCATTTCCTAAGGCAGTTCTCCAAATACCTGGAATGTGTATGTCCAGAGGGTGATCAGTCCACACTGTTAGCCCTTCTTAGGGAAAAATCAACTGGGAAACTATGAAGGCACACATGATTTTCATAACAGAAGACAGCTGATAGATAACAAGCGAAGTAACACCAAAAACTCCTTGGAATTTGGCTTCCTCTGGAGGAAACCCTTGATCCCTCCAGGTAGTGACTTTGCCATAAGCAGCTGAGTTCTTATGATATATTCCTGTGGCCCGCAGCATAAAACTACCTTTAGATTTCATCTTACACCAGTCAGAATGGTCAAGATCAATAAAACAATTAATAGTTCATGTTGGCAAACATATAGGGTAAAGGAAACAGTTATTTATTGCTGGTGGGGGTACAAACTGATACAGCCACTATACAAATCAATGTGGCAGCTAAACCAATTTAGGGCATATACCGAAAGGACTCTACAGCCTACTACCAAAATACTTGTTCATTCATATTCATTGCTGCTCTATTCATAATAGTTAGAACCTGGAAATGGCTAGATGCCCATCATCTGGTGAGTGGATAATGCAAATATGGTACATTTACATAATGGAATATTATTCAGCTATTAAAAAGTTAGCTGGCACACACCTTTAATCCCAGGAACAGATTAATAAAATGACTCCTAAAGACATTCTGCTATACTCATGATCAGTGCCTCATACATCCATTATCAGAGAAGCTTATTCACGCTATAAATGGAAACACAAAGACTAGGGTTCTTTTGTTTTGTTTTGTTTTTTCTTGGTATGTATATGTTTCTTGTGGGACTTGGGGGGAGTTGTGTGTTTGGGTGTTTTAACTTTTGTTTCCTGTTTTTGTTTTGTTTTTTTCTAAAGAGAAAGAGACAGCATGGAGTTGGGGGAGGGGGAGATGTGTAGAATCTGAGAGGAATTTGGGGGAAAGGAAAAATATGACCAGAATATATTTTAAGAAAAAAATTCCAATTTAAAGATTTATTTAAGGGGCTTATGGAAAATTCTCTAGTCTATGCATAAAAATCCTTCACAATATGAAGAAGAAAGTTTTATCAGACAAAAACTATTAAGAACTTCATTACTGCCGGGCAGTGGTGGCACATGCCTTTAATCCCAGCACTCAGGAGGCAGAGCCAGGTAGATCTCTGTGAGTTCGAGGCCAGCCTGGCAGCCTGGGCTACCAAGTGAGTCCCAGGAAAGGCGCAAAGCTACACAGAGAAACCCTGTCTCAAAAAAACCAAAAAAAAAAAAAAAAAAAAAAAAAAAAAAGAACTTCATTACTGGTAGATTTGCACTTGAAAACTTTTAGGAGTTGTACAGGCAGAAGAAATATACCACACAGAAATGAATAAACTAAATATATAATTTCTCTTAAAAGATTAGCTAATTGAAAAACATGCATTGTTACCTTTCAGAATATAACCCATAGTATCAAATTCACATGTAATGTTTTAAAATGGTAAGTCATGAGTTATACCTACTGAATCACAATTGCTAGTTGTTGCAAGATATTTGATTACACTGTGATTGGTCTAATAAAAAACTAAACAGCCAATAGCTAGGCAGGAGGTATAGTTGGAACTTCTGGAACACAAAAAGCTCTGGGAAGAAAGGCGAAGTCGCCAGCCAGACACAGAGGGAGCAAGACATACAGGATGAGCGATAAAAGCCATGAGTCATGTGGCAACATGTAGATGAATAAAATTTAAGCTATAAGAGCTACTTGGACAAGCCTAAGCTGTAGGCTGAGCTTTTATAATTAATAATAAGTCTCCATATTGTTTTTTGTGAGCTAGCAGCCCAAAAAACAATATGGAGACTTATTATTAATTATACATATACATATGGCATCCAATATGGTGGCTCAAATATCCGAACATAATGCCTGAGAAAGCTAAGAAAAGTTCTGGACAAGGAGCTGGATGCAGCTTCCTAGTCTTGTAGTCTCTCAGGAAGGCTGGTGTTCAGTGGCATATAAAGGTGCAGCTAACAGCTACTGACTGCAGGCTGGAGCCAGCACTATGCACTAGGCTGAGACATGCAAAAACTGACATGTCAGTTTAAGATTTGTCTCATGTGATCACAAAACACTGTAGATGCTTAGTAAAGCCAGGTCAAGACATTAATAAAGTCGGGTTTGGGGATTTATCTCAGTGGTAGAGCGGTTGCCCAGCAAGCGCAAGGCCCTGGATTCGGTCCTCTGCTGGGGGGGGGGATAATAACAATAATAATAAAGTCTTCAAAAAGAGAGTAAAGATGGAAAATATAACACAGGGAGCTTGGATCTTATATAGTGCTTTATTTGAATTTTTAGTGCTAATGAACAGAGAACAACAGCTGCTGAGAGACACTGGATTGTGAAAGGGAATGCTGAATTAAACCAACCTAAAACTTTACAATGGAAGTCAAAAAATGTATTGCTTTGGGGAAGAGGTTGTGCTTTTTTGTCCTATAGATAACGAAAGGCTGTGGATTCATTCAAGGTTGATAGAAATCAGATTTGATGGGGAGGGAGGGACTGAAGAGGCCTAAATTAACATTAGTGCAGCCATGACAGGTTGTAAACTAACAATACTGAGACTAGGCCTCACCTTTGCAATAACTAGGAAAAGTCACAAATTGTACCCTGCAGGGAACCAATCAGAATTGAGACAAGCAAGTACTACATGCTCCAGAAAATTAAGGATAGCATACATCACTTGTATATTGGCTGCCAATTTCCTTGCAGCAACGCCAGTAACAATCCCTGTATAACAAGGCTTCTGTTGCCCTACTCCTGCCCAATCAGGAGTTCAACCCCCATCTGAATCCAGAACTCCCCTACCTCCCCATCCTTTTATTCCTTAAAAACCATGCCTCAACCGAGCTCGAGGCTCTCCCTGATCCAACCACCGTGTTGAAATGGACAGAGAGCTCAAGCTCGGGTTTGCAATAAAGGCTCTTTGTTTTTGCAGATGAACTTGGACTCCTGGTGGAGTCTCTGGGGGGCTCATGTTGCAGGCATAACAGACCCCTTGAAAATCTTGGCTACAGACATAAATAAATAAACCTAGAAAAACTACAAGACAGGTGACATATATTTTACTTGCTCACACATAAAACAAATCATCTTTTGCTGGCTCATGTACAATGCACAGTCCATACTTGTGTTAATACAGATATGTATGTACCTTTGAAAGTCTGTATGTGCTCAGAAAAAGGGGACACAAATGGAAATGGATGACCCAGGTGATCCAGCCTCTCAGAGTGACTCTACTGCAATTTCCTCAGTTCTACATCTAGAACAGCTTCAAGGCTGCTGGCTGAGATGTCCAGTCTCACAAAGTATTCTAGCCAGGACTGCAGATAAGCCTTGATGTTTCCCATTGCATAGAGACAGGACAACAAAGGTTATGGCTAGTTTTTCCAGGACTTGACCATTATCTCAGTTTCCTCTGTGTCGTCCAAAAGATTTCATCACCCCCAGACAACAGGCAGCAGTCTAGAAAACACAGTGCCCACATTCCCAAGAGGTGGGGTGGGTGATTTTTGGTCATTCAGGGGTTATGGATGTTGTCATTTTTTAGGGGGGTTGGTCACAAGTTGTTCGTGATCATGGTCAGGGAGAAAGACAAACAAAGGAGATTTGATTCAAGGATCTCTTTTTTAAGGAAAAAAGGGGAGATAGAGTATAGAAATGATGGGATTAAAGGAGTGGATTGTTGAGTCTACTTTTTTTTGAGGGGGGTTTTTCGAGACAAGGTTTCTCTGTGTAGTTTTGGTGCCTATCCTAGATCTCGCTCTATAGACAAGGCTGGACTCGAACTCACAGAAATCCACCCGACTCTGCCTCCCAAGTGCTGGGATTAAAGGCGTGCACCACCACTACCTGGCTTGAGTCTACTTTTGAATAACCAGTATTCTCAAATATTTCACATTGGTATAGATTTTGTATACTGATACAAATTTGAGGTTATTTTTGTTATACTGTATATATGTTCCTGTTCTTGTTTAAGGTATTGTAGCTATGCCACTCATTTAAAAATGTAATGCAAATTTTTAGTCTCTGAAGGCTAGTTTGGATAATAAAGAAATACAGGTTAATAGTCATTTATAACAATCAAACTTATAGTCATGTTAGGTAAGATTTCAAGGTTATAGAGATGTATTTTCGATAGATAAGTGATCTTCAAAAACTTCAAAGATTACAAAATATGGCATTTAAAATGTTTTAATAACATAAGGATTTTTCATAACAGTGAGACACATCTGCTCCTGACAGCACCAATTTACTTCACAAAAGGATGATGTGCATTAAAGAACCTCCATATGGAGTTTGCTTTCTTTGTGGCAAAAGCTAGCCATTTGGGCAAGAAACTGCCTTCCATCAACTGCTGACAGAAGCTGGCCAAACTGGAAAAGTAGGACACAAAAGAAGACAACTGCCGAACATTGCCAAGACAGGGCAAAATAGTCCTTCAAAATTCTAGCTTCACAGAAAAGTCTGTCAGATATTCTAGGACACTAGGCTGTAGATGGGTGCCCCAACGTTGCAGAGGAACCTTGGGGTGAGTGTCTAGGCAGCAAGATGTCTCTGCTGTTTCTTAGTTTTGGAAGTTGCTTGCTCTGCACTTCCTGTTTATTCAGGTAATATTATATCCTCGTGTCTTTGATGGGCTTGAAGACAGTTATTGTTATAGTTTCCTTTAGTCATGATAAATAGTAAATTAGGTACAAAGCTTTGGACTCACCAAGATAAGATAGATAATAGAATATTTTCTCTGAATTTGCCAAATACTAATGAACTGGACATTGTGAATGCATATCTTACTTGATAATTGTTTTTATTGTATATAGTTTTACTATGTTGGAGTTAAAACCCTTTCCTTTTTGTTTTTGTTTTGTTTTTTTGGTTTTTCAAGACAGGGTGTATCTTTGTGTTTTTTTGTTTTTGCTTTTGTTTTTTTTTTGGGGGGGGGTTCCTTTTTATTTAGACAAAAAGGGGTAAATGTTGCAAGCTATTTATTTACACTGTGTAAAGATACATTACTGTGACTGGTTTAATAAAAAAAAATAAACAGCCAATAGCTAGGCAGGAGGTATAGCCGGGACTTCTGGACAGAGAGAGCTCTGGGAAGAAAGGCGGAGTCACCAGCTAGACACAGAGAGAGCAAGATGTATGTATAGGAGGAGAGATAAAAGCCACAAGTCACGTGGCAACACGCAGATGAATAAAAATGGATTAATTTAAGTTATAAGAGCTGGTGGGACAAGCCTAACCTCTAAGCCAACATTTTATAATTAATAAATCTCTGTATTGTTTATTTGTGAGTTGGCAGCCCATAGAAATATTCATGTATAATCTAAGATCTATAAACATGTACTATTATTATATAAACATATGTTATTAGTTCCATCAAATTTGAGAACTTTTAGGTACTAGGTAGTATTTTCCTACTTTCATTAAAAATTAAACATACATTTCCAATATAGTTTTAAAAGAACTTATAACTGATATGGTATCACTTTCCAAATCCTTGTAAATCTAGATTTCAATAGTTACAAAACCCCATAGCAATACTTTTTTCTACCTCAAAGTTTAGCACTTATACGCAGATAAATTCAAACTTACTTCATTTTCCAGTTTGCTAGCATTGGAAGCTTTCTCTAGCAGTTCTTCTTGAATTAGCTGAAACTGACTAGTTCTGTGTGCCATGTTAACCTTCAAATCAGAATTCTCAGCTTCTATTTGTATCAGCTTAGCGCGTAGTTCTTCTATTCCCGTAGCAAGTCTTTCCTTCTCTCTTTCATACTGCTTATTCATAGTATGATGATTTTGATCTTTTATATTTTCTGAAATAAAACACAAAACAAAAATTTCTCTACATAAAAGTTCAAGAATAAAAAATTAACTTAAATGGTTGAAAGATTTATTAATAAAGTTTAGTTTCTTATTTAAGCAATTGAAGGATATGCAAATTATTAGGTATATACGGCACATAAAAAGACTAAGGACAAAAACTCAATTGATGCACAAAAGGCCTTCAACAAAGTTCAGTATTCTTTCATAATAAATGACTTGAAGAACCTAGGCAGGGAAGGAATGTATGTCAGCATAATAAAAGCTATATACAACAAAACCTTTGGCCAACATTATATTAAATGGGAGAAAATGAAGAATATTTCCTCCAAAACGTGGAACAAGACAAGGGGGCACATTGTCTTGTCTCTAATTTAAAAAAGTGCTTGAAGCCTTAGCTAGAGAAATAAGAAAAGAAAAAAAAAAGTGGGAGAGGATTCAGAAAGAAACAAAATAAGTTAAATCATCCCAATTTGCAGAAATATGGTCTGCAATTTTTAAAGTAAATAGAAATAACCTAGGGTGGCAAAAGACTGTTTTCAAATAATCTTTTTGTGCACTGTTATGGATACCATCAAAATTGATAAAGGTTAGATTTGAACAAGAGAGAGAGCTCTTAATTAGAAGAGTTGATCAACCAGCATGACCATTCAATTTAAACTAACTTATACAACTAACAAATGCTTCTCATTTGATCAGATATAACTTGCCAAAAGGGAACTTCCCCAAAGTAAGGGTTTGGGCAGGGTTTTGTTTTTGTCTTTCCAGGAAAATAAAAACAACCATCTTGAAGAATTGAAAGATTTTTGGACAAATAAGCATCCAAAGAAGAAAGGAGAACTACCCGGAATAAATTACCAAGAAAAGAAATAATCTGGCCTAATGCAATCTCTAAAGTCTCCAAAAAGATGAAGGGACCCCACAATAATTCCAACTGCACTATGATAACACCACTAAGCTGAAAAACACCACCTAAAAATTGGCTTTGAACTACAAACAAATCAGGACAATTTTGAGATGGCTAGCTGAGATGATCCAGCCTCACAGACTACTCTATCCAGGACTTGAGACAAGCCCTGCACTTTCCCATTACATAGAGACTGGATAACAAATCATACAGCTACCTCTCCCAGAACCTGACAATTAACCCAAATTTTTCTTTTCAGATTCTCCTAAAGATGCTGACACACCCAGACAGCAGGAAATAATTTTTAAAAAATGATGCCCACATTCCCAAGAGGTGGAGTGGGTAGTTTTGGTTGTTCAATGGGTTATGGATATTTGTCATTGTTTAGGATGGTTGGTTATAAGTTGTTATTGGTAATGGTTAAAAAAATAGAAAAAGAAAAAAAGAGGATATAGATATGATTGGATATTAGGGTAGATTATTGAATTTACTCTGACAAGAAAAAAAAGGGGATACAGAAGTGATAAGATAAATGGGTAGATATATGAATCTACTCTGAAAAGAAAAAAACAGGAATATAGATATGATAGGATAAAAGAATAGATTACCAAATCTACTTTAAAAAGCAACTACTTGTTTTAAATATTTTACATTGATATGGATCTTTGTATAATAATACAAAGTTAAGATTATTTTTGTTAGAACATACTTGTACATACATTTCTACTCTTGTTCAAGGTATTATACCTATACAACTCATTTAACACTATAATGCAAATTTGTAGTCCTTGAAAGTTATTATTACCAACTATTTAGGATAATAAGGAAATACAGGTTAGTAGTGAGTCACCTATTATGATTGAACTTGTAGTCATGTTAGGTATGTTTTCAAAATTTAACAGAGATATATATTTTAGGTAAACAGGTGGTCTTCAAACACTTCAAAGATCTACAGAATATGGCATTTAAGATATTGTAATAACACAGGTTCATTTTTTTTTAAATGAAAATGAGACATGTCTGCTCCTGGCCGCACCAAATCTACTTCGGAAATGATAGGTATCAAAGAAACTTCATATGGAGTTTACTTTCTTTGTGACAAAAGAAAGTTTTTCTTTGTGACAAAAGAAAGTTTTGCTTTTGGGATACTATCTTACAAGGACTCCAACATACAGTATGGCTCGTTAAGGAAGGGAATGGCTCAGTTGCCTTTAGCCTACTGGCTATGAGTAAGATAGGACCTCTGTTGGTCTTTTCTGTATCAAACACACAGATTGCAAGCCCAGTGCCACTTTGAGATCCTTGGCAAGAATTAACTATGCAGCTCACACATGATGGAGCCTGTATGATAATGAGTATTCAGAGACTGGTAATGCCTGGGGGGCACTCACCAACCTAAGACAGAGCACCTGTGGCCTGGGCAGGCGTCTCCAGGACGGGTAAGGTGACCTGCTGACATCCCATGCAAACCAAGTCAGAAGTTCATTTTTTAATAAAAGGGGGACCTGTAGGGCCCTGGCCCCTGTTTTGGGTAACTGTTGCCTTGCTTGTGGACCTTGACCTTGATATCCACTCTATGCTAATTCCCTGACAGGTTCCACCCTCCTGAATGCTTAAGGGAAGTTCCTTGTCTGTGTATCCTGAATAATAGGCGTTAACAGGTTAGATGCAAGATTTTAAAACATCAGTAGCAAACTTCTGCCCTCCCATTGTGCTGTAAGCCTGTATTTAAGACCTCCTCCCCGCTTCAAAAAATGACATTCGCATTTAAATTTAAAAAAAAAACTCAATTATATATATATATATATATATATATATATATATATATATATATAAAATTGAATGAATACTGCGAATGTAATCTATGGATACCACAAATGTGATTAATATCATGAGTGTAATTAATGAATATCATGAGTGTAATTTAAAAAATAAATTAAAAGAAAAAATAATAATAATTTAAAAAAAAGAAAAAAGAAAATGAGACATGTCTGCTCCTGTCCGCACCAATCTACTTCGGAAATGATGGGTATCAAAGAAACTTCATATGGAGTTTACTTTCTTTGTGACAAAAGTTAGCCCCTGGGTAAGAAAGTGCCCTTGCCTCAACTGCTGACAGTATGCTGTCCAAATTGGGCAAGCAGGACTGATGACCAAACTTTGCCAAGACAAGGTAGGACAGCCCTCAGAACATCCTGCTTCACAGAAAAGTCTATCAGATATTCCAGGCCTGTAGCCAAAGATGGATGCCTAGGGTGACTGCCCAGGCAGCCAGCTGTCTCTGTCATTTCTCACATTTTTTGGCAGTCGATTGCTGCACTTCTTGCTTACTCAGGTAATATTATTTACTTCTGGGGTCTATGATGGAGTTGAAGACTTTATAGTTATAGTTTTCCTTGTTACCAGATTCAGAAAAGAAATTCACTAAAGAGCTGTAATGTGTTTAGGGTTGAGAGACAATAAAAGATAGTTTTGGTAATGCAAGTTGAAACAGAGAGTGACTTAGGTACAACCTTTTGGACTAACCAAGAAAGGATAGATAATGGAGCGTTTTCTCTGAATTTTTCAAATGTTTATGCACTAGACACTGTTGATGTATTTACTGCCTGCATGTATTATATTATATACATTATATAGTTATTGTACTTATTGTATATATTTTTTCTTATATTAGTTATAATCTTTTTTTTTTATTTTAGACAAAAAGGGGGAAATGTGGTGATATTTTGTTCATGCTCTAACAAATAAAGCTTGCCTGAAGATCAGAGGGTAGAGTTAACCATTAGTTAACCATAGAGATCTGGAGGTCTGTACAGACAGGAGACAGGAAGTGATATGGCTGGGTGGAGGGAAAAATATAAGGTGAGTGGAGACAGGAGCATACCCCCTTTTTAGTCTGAGGAGTCGCGGATGTAAGATGTGACTTTGACTGCTCCTTTATTTCTCTAATCTTTAAACATTTACCCCTATATACCCCTACCCCTAGGTTTTTATTATTAAGACTAATTAGAATCGCACTACATTCCATTCCACACCAGTAAGAATAGCTAATATCAAGAAAAACAAATGACAACATTCAGTCATTATGGACATCAATATATAGACATTTTCTTTAAAAATGTGTGTGCACAAGTGCATGAGGCACAGAACAGGAAGGCGGAAGGAGACACTGCCAACCACCGCCAGAAAAAGCAGCATGTAAAGATGCCGGTAAGCCATGTGGCAAGGTATAGATTTATGGAAATGGGTTAATTTAAGCTATAAGAACAGTTAACGAGAAGCCTGCCAAGGCCATACAGTTTGTAAGCAATATAAGTCTCTGTGTTTACTTGGTTGGGTCTGAGCGGAGCCGGGTGAGAGAGATTTCTCCTGACTTTGGGCAAGGCAGGAAAACTCTAGCTACAACCTCAGCTAGCAACTGCAACTCCATAGTTACTGGCCTGCTTCTCTAGCAGAGGTGTTGCTGCTCAGGCCGCAGCCTGGGAAGAATTCTGCTCCTGTAGGCACTGGCAGGAGGGAGGGAGGGTTAGGTACTTGCTGCTCAGCCTCTCTGAGTTCTCAGATTTTCACCCTAGCCTATGAATCTCAAGTCTTATTGTCCTATACCCATGAGTCTGTTTCCCTACAGGTTTTCAATTCACTGCTGTTAGAGAAGCAGGCCAGTAACTGCGGAGTTGCAAATGCTGACTGAGATAGCAGTAGATTAAGGCATAGCCACTGTGTCAAAGTTAAAATAACACACCTGCCTCTACCTCCCAAATACTGGGATTAAAGGTGTATGCCTTCCTGATTGGCACCTTGATTTCATATATGAAATAGGTAGATGTTATTGGATGAAATTTTGTTTCAGCAATGTATTTTTTAAATGATGCAAAGTCTAACAATTACATAATAATTCTTGCTATCTTTTCAAACCATAGGATTAATAGGAGACTAAATGTTTTTTAATATTATCAATAATCTGTTTTTTAGAATACTATCAGCAAAAACTGATTATCATTATTAAAGTAATTCAATGTAATATACTCACCACCTTGACTACCACCTAGCTTTACAGGTTCTGTTTCTAAAGTGTTTACTTTGCCACATTCTTGAACATCATCACAAGGAGCAGTTTTCTGAGACAACTGGTTGACAGTCAGGTTCGCATGTAGCTTCTGAATTTCAGCCTCTTTGATTGCAAGCTTAATCCTAGCACAAAAGAAAAGTCAGAAATTATTACTCTGATATTATTTTTAAATTAGTATTTTTCACCTTTAAAGTTGTAAATACTGGGTCAATAAGATGATTAGTGAGAAAAAGTGCCTGCCTCACTAGCTTGAGAACCTGAGTTTGGTCCCTGGACCCTACAGTAGGAGAGAAATGAAATGACTCCTGAAAGTTGGGCTCTGGTTTCTATATAACTGCCATGGGGAGAGAGAGAGAGAGAGAGAGAGAGAGAGAGAGAGAGAGAGAGAGAGAGTGTGTGTGTGTATGTGTGTAATAAAATAATAAAATGAGTAAAAACTTTTAAAATCTTGTAACAGTTAATTCTTATGCAGGACACAGAAATTCTTTGTTTGGTATTTTTGGTTTTGTTTTTTTAAACAAGGCTTCTCTACATAGTTCTGCCTGTCCTGAAACTCACTATGTAGACCACACTGGCCTCAAACTTTGAGATCCACCAGCCTCTGCCTCCTATGTATTGGATTCAAAGACATGCACACACCTAGCTAGGAAATGCAAACTGCTTCAGCCACTTTTCAAACATGATTAAAAAAAAAATTGAAAATATAAATACTCTACAACCTATAGGTAACTATCAGAGAGAATGGATAAATTAATTGTGACACAGTTCTAAAAGAGTCCTACAACAATTTTTTTAAACAAATTCTTTATTAATTCTTTGGAATTCATACAACTATTAAAGTAACCAAACAAACAAACTTATCTGTAGCATGAATCCTAATTAGTCTTAATAAAAACTCAAAGCCAGATATCAGGAGTACATTCTGAAAGATCAGAGAGACAAAGGAACAAGCCACAGCCACCTCTCACCTCACCAAGTCCTCAGCCAAAAGGAAACTAAACTCCTGTCTCCTTCCACTTTATATTCCTCCTCTCTGCCCAGCCATATCACTTCCTGTTTCAACCTCCCTAGTGCTGGGATTAAAGGTGTGTGCCACCATTGCCTGGCCTGTATGGCTAACAAGTGGCTGGCTTTGCTCTTCTGATCTTCAGGAAAGCTTTATTTATTTTTTGTTGGAGCACACAAAAAATATCAACACACTTATCCTTTGACCAATAGATTACCTCCACAAGGATGGATTTTTTTTAAAGATTTAATTGATTTTTAATTATGTGTATATGTATGTATTGTAGGATGAGGTATGTGAACATGAGTTGCAGGTGCTGGCAGAGGTCAGAAGTGTTGGCTATCCTAGAGTTGGAGTTGCGCTTCCTGGGACTCTGCCGTCCTCTGAACAGCAGTACAAGCTTTTACTCACTGAGCCATCTGTCTCTAACCCTGAGGAATAGATTTTTTAAATGATGTTGAGTGTTACAGAAAAGAAGCAAATGTAAACATTAGCATACATATTTATGTCTGTGTGAGAATACAAACATTCTAATTGATAATGATAGTTATCTAGGGGTGGGAAAGGACAATGGGACTGGCAAAGGGTCAAAGATGTCCATCTTGTAATGTTTAATTTTTTTATTTAGAAGAACAGATTTGAAACAAACACAAAAAAGTGTTAAGAATTAATTATAACTTGGGAAGTAAGTACTTTTATAAGATTCTCTGGAATTTCCTATATTTTTAAACTACTCAACTAAACATCTTAATTTAAAGACCAACAAAACATTTTATTTAGTGTAACTTTAAAAACTCAAAAATATACCTCAATTCTGAAATCATCAATTTATTTGCCTCACAGCAGCCAATGCAATTGTCCTCCTTGTTAGAAAAACTATTCATCTGGTGCTTAGAAAGAGATGACTTAAAGCCAACTATTTCTCTTTTTAACTGCAAGTGTAAAAACAAACATTTATAAACTTATAATATATATAAGATACTACTTTTTTTAGAACACTCAGGTTAAAAACTATGAATTTCATGGAAACAATCTGGTATCTATCAATAGAATATCTAAGCTTGTTTGACTTATGTAAATCAATATGAATAATTTCAAAACATAACACTTAATTAAAACAAATTATAGTACTTACATCTAGTGTTTTCAAAAACTAAGCAAAGTCTTTCTGGAGGCATTTATATGTAGCAATATTTGAAATATGGATAGGAAGGATATACATGAATTTCAAAATAACACAGGACGTTAAAAAGTAGCTATGACAAAGAGCAAAGCACTCAATGACTAAAAATTTCAAACTATAACCAAGTCATGCTTTCTAAAAAAAAAATTCATTTTTTCAAGTCAAACTTAGCACTTTGTGAAACAAAGGATTAAACATGTATTATAGTCACCTTTAGAATCATATGTGAAATCACACTAAGCACAGATACGGATTTCAATTTAAAATGAGTATATTAAAATGAATACATACCTGTATATTATGTTTCAATCTTAAAAGGCAACAAGTTGTATACTAAAATCTTGGTAAATAACTTCTAAGAAAAGCAGATAAAGCACAGGCAAGGAGCTTGGAACCTGTTCCTGTTAACTGATCATTAGGCTAGTATTTCTCTGCAAACACATATTCTTAACAGTGAAATATCAAATCGGATGATTTCCAAGTTACTTTCAGCTTCACAGTTTCATGACTGACAGTATTTTAAAACTGTTAAGAATCTGCCATGCAGTCTACCATCCATTCTTAAGTGAAACAAACCATGACATATGTAATTTTCTCATGCTTACCTTTATTTCACACCTGTCAATGTCAAATTTCTGGTACATGCATATTTACCTTTCTAATCTCATTGAAACACATGAATTTATTTCTCTTTTTTTTTTTTTTTTTTTTTTGAGGCAGGGTTTCTCTGTGTAGTTTTGGAGCCTTTCCTGGAACTCACTCTGTAGCCCAGGCTGGCCTCGAACTCACAGAGATCCGCCTGGCTCTGCCTCCCAAGTGCTGGGATTAAAGGCATGTGCCACCACCGCCCAGCGCGCTGTCATGTTTTTTATTGTTCATTGGACTTAGCTTTGTGCTTTCAGTGTGCACAGTGTAGGGTTGGTTCACTACTCTATCAGTGCCACATTCAAGTTAAGTATATCAAGGCATGTCTTGGACTGACTCCCTTTTGAGTTGTCTTGTGGCTGGTTCATTAATATAACAGCTCAGGGGTAGGGTGACTATCTCCAGTCTGAGGTGCCTAGTGGCAAGCTCCTATCTTAAAGGCATTACATTATTTGGAGTCACATGAAATGGTGTTACTTATGTTCCTAACAATTTTTATGTTAACTCGTCTATAACACAGAGTTGTAATAATGACTGGGATTAAAGGTGTGCCCCACCACTGCCTGGCACATGAATATTTTTAATTCCATGATAGACTATTGCAGCATGAATCTTAAAGAGTCTTATTAATAAAAACAAACCTGAAGCCGGGTATTGGGGTGAATGCTGGAAGATCTGAGAAGCAGAACAAGCCACAGCCACTTCACCTTGCCAGTTCCTCAGCTGATCCTGTTTCCTCAGACTGGAAGCCTCTGAGTCCTCATCCAAATGGATCTCAGCTGAACTGTGCTGCTCAAAGCCTGAAAGCTTAACCAGGCTAGTTCCTGGTTTTCACACCTTATATAGCTTTCTGCTTTCTGTCATCACTTCCTGGGATTAAAGGCTCTTGTTACCACACCTGGCTGTTTCCAGTGTGGCTTTGAACTCACAGAGATCCAAGTGGATCTCTACCTCTGGAGTGCTAGGATTAAAGGCGTGTGTGCCACCATTTTCTGGCCTCTATATCTAGTGGCTGTTCTGTTCTCTGACCCCAGATAAGTTTATTAGGGTGTACAATATTTTGGGGAACATAATATCACCACAGACTATGTAATGTTGCTCAACATTAGCCATCAGAAAAATTAAAATTAAAACTATAGTGAAACACTAGTTCTCACAGACTAAGGTGGATATGGAGAGACAGGACAAATGTCAACAAGGATGCAGAGAAACAAGAAACAGTGGTAGGAGAGTTCCAAATGTGGAGGAGTCTTAGAAAATATTTTGACATAAATTTACTATATTTCCCAGAAATTTTACTCTAAGGTATCTATCCAAGAAAAAAATGAAACATGTCAACAAAAAGACTTCTATGCCAATATTCACAGAAGCACTATTCATATAGACTAAAAGCAGAAATAGCCCAAATGTTCAATTGGTGCTTAAATAAGATATATGCACACAACTGAATACTATTTCTGGTGGTTGAAAGAAAATGGTACCCAAAGGGAGTGGCACTATTAAGAGGTGTGGCTTTGTTGGAGGAAGTATGTCACTGTGGAGGTGGATTTAAGGTCTCATTCATGCTAAAGATACCACCTAGTGTCTCAGTCTACTTCCTGTTGCCTGCATATCAACATGTAGCAGCTCCTTCTCCAGCACCATGTCTTTCTGCAGGCCACCATGCTTCCTGCCACAATAATGGACTAAACTTGTAAGCCCCCACCTCAATTAAATATTTTCCTTCATAAGGGTTTCGTGGTCATGGTGTCTTTTCATAGCAATAGGAACCTTAACTAAGACACTATTCAACGCTAAAAATAAATGAAATACTGTGGTGATATTTTGTTGTACTCTAATAAAACTTGCCTGAAGATCAGAGGACAGAGCCAGCCACAGAGTTAGCCACAGGGGTCAAGTAGAGGGGGCACACATCTTTAATCCTAGCACTCCTGAGGCAGAGATCTGTCTGGATCTCTGTGAGTTCAAAGCCACCCTGGACTATACATTAATCCAGTTTAAAAGAGAAACAGCCAGGCAGTGGTGGCACACACCTTTAATTCCAACACTTGGGATCACACACCTTTAATCCCAGTACTTGGGAGTCACACACTTTTAATCCCAGCACTAGGAAGATTGAGACAGGAAGTGATATGGCTGGGCAGAGAAAGGAATATAAGGCAGGAGGAGACAGGAATTAGGCATTTTCGGCTGAGGACTCAAAAGCATTCAGAGGATTTGTGGAGTTGGTGAGGTGAAAAGTGGCTGTGGCTTGTTCCTTTGTTTCTATGATCTTTCAGTATTTACCCCAATATCTGGCTCTGGGTTTTTGTTATAAGACCATTTAGGATTCGTGCAACAAAATACTGATATCTCAACATGAATGACTCTCAAAATATGAAAAATGCAAAATGACACGCAAAAAACCCAACATGATGTTTTGACTGTATTCATATGAAATGTCCAGAAAAAACAAATCTATAAAATTGAACTATTACTGGTTTCCCAAAATGGGGTACACTAATTATAAAGAGGCACAAGGGATCATTTAGGGATGATAGAAATGTGTAAAACTGGATTGTGACCGTTACAAATTTGTAACTTTAGCGGGGCAGTGGTGGCACATGCCTTTAATCCCAGCACTCAGGAGGCTGAGGTAAGCGGATCTCTGTGAGTTCGAGGCCAGACTGGTCTACAGAGTGAGTTCTAGAAAAGGTGCAAAGGAACACAGAGAAACCCTGTCTCGAAAAACCAAAAAAAAAAAAAAGAAAGAAAGAAAAGAAAAAAGAAAAAAAATTGTAACTTTACTAAAACTCGCTTAATAGTATACCATAAAGAAATGAATTTTCAATACATAAATAATACTTCAATAAAAATCTGTGCTTTTTTTGTTGTTGTTTTGTTTCTCATGACAGGGTTTCTCTGTATAGCTTTGGAGCCTGTCCTGGAACTCACTCTGTAGACCAGGCTGGCCCTGAACTCACAGAGATCCTCCTGGCTCTGCCTCCCAGTGCTGGGATTAAAGGCGTGTGCTATCGCCGCCCGGCTTTCTGTGCAGTTCTTATATATGGCATCTCAGAGACTAAGAAAAGTGAAAGAGTAGAAGGTAAGTATGAGGAGAAACTAGGTACTCAAGAACTGGCTGAACAAACAAGTAGAAGAACATAAGCTAGTAAACCATCCACAAAATGATGCTCTATAAAACAGCAAGTGTCCTTTTCCACTGCACAGGCAAGTGCACTACACTTCTTTTCACACATACTTACTGACATCTGGGACATCAGTTTTTCTAAGCTCCTCAGTTCCAACCTTGAACTATCAATTTCCTGCTGACACAAATCCAGTCGTTCATTCTGTGTTGCAACACGAACCTTCAATTCTCGGTTTTCATTTATTAAAGAAAATTTTTCTCGCAATATTTCATCTTTGTCCTCTAACTCACTCTCTAGCTTCAGGACACTTTGTCTAGATTCAGTTAACTGTGACATGACTTCTGAATTTTTCATTGCCATAATTCTTAATTTTTCTTTTCCACTGTTATGCTCTTCTTTTAACTGCCTATAAGAAAAACAGCATTAAAATGAAAATAAAATGAGCATACATTTTTAATAATCACATTTACATTCTCTCACCGAGGACACAACAACAACAAAATAAAGGGAAAAGTAGAAGCCAATATTCTATATGAAAATAGCAAAAATCCTCAACAAAATGCCAGTACACTGAATACAAGACTTTACTGGGAATTAGTCACATCTGTCTTAGTGACAAGGAATGTAAGCCAGGCATGGTGCTCACAAGTATTACAAGCAATTAAAAGGTGAAGGCAAAAGAACTGCTGAAGTTTGGGGCCAGCCTGAGTGACAGTGCCTCCAGACCAGCCTGGGTGACAGTGCCTCCAGACCAGCCTGGGTGACAGTGCCTCCAGACCAGCCTGGGTGACAGTGCCTCCAGACCAGCCTGGGTGACAGTGCCTCCAGACCAGCCTGAGTGACAGTGCCTCCAGACCAGCCTGGGTGACAGTGCCTCCAGACCAGCCTGAGTGACAGTGCCTCCAGACCAGCCTGAGTGACAGTGCCTCCAGACCAGCCTGAGTTACAGTGTGTGAATCTATCTTTTGAAGAAAGGAAACAAGAAAGGGATGGTTACAGAACTGGTAGTCGAGAGTGAGCTCTGAGGTAAGCAGGAAATGTTGGGAGCTGTGTCCTGATTGTAAGAATGCCTTGTTATGGCTAAAATTGCTTAAAGTGCAGTATATTCTCCCCACAAGAGGAGAAACTGAGGTACCAGGGCACTTTCCTAACTGCCACACATGCACACTAACAAAACGCTATGCACTAAAAGGATCTGATACCATTATACTATTTACATTATTGTTTTGACACCCGCCCTTCTCATCTTTATGGACTTTCAAGAGGATTGTGGGAAGATCTGGTTCACTATGATCTGTGAGGTGGGGAAAAAACATTACCATACCCCAATGAATACGCCATCTACTTCATAAATATTTTTAAGTATCCAAACATAGAACCAATGGCTCTTATTCTGCTCCCTCAGCACAACCCACTCCAATCTCTGGTGTGTTTTAATTTGCTTTGCTAAGTAAACTTCTGGTTAAACTGTATGTCTTTGGCTGAATTTCCTCTGAGAATAGATTACAAAAAAAGGTATGTTGCTGGGCATGGTGGCACATGCCTTAATCCCAGGAAGCAGAAGCAGGTGGATCTAAGACCAGCCTGATCTACAAAATGAGTTCCAGTATAGCCAGGGCTACACGAGAAACCCTGTCTTGAAAAACAAAAAACAAAACAAAAACAACAAAGAGAATCTGAAAAAAACAAACCAAACTCAAAAAAGATAGGAAGAAATAATTAAAATCAGGCAGAAACTGCTGGGAAAGGTGATGCATGCCTTTAATCCCAGCACTCAAGAGGCAGAGGCAGGGGGATTTCTATGAGGTTGAGTCCAGCCTGGGCTACAGAGTGAGTTCTAGGACAGAGAGCCAAGGCTGTTATACAAAGGAACCTAATCTTGAAAAAACAAAACAAATAAAAAAGAGGTAGAAATTAATGAAATGAAAACAAATACAAAGAATCAAAGAGCTGGTTCTTTGAAAGGATAAAGGCTGGGGAGATAGCTTAGCAATTAAAGTACTTGCTGCTCCTAACAAGGGAACTGAAGTTCAGAGCCCAGCACCCATGTCAAGTGGCTCACAACTGCCTATAACTCCAGCTCCAGGGGATCCAACGCCATCTTCTGGTTTCTGAGGGCCACTACATGCACCTGCACACACACTTAAAAGACACACAAATAATAAAAATAAAATTTTTTAAAAAGAACAAGACAAAAAGATTGGAAAACTGTAAGACAAATCAACCAAAAGAAAGAAAAGACCCAAATGAATAAAATTAGAAATGATCAGGTTGGCTTTATTCCAGACATGCAGAGGGGGTTTAATATATACAGATGTAATAAATCATACAAATGGATAAAGAAACAGAAATCACTTGATCATCTCAACAGATACAGAAAACACCTTTAACAAAATCCAACATCTCTTCACACTGAAATCCCAGGAGAGAACAGGGATGGAGGAAACATACCTCAACACAGTAAAGGCTATCCATGACAAACTCATAGCCACCATTATTTGAAATAGAAAAGAAGGGCTTTAACATGTCATCTTCTGGACATGAAACATCCACTGCAATCATGAGCTCATGGCACTTGCCACTGCCTCACTACACCTGTGTAAGACTGGATCTGTTAAAGACAGGGATAGGGCCGGGCGGCCGTGGCGCAGCCTTTAATCCCAGCACTGGGAGGCAGAGGCAGGTGGATCTCTGTGAGTTCGAGGCCAGCCTGGCCTACAGAGTGAGATCCAGGAAAGGCACAAAGCTACACAGAGAAACCCTGTCTTGAAAAAACCAAAAAAATAAATTTAAAAAAAAAAAAAAAAAGACAGGAATAGGGGGGACACTTGGGACCCTACCCTTCCCTGATGAACTATAAGCTAGTGATGGATTTGGAAAGAAGGGAGTCACTGTCTTCAGCTGTATACTCAGTGGTGAGCCCACCAAGTTCTCTTAGTCCAAACACATGGACACAGAGACAGCCCTGGTTAAACTCAGTTGTACACAAAACAAGAAGACATGAACGTGAGAATGGGACTTGGGGGGTGATGCTAAAAGAAGTAGGAGGGAGATTGGAGGAAGAGAGTTATCAGACTATATTGTGTAGATATACACACACACGAATATGAAATTGTCAAAGAATAATTAATTTAATAGAAATGTAAACATGTAAATCTAATTACTAGATGAGGGACATAGATTAGTAGTACATTATTTGCATGACATCTGCAAGGTCATGGATTTGATCTCCAATATTGGTAGGTGGGGTAAGTGTCATAAAAGAAAAATAAGTATAAAAATTATTTTACAGGTCCTGGAGAAAAGGCTCAATGGTTCAGAGTGTTGTTCTTACAAAGGACCCAAGTTCAGTTCGCAGTACTAATATTAGGTGGCTCACAACTATCTGTAACTCTAGCTATAGAAATTCAATGCCCTCTTCTAACCTCCAAGGACACTGTACTTATAAGCACAACACCTCCCCAACCTGGACACATACACATATATATATATAATTTAAAACAAAAACAAAGTCTTGTTTTAAAAGTTACTTTATAAAATATAAAACGAAAATTTTAGTGATCAAACATTTTATCAGAATATAATTAGCCACATTTCACTTCTGGAAGTTTACATTATAATTGATAACATCCGATTCTACGACTTACTCAAGTAATTTTATCTCATCTTCCAAAGCAAAAATAGTAAATGTACCAACCTTAAGGAAAATGTGCTACAATTATACAATTAGGCAAAAAAAATTATTTTAATGCTCTTTCCACCTTAATAGCCTAAGGTTATGGAAATGGTTTAATATTAACTTCTGAAAGTTGACCAGGATTATTAGTTATTATCCTAATAATTGTATTGTATAGAGTATCAGAGTCAGACAATCCAGTTAATATGTTTAACCTAATTTTTTAAATTTGTTCATCATTATTATTAGTGTGTGTGTGAGAAAGAAGGAGAGATTAGGAGGGCAGCATGTGCCACAGTGCTGTGGGATGTTCTGTATGTTAAATGTGTTGCTCTGATTGGTTAATAAATAAAACACTGATTGCCCAGTAGCCAGGCAGTAAGTATAGGCAGGACAAGGAGAGATGAGAATCCTGGGAAGTGGAAGGCTGAGGCAGAAAGACACTGCCAGCCGTCGCCATGACAAGGAACATGTAAAGATACCGGTAAGCCACAAGCCATGTGACAACTTATAGATTAATAGAAATGGGTTAATTTAATATATAAGAACTAGATAGCCTAAAATCTGACATGGCCATACCGTTAGTAAGCAATATAAGCCTCTATGTGTTTACCTGGTTGGGTCTGAGCAGCTGTGGGACTGGCGGGTGACAGAGATTTGTCCTGACTGTGGGCAAGGCAGGAAAACTCTAGCTACACCACAGCACTCATGTAAAGGTGGGAAGACAACTATGTGGAGTTGGTTCTCTCCTTCCACCTTTATATGGGTGCCAGCAGTCAAACTCAGATCACCAGACTTACACAGAAAGAGCCTTTACCCTTTAAGGCAAATTGCCAGTCCATAGTCTTCTGGACTGTGGGAAAAAAATGGCTACTTTCTGAGTCTTTGTTTCTTCTTTTATTTAAAAAAGAAAGAGAGAGAGAGAGAGAAGAAAGAAAAGAAGAAAGAAAATTGCACTAGATGATTTTCTTCCTATTTGTTTACTAGCTAGCTAATGTGATTACATTCTAAGAACATTTTGTCTGTGTTGATTTGCATTATTCTATATTTACAAATGTGTTAGAATTAAGATGTCTTGCCGGGCAGTGGTGGCGTACGCCTTTGATCCCAGCACTCAGGAGGCAGAGGCAGGTGGATCTCTGTGAGTTCGAGGCCAGCCTGGTCTACAGAGCTAGTCCAGGACAGGCTCCAAAGCTACAGAGAAACCCTGTCTCAAAAACAAAAAACAAACAAACAAAAAAAAAAGATGTCTTACTATATTTAAAATGCTGGCTCTATACCTAGAGAAGTTTTAGTCATGAATCTTAGCCTTCTAAATCACATTAAAAACTATATATATATATATATATATATATATATATATATATATATATTAAAAAGGGGTTTTAAATGTTTCCCTTTTCCCATTTGCATATTTAAAAAAATTCTTTTTTTACATAATAAGGTACCTGAATTTCTCTTTCAAAATTTCAAGTTCACTTTTATACAGATTACACTTTTCCTGAAGCCTTTTGTTTTCTTTTTCACAGTTATTAAGATTTTTCTCTAATAATTCTTCTTCAGCTTGAACCTAAAACAAAAATTTGTTTTAAGTGAATATACTAATATAATCACAAGTTTTATATTGTTTCAAATTAAAACTATGAGATTTTGGAAAGAAATAGGAATAAGATAAACATTTCATCTACTGAAGTCCCTGGTACTGTAGTGAAAAGAAACACCGTAACACAAAAGGAGGAGGACGTCACTACCTATTCAGAAATCCTTATGGGCCGGTAACACTGGCAAGAACAATGTCACCTGTAGGCATGACCAAAGCAAGCAATTTAAAACAGGCAGTATACATCCAACTATACATTAACAACTGCCCTTAAGGCCAGGTGGTGGTGCACACGCCAGGCAGGCAGATCTCTGTGAGTTTGAGGACAGCCTGATGTGCAGAGCTAATTGCAGGGCAGCAGGGCTACACAGAGAAACCGTGTCGCAGGTGGGGATGGGGTGGGGGTGAGGGAACAAGTGTTTCAGAAATCTAATATTTGAAATTTTAACCCAAATGAAATAATGTTTATGTTTAATGAAATGTAATATTTAATGAAATAACAACCCAAGGGGCCAAAAAGAAAGTTCAGTGGGTAAGGGTACTTGCTGTTTAACAATGCAAGCCTGACGACCTAAGTTTGTTTCCTGGAACCCATGTGCACTGGTTTAAATTTGAATGGCCCCCATAGGCTCATTTTGAATAGCTGGCCCCCAGTTGGTGGAACTGTTTGGGAAGGATGGGAAGGTATGGCCTTATTAGAAGAGGTGTGTCACTAGGGGCAGGCTTTGGAGTTTCAAAAAACTGTCGCCATTTCCAACGTGTTCTCCTGCTTGAGCATCCATATGTGAGCTCTCAGCTGTTGTACCTAGAGTCATGGACTCTAAACTATCTGGAGTCATGAGCCCCAAATTAAAAGCTTTCTGTTATAAAGTACCTTGGTCATAGTGTTCTGTCACAGCAACTGAAAAAGTACTAAGACACCATGTAAAGGTGGAAAGAGGAAAACAATTCCACAGTTGTCTGCTGTTGTGTGCACACATACACACACACACACACACACAATGATAATAACAAATTATAATAGCACTCAGGTTGTAGCAAGAAGAGTGGAGGACTGAATTAACCTATTCCATTTCCTGTGTTATCCTTTGTTATATTAATCAACTACAGGGTTTTGCTGAGCAAAATTAGAAACTATTAACCCTAAGAAAATTTTAAAAATTATTACATTTTCCTTTTTCCCTGAAGACATTCTTCCTAAAAGGTTTTTTTCCTCTCACATGTCACCTTACTGAAAGTCCCTTCTAAGATATATATTCCCATGAGAACCCTCTCAAAGGCTTTTAAAAATGGTGGATGGTGGCACACACCTTTAATCCCAGCACTCCAGAGGGAGAGCCAGGCGGATCTCTGTGAGGCCAGCCTAGTCTACAGAGCGAGATCCAGGATAGGCACCAAAACTACACAGAGAAACCCTGTTTTGAAAAGCCAAAAAAAAAAAAAAAAAAAAAAAAAAAAGCACATATTATATAGAATAATCTGTTCCATTATAATAATGTCATATATCCATATATTTTGGATAACTGGGGGTTTTATGCTTAATTATCTCAGCTTTTCTATATTACCTAGTTCCCTGATTTATTTGTCAATATATTTTAAAAGCTGTTTAATTTAATATCTTTCATAGTTATACCTTTCATCCTCCTCTTACTCTGTACAATTTTTAATGCCCAAGATTTCTACCATTTAAATACTGTAGACTATACCTGGGAGTATGAATCCTCATTAGAAATCCACAACTGAATATCCTGCAGTGATTTCCAAAATATAACTCATTTCCCCACAAATTATCTATTTTGATTCAAGATAAAATCACCCACAAGTCACTTACACCAACATCGCAGAAACACTGTACTTCTCTCTCGTTGACACCTTTACTGTTCTTCACTAGGCCCCATCTATTCTCCAGCTTTCACGTCTCATTACTTTCTACTCAGACGAATCATCTTTCTAGTTTTTTAAAATAACATTATTAAATGTGTACACACGATGAATGCATGTAGGCATGTTCATGTTTAGCCAGAGGACAACTTTGTGGACTGGGTTCTCTCCTTTCATCTTTATGCGGGCCCCTGAGATCAAACTCGGGCTATCAGGCTTGTACGCCAAGTGCCTTTATCCACTGAGCCATCCCACCAACCCAGATCTATGATCTTCAATGCCTCTTGCTTGGTCTCTCACAGTATGTTTGACTTGAATCTCTCCACTTCCATACAGTTTCAGATATAAATGTGCATTCAGAACATGTATTTTACTTTCTCCTCAGCTTTACACTAGTGCACGATACACAATTATCTTTGAGATACAGTAGCAGCTCAAACATACTGGCATTGCCCACTTCATAAAGCTTCCTGAGTCCCCCCAGAGACTCCTTTTCATGACTCCAACTACACCTAAATTTTACATTATGTTATTCCAAAATACTGACATCATTTTTCTACAATATTGCCAGTCTTACTAGACTGTGAGCTTTTCATAGTAAGCATTATGTATTATACATCACTAAATCTTCCAAAGACTAGCACTTAGCCTGGTATGTAAAATGACCATTTTTTTAAAAATTTATTTACTTTTACTTTATATGCATCGGTGTTTTGCCTGCATGTATGTCTGTGTTAGGGTACTGGAACTGGAGCTGCCATGTGAGTGCTGGAAATTGAACCCTGGTTCTCTTGAAGAGCAGTCAGTGCTCTTAACCATTGAACCATCTCTCCAACTCCAAATAACTGTCTTTTTTCTTTTCTGAATTACTAGTGATTGAACTTAGACTCTGATGCATAATAGGCAAGTGTTCTTCTACCACTGAACGCCAGCTTTAGCTCCATATATAAAATAAGTGTTAATTGTAATTACAATTCAACAACTAATAAAAGTTCAATATGTGAATACATTTATTTAACCATAATCAGTAATAACTTTTCTTCTTCTTCCTCCTCCTCCTCCTCCTCCTCTTTCTCTTTGTCTTCTTGAAACTCTGTGTAGACCAGGCTGGCCTCACTCAGAGATTTGCCTGTCTCTACCTCCAAAATACTGGGATTAAAGGTTTGTGCCACTACTACTAACTTCTTATTATAACACTTTCCTTAAAGAATTTGTTCTCTGACCTTCTTTCTTTTAACAAAGCCATTAAATTCCTTTTCTTAAATTATAATCTCAAAATGGAAGTCTCTCCTATCAATACACTTGATCAGACCTCTGTTTTGAGCTCAATATCTGAATGTCCAACTTGTGGTCTTCTTTGATATAGGTTTTATTACAAAAATATTAAATTGGTAATAAAATCATTGCATTTCTGTATCGGATCAGATGAGAAGATGTTCCTTCTGAGAGGACAGTAGGTCAAGTGGGCAGTGAAAGGTTGTACAATGATCTCTGTCTTCATTTTCAGTGAAAATAGAAATAAATTTCCTGCTTCTGCTTCTCTAGTTCCAACTTCTACTCATTTACTCCTTTCTCTATTTTTTTTTAATTTGTTATACCTATTCTTCTATTTCTTCAATAAAGGTTTCTCCTGGTAATAAAAATACTGGTGAACATCTTCCTTAACTAATATTTAAATATTAGTTTATCCCAGCTACTTTGGAGGCTAAGACAGAAGGACCTTGAATTTGAATTTGGGACAATCCTGGACAACATCATAAAACCAATCTCAAAAAATAAGTAGGACTGGAAAGACGGCTCAGTGATTAAAAACATATACTGTAGAGGATCCAAGTTCAGTTCCCAGCATCAACAACAGGCTTACAGCTTCCTGTAACTTGAGCACCAGGTGATCCGACACTTTCTTCCGGCCTCCATGGGCACCTACACTCATGTGCATATAGCTTCCCTTCCAAATATATATGTAATCATTAAAAATTATAATGATTTAAAAAACACAAAATTAAAATATATTTGAAATAAAGTTTTGCTTCAATTATTTTATTATAAATAAAATCTTTAAAATTATTATACCAGGGCTGGAGAGATGGTTCAGGGGTTAAGAACACTTGCTGTTCTTGCAATCTCCCACAAGATGGCTCACAACCATCTGTAACTCCAGTGCCAGAGGCTTTGACACCCTCTTCTGGAAAGCACGCATGTGGTATGCAGACAAAAACCCATACATATGAGTTAAAATGAACATTTAAAAAAAATTATTATTCCATAGGTAAAAACAATCTACGTATTATATAACACAAGACACAGAGTTTGAACAAACTTCTCTCACCTTTTCCAGTTTTTCAGCCACTTTTTGTTTATATTGCTGGAAGGCTTTACTCAGCTCTTCAGCATTGTATAGTGCTTCATTCCTTTGTTGTTCAGCTCTAAAGTTTAAAAAGAAATAATAAAAGTAAGGAATTCTCTGCTTGAGAAGTTAATCTTTAAGCAAATTTGTGTGCATGTATGTATGTGCATACCATGTGGGTGTTGTATATGTGTATGGACATATGTGGTGTATGTGTTATTGTGTATGTGTACACATGTGTATGTGGCTACATATCAATATGTTTGAACATGAAGTTGGAGGACAAATGTCAACATCAAGTTTCTTCCTCAATGGTTTTCCACTTCATTTTTTGAGACAAGGTCCCTTCATTGAACCTGGGGATCATTGTTTTGACTAGACTGGCTAGCCAATGAGTTCCAAGACTCTACCTGTCTCCATCTCCCCAGTGCTGAGATTACAGATGTATCTGTATTATAGATGCCTAGTAGGTACTGGAGATCCAAACTCAGGTCCTCATGTTTACATTGCAGGTTTTACCAACTGAATCATCTTTCCAGACCCAGAAGTAGATTTTTTTTAAAACTAAAACTAAAACAGAGTAGTAGGCTTTACTGTGAAATGATAGTTTTACTACAATAACTTTTTCACTAGAGCAAAATAAATGAAATATACCATGAAATGGTTATCAACTCAGAAACATATATAAATTCCTATGCATAGGCAATTCTATCACCTAATCTAGAAAACAGACTAGAGGAGCACCATGGCACTGAAAAATACATTTCTTAAAGTTGTCTTATATAATCAATCTACAGCATAGAATGTTAGATATTCAGTTCTATAACCCATGAAAAAATTAAGTTAATTTTTTAAAGGTACTTAAAAAACAAAAACAAACAACAACAACAACAAAAACCACTAACTCTCAGGAGACAGAAGCAGGCAGATTTCTTTCAGTTTGAAGCCAGTCTAGTCTACATAATAAATTCTAGGTCATCCAGAGTTACATAGTGAGACCCTGTCTAAAAACAAAAACAAAACCAGCAATTTTTACTAACATAAAACTGAACAACAAAAAACACAACCAAAACCATGCAATATTTAAGCCAGACCTTACTCCTTACCTCCTGGGTGAGCCTGACTTTTTTCTCACTTCTCACAGTTAGCTGAGCGCACTAAGTTCATTAATTAATATCATCCCTGTATAACAAAGTTTTTTTTTATACTTAAAATCATACCTGTGGTTGCTGGAAAGAAAATGGCCCCCAAAGAAAGTGGCACTATTAGGAGGTATGGCCTTGTTGGAGTAGGTGTGGTCTTGTTAGAGGAAGTGTGTCACTGTGGAGGTAGGCTTTGAGGTCTCATACATGCTCAAAGCCATGCCCAGTGAGACAGTTCGCTTCCTGTTGTCCGTACAAGATGTAAAACTCTCCATTTCTGCCTGCACATCACCATGTCCCACCATGATGGTAATGGACTAAACCTCTGAACTATAAGCCACTGAATTAAATGTTTTACTTTATAAGAGTAGCTGTGGTCATATGTCTCTTCACAGCAATAGAAACCCTAACTAAGACAGATATTAAGCCACCTAGTAATATTTGTTAGTACTTAATTATATAATAGGTATTTTACATGTTTTTTTTTCTCATGTATACCAAGGAAGTATCAACTTAATAGATGTGTGGTGGGATATTTGAGAAAACTGTGTAAAGATGTGTCACTGTTTTACCTTGCCTGCCTAAGGCACCTGATTGGTTTAATAAAGTGCTAAATTGTCAATAGCTAGGCAGGAAAGAATGGGTAGGGCTGAGGAACTCAGGGTTAGAATATGGTGCAGCAGGAGAAGCCAGCATGATACAGAGGGAGTCAGATGTACAGAATGGAAGAGAGGTAAAGAGCCACATGGCAGAATATAGATTAATAGAAACAGGTTAGTTTAAGTTGTAAGAGTTAATGAGACAAAGCCTAAGCTAAAGGCCAATTTTTCATACTTGATAATGTCCCCATGTCATTATTTGGGGGCTGGCAATCCAAAGAAAGTCAAAGTCCAACTACATATATAAAAAGTTGAAGTTTTAAAAATTAAATGATTTTCCAAAATAACAAAGACAATAAGAGATAAGATTAACTGACTCCCAAATCTAAACATTTTTCACTACAAAATACTGCCTCACAAATAACAAATATTGCTGTAAAAATGTTCCTCCAAACCTATTTACATGAAAAAATGACTTCTATATATGTTTGTAGTAGTCTTTAGGAGTGTAAGTGCATATGGAAACAAATATTTAGCTATTGAAGACAATGTTTCCTATTTATTTATTTGTTTGTTTCTCTGTTTGTGGCACTGAGGATTGAACCTAGCTGTACATGGTGGTGATGTTCTGAGGTATATCACCAGCACTCTTTAAATTACTTTATTTTAAAATATGGTCTAAGCTGCAATGGCTGAAGGTGAATTCACTCTGTAGCTTAGCTAAGCCTTAAACTCGTGGACTTCCTCAAGCTCCTTAAGAGCTAAGATTACTTTCTTTATAATCTAATATAATATCATAATATAAATCTATAAAACTTGTTTTATTGTAAAACACAAAAATGTAGATTACGAGGCTAGAGCAATAGATCAGCAGTTAAGAGCACTTTCTGCTCTTCAGAGGTCACAGTTTCAGTAACCAGCACCCACGTGGCAGCTCACAACCATCTATAACTCCAGTTCCAGGAGATCTGATGTCCTATTTTGACTTCCATAGGCACCAGGCACACATGTAGTGCACAGACACATAGGCAGGCATAATGCTCATACACATTAAATAAACAAACCTTTTAAAACATTTTTATATTTAGATTATGATTTAATCCTATATAAAAGTTGCAGTAGGCTACAGATGCAACTCAGTTGGTACAGTGCTTGCTTAATATGCACAAAGCACTGAGTCTGAACCCAAAAGAGAAAACAAAATCAAACAAAAACTCCCTAATAATATTTGCTATAAAATTTCATTAATTTAAACTCAAAAGTATCAAATATTTATTAATGTAACAATTTATTAGTACTTAAAGTTGATCATTCCAGCAAGGCCTAGTACCATAGACCCATAATCCCATCAAGAAATTTGAACACAAAAGGATGGAAGACAAAAGGATAGGAAAAAAATCATCCTGAGTGAGGTAACTCAAATTCAGAAAGACAAACATGGTATGTACTCAGTCTTAAGTGGATATTAACTGTAAAGTAAAGGATTCATGCTACAATCCACAGACCCAAAGAAGCTAAGTAACAAAGCAGGCTCAAGAGGGGTGGGCAATGCATGCATCTCCCTGGGGAAAAAAAAAAAAAGAGGAGATCTGGTTGGACTGGGAGTGGGTGGACATGAGAACTTGAAGGATAGGGTTGGGAGGGTGGCAAGAGGGGGAGAGTGCTGAGAGAGATGACTGTAAAGGGGGGCTTTACAGAGATGGTTAGAAGCCTGATGTAAGGGAAACTTCCACAAGTTTACAAGGATGACCCCAGCTAAGACTCCTGGCGGCAGTGGATGCACAGCCTGAATGGCCATCCCCTGTGATTGAATTGGTGACTACAGTAGAGAGCCTTCATAAAGTGACTGATGGAGGCAGGTTCAGAGACCCACAGCCAGACATTGGGCCAAGCTTGGGAAATCCTGCTGAGGAGAAGGAGGAGGGATTATAGGAGCCAAGAGTGGAGTCAGAGACACTGGAAGAAAACTCACAGAAATGGCTATCCTGGCTCATGGGGACTCACAGATTCTGAACCAACAACCAAGGAACCTGCATGGGACCGACCTAGACTCTCTAGATATATGTGACAGTTGCGTAGCTTGGTCTGTTTATGCAAGGGGAGCAGGGCTGTCCCTGGTGCTTTGGCTGGCTCTTGGGAACCTATCCCTCATGCTGGATTGCCTCGTCCAGCTGAATACAGGAGAAGGTCTTAGTGTTGGCAGCTTGATATGCTATGCTTTGCTAATGCCCATGAGAGGTGTGCCCCATTCTGAGCAAATATGGAGGACAGGTGGGTTGAGTGGAGAGCAGAAGGGAGGTGGAAAGAGGGAGTGGATGAAGAGGAGGAAGGGGAGGCTGCAGCTGGGATGCAAAATAAATAAATTAATCAATTAAAAAAAGTAAAAGACAAAGCCAGGCGGTGGTGGCGCACGCCTTTAATACCAGCACTCGGGAGGCAGAGCCAGGCGGATCTCTGTGAGTTCGAAGCCAGCCTGGGCTACCAAGTGAGTTCCAGGAAAGGCGCAAAGCTACACGGAGAAACCCTGTCTCGAAAAACCAAAAAAAAAAAAAAAAGTAAAAGACAAAAAATACAATTTTCTGAAGGGCAATTTGGTAAATTTATTTTCATAAAAGTCTTAAAACATTAGCCTTTGATTCAGAGATTCTATTTCTTAGAAGTTAACCTAAAGGAAATGATAGACATACAGAATGAATTACATGCAAATACAGTCATGTGACATCATGTCTTAATATCAGGAAAACAGAAAATGTTCAATACGAGAGAAATTAATGAAACATGATCAAGCCACATGATGACATGTAATGCAATTGTTAGAAGACATGATTCTAAAAATAATGGCAAATGGAATCCTGGGAATGTATTTTTGAAAATAAAACAAAACCAAAAATAAATAAATAAAACAACATGATCTGTGAGTAATGGAAGAGGTGGAGTGTGGTGGTATTCTAATTGTACTGAAATGTGATTTTGATTGTATGTTAATAAATAAAGTTGCCCGGGGGTCAGAGCTATTAGAGCCATAGACAGAGTGTGGCGGTGGTGGCACACGCCTTTAATCCCATAGATCTCTGTGTGTTCAGGGATACAGCCAGCATTGGAGACACATGCCTTTAAGACCTAGGGGGCTGTACATTCAGACAGTGACGAGGCAGTCATGTGTTTGGGTTTACAACCAATGAGAAGGCAGAACAATAATACTATAAAAAAGACGTACAGACAGGAAGTAGCCCTCTTTCGGGAAGCTGGGACACCGCAGGCGGAAGGGTGAGATTTTAGCTCTGAGCTCTGACCTCTCGGCTTTCTCTTTTACATTGTTTCTGTGTTTCTTATTTAATAAGACGGTTAGTTACATCAATAGTGGAGGGCATAGGCAAATAAGAAAAATAATGTGTGTGTCAATTAAGAAAATAGCAGACACCAGGCAGTTGTGGTGCACACCTTTAATCCCAGCACTTGGGAGGCAAAGGCAGGCGGATCTCTGTGAGTTCGAGGCCAGCCTAGGCTACAGAGTGTGCTTCAGGAAAGGCGCAAAGCTACACAGAGAAACTCTGTCTCAAAAAAACCAAAAAAAAAAAAACAAAAAAAAAAAAAAAAAAAAAAGAAGAAAGAAAGAAAATGAGGCAGAAAGACGACAGCAAATTGGATATCAGCCTGGGCTGCCCTATAAGTTCTAGGCCAGGCAAGATTACATGGCAACGGCCCATCTCAAAAATAAGTTATTTACTTTAAAAGAGACATGGCTCAGTGATATAGTTGTTGTATAGCATGCACAGGTTCAACTCTCAGTGCTATAAGACAAAGAAGGAAGTCTCACAGACCTTTTTCCTTGTTTACTTTGTTCCAGTAAGTCCACCTTCAACTTTATACATTCCTCTTTGGCCTCTTGTAAACTGTGTTCCTTCTCAATCACCATTTTCTGACTCTGCTCTAATTTATCTTCTGCTTCCCTATAAATAGAGAATAAATTTTGAGAACTATAAAAATGATTACTGGAGAAATATAAGAATAATGCAACAATAGAAATTCAATTACTTTAAATCATTGAGTTAAAAAGACAAATATACAATGAGAAAGGCATATTCATAAGTTATTAATGGGAGACTATTTATATGGCATAAAAGATAACTTTCATCAAATGAAAAGCCCATCTACAGTAAAAGCTCACATCATATTTCACATTCAACAACTGAGCATGGTGGCACACACTTATATTCACAACATTCAAGAGGAAAAGGATCAGGAGTTCAAAGTCATCCTTAGTTAGTCTCTACAAAAACAAACATATTTCCTACTAACTAGAAGCACCTCTATATACTTCAGAAACAAAGCAAATATAATTGTTATCATTCTGTAACCAAAGATATCTTTGAAAAACTGTTCTACCCAATAAAAAAACACAAAAATGGTTAAGTAGCATGAAGTACAAATTCTGTGCTGGAAATTTTTTGTTATTTATTGATAATTATCATTTAGTTACCCAAAATATTGAAAACAGTAAAAATGAAAAATTACTACAATAACAAGGGATAGAGAGATGGCTTAGTGGTTAAGAATACTTGCTGCTTTTCAATGGGACCAAGGTTCGAATCCCAGCACCTATAACTCCAGGTCCAAAGAATCTGACACCCTCTTCTGGCCTCCATGAGCAGCAGGCATGTACATGGTGCATAGATTTACATACAGACAAAATACACATACACATAAAATAATTAGAAGAAATAAGAGTACAAGAAATAGTCCAGGAACACCTTTAATACCAGCACCTAGGAGGCAGAGGCAGGCAGATCTCTGTAAATTAGAGGCAAGCCTGGTCTACACAATAAAACTCTACCTTAACATGCAAACAAATGCCAGCAAGATTGGTAAGGCAAAGATGATTGCCATTAAGGTTGATGACTTGAGTTCAAGCCCTGGAACCCACATGGTATAAGTAAAGTAACTACAACAGGTTTTCCTAACCTTCACATGTGTTCCATGGCATGCTCACACCACCACCCACACCCATTGAAGAAATAAATGTAATAAAAACATTTTTTAAAAAGAAATACCCAATTACAAATAACTATTACGTGTGATATAAAAATCACACCAGATACAATGAGTTATGCCTTTAGTCCAATCACCTAGGACATTAAGGCATGACAACTTGAGCCCAGAGATTCAGGTCCAACCTGGACAACACAGCAAGACCTTGTCTCCTAAACCCACAGAGGCTAGGTTAAGTAGAAAGGGTACACAGAAAAGAAAAGGGAAATACAATGATAGGGAAAGTTGGAAAAATGAGACAAGGAGGAGTAAATGGTATGGGAGATGGAAGGGCAGGGTAGAAAGAATATGGGGAGGGAGGGATAACTAACACTAGAGACCTTTTGAAAAAACATATGAAACCTACTACTATAGAAGCTTCCTAAAATATATACATATACAAAAGTTTAAACGGAGTTATCCACACTCTACTAAAAATGAAAAAAAAAAAAAGGTACCAGCTCCCCATACCCGTAACAGGTTACCCCTTTTTGAATTATTGACCAATGGGCCCATGGAACCCCAACATTACAGACTACTGCCACTGCTCTTAGTTACCTTCCAGAATTTGATGGTAAGATCCTACTGCTGAAGACACTATATACTTGAGTCATAGAACATGGAGAAATCTAGCTAGTACTCAACTGGAGGTTTATCCCTACTGGATAGCTTTCACAGGGCTCCAAGGTTCTATGCAAGCTACTGGAAAAGAAGTTATCATGAATCTCATCAAGCTGAACACTTCCAGCTACAATAATGACCTGCCTATCAAGATATGCCCACTGAGGCAACAGTGGCACAAATGTTATGGAAGTGACCAACCACTTTTTTCCTTTTTAGTAGAGTGTGGATAACTCCGTTTAAACTTTTGTATATGTATATATTTTAGGAAGCTTCTATAGTAGTAGGTTTCATATGTTTTTTCAAAAGGTCTCTAGTGTTAGTTATCCCTCCCTCCCCATATTCTTTCTACCCTGCCCTTCCATCTCCCATGTCCTTGGATTTAAGACCTGCTCCATGAGACAGAACCCATACCTGGCACTGTCAACAAGACTAAGAACTTGTGGCTAAACTGGTCATAAGCCCTAGGGGACAATCTACTAATATTATTCTGCTATTAGCATGAAAACAATTCCTAATTAGTTATTATACTCAACAGTGCATGGATCAACCCTTATCAGAGAAGCTTCTTCTGATAGTAGATGGTAATTAACACAGAGATCCACAACTGGTCAATATGTAGAGAATAAAAGGCTGTGGAGTGTTCAGCCTTAAATGGGACATCTAGGCTCAGATATCTTCATGGAAGAGAGAACAGAAAGATTTTAAGATTTTAAGAGTGTGTGACTTGCTGGGCAGTATTGGCACACGCCTTTAATCCCAGCACTCAGGAGGCAGAGCCTGGCAGATCTCTGTGAGTTCGAGGCCAGCCTGGTCTACAGAGCAAGATCCAGGACAGGCACCAAAACTACACAGAGAAACCCTGTCTCAAAAAACCAAAAAGAAAAAGAAAAAAGAATGTGTGATTTTAGGGAAAACAAGTGTATAGAAAAAACAGGGAAGATACATATATCACAATTATGAGAGCATGCACAAGACCTCTATAAGATCAAGCCAGATGAAATTCCAGAATGGAAAAAGGAAGGTAGGAAAATCCTACCCATAACTGAGAAGCCATTAGCATTTGATAGATTCTGAAAGGAGAGCCATTTTTCTTTAATGGTGTAAACTCTGGTATATCAATCACACTCCAACACAAAAAAGACCCAAAGTTGGGGGAGAGGGTGAGCAAGTGAGTGAGAGAGCTCCTGCACACACACACAAAGTCGCATGCATAGTGAGATAAGGGTGAATCTGAGGAGAGTTGGTAGAGTGGGAGGATATGATCAAACTATACTGTATGAAATTCCCAAAGAATTAAAAAAATTGATCAGAAAAAAATTCACAAAACCAAAAATACATTAAATTTAATGTAGCATAAGGAAAGTTCTAAAACTGGTAAAAGACATTTTTAATATACATCAGAATCACCTATGATACTTATTAAAACATAGCTGGGCATTGTGGTACATGCCTTTAATCCTAGAACTCTGGAAGCAGGTAGGAGGATCTCTGATTTCAAGGCCAGCCTGGTTTACAGAGAGAGTTCCAGGACAGCCAGAGCTAAAGAGAAAAAAATGCTTGTATCAAAAAATATACATATATAACCAGGTGGTGGTGGCACACATTCCTTTAATCCCAGCACTCAGAGGCAGGTGGATCTTGGTGAGTTAGAGGCCAGCCTGGTCTACAAAGCTAGTTCCAGGACAGCCAGGACTACACAGTTAAACGCTGTCTCGAAAAACAAAAAACAAAACAAAACAAATATATTAAATACACACACACCCCTGAGCTTCATCTTACAAAATATGCGTGTGCATGTGCGTGTGTGCATATGCATGTGCGCGTATGTGTGTGCGTGCATGCGTGCGTGCGTGCGTGTGTGTGTGTGTGTGTGTGTGTGTGTGCCTGTGTGCACCTGAGCTTCACATTTCAAGGTTTGTGGTTGAGTAAGCTTGAGATAGGACTCAACCAAGTTCCCAGATAATGCTAATACTGCTAGTCCCAGAACTGAAGTTAGAATTGTCAGTGTTCTGTCTTTCAACGGTCCGTGGAAGAATTAGGGTCACCACAGGATGAATTTTAGCTTAGGAGCAGCAGGGAAATCACCTTCTGGTGAACTGACTGCCTTTGCTTCTCAAAAGGTCTTTTTAAATATTATTCAATTCATACCTCTTAGCAAGTCAATTTCGACAATTTGTTTGAAGGAACCAAATGCCCACATAATTCTCAAGCACCAGACCTCCTGGTTTTCAAAGTAATCTCATAACCAAGTTTTGCAAAGGCTTTGAACCTTCAGGAAGAACTCAGTTAAGAATCAAACACTTCAAACAAAAGGTAACAGTAACAAAAGGTAGAATCACAAAAGGTATTTCAAGGCCTTGGTGCTAACACTCTGGAATTCAAGCCAGATACAATGCTCTGTGGGATCTCCCGCTACAAGAATAACTCAAATATAGCATGATGCTCATTATACATTATATTCAAAGCAAAAGATAAGAATAAATTATAAAATACCCTATTTCTTGTCCTTACACTATATTGAAGCAAAGAGTTTGTGTTGCATTATAGGGCAAGAAATGAAGTAATTCATATTAAATAAAATTCTGCAAATAAGCACCTCAGCTTAAAATAATCCATCTTTAGTTCTCATACCCTGAAGGTAAGTTACAGCTGTGAGAAGCTATAACTAACTGAAATGAATTTAATCATGTGCTAAGATCTTATTAAATTACTAAAGATCTAATGGAATGGAGGTAAGAGATGGTACTTAATAAGATAAAACAAATAGAAATAAAAAATAAAAATTTCCAAGCTACACAGTGCATTTACCTTAAAACTTTGTCTTGAGCTGAAACTTCTGCTTCCAAATTTATAATCTGTTCTTCTAAGATTGGGATGTTGGCTGCCTGCTCTTGCACAGACTCAAACATAGACATCTAAAACATAAAAACAATTTTTTTCGGTACTATGTTTCAGGAAATAAACCAATTTATTTAGATTTTAGTCTTTCTTTGTCAGATGAGAAGGTTCAATAAGACTCTTCAATCACTGGCTAAACACAAAGCCAGTCTTTCCTGTTCCTTTCCTCACCTTTCATATGTACACAATGATCCTAAAACAGACTCAGCATAGGACCTGCCACTATCCTCAAGTATATTAGTATACTTGGGGGAAACTACATACAATAACTCCTGACACAATCTAGGAAGATTAATTTTACATAAGTTAAAAGACTATATTTATCTGATCAAAGTGAAAAATTAGGTAAGAAATATATATTGAATTTTTATAACTTAAAAACTAATTTTGGGCCGGGCGGTGGTGGTGCACGCCTTTAATCCCAGCACTCGGGAGGCAGAGCCAGGCGGATCTCTGTGAGTTCGAGGCCAGCCTGGGCTACCAAGTGAATTCCAGGAAAGGCGCAAAGCTACACAGAGAAACCCTGTCTCGAAAAACAAAAAAAAAAAAAAAAAAAAAAAAAAAAAAAAAAAAAAAAAAAAAAAAAAACTAATTTTGGGAGCTCATGTCTTTAATCCCAGCACTCAGGAGGCAAGGGCAGGCAGATTTTGGTGAGTTCAAGGGCAACCTATTTACAAATGAGTTCCAGGACTTCCAGGACTACACAGAGAAACCCTGTCTCAAAAAATAAATAAATAAATAAATAAATAAATAAATAAATAAATAAACAAACAAATAAATAAATAAATAAAACAAAACTGATTTTAAGTAGGACGTGTAATAGAGAAAACCTAGATAATTCAGAAAAGTACAGTAACCCTACAGTCAGAAAGATATAGTAAAACTACTAAAGCAGGAGAGAAATACACAATATATGGTGGACATTTGATTTTTCTTGAATTAGTCAATAATCAAAATATCAATGAGAACTGCTTATACTTATGAAGTAAGTTTAGAACGTGAAGTTGGGGACAGGGAAGACATCCTGAATACAAAAAGATAGTCCAGAGTCTCTACAAAGTCATCACCAACCCTTCTCCCACTCCCAGAACATCAACAGCAGCTAAAAGTAGAAAATATGTAAGATATTGAGCAGGAAAGGCCTCTGAGATGAATTAGAGATACAAATAATGGGATAAATATAAAATCATCACGCCCAAGTTTCTACTCCCATCTCATTTGGGGCTATCCCACAAGCAAAAGCCAAAAATTTTTATTGTTGTTGGGGAGTTTTTTGTTGGTCTTGTTTTGTTTGATTTTGAGATAGGGCCTCTCTACATAGCTCTGGCTGCTCTCTCTGTAGACCAGGCTGGCCTCAAACTCACAAAGATCCACCTGCCTCTGCCTCCAGAAGTGCTGTGATTAAAGCCTTGTGCCACCACTGCCCAGCTCCTGCCTCTGCCTCCCAAGTGATGCATGCACCACTACACCCAGATCCAAATATTGTTTACTGAAGAAATTGGCTCCAAATAAAGACCATTACAACTAGTCCTCCTCTGGGGTCTGTGAATACTTTCCTAGAAAATGACTACTTCTATAAATCATCACTCACAAATGAACAGACTTTGCTACCACATGGACAATTTCCAATTTCTGTGCAATACAAAAAAAAAATTACATTTTATACTGCATCTGGATATTATAAAACACAAAACAAGCAGAACCAAGAGCTTCACCAAAGGAAGAAATAAAGTGACAGCCAAAAGACTCAATAAAAAATAATACTGAAAACATATCCTGGAAAAAAATCAAGTAACATGAAAAAATCACTTTGACTTACACAGAACAACAAATCCTGAAGATCTGGAAGACAAACGTAAGTGACTTCACATTTCATAGGCAAAATAAGAGACAAAAAGGGAAGATAGTTACTCTATCATACAAAAGGTGTAAGAAAAACTAGCAGGACACCACGCTGCTGGTGTAAGGTACCCTTCATGTACTCAACGTAAGTAATAAAGGGCTATTTAAAGATATGTTAACACACCACACACACGGGCACACACAGAGGCACACACAGGAGTAGATTTTACAAACAGGAAAACTGAGGGGCTGGCATAATGGCATATCCCTGTAATCCTACTACTTGAGAAATAAAGGCAGGAGAATCAGGAGTTCAAGGTCATTCTCAGCTATGATGAGTTCAAGATCAAAAAAACAAGACAAAAACAAACAAAAAACAATGGCAAAGGATTTAGTTAAGTTTGGAGAGTTCTTGTCTAGTATGCTGGAGACTCTGAATTCTATCTTGAGCACATTGAAAACAGGATATAGTATTACTTGTCTATAATCCTAGCCCTTGGGAAAAGAAGGAAGGAGGTTCATTTTAACTATAGTGAGTTAAGAACAGACTGGGATATATAAGACCCTCCCACAAAAACCAAAGTTTAGCAGAGCAGTGGTGGTACATGCCCTTAATCCCAGCACTGGGGAGGCAGAGACAGACAAATCTCTGTGAGTTCGAGGCTAGCCTGGTCTACAAAGCAAGTTCCAGGACAGGCTCCAAAAGCTGCAGAGAAACCCTTTCTCGAAAAACAAACATACAGAAAACAAAACAAAAACCAGTTTTTTTGTTTGGGTTTTTTTTTGCTTTTTTTTTTTTTTTTTTTTTTTTCAAGTGAGACCTTTACATGTGTATAGCTTCATGATTTTTGTTGGTTGTTTTGGGTTTTTGAAACTGGCCATGGCTGATCTGGAACATCCTCAATAGACCAAATGACCTTGAGACTAATGGTGGATCCTCGTGTCTCAGTGCTGGCAACACAGATGTGAGCTTTCATAACCAGATATACAGTTCTTTTCTATCACTAGAAATATCAGACAGCATGTTTGAGATTGACAAGTACCAAGAATGACCTTGAACATCTGATTTCTTTTCCTTCAACTCACATGTACTATAAACATAATGTATCATTTAACCTCATAGTCTTTCATGTAAATCAAGCAACTCTGTACCTTAGTCTTAGTCCTGATATATTTACCTTTTCTTCTTTTTTGGGTTTTTGTTTTCTGTTTTTGTTTTGTTTTTTTTTCTTGAAACAGGGTTTCTCTGTGTAGCCCTGGCTGTCCTGGAACTCATTATGTAAACCAGGCTGGCCTCAAACTCTGAGATCCACCTGCCTCTGCCTCCTGAGTGCTGGGATTAAAGGCATGCACCACCACTACGCTGCTTACCTTTTCTTCAAAAAAAAAAAAAAAATTTATGTGTATGAGTGTTTTGCTTGCATATATATGTCTGTGCACATGTGTAGAGTGCCCATGAAGGCCAGAAGAGGGCATCAGGTTCTCTGGAAGTGGAATTACAGATTGTTGTTAGATACCATGAAGATGCTGAGAACTAAGCATAGATTCTCTATAAGAGCAACAAGTATTCTTAACCACTAAGCCATCTCTCCAGTCCCAATACTTTATTCTTTAAAAAAAGAAAGGCTTTGTTGCAATATATTTTTATGGGCATATCAGTTTACATTATCATCTCTCTGTGACTGGACATCTTGAGTTCTTCCATTTGGGGTATTTTACTAAAAGGAGAGGTGCTATTTGTATGTGTCACCACAATCAGCTGGTTATTCATATTTTATGATACCAATAATACAGTAAAAGATGCAATAAAATAATTTAGATAAGAAAATTGAGTAATGGTATCACATAATGGAATATACTGCTAACAAGAAATAACATGGAAAAGCCATGTAAAAGAACCAAAAAATGCCTAAGAGTATATATGAAGTAAAAACTACAGGCTGGAAATTGGCTCAGCAGCTAAGAGCACTGGCTGCTCTTCCAGAGGAGCCACATTCAATTCCCAGCACCCATATGGTTGCTCATGACCACCACTCCAGTCCCAGAAATCCAGCACCCTTTTCTGGCCTCCACAGGTACTGCCTGCACATATATAGAAACATACATGCAGGAAAAATATCCCCACACAAAATAAAATAAAATTTTAAATAAAAAAAAACTATTCAAAATAGTATGAATACAACTATGTAATAAAACAATAAGGGGGTTTCTAAATGACAGAATTTCAAGATGACTTTTCATTTTTTTAAGATTTATTTTTATTTTATGTGTGTAGGTGACTTGCCTGTCTGTCCACCATGTGTATGCCTAGTGTCCTCGGAGGGCAGAGAGAGCATGAGATCCTCTGAACTGTAGTTGCAGATGGTTGTGAGCCATTATGTGAGTGCTGGGAACTGAACAGATGCTTTTTAACCACTAAGTCATCTCTCCAGTCCCTTTTTTTTCTACTTTCTAAGTTTCTAACAATTTTAAGAAGTTGATTCTGGCTGAAGAAATGGCTCAGGTGTTAAGAGCAAACACATGGTGGCTCACAACCATTTATAATAGGATCTAATGCCCTTTTCTGGGGTGTAGGCATATGTGAAGACAGAACACTCATAACTTAAATTTTTAAAAAACGTGATTTACCTAAATGAAAAAATAATTAAAAGTTCTCCTAAATTATCTTCAGATATAATAATCATTTCATCCCTTGTCAATATTCAAGTAGCATGTAAAATTTTCTACCTGCTAGATAAGCAATATAAAATTTTCCAATTATAAATCATAAAATATTATAAATATTCTCTTAACACGTCAAGAGACATACTTTTGCTTTTGACTGTGTCAATTCAAAGTGGACAGATTCTATTTTAGACATTAAAGAATGATTCTGTGTGACCAAACAAGCATTCTGTTGCCTAAGTCTATTAAGTTTCTCTCGAAGGCTTTTAATCTCTTGATCCACAGAAGTAGATGAAAAAGACACCTGAAAATAAAGAAAAGAAAAATGTTCATGAAATTTTTTGATGCTTATACATAATTAGTAGAAAATGGCAATAATTGCCATTAAAATTATTAAACAACTCAGGACAATAAGATTTGGGGGTACTGATAAAACAAAGGTGAGACAACATTCTAACCCACTTGTGTATCCCAATTAAGTGTAAACTGTGAATGACTGGTACACTTTATTAAACTGGGGTATTATTTGGTAAGTCAACAATATCACTCCTGAGTGTAAATATGACAGTAATCTTCCGACTTCTGCACCTGAAGATATTCACAGCCACCCTGTGTATAAAAGAGGATATGGAAGGAATACATATGACAACCAACAATGAAACAAAACATTCTTTAACTTATGTGTGTATTTTTACTATGCTGTTAAATATCTTATAATACATTTTATTATTTTCAAAATTTTGAGAAACATATGTACAGATTATAAAGTCAAGCTACATAAAAGAAAAGGCATACAAAAACACACCCTGCCATCTTTAGTAGCCAATTGTTTTACACATTAATTTTTTTTTTAGATAGGTTTGCTTACCCAGGTTGATCTTAAATTCCCTACATATACAAGGATGACTGAACTTCTAATCCCCCTGCCTCTACCTCTTGAGTGCTAGGGTTATTGGACAAACTCACCATGCCCAATTTATGAGGTGCTCAAAATCAAACACAAGGCCCATGCTAACTAAGCAACATTCTACCAACAGCGCTTATCTTCAGCCTTTTTGTTGGTTTCTTTATTTGGAATAAGGTTTCAGGCAACGCTGTCCTGAAACTCACAGCAATTCTCCTACCTTGGTCTTCCAAGTGCTAGGATGACAGTCATGAGCCATGACTGTTGCGGAAACCTAAATGGTCTTTTAATAAAAACCCGGAGCCAGATATTAGGGTAAATGCTGAAAGATCAGAGAGACAAAAGAACAAGCCACAGCCACTTCTCACCTCGCCAACTCCACGAATCCTCTGACTGGATGCCCCTGAGTCCTCAGCTGAAAGGGCCTCTTGAGTTCCTGTCCCTTCATGCCTTATGTGCTTTTCTCACACAGACATTTCACCCCCCATCTCAACTTTCCTAGTGCTGGAGTAAAGGTGTGTGCCACCACTGCCTGGCTGTTTCTTGTGCAGTCTAGGGTGGCCTTGAACTCACAGAGATCCAGAGGGATCTTTGCCTCTGCCTCCTAAGGACTAGGATTAAAGGTGTGTGCCACCACTGCCTGACCTGTGGCTAAATCTGTGGCTAGTTCTGTCCTCTGATCTTCAGGCAAGCTTTATTAGAGTACAACAAAATATCACTACACACAACCATGCCTGGCTTTTTACAGCAAATTTATAATTTAGTTTTCTAGTGATTCCAGATGTATATAATTACTCACTTGCCTTTTCTCTTTATACAAAGCTAACATTTTATTTTTTTTATTTAAATAATATAAACTGGCAATTTCTCCATAATAAATACAATGAAAAATTCATAAGTTTTCCTCTTAACTGTGGAGTTTTCATTGCATGAAAAGTTAGGATATAGAAGGAACAATTATGGAGCAGGGAAATGGCTCAGCAATTAAAAACACTGGTTGCTCTTCTCAAGGACCTGGGTTCAATCCTAGCATCCATATAGAAGCTCACAACTGGAAGTTACCATCTATAATTCTGGTTTCAAAGAATCCAACACCTACTTCTTACCTCTACAACGTAATTGCAGGTCAAGCACTCATACACATATAACCATATTTAACAAGAACAATTATATTCCAATCTCAAACACTGTAGTAAAAGACTACAGAAAACATGAATACGGCATGTAAAGAAAAACTATTTTAAATAATCAGGTATAAAAATAATAACCTTATCTCTTGGTTTCTTTTGAAAATCATTACTACCAGATGTTTTACAAACTTTCTTATAAAGTGGGTAGTTTAAATGTCCCAGGCGGCTAGGTTGAGTAAGCTCTTCCAAAATAAGCCTTTCAGATCTTGAAGAATTGCAGACACAATCAGAATTTTCACTTGGACTAACACTATAGAACAAAGAAAAATTACATTTCAGTCTGACAAAGTTTTTTTTTTTTGTTTTTGTTTTTGTTTTTGTTTTTTTGAGACAGGGTTTCTCTGTGTAGCTTTGCGCCTTTCCTGGGACTCACTTGGTAGCCCAGGCTGGCCTCGAACTCACAGAGATCCGCCTGGCTCTGCCTCCCGAGTGCTGGGATTAAAGGCATGCGCCACCACCGCCAGGCTCAGTCTGACAAAGTTTTTACCACAAATTTCCACATATAACAATTAGAAATTAGATCCATAGCTATGAACATAAGATGGTGTTTCCAATACATTTTTCATAAATCACAATTAGTTTATATTAGCAATCTATGTATTTCCTGAATATCTTTACTTCAGGAGTAAAAGAAAAAAAAAGCAGCTACAATAATGAAAGATTAATAAAATTCTGAATACACATTTTATACTGATTCCTGATATATTAAAGATGCTTGATTTTTTTTTTTTGGTTTATTTTTCGAGACAGGGTTTCTCTGCGTATCTTTGGCTGTCCAGGAACTCACTCTGTGGACCAGGCTGGTCTCGAATGCAGAGATCCACTTGCTTCTGCCTCCCAAGTGCTGGGAGTAAAGGCATTCACAACCACTGCCCAGCAAGATTTTTTTTAAATATGTAAATGATCATTAATATTTCCATTTTTGCCAGGCGGTGGTGGCACACACCTTTAATCCCAGCACTCGGGAAGCAGACAGGTACATACACAGTGAGTTCCAGGAAAGGCACAAAGCTACACAGAGAAACTCGGTCTTGAAAAACCAAAAAAAAAAAAATTCCATTTTCACAAACTGAATTGTATTAAAAAGTATAGAAAATTATACCTTAGTCCAGAGGCATATTAAACATAACATATAATGAAATCTAGTCATTTACGTTTATAAACTAATACTTTAATTTATACATGTGATTTTATTTCCTTGCCTGGATAACTCTTCCCCTAAATTCTGCAAACTCCATTCTGTTATTTTCAGTTCATGTCTTAACGAAGCAACATTTGCAAGCAAGCTTTCTTCCTCATTGTCGTTGTCTTTATTATAGTTGTCTGATGAACTGGATTCCATTTCCTTAACAAAAAAAGAAAGAAACTTCTTATATTTTGCCTGAAGATTTTATGGTCAGTCAAAATATTCCCAGAGCAATAAAATTTAAGAAGAAACTGTAAAAGTGGTTGGCACCAAGACAGACAGCCTGAGTTTGTTCCTCAGGACCCACAGATTAAAGGAGAGAACAGACTCCCATGATTCGTCCTTTGGCCGCCACATTAATGTGCACACACAAATGAATTGATGTAATTTTTTAAAAATTTGTTCAAAGTCATGCAAATTTTAGAGGGTCAAACCAAGATATGAATCAAAGTATACTTGTCTAATTAATATCAGTATGAAGTGTTAGAATTTAATAATCACCTTACAAGCACTGGGCATCTGATAAGATATTACCACTAAAATCTTCCATGTTTTCTTATAAGGTAGTATTATCAGATAAGTTATCTTCCTCCCATTCACAGTGGTTATAAAATTTAAATATACTCACATTCACAAGTCATAATCACAGCTCAAAGTGACATTTAGAGGCTGAATATGGTTACTATTCCTTTAATCCTAGCACTTGGGAAGTAGAGGCAGATGAGCTCAAGGCCAGCCTGGTCTACATAGTAAGACATTCTCTCAAAAAAATAGAAAACAAAAAAGACATTTAGCAATTCAACTCATGGTACTACGTGGGGTGAACCTTTTGTTGCATCAACTGGTGAGCAAGCAGCTCTACGGTTAACTAAAAGAGAAAAATCATGATGCAGCTGAAGAGATGGCTCAGTGCTGTGGGATGGTCTGTATGTCCTGTGGGAGCCCGTTCTCGGGTTCCTCGTGGCTTTATCCAGCAGGTCCACAGAGAGGATGATTAGGACCACGGGCCTGAGTGCAGGTGTCTGAGATGGTCTGCACTTGGCTGTGCTGTGGAATGGTCTGTATTTCAAGTTGCTCTGATTGGTCAATAAATAAAACACTGATTGGCCTGTGGCTAGGCAGGAAGTATAGGCGGGACTAACAGAGAGGAGAAATAAAAGAACAGGAAGGCAGAAGGAGTCACTGCCAGCCACCACCCTGACAAGCAGCATGAATAGATGCCGGTAAGCCAAAAGCCACGTGGCAGGGTATAGATTTGTGAAAATGGATTAACTTAAGCTATAAGAACAATTAGCAAGAAGCCTGCCACGGCCATACAGTTTGTAAGCAATTTAAGTCTCTGTGTTTACTTGGTTAAGTCTGAGCGGCTATGGGACTGGTGGGTGACAGAGATTTGTCCTGACTGTGGGCAAGGAAGGAAAACTCTAGCTACAGCTCAGAATTTAAGGCTATTGATTGCTCTTTCAAAGGCTTGCTATGGCTGTCCTCAGCACCCACATGGGTGACTCACATCAGTCTGTAACTCCAGTTCCACAGGATCCCAAAAACACACACACATAAAGTAAAATTAATATTTTTAAAATCACAGCAAGGGATATTTTCTAATTATTAAATTAAACTCAAAGCTGCAGGCTTTCTATTCCTGCTACAGCTCTACCTGCATAGTCTTACAGTTTCACCTCTCTCATATTTCATTCAATGTTTTCATGGTAGTTCCTCTTTCACTGCCCTTCTTAAAATTTGGACTACAAATGTTAATTCCCATGTATTACGTTCAAAAGTATAATGTAAAAAATAATAATAATAGGGGCTGGAGAGATGATTCAGCGGTTAAGAGCACTGGCTGCTCTTCAAGAGGAAGCAGGTTCAATTCCCAGTAGCCTCATGGCAGCTAATCAACTATCTGTAACTCCTGTTTCAGGGGATCTGACACCCTCACACAGACACACAGGCGGGACAGACACCAATGCACATAAAATAAAAACAAATAAATTACAAAAAAAGAAAATAATAATAATGATAATATATTTAGGAAAGCTCAATATTTTGAATGGATAAATTGCCTTCTCCCTCCCCTATTCAGGTAAAATAGTTTAGTACATTTATTCCCTACTCAAAATTTCGCAGAAGTAGGGTGGATTAATAAAACCTCTCACCTTATTCGAAAAAGTTGATGATTAAAATTAAATGAGATGTTTTGTAAATAAAATGTTTCTACCCTCTTTCTGGTTTTGTTTTCACAAATTTGCTTCTGCTTAAGTTCGAAGACTTCCCCAGTCAGCGAGTAACTCAGGTCCCCATTCTGCCTCACATCTATTCAACAACATCACGAACTTCCTATAAGATAATCATGGAGAAAAAAAAAAGAAAATTTAGACCAAAAAATGCTGCTTAATACTATATAACACCATCTAAGTCAAGCTTTTATGTTCAACAATTTCTGCATTTTCGTGTAAGAATTTTCTAACCGTTCTGAAGCAGCAATGAATACGTCTAGTATTGACACATTCTCATTTTCCTGAGGGCCATTTACCCGTCTTACGTACGTAGAAAGGCTCAGCATCTTACCTAGGGCCCTGACAACGGTATCTTCAAGCCTACTGAAAAATAAAAAATAAATTTTTAAAAGATGCGTTCCAGCTGTACACCCGGACACTCATCAAACGAAGGACAAGCACTCTACACTCCCCGAATGTGACAGAATGAGTCGTCTTGGGAAAGACGACAAGGTTTTATACTGTGCTTTATCTCAAGAACGCTCAGTCTGCTATAGGAGGAGCTCCATCTGCCTGGAGGGAGCAGAGCATTTGGCATCCTCCTCTCCGATTCTGCCTCAAACCAAACACACCACCTCAGAGGAGCAGACTCGGCGCCAGGACCAGGCCGAGCGCAAGCCGAGTTTCCCCGGAGAAACCAGTCCCTCCCGTTTCCAAGCAGCAGGCGTCCGCTCACCACCCAGGTCGCAGCTGGAGTTAGCGACCCCAGACCACGGCGCACCGCGCTGCTCCCCTGCGCTCGGAAGCTTAGGACACTCGCGCAGGCCACGACATGGAAGCCTCTAACACACGAAGAGGAGAACCAGCGAACCTCGGAGGCTCCGAGTTCGAACCGCCGCGGGAGCCGTTGGGACGCGCCTCCCGGGCCACAAGCCCCGCCCCCACGCAGGCTCCGCAAATGCGACGCCGGCGCGCAGAGCATGCCGGGAAAATGAGGCTGGACGCGTGGACGGACTACGCGCCGAGTTCATCTTGGACTACATTTCCCATCATGACGGCCGCCATGCTCATTGGTGTGTGTGCGGGAAGCCAAAACCTCCAAGTCCAGCGTGAAGCAAGGCTCCGAAACCCAGGGGGGTGCAGAACGGGAAGAGTCGCCCCGCCCTCACCCAGCCCAGTGGAGGACAGCGCTTCCCCTTCGAAGGCAGGGTGAGCCGCAGCCGCCTGAAGTTCGCTCCAACTCGGGATCTCAGAGCGGAGACGCCAGCATCCCACACCTCCCTAAACTCTTCCAGTCCGAGATCGCTCCGACCGGGATGGGCGGCAGGATCTGGCTGCCATTCCCAGTGCTCTTCCTGGTCGTTGTGCCGCCAGCGCTGCTGCGGGGGGCGGCCGGCTTCAAGCCCTCTTTGGACAGCGACTTCACCTTCACGCTCCCGGCGGGCCAGAAGGAGTGCTTCTACCAGCCCATGCCCCTGAAGGCCTCGTTGGAGATCGAGTACCAAGTAAGTGCGGGGGCGAGCTGGCCTTCCCCGGGCCCGGCTGCGCTGCATCTTCGCTTGGAAAACTTAGGACCGCGGGCGAGGTGAAATCTGGAGGGTCGCCTGGGAAGCTGGCCTGCTCAGCGCAGGCGCACTAGGCAAGGCTCTTGGGTACCTGGAACTCACAAGTTTGTCCAGTGCGAAAATTGACACCCTCTCTCTTCCCTTTCCTCTGGTCGGAAAGAGGCCAGCACTGGTGACGTCGGTGGCGTCAGTCTTTGTTTAATTCACCCATAGCTTTCCTAGCTAGTATACACTACAATTCTGAGTTTCACAGTATGGGGCTGTGATACACGTTTTTTGTGGTTTTGTTGTTTTTTAATTATTGGACGAAATGATGACACTTGTTTGAATCGCCCTCACCACTTTCACCAAATTCCAAAATTATAAAATTGTCACGGTGTTTACTTCAGTTAAGGAATTTTGAATTGTGACCACGTGAATATCTCCAAGTCAAATTTTGAAATATGTTGAAAGGAGCTGTTGCCATGTTTACTGGTACATTTCCGTCCCTGTTGTGTATCCATTACTTTCAAATCAAAGAAGGTAATAGTGTATAACAACTTTATGACCGTTTTTTTTTTTTCATTGAATTTGTCAGCATTCTCCTCATGTCTTTTGTTCTTTTTAGTATCTGCAGAACATGGCAGTAGAAAGAAGTGTCTTAATTTATGTAGTCGTTCCGGCAAATTTCTGTGTATCCAGATAGCAATGCATGTGTTTTGTCTTTGAGGCTTTTTTTTTTTTTTTTCAAATTAAGTTCTGAATGCTATTAGGTGTTAGAGCAGAAGAAATTTTTGTGGTAGGCAAGAGTAGAAACTCGAAATTGCTGCATGCATGTGTCGCACACAGGCGGACACATCCGCTTTTTAAAATCTTAATGTAGAATTTTTATATAAAGAAACATTAGGATTATCTATAGTTTATAGGAAGTATCTGGAAATCTAAAACTGAGATTACAGCTTAATATTGCTCAATTTCTACATGTGAGCATAAGTTCAGCATTTTCTAAAGTTAATGTGTGCAAGAAACTGTGCAGGGAGGAGGAATGAGAACCCTTGTTCTCAGGAGTTCTAGGGTTCATAGGCAAGCTTTGTTCAAGTCCTAGGATTTTTGTTTTGGTTTGGTTTTTTTAGTTTTTTTTTTGTTTTGGTTTGGTTTTGATTGGTTGTGTTTTGCTGGTTGGTTGGTTGGTCTGTATTTTGTAACAGGGTTTCACTGTGTACCCCATGGCATTGAATTCAGTATGTAGCCCAGGCTAGCCTCAGAACTTCACAGTAGTCCTCTTCCTCCTCAGTCTCCCAAGTACTGGTACTACAGCATGAGCCACCACACCCTACTGACACAGGTCATGTGAATAAGGAAGGATTACAAACTGTCATAGTCCTTTCTTGGTTTTCAGAGAATAGGGTTGTTGGAAAAAGTAAAACTAAATCTGAAAATGAGATAAGAGTGCAAGAAATGAGGCCAGTTTCAGAAAAGTGAAAAACTGAATAGACTGACTCTGGGAAATATGGCTTGAGTGTTCAGAAGTACACTGTAAGCACTGAGTCTTTATTAGGTTTGAAAACTGTCAAGTCTGAGGGTAGAAGTAGGAAAATAGGAAACAGACCACACAGCTAGGGAACAGAGAGGGGGTCATGAATGTGCTTCAGGAGAAATAGCTTGTCCCTTATTTTTTACAATGACACATAAGATTTTTTTTTCTTTTTGGTTTTCAGAGACAGTGTTTCACTGTGTAACACCCGTGGCTGTCATGGAACTAGATGTGTAAGCTAGCCTGGCCTCAGACACACAGAGCTACACCTGCCTCTGCCTCCTGAGTGCTGGAATTAAAGGCGTGAGCTACTGTAGCCAAACAAGGTCACAAATAGCGACACAGAGACTTATTAATTATAAAAGCTGGGCCTTACTTAGCATAGGCTTGTCCCACTAGCTCTTATAACTTAAATTAACCCATTTATACTAATCTACGTGGCGTCACCTCATCTCCTTACTGCCCATCCTGCTTCCTCCGAATCTGGCCAGTGACCACCATTCTTCTTCCCAGAGTTCTCTCTCTACCTGGAAGTCCCACCTATCTCTCCTGCCTCACTATTGGCCAATCAACTTTTTATTACACCAATCACAGCAACACATCTTCACAGTGTACAGATATCCTACAACACGCCACCACATGTAAGACAGACACATAAGATTTAAGCAGATTGCTGGGTGGAGTGTGAAGAGCAGATTTAAAGGAAGCAAAATGAAACACAGGGAAAACAACTATGAAGTTAGTGAAAAAGTCTGGATGGGAAAATAATTTTTATTAACCAAAAGTTTTCTTGAAAGCCAAGAATGGTGCAATATGCTGGTAATTCTAAACACTCAGGAAGCTGAGGGAGAAGGATGACAAGTTCAAAGCCAGCCTGGGCTATGTAATGAGATCCTGTCTCAAAACAAGTTGGAGCACAATGGAGGATGTCAACCGCTGGCCTCCACTTGCACATTTTTTAAAGACAGGACATGGTGGCATATGCCTTTAATCCTAGAACTCCAAGGGAGGCAGAGGCAGACCTGGCCAAACACGTGGTTTACATAGTGAGTTCCAAGACAGCCAGGGCCACATAAAGAGACTATGTCTAATAAATAAGTAAATAAATAGATAAAATCTTTTAAAAGCCTTTACATCACATGGTTTACTTTATAGAAGTTTCTATTTTCAGTTTGTAATATGTATTTTTTTTCTCTTCTATAGGTTTTAGATGGAGCAGGATTAGATATTGATTTCCATCTTGCCTCTCCAGAGGGCAGAACCTTAGTTTTTGAGCAAAGAAAATCAGATGGTGTTCACACGTAAGTTGACTGTTTGTTTGAGACACAATATATTTACATAAATCTCTGGCTGGCTTAGAACTTGGAACAATCCTTTTACCTTAGCCTCTTGAGTGCTGGAATTACAGATGCATGCCACCATGCCCAGGAAATGTCTCTTGAGTTCTTTTGGTTGAATCTAGTAAATGGTGGAGAAGGTCAGTACATTGGTACATTTATTACTATTTATCAATATTATATAACAATGATTTTTTTAAACAGTCGTTGATAGTGGGACATTTCAATGAAAATGTCTTCCACTTATCCTACTCCTCATTTTTTGTTTCTTTTGAAACTAGGTTCTCTATTACCCAAGCCGACCTCAATTTCATGGAATCAGGGGATCCTCCTGCCTTACTCTCCCCAGTGGCTGTGATCATAAGTGTCTACCACCAAGGGCACCACACTCAGCTAACTTTTTGCTTTGGTTAATCTATTGAGACATTTATATGTGCCTTTTTGGGTTAAAAAAAATTGTTGTTATTTTGTTATTGTTTTTGTTTTCAAGACAGTAGTTCAATCAGGTAACTGACTGGACTGGAACTCAGACTGCTGCTTATCTCTGTCTCCTGAATGCTAAGAGTAAAGGCATTCAACACTGTATCTGGCTTTTTTTTCCCCCTTCGGTTTTGAGACAGGATTTCTGTGTAGCCTTGGCTATCCTGGAACTCCATCTGTAGACCAGACTAGCCTCAAACTGAGAGATCAGCCTGCCTCTGCCCCCCCACCCCAGGTCTGAGATTAAAGTCATGAGCCACCACCGCCCACACATTTTTTTTTTAATTTTGTATGAGTGTTTTGCTTGCATACAAGTATGTGGTCCACATGTGTAATTGGTACCTGCCTGCAGAGGCCAGAACTCAGTATCAGATCCCCAGAAGTAGCTCCAGGCACCCACATGGTGCCTCACAGCTGTCTTTGTAACTCCATTTCCAAGGTGTCCAGCACTCTCTTCTGACCTCCACAGGCACCAAACACACGGGGTGTACATGTGTACACAAGGGTAAAACATAAAGTCATATTAACTACTTAGTTAATCAGATAGTATTGAATTTTTTTCAGCATGTAGCATGATTAATGAATTAATGATTAGGAATCGCATGGCAGGTCTATGGACCGTACCTTATAAACACCCTGTAGGCTCGGTCTTGAGGAGTTGGGAAGAGCAGCAGCTTGGCTAGCTTTCCAAGGGCAGGATCTGGAGAGGGAGGAAGGGATTGAGATGGAGCTTCCAGCTAAACAGGTTGAATAACCTCTCTAAAGTTAATTAATAAAATATAATCTAGTTTTATTTAATTCTTTTAATTTATGTAATTTAATTAAGAAAACATTAAGGATTAAACATAAATATGTATAATGCTGGACATGGTGGCGCACGCCTTTAGTCCCAACACTCAGGAGACAGAAGCAGGCAGAGCTCTTTGAATTTGAGACTGTGAGTTCCAGGACAGCCAGGGCTACACAGAGAAACCCTGTCTCAACAATACCACCGCCCCGGCCCCCGGCCCCCCCCCAAAAAAGAAAAAAGATCAGGCAATCGGGTCTCCAAAAAAAGGTATCTATTGGCCACTTATTTTAGCATCATTCTTACATACTACTTCTATATTGCCTGTGAATTCTTGCTGCTTTTGGGATACTAGGAAAACATAATGACAGTAATAAAATAAAAACTCAAGTAAGATTGAACTTTGAAGGATCGATCAATCGATCGATCGATAGATAGATAGGCAGGCAGACATGTTTTGCCCTTTTTGGAACAGTATCATACATAACCCTTTGGAATACATTCAGGTGTGTCCAACCTTTTGACTCTACAATACAATCTCTAGAGTTTACACTGAAGAACTACAAAATCAAGTTATAAAAAAGATATTTAAAAAAAAAAAAAAAAAAAAACTTCTCAGGAAGGCAGAGGCAGACATCTCTGTGAGGCCAGCCTGGTCTACAGAGTGAGTTCCAGGACAGACAAAGCTACACAGAGAAACCATGTCTTGAAAAACGAAGAAAAAAACCCCATGTTTTAGAAAGTTGACTGTTTTGTGTTGAGCTGCATGCACAGCCATCCTCTGACACACTGACACATGCAGCCTGTGAGCCACAGGTTAGACACTCCTGAATGAGTGCTGTGTCCTTCAGAAGAGCATCAACTGGTTACGGTTACTATAACAGCAGATACATGTGGTGATATACACTGAGTATGACAGAAAGTTTTTCTTGGGAAATAATCATTTCTGTCTTTTTTCTTTCTTTCTTCTCCTCCTTCTTATTTCTTTTTTGGGTTTTTTGAAACAGGATTTCTTTGTGTAACAGCTCCGGTTATCCTGGAACTTGTTCTGTAGTCTAGGCCTTGAACTCACAGAGATCCACCTGCCTCAGCCTCCCAAGTGCTGGGATTGAAGACATGTGCCACTGCCTGGTACTGTTTCTTTTTAAAATTGTTCCTCATTCTGTTTACCAGTATTTGCTCAGGCTATGACAAAAATATCTGAGAAAGCCAACTTAAAAAAAAAAAAGGTTTATTTTGTGATTCCAGGTGATGGTAACTGTCTTAGTTAGGGTTTCTATTGCTATGAAGAAGCACCATATTATATTATATTATATTATATTATATTATATTATATTATATTATATTATATTATATTATATTATATTATATTATATTATATTATATTGGAATGGATATTTCTATCACATAAACAGAATAAGAAATTAAAGGCATATGTGGAAAAGATTTCTAATTTGATTTTCAAAGGAAAATTAAGACTTCATCAATTGACAGGAAAGGACCCAGCAGAAATTGTAGTACCTTTAACTAATGAGAAAATTTCTTCTTTATAGGCAGAAAATGAATATTGGCAAAGGGCTTGCAGTAATTTTTTGGGGGGAGAGATTAACAATAGTTATCCAAAAAGAGAGAGAATCAAATTCATTTAAAAAAAAAAAAAAAAACTAGATGGGTCCTTCCTCACATTGTACAGAGAATACCAATCTCTGGAGTCCTTACCTTCTATGCTGATGCAAATAAATAAGGAAAGGCAGGATATAAATCAGGAAGCTTAAGTAAAGTGGTTCAAAGCACTTACGACTCTGTACAAAGGTCAGAATTGTATGCCATTTTTATGGTATTAATGGACTTTACAGAGCCTCTCAATACAGTTATTGACTCTCAATATGCAGAAAGAGTTGTTTTACATATTGAAACTGCTGAATTTATTCCTGATAAAACAGAATTAACTTTACTATTTATAGAATTATGCTGTGGATATCACTCTATATAAATAAAACACTGATGGCCAGTGACCAGACAGGAAGTATAGGCGGGACAAGGAGAGAGGAGAATTGGGGAAACAGGAAGAAGGAGGGGGAGACACTGCAGCCACCACCAGGACAAGCAACATGTAAAGACGCCAGTAAGCCACAAGCCACGTGGCAAGATTTATAGAAATGGGTTAATTTAAGATATAAGAACAGCAAGAAGCCTGCCACAGCCATACAGTTTATAAGTAATATAAGTGTCTGAGTGATTATTTTATACTTGGATTGTGGGACTGCGGGCTTGGTGGAACCTGGAGAGAAGCCCTCCAGCAACAGAATTACACTATACCTTTCTACCTCTGATTAAGATATTTTTGTATATGGTCACAACCTCGAGGTCATTGTCCCTATACTGTACATCTGTTTACAGATTTTTGTTTGTTTTTTGTTTTTGTTTTTGTTTTTTTTTTTTTGAGACAGGGTTTCTCTGTATAGCTTTGCGCCTTTCCTGGATCTCGCTCTGTATAGACCAGGCTGGCCTCGAACTCACAGAGATCCACCTGGCTCTTCCTCCCGAGTGCTGGGATTAAAGGTGTGCACCACCATCACCTGGCTAAATGTTTTAATAACTTAGAATTCTGTTGGCATGAGACACATTGCTCCTGGCAGCACCGAGCTACTCCCAAGAGGATGTTGGGCATAAAAGACACTATGTATGGAGTTTATCTTCTTAGCAAAAAATGGCCTGTTGGGCAAAGAACTGCCCTTATCTCCGCTGCTGACAGTAAGCACACTGTTCATTGCCGACAAGCAGGACACAAGGAAAAGTGACTGCTGAACCTTGCCAAGACAGGGTAAAACAGTCTTTCAAATACCCTGTTTCTGAAAATGGTCTGTTGGATATTCTAGGCCTATAGCCAAAAGTGGATGCCCCAACGTTGCAGAAAAACATTGGGTGACTGTCCAAACAGCCAGCTGTCTCCGTCTTTTCTTGCATTTTTTTCAGAAGTTGCTTGCTTGTACTTCTGTTTACTCGGGTAATATTGTTTTCCTTCTCGGGTCTTTGATGGGGTTGAAGACTAGATAGTTACAATCTCTTGTATCTAGCTAATAGCATATCAGGTACTAGATTTAGATCCTTCAGGATAATACGGCTATTGGTGTAATCTCTGTAATTTGCCATTTAACTATGGTCTGGACATTTAGCATGTTTCTTGCTTGATATTGTTCTTGTTGGTTGTAGTTCCATTTTGGTTTATGTTATTACCCTCTGAAAGGGCACCTACTTCACTTTTAACTCAAGCAAGCTTCCACCAGATCAAAGCCCCACACTAGTTCCTAGGCTGTTCCAGCTAACTCACCTACTATGTCCCACTACAGCACACCCATTGTAACTGGCAGGACTCCTACCACTTCATCTCTGTCTGCACACAAACACAGGAAAGCCATGACAGTCTGAGTACACTTACTTTCCAACCCCTGAGTGGCCAGTGGTTCCACTGCACCCTCACTTACAATAATGACTAGAAAGAGGCACAGCGGTAAAACCTGAACATTATACACGAATCTTGCTGGTCCAAGGCTCTAGCACTAAGCTGTATCCCCTCAGCAGTTTTAGGCTTTGTTTGAGACAGGGTCTGTGTATCCTTGGCTGTCCTGGAGCTCGCTGTGGAGACCATGCTGGCATCAAACTTGCCCGTCAATGCCTCCCAAGTGCTGGGTTTAAAGGTGTGTACTTCAAGTGTTATGGCTCTAGAGGGAAAGGTATTGTGACTTGTCCAGAAGTCAGGCTATACCTAGAGCTGCAATAGGGCAGCTCTGGAGGGTGGAGCCTTAATAGGACAGCTCAGCTCTGAAGGGAGAGGTATCCTGACTTGTTGGGAAGCCAGGCGATACCTGAAGCTGGGGTGTGGTGGGGGATGGTCTCCCCACGGAATATAGCAATCCTACTCCTCTCCTAGACAGAGCCATGACAGCTGAGCTTTGCTCCGCCCGCCGTCCCCCCCCCCCCTTAAGTGGGCTTCCCAGCAGAACTCTGCTGCTTCTTTCTGGCCCAAGATGTTGCTTCTTCTACTTCACTCTGCTAAAGGGGAAACTCTTGCAGAAATGTAGCAATCTCCTCCAGTTCTGGCAAAAAGTTGTTTTTTTTCTGCTCAACTTGCTCAGCCCAAGAGAACATCTCAGCAAGGTTTTTTTCTGCCCAGTCCCCCAAAGGGACGTCTCAGCAAGGTTCTTCTATTCTGTGCCAGTGAATGAAGATCTTCATCCAAGACGCTTTTAAGAAAATTTATGCCGGGCGATGGTGGCGCACGCCTTTAATCCCAGCACTCGGGAGGCAGAGCCAGGTGGATCTCTGTGAGTTCAAGGCCAGCCTGGGCTACCGAGTGAGTCCCAGGAAAGGCACAGAGCTACACAGAGAAATCCTGTCTCGAAAAACCAAAAAAAAAGAAAAAAAGAAAAAGAAAATTTATTTGGGAAGGAGTCCAGGAGAGTGGCTGCCTCTGCCAGAGTGGGAAAGCACAGCCCACAACTGAACAGGTAGAGGGACTTATAGAAGGCTTCTTAGGGGCGGGGTTTCTCCAGAGATTGCTCAGTTTTTCTGGTCGGGGCCAAGTTGGCTCTGATTTCAGGGCCAAACTGTTTCATGGCCCATTTTAGCTTTTTGGCTCAGTTTTCAGCTCAGGGTATATTTCTTTCACTGGCTCTGATTCTAGGGACAAAGTATGTTTCTTTGACTCTGGTTTCGAGGTCAGGGCAAAAGTGTTTCTTTCCCTGGCTCTGGTCTCAGTGCCAGAGTGGATTTCTTTGGCTGACTCTTTTTCCCCTACATGCACCACCATAACCAGCTATTTCAGGCCTTTTTAAATTATAATAAGTACTCAACATTCTTTGATATATGACTCTTGCCCCAAAATTAACAGGTGCTAAGTAGATCTGAGATCCTGAAGATCCTGACTTTGTCAAGCATAATTATATAATACTGAATGTCAACCAAAATATAGGCAAGATATGCTGAAATATAAGGAAGTACAAGTTAATGTCCAGTTTAATAAAGATTAATTAAAGATATCAGAGGGATGTAAAAATAAATCTAATGCTGGATAACAAAAGACCAATACCTCCAATACCAATCGAAACCTCTTGAGAAAGTGAAAGTTGAGTGGCAGCCAGTATAAATGTATCTAGAAAGGTTCATAAGTGAGAAACTTTCTTACATATCTAAGCCCTTGTTAGAATTCTCAATAAAGAAAATTATCTTTTGTATGGAGCAAGGTCCATTTGAGTAATATACATATTAGGTTCGTTACTCTTTATAATTTCTCTCTGGCTCAATAAAAAGGACTATGGAGGGATATTTTACCTGAATCTAGAATTCTCACAGAACAGATTTTTTAACTCAATAGGCCTACCAGTGTCTGAGTCGGTTTTAGAGTTGTCAAAGTGTTATCCACAGTCTCTTGTGGAATAATTAACTGAAGAGTAGTTTCTGTATGGATAGATTATAAAAGTGTAGTTTTGCCATTCTTTCAAGAAAATGGTGTTTGTTTTAATTAGGGGCAACTGTAGTAAATGTCATTATCATGTAGAGGTTTCCTTTGTAGGGTTTTTATCCACCAAAAGGAAGGGGACACAGAACTTGTTAGAAAACCACTTCATAGCCACAAGACTTTAATCCCAGCACTCAGAAGGCAGAAGCAGGTGGTTCTCTCTGAGTTCAAGGCCAGCCTGGGCTACATAGAAATTCCAAGCCAGCCAGGGCTACATAGTAATACTGTTTCAGAAAAGCTAAATTTTTTAAGAAAGGGTCTCACACTGTATCATAGACTGGCCTCAAAGTCACAGCAATCCTCCTACCTCAGCCTCCTGAATTCTGGGGTTATAGACAAGAGCTACAATGGCCAGCAAGCAAGAAACTTAAGTTCAGCTTAGCTATGAATGGCATTTATTCCACACAGGCAAATGCACAGAATAGAGTACCAGCTATTGGCTATAGACCTCATCTCTTATCTTTGTAAATTACATTTTAGAATACATTTAGTGTGTCAGAAACCTGAAGGAAAACCCTTTGTACAATTACTGATTTAAAAAAAAAAATGTTATATTTGTGTGTATGTGACCTGTGAAGGTCAAAAAAGATGTCAGATCCCTTGAAACTAGTTAGAGTTGGGTGTAAGTCACCTGTGTGGGTAATGGGAGCCTAACTCCAGGCCTGTTTTTTGTTTGTTTTGTTTGTTTTTCGAGACAGGGTTTGTCTGTGTAGCTTTGGAGCCGTCCTGGAACTCACTCTGTAGACCAAGCTGGCCTCAAACTCACAGAGATCCAAATGCCTCTGCCTCTTGAGTGCTAGGATTAAAGGCAACCACCACCCCGGCCAACTCCAGTCCTCTGTAAGAGCAGCAAGTGCTCTTAACCACTGAGCCGTCTCCCCAGTTCCAACTGTCACTGCTTTTGAAAACTAAACAAAACTCAGTTTAAAGATTAATCTTAAAGGGTAAGTTGTTATATTTGTATATAAATAGGTCTCAGTATAGAATTTCTTTAAATTATAAATATTAAAGCATATTATGATTTATCATGTATTTCAACTTTGAATCCTATTCTTTCCCCCACCAAAAAGAAAATTAGAACAAGCCAGGCATTGGTGGCACACACCTTTAATCCCAGCACTCTGGAGGCAGAAGCAGGTAGATCTCTGTGAGTTTGAGACCAGTCTGGTCTACAGAGTGAGTTCCAGGACAAACAGGGCTACACAGAGAAATCCTGTCTCCAAAAAAAAAAAAAAAAAAGATAAAATAATTTAACATAATTGACCAAGTAAATTCCAAGTATGTGTAACTTGCAAGTATTTGAGTATATTGTCCAGTTGGAAGTACAGAACAATAAAAATGTGCCCTTTTTTTTAATGTAGTGTAGAGACTGAAGTTGGTGACTACATGTTCTGCTTTGATAATACATTCAGCACCATTTCTGAGAAGGTCATCTTTTTTGAATTGATCCTGGATAACATGGGAGAAGAGGCTCAAGAACAAGAAGACTGGAAAAAATATATTACTGACACAGATGTGCTGGAGATGAAACTGGAGGACATCCTGGTTAGTAGGACCTTTTGAAAGTAATGACAATTCAGCAGCCAGAGATTTTATTACATGACGGGTTGAACTGAGCATTCTTAGCTATATTTTTCAAAATCTATTGTCTCTGCCATATTTTTACATCATTTCAAATCTCAATTTTAGCTTATGTTTACCTTTTTATTAGAGTTTTTCAAATCATTTATCTCAAATGAATCCCATCCTAAAAGTACTTCTTTGCAGAAAATTCAATTTAAAAAATGAAAAACAAAATAAACTTATTTTCTCATAGTTCTAGAAGTCACAAATCTGAAGTGAATTTCTCAGGCATAAGGTCTTACAGGTGTTGACAGGGCTGAGCCTTTTGAAGGCTCTGGGACTCTTTTCACTGCAAGGTTTGCTGGCATTCCATGGCTTATGCCTCTTAGATCACTCCAAACTCCTGCATCTGTTATAATGTGTGTTGGACCTCCCTGGATGACAAAACATTCAAAAGTAAAATAATATAGACACACAAAGGATTAGGTAAAAACTGCCAGATAACTAAAAATATAACCAGTTGGTCTTTGAAGAACTTTGATTTTTTTTTAAAAAAATTGTTTTATGGTTGTCAGAACAAGAGAGATAATACATATATAAGTCCTGGTGCTATGCTACTCAAATATTTTGATCTTGTCTTTTCAATTCATGGTATCTTTTTATCTCTCTGTTAAATAAATTTATCATTACTATTTTAAAAGCCTCATGGAGGATCTCTAGGTGATACAAGTCATACCTGCCCTTTAATTGAATTGTATCCCCATATATTTTAAAAAATTGTTTTGATTTTAAAAATAGCATGAAGCATATTACTAAAGGAACATGTCCTTAGTATTTTTAATAGTAAAATTACTGTATTTATCTCCAGGAATCCATCAACAGCATCAAGTCCAGACTAAGCAAAAGTGGCCACATACAAACTCTGCTTAGAGCATTTGAAGCTCGTGATCGAAACATACAAGAAAGCAACTTCGATAGAGTCAACTTTTGGTCTGTGGTTAATTTGATGGTCATGGTGGTGGTGTCAGCAGTTCAGGTTTATATGCTGAAAAGTCTATTTGAAGATAAGAGAAAAAGTAGAACTTAAAACTCCAACAAGTGTCACTTAACATTGAAAAAATAAGAGGTAGAAAATTCTAATACACTGTTACAGTCAAGATCATTAGTAGTCTTTACCATAACATTTTCAGAAATTAAGTGTAAGATAAGTAAAATTTCTACTTTAGTAGAAAAGTCCTCATTTTATGTCCAGATAACATTGACCCATTATACACTTATGTATACAACAGGATATCATACAAAATTTGAATTCAGTTAAATTAAGCCATATTAACTATTTTTCTAAGTTTAAAAATCTTTCCCAAATATCATATATGAATTAAATAAATGGACAGTGTTCATAAACACACCACCTGTTTGCTTTTACCCACAACTTTCTCTGTAAATGTGGCGTTCTGATATTAGGTTACAAATCACTTGAGAATTATATAATTATGGACTGAATAATCATTTTTCTCAATTACATCTCTCAAAAAAAGTAAATAGAAGTATATCATGGAAATAATATTTTTAAGATTTTTCTTTTTGTTTTGTTGTTTTGTTTTGATTTTTGTTTTTCAAGACAGGGATTCTCTATGTAATAGTCCTGGCTGTCCTGGAACTTGCTCTGTAGACAAGACTGGGTCTTCAATTCACAGAGATCCACCTGCCTCTGCCTCCCAAGTGCTGGGATTAAAGGCGTGCACCACCACTGCCTGGCTATTTTTTTAAGATTTTTATAACCAAATATAATGTGAAACATTATCCAGAAGTATTAGTTTTTAATATACTTAGTCTACAGTTCCAAAAGCTGGCATTTTGATAATTAAAACTGGAAAGGCATTCTTTCCTCATAGAAATTAGGCGATGTCTTTTTTTCTCTTTGAAATGACATTACAAAGGTCTTCTTATGTGAAGATATATAAAGGGTAGTTGATGTTTATGAATAGAATGCATTCTGTCTAGACATTAGCTAAGATTAAATTCAAGATAAAATGAATGTATTTTAATATTGCCCATCAAAAGTGTTGTATTGGTTTCTACACAACTATTGATTTTGTTTGTTGTTTTTTGTTTATTTTTTTCCAAGCAGGATTTCTCTGTGTAACAGCTCTGACTGTCCTGGAACTTACTTTGTAGACCAGGCTGGCCTCAAATTCACAGAGATCCACCTACCTCTGCCTCCCAAGTGCTGGGATTAAAGGCGTGTGCCACCACAGCTGGCCAATAGCTATTGGTTTTGATAATACATTGTCACCAGCAGGTGTGAGGGACATACTTCTGAAGAGATCTGACCTTATTGTAAATAAATAGCTCCTTTCTAAGTTCTCAAAAATCATCAGAAACATGAGGAAAATGAGATAAACTTGAGAATACCAAGTACAAAAAGTTCACCTAAATAGAACCATAATATCTGGAACCAGATAGGTTCATCGTACAATCACAATTCGAATAGAAAATGAAGGGTAATTTTAAGTTCACTGGAAGAAATTGTATTTGTCATAGTTTCCATTTTCTAATTACTATTTTGAATTACAAATGGTCAGGTAGATTTTATAAAATGTACATCCTACCATGAGATTTAGCACTGGGTATACATATTTATTATAGTTTTATTATAATTTTCACAGAATTGCCTATGATCACCTACTGACTTTGAAGGATTAAAACAATCCCCAATTATAAACACCTAATATGGATATAAAACGCTCTGCCTTTCTAGTTTATTAGTCTGTAATACAATCTTATTCAAGTACTAGTAATTTAACTTCATCATGAAACAGAATTTAAATTATATCCCATTATAGTGTTATGATAAATGTATTGTCAATGAGAAATAACAGTCATACCTGGGTATTGAACCCTTGTGTGTGTGTGTGTGTGTGTGTGTATAAATACACACACACACACACACACACATAATATATCTATAGCTGCAATTCTTACTGAGCAATAATGATCTTGTACTACCCTGCTATCTCACATACACACAAAAAAAATATGGTACCAGAGAAAAAATTCACTTACTACTATATTTTTCTCCTTCTTGGGGCCTTGGGAGAAGACTAGAAATTTATTTTTCCCTATTCAGAGGCTTTTCAAAACTTGAGATAAATGCCATATATGATCAGTAACTGGCCAAGAAAGTGCTCCAGTATTCTAAGAAAAACTCCTATAGCACGTAAAGAACAAAGGTCATTGAGATCATTACCTAAAAAAGCCTCCCTTTTCCACTTTCTTTTAAGTACAAGGGAAGCAAGCTATAGGTACCATAACTGATAAGCAGAGGTCACTTAAGAGTCTACTGCATCTTTTCTGTAAGACTGTGATTAAGAATTCTACCTCTTAGATACAGCCAATACTGTACTGTACTCCTAATTCCTTACCTAACACTGTATTTGTTACATCATCTTGTATGTATGTAATTTGTGCCACTGATTTTTAAATATATAATTCAGTTACTTCCCCTGCCATTTAAAATGGTAGCAGTATCTTTATTGGAAAAAAAAACTTAGGAATGTTAAAGATTTTATTTTTATAGACAAAAGTAAAAAGAGATATTAAGAACCATGTTGCCTGTATTAATCATAAAAAAGTAAAACTGTAAACAAAAAACAAAGTGTCTATTTTTTAAATGTGTATTATCTGCTTCATATGAGTCTTTTGATGTTACTTTCTCAATTCTGCTAAAATCAAGTAAGCCTTCACTTGATCTGATTTTTATCTTGTTCTTAATTGTATAAATTACTACAGTAGTTTAACAGAAATGTAGAGATAATCATTCTGAGTTGCATTTGGATTATGTGCTCTTTTACAAGAAGGTCAATTAACAAAAGGTAAGTGTTTGGAAACATTGTTGAAATAAATTATAAATCAAAATATACTTAGGTATATTTACATCTTAAAATTAACAAAAACCATGTCCCTGTAACTTTGTACCTCCAGTGAAAGTTCTTTATCAAATTTTTAAAACAAATTAAATTGGCATGTAATTTTTTTTCTGATGGAGTATAATAATGCAGTGTTGTTTAAATTATGCTATATTTGTGTCATCTTAAATGAGCAAGAGACTATGTATCCGGGGTTCTTTACAGCTAATAAAAGTTACTGTCAGAGAAATTTTACCAACCTATCATTATTATTGTCCTACTCCTCAAAGCTTTTTTTTTTTTTTAATGTTATGAGTGTTTAAATGTTCTATCTGCATGTACAACTTTATGCCAGAAGAGGGCATCAGATCCCACAATAGATGGTTCCCACCATGTAGTTGCTGGGAATTGAACTCAGGACTTCTGGAAGAGCAGCCAGTGCTCTTAACCTCTGAACCATCTCTCCAGCCCTTAAAGCTTTTTTAAAACTTTCTTTCTTCTTCTTCTTCTTCTTCTTCTTATTTTTTTTCTTTTATTTTGGTTTTTTGAGACAGGGTTTCTCTGTGTAAAGCCCGGGCTGTCCTGGAACCCATTCTGTAGACCAGGCTGGTGAAAACTCAGAGATCCGCCTGCCTCTGCCTCCCAAGTGCTGGGATTAAAGGTGCCCTGCTTTTAAATTTTCAAATTTAACTAAATTTGCTATCCTTTCCCATTTTGAACACCAATAGTTCTGAGTTTTTGTTATCATTTCACTTTGTTTTGGAACTGCCAGTGTACTTAATTATATCTACACCCAAACACATTTTACCTAAAGTCTCTATGATTAAGAGAAGCAAAGACCAGCCACTGCCCAAAGTCTGTGATGCTATGCAAGCATTCAGAGGATCTGTTAATCCCTCTACCCCAAGAAGAGACTGGTTTTTGTACCAGGAACAAAGCACTTGCTATGTAAGCCTGGCAACCTGAGTTTGATCTCCAGGACCCACATGAAGGTTGAGAGAGAGAATGGGCTCCAGAGTTTTCTGACCTCCTGTGTACATCATGGCACATACATCCACATGAAACATACAAAAGATAATAGTCAAATATATTTTTTAATGTTACCATTCTTTAGGCCTATAATTAGGCTCAGGAAACAATATCTATTAAAAACAATGCGGAAGTTAACCTTAAATATTTACCATCTAGATAGTCTTGGGAAGTCAAACCTCCTTTGAGCCTACCCCTTCATTTGTAAAAATAATTTTAAGTACATATTAAAACTGTTGAAGCCGGGCGGGTGCGGCGCACGCCTTTAATCCCAGCACTCGGGAGGCAGAGCCAGGCGGATCTCTGTGAGTTCGAGGCCAGCCTGGGCTACCAAGTGAGTCCCAGGAAAGGCGCAAAGCTACACAGAGAAACCCTGTCTCGAAAAACCAAAAAAAAAAAAAACTGTTGATTACAGATGTGGTAGTGCTTTAACCCGAGTACACCAGAGAATGAGGATATTCAAATTGTATACCAGCCTGGGTTACATGACACCCTCATTTAAAAACCACCACAAAATTTATATAAAGGAACAATGATTAATATAGGGTGGCAGCCCTGTAAATTCCTTTTTTTTTATTACTGTACTCTATGTACCAGTGTCCATGAGGCCAGAAGAGAGAGTAATTGTGAACAACCGTGTGGGAACTGAACCCAGACCCTCTGCAAGAACCAGAGCTTTTAACCACTTTGCCATCTCAAAAGCCCAAATTCTTTTTTTGGTTTTTCAAGACAGGGTTTCTCTGTGTAGCTTTGGAGCCTGTCCTGGAACTCACTGTAGCCCAGGCTAGCCTTAAACTCAGAGATCTGCCTGCCTCTACCCCCTGAGTGTGCTGGCCTAAATCAAATGTCTTAAATTTTTTCTAAGTGCATTATTAATTTTTTCTCTCCAATATTCTTTTCCTCACTTATCTTTAACAAGCTTGGTGACTGAGTTATTCATCAGTACAGTACAGACTTAGTGCACCGTGATCAAACAGCCAAAAACAGTATGTGCAGGCTGGTGAAATGGCTCAGTAATAAAATGTTTGCAATGTAATCTAAATGCCTAAATACAATCCCTGGAACCACGTAACAGTGGACAGACAGAACTGTCTCCACAAAGCTGCCTTCTGACTTTCCACACATGCACTGCAGCATGTACCTATACATACATATATACATGCCATGTAAACTTAAGACAGAGTTTCACTATGTATCCTAAGTTGGCCTGGAATTGAGATCTACCAGCCTCTGCCTTACCAGTCCTGGGAATGAAGGCATGTGCCACCATGCCCAGCAAAATAAAATCTTTTGGGGAAAAAAAAAAAACTATTTATAAATTTTCCTCAGCATTTGTCTAAGTAACTATTGGGTTTTGTGAGACAGGGTCTCACTGCAGTTCTGGAATTCTGAGATCCACCTACCTCTGCCTCCCTGACCCACCATTCCCAGGCTATAGGTTTTGTAAGAATTATGTGTTTTCCCTGGATGTTTATAAGTGCACCATGTGTCTACCTAATGCCTCCAGAAGTCATAAAAATCAGAACCCCTGAACTAGTTACAGACGGTTGTGAGCCACCCACCATATGGGAATGTTGGGAACCAAACCTGGACCTCTGCTAGAGTAGCAGGTACTCTAAAGCACTAAGCCATCTCTCCAGCCCCCAAATTGTTGATTTTTGAGATAGGGTCTCATGTAGCCCAGGCTGGCCTTGAGGTGTAGAGCTGATAAGCCTAAACTACTCATCTTCCTGTTTCCCTCTCCAGGGTCAGAATTGGAAGCATGAACCACCACTTTCACTATTATTCCATGCTCATAGTCAAGTCCTGGGCCCGGTACAAAATAAATAAGGACTTCCCAATTATATTAGTATTGCTTTAAAATTTTTTTCTGCAAAATTTTTATTCTAAAAATTGTTTCTGTGTACTGTAATAACAAGACAGACACACATCTACAGGGCTGAGAATGGCTTGGTACTTAAAAGCACGTGTTGCTCTTACAAGGACCTAGGTTCAGTTCCCAGCACTCACAAGATGATTCACACACATCTCTAACTTCAGTTCCAGGGAATCTGGGGCACTCCCTTTGACTTCCACAGACACCAGACACATATGTGGTGCACATACAAACATGAAGGAAAAACACAACTCACTTTCATTTAAATTTTCTACATACCTGTCATGTATCCATCACAAAGATATCCAAGAGCATGCTTTTAAAATAAAGGATATGGGCTGGGGGAATACAGCTTAATCTGTTGCATTGTTCTCTAGCACAAGTGAAGCCCTGGGTTTGCCCCAACACCTCATAAAATGCAGCATGGTAGTTGCAAGCCTGTAATCCCAGCACTCAGAAGATGGAAGCAGGAGGATCAGAAGCACAAGATCATCCTAAATAGCAAACTCCAGAGTAACCTGGGATACATGAAACTGTCTCAAAAAATAATAAAAAAATAAAAAATAAAAACTATAAAATTCAAGCTGGAAAAATAGCTTGCTATTCTTTGGAGGATGTGAGGTCAGTTCCCAGCACCCACATCATGGGGCTGCTCACGGCTGCCTGTAACTACAGCGCCAGGAGATCCAGTGCCCACTTCTAGCCTTGGCAAACAGAAAGCAAGTGGCATACATTCAAACACACTCCAAACATGGTCTTTAAAATAAATAAAAGAATGTAAGCATCTGAGGAAAGTGGCAGAAGCTACAGGCATGGAGTAGAGTATGCAGGACTCCTCATGATTCAGTGTGCCTCCATTTCTTCCACAACCATCAAGCACTACTTACTACCCTCTCCCCCTCAGCCAAGCCTACCTTCATGCTTCAACATTCTCTTATTACTACTCATTTCCTTGATTTAATGACTACTTCTTTTCTGTTTCTTCTACTTAATGACATTAGATTACCAAGTCCTCAAACTCCATGCTGTCAATCATACTGCTTCTGCCTTGCCCTAGTAACTGGCTTTGAAGCTAGAATCTTTTCCCTCTTTAATTCATTCTACAGATGTTTAATACCTTAAAATATACCTAATCTAGCAGAAGCCATGTGCACCAGAATCTAGATCATTCCTCACCTCAATCGTGCCATTGTTGAGTCAAATTCTTGAGTCCAAGCAACCTCTAAAATAAAATAAGAACTAGCCTCAGAAAACAGATCACTCCTAGAGAAAATTCCCTGGGCCAAAAATAGAAAAACCAAAAAAAGGGCATCTGCAATACCTAAAATCCAAGTATCTATGAAGATCTGAATACAATAAAGCATAAATTATTTATATTAAATGTATTCAAGAGGCCAGTGTAGTGGTGCACACCTTTAATCTCAGGAGACAGAGGCAAATGTATCTTTAAGAGTTCAAGACCAGCCTGCTAATGACATGATACCTCAAAAAAGCACCAAAACAAAACAAAACACCTCCACTGTAGGAACGTGTGGTGGTATTGTGTTCCCCAAAATATTGTGTACCTTAATAAATTTATCTGGGGTCAGAGACAGAACAGCCACTAAATACAAAGGCTAGAAAATGGTGGCACTCACACCTTTAATCCTAGCATTCCAGAGATAGAAATCCCTCTGGATCTCTGTGAGTTCAAGGCCACATTGGAAATAGCCAAGCATGGTGACACACGCCTTTAATCCCAGAAAGCCAGCCTTTAATCCCAGGGAGTGGTGGTAGAAAGCAAAACGATATATAAGGTGTGAGGACCAGAAACTAGCAGCTTTTGGCTGGTTAAGCATGTGGCTGGTTAAGCTTCAGGCTTTCCAGCAGCAGTTCAGCTGAGAGCCATTGGGATGAGGACTAAGAAGCATCCAGTCTGAGGAGACAAGACCAGCTGAGGATCTGGCGAGGTGAGATAGTTGTGGCTTGTTCTGTCTCTCTGATCAACCAGCATGGACCCCAATAACTGGCCTGAGGTTTGATTTTATTAATAAGAACTTTTAAGATTCCTGCTACAGGAACATCTGTTAAGAAGAGTGGATATGCAACAAGTCTACATACTTGATGCTTCTTGACTGGCTAGAGGCGTAAGGATACCTTGACATTCATCCAACTGACATGATCTAAGTAAAGGATTTCAAAACAATCTAGAGCAGGTCCTATTACTGCTCCTTTGATTTCTTCCAGGCTTCCAAGTTTCTAGTTCTTTTGCCTTTTAATCCAATTTTCCTTGAAATTATGGCTAACAGGAGCCAATAAGAAATAAGAAATTCACCCGGGCAGTGGTGGCACACGCCTTTAATCCCAGCACTCGGGAGGCAGAGGCAGGTGGATCTCTGTGAGTTCAAGGCCAACCTGGTCTATAGAGGGAGATCCAGGACAGGCACCAAAACTACACAGGGAAACCCTGTCTCAAAAAACCAAAAGAAGAAGAAGAGGAGGAGGGGGAGGGGGGAGGGGGGGAGGAGGAGGAGGAGAAGAAGAAGAAAAAATTCCCCTTTGTCACTTTTGTTCTCAGCCTTCCACAAAGTCACAGGTCATGGATAAAATGCATGCAAATTTGGGTCTGAGGAAATGTCCCAGTGGGTACATAATTCACTGCAAATGCAGGAGGACCAGAGTCTGGATCCCTAGGATTGACATGAGAAGCCAGGCTAGGTGTGGTAACGCACATGTAATCCCAGCACCCGGGAGACAAAGACAAGAGTCCCAGAAAAAACTTGCTGGACAAGCTGAATTGGTAAGCTCTAGAATAGCAGTAAACCCTACTCCAATAAAGGTAGAAAACAACCCAAAGTCAATCTATGGCCTCCATACCCACAATGTCTCTAAGTGAACACACTTGGACACACACAAAGAACACCAGCAAATTCTCTACTATGGTATAACAAGAGTAACCAGTAGAACACTTGTATTCAACTGAAACTTCAAAACTGGGTTTTCTTGTGGTGGTATTGTGTTCCCCAAAATATCATACATGCTAATAAACTTATCTGGGGTCAGAGAAGAGAACAGCCACAATATTAAACACAGAGGATAGGCAGTGGTAGCACACACCTTTAATCCTAGCATTCCAGAGGCTGAAATCCCTCTGGATCTCTGTGAGTTCAAGGCCACATTGGAAACAGCCAGGCATGGTGACTCACGCCTTTAATCCCAGGGAATGATGGCAGACAGCAGAAAGACACGTAAGGTGTGAAGACCAGGAACTAGAAACATTTGGCTGGTTAAGCATTTGGCTGGTTAAGCTTTCAGGCTTCTAGCAGCAGTTTAGCTGAGATCCATTTGGATGAGGACTCAGAGGCTTCCAGTCTGAGGAAACAGGATCAGCTGAGGAACTGGCGAGGTGAGGTGGCTGTGGCTTGTTCTCCTCTGATCTTCCAGCGTTCACCCCAATACCTGGCCTTAGGTTTGATTTAATTAATAAGACCTTCTAAGATTCCTGCCACATCTTCTGTCCTCACTCTTACAGTATTATCTTTTGAGTCCCCCAAAAAAGTTTCCATTAAGCTTTGTTTGTAGCATACTAGGCCTTTTTATTTTAGCTTGTTCTCTAAGCTTTTCCAAACTCCTCCTTCAAACCAATTCCACAGCAACAACTCTATCCATAAAAACCAATTTTTTGATATTAAGCTTTAGTACTACAAACACCTCATCTAAAATCCTATGATTTAACACTATCTTTAAAAACAAACAAACAAAAAATAAATAAAATAAAAACTAGCTGCCAAGAAATTCAAGACTTTGGCCCAAGCAAGTCAAATTAAATAACTTCCATATATAAAGGTGACAGTTTGTATGGGTAACTTAAATATACGGTGTTCTTACTGATTTAGTCAAATTCATTAAACAGAATTTACTTGACAAACATTACATGACTTTTATAAACTACTATCTTAAATTAATTACAGTTCTCTAAAATGTAATGTTTTAAGTTGAAATTCAAATATTAGCCCTTAAATTTAAAAATTATAAATTATTTTCATGTACGTGATGATACATGAGTTTCATCCCAGCATTAGGGAGTTTTAACTATAAAGTAGCAAAAATTAATACTAAATCACTGTGAAAGCATTATGGTGTTCTAGTCCACTGGGCTACAAAGTCCTATCAACCCTTTAGCCCCACATTAGGCAGAAACACCTCCAGCAATGGTCTCAGTCCACCCGACAGTTACAGAAAGTCATGCTGCTGCAATCTGTTCACCGGGCAACTTTTGCCACATTAAAAAAAAAAAAAAGGGGGGGGGGCCAGGCGGCGGTGGCGCACACCTTTAATCCCAGCACTCAGCAGGCAGGGGAAGGTGGATCCCTTTAAGTTTGAGGCAACCTGGTCTACAGAGTGAATTTCAGGACAGCTAGGACTGCTTCACAGAGAAACCCTGTCTCAAAAAACAAAAAAAGGAAAAAAGTTCAAGAAAGATTCGAGTTACAAAACAAATCAAGTTGCTCTCCCCTACATTAGTCAGACTTCCAAAAACCTCTATTTCATAAAGAAAAGCAAAGTGAAAGCAATCTTTAGTGAACAAGTAAGAAAACGTCATCTCCTTCCTTAAGTTTTGGGAGCCTAATGCAGAACTGTTGTTAAAATGAGGTTCAGTGGACAGGAAAGATGGCACACACAACAGCAATCACAGGCGGGTGGAGGAGGCCCAGGCTTTAATCCCAGCACTTGGGAGTCAGAGGCGCTAACTTTGAAGTCACACTGGTCTACAGAGTGAGTTCCAGGACAGGCCGGGCCACACAGAGAAACCTTGTCTTGAAACCCAAAAGTAAATAAAGGAAAAATAAATAATTTTTAAAGAGCAGCAATCACCTAGACTAGGTTATGAGTATATGAATCCCTACCCACAACCAGAACTCTGTAAGGATCATTATATACAGCAATACAATAATGTTCATAACTTCACAGCAGATGGGAAAACTTAATAAGCCAAAAATGGAGTGTGGAGGCCAGAGATCAACATTAGGTACCTTTCTTTACTGATTTCACTTTTTTTTTTTCACTGACCGTGCAGCTCATCATTTTGGCAAGACTGGCTAGTAAACCCACAGAATACATCTGTCTCCACCCCTCAGAGCTGGGATTATGGGTATGCACTAACCTTCCTAGCTCTATGTAGGTGTTAGAGATCCAAATTTGGGTCCAAATGCTTATACACCAAGCACTGTGCCCACTGAGTCATCTCTACAGCTTCCAAAAGGTGTTTTTACTTTTAATTTTATTATTTATTTATTGAGACAAGTGTCTCACTGTGTAGGCCTGACTACTCTGGAACTCAACTAACTCAAAGAGACCTTGCCTGCATCTGCCTCCTTAAACTTGGATTAAAGACACCAAGCCCAGTAAAAATGCTTTCATAAAAAGCATGAAATGCTTAATACATTCTAGAAAACCATCAAATAAGAAGGCATTCTTAATTTTTTTTAGCTGGTTTAGAAGTTGCTTAAGAACCAACCATGAGCTAGGCACAGTAGTGCATGTACATAATCCCAGCCCTTGAGAAATCCAAGCAAGGAGGAGGATCAGGAACTCAGACCAGCATGACTACAATAAAGACTGTCTAAACCAACAAAAACTACGATTACAAGAACTATCCAAACTGACTAGTGGGACGGAAGAGTGGCTCAGAGGTCAAGAGTAGGCACTGCCCTTGCTAAAGCTCCCAGTTTAGTTCCCAAAACCCATGCAAGGCTGCGTCCACATGCATCTTGAACTCATAAGTACATACCCCCACACATATATATATAATTTAAAATAAAAACTATTCTTTAAAAAAAAGGGGGGGGAGGCGATGGTGGCACACGCCTTTGATCCCAGCATTTGGGAGACAAAAGAGGCAGTCGAATCTCTGTGAGTTCGAGGCCAGCCTGGTTTACAGAGTGAGTTGGTTCCATGACAGCTAGGACTGTTACACAGAGAAACTCTGTCTCAAAAGACCAAAAAAAGAAAGAAGAAAAAAGGGAGGGAGGGAGGGAGGGAGGGAGGGAGGGAGGGAGGGAGGGAGGGAGAAGGAAGGAAGGAAGGAAGGAAGGAAGGAAGGAAGGAAGGAAGGAAGGAAGGAAGGAAGGAAGGAAGGAAGGAAGGGAGGCAAGCACAGTGTAATCCTAGCAGCCAAGGGGTAGAAGCAAGAGGATCAGAAGTTCATGACCATCTTCAACTACAAAGCAACTTCATGGCAGACATGAACTACACTAAGACCCTAATGAGAGGAAGCAGGGAGAGGCCGAGACAGTGAGTTTATAAAGGAATAAACCAGACATTATCCCACTACAGACTTTTACATCACCTTGAACTCTGGAAGTAACCAAGAAGGAAATATAGAAATCAAACTTGAGTCTTAATGACCCAAAAGACTCCTCAAAGAACTTACCTACAGTGATATTTTAGGTTTGGGGTTGCAGAGATGGCTCAGAAGTTAAGAGCACTTGCTGCTCTCTCAGGACCCGGGTTCAGTTAGTTCTCACCACCACACACATCTCATGACTGCATGTAACCATTTTCAGAGAATCAGATCACCTCTTTCAAGTGGTACACATGTATACATGCAGGCACTCACACATACACGTAAATCTTGAAGACAAAAAGTAATAAAGTAGTTTAACAAATTTTCAAACTAAGCCGGGCAGTGGTGGCTTAGCACTGGGAGGCAGAGGCAGGTGGGTCTCTCTGAGTTCCAGGCCAGCCTGGTCTACAAAGTGAGTGAGTTCCAGGACAGCCAGGACAGTTACACAGAAAAACTTTGTCTGGGGGGGGGGGGGGGGCTGGAGAGATGGCTCAGTGGTTAGGAGCACTGTCTTCTTTTCCAGAGGTCCTGGGTTCAGTTCTCAGCACCCATATGGTGGTTCTCAACCATCCAGTTTGATCTGTTGCCCTCTTCTGCCCTCTAGGCATATATGCGGACAAAGTACTGTACACATAATGAATAAATAAATATTTTTTAAAAAACCATTACACAGGAGGCCACAGGCATGTACAGAAAGAACATCTTCCAAATGTTTTAAAGACTGAGCACTCAGTCCTTCAGAAGAGACATTAACGTGCTAGCTTCACATCACTGATCTTACATACATTGAGTACATTCTACAAACTCCATAAAAATGCCATTCACATGAGGCCTGAGAAAAATCTAACTAAACACTACAGAATAAAAAAATGTTTTTCAAATGTCTGCCATAAATCAAATAGTGAAGGAATCTCACTTATACAACTTAAGTAAAACACAGCTCTCTGAATAGATGAAGATAGGTTTCTTCTGTATCCCAGAATCTAATCAATATTTATATGCATAATTCAGCTACTATTTGGCTTAAAAGGGCTTATTGGGAAATGTTATCATTTTACTATTTTCTACAGAGAAATATTTTCCAGTTTCAGACAACAAGGCCAGGTGGTAGAGGTTCAAGCCTTTAATCCCAGCACTCAGGAAGCAGAGGCAGGTGGATCTCTGTGAGTTCAAGGCCACTCTGGATCACAAACAGGCTCCAAACTCCACATCCGTCTCTCAAGTGCTAGTAAAATATTACAGGCCTGTTGTTTCCAATGGGAAATCATTTAAATGACAAATTACATTCCTAGAAAAAAAAAAACAAAAGACAAAAACAAATTACTAAGAATCCAATTTTTATACACATCTCCAGAAACAGAAAATGTAACAAGGGGAGTGGGCTAACAAAGAAGATTCCGCCAGGGACAAACGGGCAGTGATCTTGTTTATTTGTAATCTTATCCTTATTCATTTTAAATTTTTAATTAATTTCAACAGACTCTCACTATGTGTGTAGCCCAGGCTGGCCTCCAATTTTTTTGTTTGTTGTTGTTGTTGTTGTTTTTTTTTTTGGTTTTTTATGTTTTCAAGATAGGGTTTCTCTGTGTAGCCCTGGCTATCCTGTAACTTACTCTGTAGTTCAGGCTGGCCTAGAACTCACAGAGATCCACCTGCCTCTGCTTCCTAAGTGCTGGGATTAAAGGTGTACCAAATCTTAATCTTCCTATCTCAGCCTCTCAAATAGTGAGAGATACTGGCATTCACCAGCACACTGAGCTTATTCTAATTTTAAATATAAAGAAAATTAACATTTCATGTAGCTATTAATCTGAGACACTGGTATATAACTGACAAACATTTTTATGTAATCCCATCTATTTACCTTAAGACATTCAAACCGTTTGCTTACAAAGTTTCTCCCATGTCAGAATGTATCACACATCTCAAATCCCTAATTAACACCAATTAGAAAAACACCCATGATTAGATCAAGTTCTTCTTTACATTTAACTGTCAAGTTTTTATTTTCCTGAGCAAAGACTATAACACATCAAATGCCTTAAGAGAAACTGAATGGGACTTTTGGAGTTTTGTATTCAAATATAATTAAGAAAGAAAATTTCTCCATAGAGAGGGCCTGGGAGAGTGGCTGACTGCCACTATTGCATGGGTATCTTCCTTAGCCATAAAACAACCTCTTTCAAACTCTAGTAACTGTTTTAAGCCAGAACATATTCCAATCAAAATTTAATAGTACCTAACAGGAACACAATAAAGTAACCAAAAACATAATTTTATCCCCAACACTGATAGACAGGAATCTAAATATATCCATGAAAACAAACTAAATACAAATACGTGGACATTAGCCTGTCAACAAAAAATGAAGATGGGACAACCTCAACTCACACACACACACACACACACACACACACACACACACACACACACTAAACTTCCACTATACCATCTTCCTGGCAAGTTCTGACTTTCATTATATTAGAACTTACATACTGGCTTGGTGTTATACAAACTCGTAACCTCAGCACCTTCAGAGAACAGAAGACTGCCTGAGCTCAAAAGTTTGAGACAAGCATTGAGAATTTATAGTTCTGATAAAAATTTGTTTATCATATAGTACCAGGATCTTACAAAATGTCTTAAATTAAAAAGGAGAGAGATTAAAAATAAGGCCTACTACAGTCTCTTCCGGAGCTGCTACCAAGTCTCGCTTAAGTCTGCCTGCTCTTCTGAATCAGTCTTTTCTTTTTCTTCTACTTTCTTCAAAAATCTGGGCATACTTTCATGACGCTTTTTCTAAAATCTCCACTTCTGCTTTGTAGCTGCTTGCTGAACATGCTGGAGCCTAACTCAAAAGGATGGCTTGTCCGATCTTCATGTCTGCCTATTCCACCAGCTGCCAAGATCTACAGCTTGCTTGTTCTTTTGTTTTTCACTTAAATGCTTAAAAAGAAAAAGAAAGGAAGGTATATTATTTTTACAACATTTCAATCTGTAGTTTAGGGACAAAACATTTTAGCAAAAATGGTAAATATTTTTACATGTGCCACAACACCTATGTGGAAGAAACAGCTGTGAGGTCTGAAATTCTCTTAAATTTGGAACAGGGTAGGACAGAGACATACTGTCTTTCAAATACAAAGCTCAATGCAAGCTGCCTAAATAGCCTTTTTTAAAAAGATCATTTAAGATGAAAACACAGTATTTATTAATGTTATAATAGGGGCAAAGGAAATGAAAGCAAAGGTCTTTAAAGATTAGCTCAAGTAAGTAAAAGTAGAATTAGAAAATCCTTCTCTCCCTAAATAAATAAAAGCAGTTTACTACTGAACCGGTGTGTATTTTTAAGCAAATACAGAAGAAAAACTCATTAGCTCTTTAAAAAATACACACATTTAATGTTGGTCTGTTTTAATTCTAAGTAAAGCAATTTCAAAAATACAAACTGAACATCAGAGCCATGTGAACCACCATGATAAAAGAAAACAGACATTCACAATAATTACGTCTAAAGACAGTTCAGCTTGATAAATTGTCTTCTGAGTATCTCAAAGAACTACTAAAAATACTGCTGGTGTTCAGTTAGAATTAAAGGATTTTGGGGAAATGAAATATGATACAGCTAGAGTGAATAAGGATACACGGGAATTACATTTTGCATTACCCCTAGATATAAACAAACATTCAAAAATCAACACAATCGCTGTGTGTTATTCAAAATATTGCAGCTGCAGGAAAGGCAACTTTAAATTAATAGCTAGGGGAAATCAAGTTTTGGTGGAGGTGAACATAAGTGACAGTTTGTAATTTGCACTTTGTAAAGCTCATTTATACCTGGGTCAACCAGGAACCAAATGCAGGACAATGAAGTTCTCTGCTTCTTTTGGCTATAATGTGACAAGAAAAGTCATCTTTTGAAGATGCTTAAAGAAGTAAAGCATGTTTCTTTAAAAACAGTCAAATAATCAATTAATGGAATAAATAAGCACTAACCCACAGTTTTACCATTCTGTCATCAATACACTTCACAGATTTTTCATTTTGGCAGAAATTCCCCATGTTTTGTCTAAAATCCACCAATGGTTTAAAAAGTAAAATGAAGAGCTACCTAAATAATATTTTTCAGTTTACTCTTTGGCTAAGAAAGAAAGAAAACAAACAAAACAAAACAAAAAGAAACAGAAGACAACTCTAACATGTGATAAAAGAAACTTTTTTTAACATGTAAAATAAAAATATCAATTTAAATCTTGGTACATTTTATAAAAACAAGAGGTAATGTTGTAATAAAACAGCAGTTAGCCTCAGCTAGCAACATACTGTTTGTTAACCCTGTGCAATAAAATACTTTGTTCATACTACGCTTATTCAAACATGACTAACAATTACTACAGACATTTCAGGAGTCTTCACCGGGCTCCTACAGACTTACTGTTAAAACTGAGACATTTACAATCATAATGTGCCACGATAAATTGAAAATGTCACTTCTAATAGGATAGTGTAGATATCACTTGAATTTGTTTTAGGTATTTAACAGCTGAGTTACAAGGACTGAGAAGCATTCTAAAGCCCATGAACACTGTTGTTCACACCCTTCTTCAGCACACACTAAACTTGTGTGACACATTTCTCTTCATACATAGCAAGCAACAGCACCCAATAAAAGCCTGAGAAGAAATGCTGCTGTGTAAATACTGCAACTATTCCTGAAGAAATAATTATGGGATATATACTCCAAAGCTGCCCATTCCCATAATTTGTATTGCATAGGTCACATAATCACACACACATATATACACATGTGTGTATACATGTACATGCAAAGAATATATTAAACGACAATGAAGTCTAGTCACAGAGCAATTTACAGGCTCAATATATTTTTTACATTTTGCTTGAAAGAAATTTCATATTTTACAGTCTTTCAGTAGACATTATATACACTGCACTTTATGAAATCTAAAGGGTATGAAATAAATTTTTCCAACATTTTGGTAACAAAACACACAATGTCTCTCCAAATACTTGTGCTATCTACATGATCTGTTTGCTCTGGTAATCACTAATCACAAAAATGGACTCAATGGAATAATTAGAAAAAGTATCTAACACCATGCATGGGTTTGAATCAGGTTTAATATCCTATCCTAGAAACATTCTACAAATCTTAAGATTTAAAAAAATTAAGTCTCTCCTCTGATTTTTAAAAGATATCTTTTTATGACAACATCCGCAACATTGACACGTACATGTTAAGGCTAGTATCATCTCCTTGGTGATTTTTTTTGTTTGTTTTCTGTTTGTTTGTTTTTTTAAGAAAGATAATAAAACCCACACTCTTTTAGGGCTTTAAACTGTACCAACAGAAAATGAGTGCAGTGAACATAATGTTCAGTCCTACAGTCAGGACGCAGTCGCTCCTTCCCACTCCACAAGGTACTGCACCTTCCCATCAAGTGTCACCCGGCGAGCCAAAACTCGGTATTTTTCACCACACGCTATTCTGCCCGCAGCACCAAAATAACTAGTGATGGAGTTTTTCAGGTGGTTGAGCTGCAGCTCCTGATCGGCTAAGTTATTCAGGACTTCTGTGTTAAGTTCTTCAAACTGGTATTCTTCTTTGCCTTCATCATCTTTTACAACTTCTGAGTTCTGAATCTGGAGTGCTCTTCTTGGAAGGCGACCTCTTCTTCTCCGCAGATGTGGTATTGCAGCAGGCCAAGCTCTTCCTGTGCGAGTTCTTTTTCTAGAGTCAGATAATCTAGGGTGGGGAAAAGAACACATCTCCTAAGCTGTTTTTCTAGCTGGAGTTTAAAATCTTTGCATTGGCAAAAGGCTGTGATTGATTCAGACATTTAAAATACAAAAAACATTCCTAAAGCAAGGCACGCACTTTTAGACCCAGAACTCTGGAGGCAGAGGCAGGCAGATCTCTGTGAGGCCAGCCTGCTCTACACAGTGAGTTCCAGGACAGTCAGAGCTACATGGAGGCCTGTCTCCAAAAAAGGGAGGGGTAGGGGGTTGGGGTTAGCTTTAACAGAAAAGTGTACAGCTTTTGCATAATGGCCAGTCCACATATTCTCTAACAAATTTGGTACACACCTATAATCTTGGTATACAGTAGATTGAGGCAAGAGGATTGCCACGAGTTTCAAGTTCTGGGTTGAAAAGCAAAGCATTTAATGTAGGGGTCCTCAAGATCGCTGAGTAAATAAAGGCACCTGCTACCAAACTGACAACCTGAATTTGACCCCAGAACCAACAAGATGAAAGGACAGCACCAACTATTTTATGACCTCTACCCACACATGCTTGTGCATATCCACATCCAAAATAAATGGGGGGGGGTGTATGTGTGTTCATGTGTGTGTCTGTCCATTACTAGGGACTGAATCTAGGACCTCATGCAAGAAAAAAAATGTTTTAAGAATAATTTTAATGTGTGTGTGTGTGTGTGTGTGTGTGTGTGTGTGTGTATCTGTCTGTGTCTGTCTGTCTGTCATGAATGCCACATATACAAAGATGCCCAGAAAGGCCAGAAGAGGCATTGTAAGCTGGCAGACGTGGGTGCTGGAAACCAATGGGGTCCGCTCTAAGCACTTTTAAACCACTGAGCCATCTCTCCAGGCCAAAGGAGGGAAAAATTCAATAAAAAATGTAGTGCTTGTATTCTAAAAGCAAAGATATTCAAATGATTAACAACACTACTCCTCAAAAACCTCAAGGTTCACTTAAATCAATATCAACTGCTAAGTTATTCATTCATCATTATACAAAGAAAGAATCTGAAAGGAAATCAGGGCTACAAACAGAAATCCATTCTCAAAAAAAACAACAACAACAACAAAAAAAGAACTTACGCCCTTGCTCAAGGCAATGCATTACCTACCCACTCATGCAGGCAATCCTAATTAAATGCAATGGGAATAAATAAATAGATAAAATGTAGGACTTGTTGAAAAGTAAAATAAGAGGGGTGTGTGTGTATGTGTGTGTATTTGTATTGGGGGGGGGGATCAAGACAGGGTTTCTTTGTGTAGCCTTGTCTGTCCTGGAACTCACTCTGTAGCCCAGGCTGGCCTCAAACTCACAGAGATCCACCTGCCTCTGCCTCCTGAGTGCTGGGATAAAAGGCATGTGCCAACACTGCCTGGAACATCGGTAATTTTTATTTTGAAAGAACGAGTAAACTGTTTTTAAAAAAAGTAAACAGGGAAACTCTTAGGTAACTTACAAGACTGAGAAAACATAAAGTTTATAAGACTCACTCAGGAGGCAGAGTGGGACAGATATCTGTGAGTTCAAAGCCAGTCTGGTCTACTAAGCAAGTTCCAGAGGAACTGTTACAGAGGAACCCTTCTCTCAAAAAAAAAAAAAAGGAAAAGAAAAAAAGGAAAGTTACAAGACTCATAAGCCTCCTCCCTACAGTTATAAGAACAGTGAAAACTCACCGGGGAGGGACTGCTGTGGGATGTTCTGTACGGCAAATGTGTTGCTCTGATTGGTTAGTAAATAAAGCATTGATTGGCCAGTAGTCAGGCAGGAGGAAGTATAGGCGGGACAAGGAGGAGAAGAATTCTGGGAAGTGGAAGGCTGAGTCAGAGAGACTGCCAACTGCCACCATGACAAGCCACATGTGAAGATGCCGGTAAGCCACCAGCCACGTGGCAAGGTACAGATTTATGGAAATGGATTAATTTAATCTATAAGAACAGTTAGCAAGAAGCCTGCCACGGCCATACAGTTTGTAAGCAATATAAGTCTCTGTGTTTACCTGGTTGGGTCTGAGTGGCTGTGGGACTGGCGGGTGACAGAGATTTGTCCTGAGTGTGGGCAAGGCAGGAAAACTCTAGCTACAAGGAACTCTTTTTGGAGCTATCTACAAGTTATGCAGGGACTTTCGGGGCGACGTAGCTTTCATGAGTTGTCAGCTATGCTTCACTTTAAGTCACCTATGGTCCTGTAAGTCACCCCCTAACTCCCCCCGAAAAATTCCTCACTATGCTTAAAATAATAATAATAATAAAATAATAATTTTATTAAAAATTAAAAAAAAAACAAAAACCTAAGCCAGGCAGTGGTGGTACACAATTTTAACCCCAGCACTCAAGGCAGAGGCAGGCAGTTCCAATCTCTGAGTTTAAGGCCAGCCTGGTCTACAGAGGAAGTTCTATACCTGCCTCGAAAAAAATAAATAAAATAAATTTAAAAAACCAGAGTAGGCCTGGCGGTGGTGGTGCACACCTTTAAACCCAGCACTCGGGAGGCAGAGCCAGGTAGATCTCTGTGAGTTCGAGGCCAGCCTGGTCTACAAAATGTGATCCAGGACAGGCACCAAAACTACACAGAGAAACCCTGTCTCAAAAAAACCAAAAAAAAAAAAGAGAGAGAGAGAGGAGGGAGAGAGAGGGAGGGAGGGAGGGAGGGAGGGAGGGAGGGAGGGAGGGAAAGAAAGAAAGGAAGGAAGGAAGGAAGGAAGGAAGAAAGAAAGAAAGAAAGAAAGAAAAAGAAAGAGGAAAAAAACCAGAGTAGGACCATAAAACGCCTACCCGTAATGCCTGGGAATGCTAGATGAGGTAGTTTCTTTCGCACTGGACGCACCCGTGAGGTCCACATCTGAGGTACTGGACGAATGTGCGATTCCCTCAGTTCTCCTGAGACAAAAGAATTTAAACGGTATAACAACTATATTACATAACAATAGAAATACTAATTCCCTCACAAAGAAAATTCCTAGGAAAGAAAAAAATTAACTATTTACCCTATAGAACAAGGTAAATCCAACGCAGAATTCTCTGAAACTGATTCCTTATCCTGGAAAATTACCAAAAAAAAAAAAAAAAAAAAAAATTAAAGAAAGGAAAAAAACATACTAAAAGGACAGTTCTCCTGTAACTGGAATAAAACACTCAATAATTGCACAGGCCTTTACTGAGAACTTTTACAAACCCTCTTACCAAATGTGGCTCAGCAGTTTTCTGAATCATTTTTCTTGTATATGGGCCAGGAGGACGACCTACAGATTTCTTCTTTCCTTTCTTTTCTATCCCATTGCTTATGTCCCTGAAACAGAAGGAGAGTTTGAATGTAATCTTTGCTAAAACAAAAAGGTCAGTGGCTTCACACAGCTAATGAAGTAACTTTAATTACATAAAAGTGTTCTCTTTACTGTAACTCTAATATATGCCTATCACTTCAAGATTTTAAAAATAATCAATCACCAGATAGCCATAATTGGCTAGATTTTAAAAAATTTTACTACTAAAAATGACTACAAAATTAGTTAGTCTTGTGAAAATACCAGTATTAAAATTTCAGCATCCATCAAAAGTTCAGTTCATCTGTAAATATATAGCCACATACATAATATCTCATATGATATACAAACATATAAACTCTTGAGTGACACCATCAGAAACAGATCAAGCCAAAAGTAGCAGAACATAAACAAGAAATAAAATCTTCCATACTGGGGACAGGGCCACTGACAGGTGAAACAGCAACGAGAAAATCAATCTCAAAGCATAAAGCTAAGTACCAAGCAACACCAAGGGGGAGTCCAAAAGCCAAGGGTGTCTCTGGAAGAAGAGGGGAACAAAAGGTACAACCAGCAGAACACAGACTCCATCAACAGCAGCTGCTCCAGAGGGGACGTAAGAGGGATACAGAACGTTTCCTGGGCTCACAACAGACACTCACAAATAAATACAAGAAAGCCAATAGTGAAACAAAAGCAACACTACTATAGTAGGCTGGAAAGAAGACAAGCCAGGTAGGTCCAGAAGTCCAAGGTCTTAAGGACAAGGAGGGATGGGGGACACACCTTTACAAGATAATCTAAAGACAATGTGAAGAGGACCACTGAACTCAAAGTATAATGCACTCAGCCTGAAGAGGACCAGAGTACACATAGGGCCCAGAAGGAAGGCAGGATGCTTTGAAGGAAGCTGAGCCCTTCTTAGTAGCATGAGGTAACCTGAGAACTGCCACAGATGAAGCATCCTACTAACATCATCACAGCAGTGTGGCATTTGTGGGATTCTTTTTTTCTAATCTATAATGGCAAATGATAGTAAAGGATTAGATAAAATTGGAAAATGGTAGGAATAAGCATTTCCTTTTTTAATGAAACCATACAGTAGTATGTACTCTATTAAGACCTTAAAATAGCTATAAGGCATGGCCAATGCTTTATGAAGACATTGTCTCACTCTCCAGCATGACTGTTCCACACTTCCCTCTGCATATTGCACTTTCAAGCAACCTTACATCTCACATTTCCTTGACAAAACAGACTCCCAGCCAATAACTTTATTCTCTAATTTCTACAATCCTATCTATACCCATATTTTGGCTTTTTTCAAGCCATTTCATCAGAATGATGTTTCCTCTGCTATCAAAAGCTATTCTCAGCCGGGCGTTGGTGGCGCACGCCTTTAATCCCAGCACTCGGGAGGCAGAGCCAGGCGGATCTCTGTGAGTTCGAGGCCAGCCTGGGCTACCAAGTGAGCTCCAGGAAAGGCGCAAAGCTACACAGAGAAACCCTGTCTCAAAAAACCAAAAAAAAAAAAAAAAAAAAAAAAGCTATTCTCAGACTGAGGCAATAGAACCCTTCCCTTTGGTTTCTCAAAGAGGCTAGGTTCACTCTGTGCTACACTCATCTTTTCTTATCCACTGGGTCATTCTTGGTACACAAAAATAGATTCAAATTATTTCCTAACTACTAAAACAGCCGTCATGTTCTACTATCATTCCCATCTTCAGCTGCCAATCCATTTGTCTGCTTCACTTTACAGTAGAGCTTCTCAGCTTTGACGACAGCTTCCTCTCCATTCTTTTCTGGCTAATTCAGGATTCTCAATTCCCTTCTATTCCTCTTCTCTTTATTATCTTCATTATTATTCTGCCTATGTTAGTGTCCCTGACATGCAGGAGAAGCATATTTTTATACATAAAGCAGGAAGTGCAGATACAGTCACACTTCATTCACCTCAGTCCAATCTTTACTACTCTAAATATACTACTTTTGTCAAGGTCACCAATAACATGATGTTACAATATCCAGTAAACATTTTCCTCTTGCATTTTACTAGTTTCCAGTATCATTTAATTTATCCATCATTATTGAAACAATTAGCTTCTTTTGGTTTTCGTCACATCAAAGCTCCTGGTTTCCTTGTACCATGCTGGTCATGATGTTCTCATCTCCTTTGTTTATTTTATACTTTCCAATTTTATAAATTTCTAAATCCAGACACCATCTGCAATCCCATTCTCTTCTCTAGTTGTTCCCTAGATCATTTTATTCATTCTGACTTTAGAAATCAGCTTTTAAGTTTCTATCATCTATCCTAACCTTAGAAACAGAAGTCACCTACATATCATTTTATATATGTCACAAGAATCTCGACTCAATGAACAGAAACAGGAAATGTTCCAACCACCTCACTATCATGTTCTTTCTTATCCTGGTAACAAACCAGCATCCATGAGTTGATCGAGCCGGAAATTTGGAATCTGTTAGCTTATCCTTCCTCCTTTTTTCTCATAAATTTAGTTCAGTAGCAAATCTCATCAAATCTCCCAAAACCTATTCACTCCACTTCACTGCCCAAGCAGGCATCTCATCCAGACAAAACAAGTCTTTATCTTTTCCTACTTCTATTCTAACCTCTGAACTACCTTCCAAATAATTGTTTTAAGGACAATTAAGTCTGCTTACATTTAAAGAGCAACCACTGTTTGGTGGGAACAGGGGATGCCCATCTACAAGTTGCTGTATGATCAAGACCAACCCAATCTTTTAAATATCCAATCCTTACTCTCTAGTTCCCACTCACATCAAACTAGTTTTCTATGGATTTCTGAACTATGTCTCATGGCCTCCACACCTGTACTGCACCCTGGAGTATTTTGCCCCTTTATTCTTCATACTGTTAGATTACTCTACATTAAGTCTCCAATATTACCTTATATAGTCCTTCCTTACGCCTCCTCTTTCAGTACATTGTTCCCATCTCTACTGACCCAGTGGGGTCTAAAACAGTGTGTGAACTCTAAATGGCATCAGAATAATCAACAATTATTTTACTTGTTTATTACATATTTTCCTCACTATAGTGTAACCCCATCAAGGAAAAGGGAAAAGTATGTCTTGTCATTATATCTTCAGCACTAGAAAGTAAGGCATCTGATGAAAGTGCTGAATGAATAAAAAGTAAATCAACAAATGTAAATATTTTATTTCTTTAAATCAACTGTCTATTCTTTGAATGCCAAAAGCCTAAAATAAACAAACATCTAACATCACATTTTCTTACCTTGTCTAGGAAGGAAATCATGAAGTGGATTTGGAGTTGGGGAACTAGTCCAGGTCACTGGGCCACTTTCACATGCTCTAATGAGACCATATAACACACATATGCAGTCACAGAGAACACTACACCACAGATCAACTTTTACCTTGAATCAGATATAGGTTTGGATGCCTTTCTGCCTTTAATTTTAAATTCATGGGATGTTCCTTCAGGTTCTTTCTCTGCTTTGAAAGCCACGTTTGGTGGCACAGGAGGAACACGAATTCGCAACCCAAACAAATGCTTCTTCTTCTTTATTTCTTTCCCAGACATAAACCTAAATATTTGAAAAAATTTACTAAAATTTTAAAAACTGCACATATACGTGGAAGACCTAACTTACAACTTTCAGATACAGGCCCTTATGAATAAAAAGCTACCCATACCACAAAAGTATTTTCCCCTTGATTTCCTTGATTCTTATCTACCCCAGAGCAGGCTACAGATTCTGATCTACAGGCTACAGGCTATCATAGGTGGAAGGGAGAGGGCAAGAATAGAGAAAAGTTTCATGGTCATCTTCTTCCAAATATGGCTCCTGGATTAGGTGTGATAACAGACACCTACAGTCCCAGTACAAGGGAAACCAAGCTGGGAGGACTATCTGAATTCAGGTTTTTGTGGTTACTCCTGTTATGAAACAGGGTCTCATTATGAAGGTGAACTGGCTTTGAATGCATGATTCTCCTGACTCAACCTGCTCAGTGCTTGACTTTATAATCCTGCTTCTGGCTCTGAACCCAGGACCTTGGGCCAGCCTGATCATACATCAATACCCTGTATCTAAATTAATAATTAAATAACTAACTGCATAAAGCAAGTATTTAGTCCCAATAAATTCTATTTCAGAGTATATTTGTAGCACACAAAATCTGACCAGAAATAACTTTTTAAAAGAGGCCATCTCTAAAGACCCAGAAAATCAAATGAGTATATAGAAGGCCAGACATCAAGTTGAAAGCAATTTAGACCCTGTAAGTGTTAGTATAGGCTTAGGCCTCTAAAAAACACACTCTCCCCTGGCCTACCTTTAGTCTTTAAGATTTTTGTAACCAAACAGTTCCATGTACCTTAACTCTACCAGAGCCTTACTGGCCAAAAAACCTCTATCAGTCAGTTGTTTGAAATGTTCTTCACTTTTATGCACATTTAAGAATGTGCAGCTCTCATTTCTACCAGTAACAGATGTATTTCTGATACTTTAAGGTGGAATTAAGGATTGATTCAAACAATATTTTATCAGTACAATTAACTACTCAATTACCTTATACTTTTTCAAGCTAATTTAAACATCTAGTTATAAATAATTAAAACATATCTAATAAGAAAATAACTGTCAAGTTCAAGACAGCAATTTGGCAAAAACAAAACTTTTATAATACACTGAAACTGTCTGGGAGTTGCATACATACATTTATAAAAATTTCTTTGGCATTTGGAAAATATTTTCAAGAAATGCAGACATGCTGATTTTAAAGGAGGAAGGAGGGTGGTCTGTACAAGAACATAAGATCTTATCAGTGGATCATCACTCATCAACACTACTACTCCTCAGGAACTGACAAATAGCAATAACCGATCTTAAAGAGACCCTCCATTTCTTTGTGTATTCCCACCAGCTAACAAGATTTCACTTTATATTCACTATTTTGCATTACAAAGTTATTACTGAAAAATGACTTCTTCAGGAGAACAGACTAAATCCAGCCCCTCCGAATACTGACATGCTTCCCACCACCCCTTCTCAGAAGTATTACTCTTTTCTTCCCAGCCTCCTAGAATCCCTGCTTTACTTTAACCAAAAGAGACTAGGATATTAAACATTTAGAATGGTACGTGCTTTTTACATACACCAATCCCAAAATTCTTAATGCCCTTTTTCTTTACACTCACTATCTCCCTCATAGGGATATGTAAAATAAATCCACTTACATGGTCTTGTAATCATTTAATGCCTCCAGAACATGCTCATATCTTTCAGATTTGGGTGTGTCTGCCAGCTGTGAAGTATTAAGAAATAATATACTATAATTTCATTCATTAGTAATATACAAGTGCTAGACAGAGCTAAAGGATGCAAAGAAAAGTATACTGACTTGTGTTCAGAAGACCTAACATCTATTCTGTGTCCTCACTGATACTATGTGACCTACCTAATTCCATTTAACCTCAAGACTTACTTTTTAAGTTACAAGAGAAAAGTTTAAACTTTATACTAATTTTGACAGTTTGTTACATGAAATATAACATTTTTGTGAAGCAATTACACATTATAAACACTACAAAACTGATATATTAGTAGTTATATTCAATTTCTTATAACTCTATGACCTAGGGAAATATACCTCTAATGTTATACATAATCTCTAAATAATCTCTACAGTAACAACAAAATCATTGTGAAACTGGGTTATTTTCACAACTGTACACTTTAGTCGGTCCCAAATATCTCAGCACTTTTTCAACTTCACAAATCACTTTTTAAAAATCTATATATCTGATGTTCTATTTTGTTTTAGTAGCACCTCCCCATCATTGTACCTCTCTTCAAAATCTAAAGGTTGGCCCCACTTATAGCGTGCGTGCGTGCGTGCGTGCGTGCGTGCGTGCGTGCGTGTGTGTGTGTGTCAGAGAAATACAGAGAAAACCAATTTAAATTAAATCCACAAGCATTTAAAATACCATAGTTGGCTTGTAAGTTTACAGTAACATGTTCTTTATCAGTTGAAGTTTCCAAGCCCAAAGACACATCAAGTAATAGAGAAACTCAATCTGCCAAAAAGAATATGGGAGCTAGAAAGACACAAGTCATTATTCCAACTCTGTGTTATAGACAAGTTAACATAAAAGTTGTTAGGAACATAAGTAAAACCATTTTGTGTGACTCCAAATAATGTAATGCCTTTAAGATAGGAGCCTGCCACTAGGCACCTCAGACTGGAGATAGTCACCCTACCCTAATCTCTGTTATATTAATGAACCAGCCACAAGACAACTCAAAAGGAAGTCAGCCCAAGACATGCCTTGATATACTGACAAACTAACTTGAAGGTGGCACTGACAGAGTAGTGAACCAACCCCACACTGTACACACTGAAAGCAGAGGCAAAGCCAGGTGGAGCTCTGTGAGTTTGAGGCCAGCCTGGTCTACAGAGCAAAATACAGGACAGGCACCAAAACTACACAGAGAAACCTTGTCTCAAAAAACCAAAAGAAAGAAAGAAAAGAAAAACAAAACAAAACATGACAACACTTGGAAAGCAGAGGCAGGCAATCTCTGAGTTCAAGGCCAGCCTGGTCTGCAGAGCAAGCACCAGGACAGCCAGAACTGTTACAGAGAGAAACAGGGGCGGGGGCCCACATGACACACATTAGATAAAACACTTTTAAATAGTGCCCACGAGGACTGCACTGCAGTGCTCCTGAGATGTGGCTCACTGAACTTCCTGCATTGTTGTTGACCTCACACATGCCCACCAGTCAGCACTAGATGCTGGGTAATTCTCTCATGGACCATCTGGACCTCCACCAGTAACATCCTCCTGGCCAGCCACAGCCTGAAAGACTTCATAGGGACAAAGTCTCCTCACCGGAGGAAATTCCCCAGTGGATCTCTGCACAGCATTTTCTGCCTGCCTGAATGTTTCCCACTAGGTGAGATGTCTGTTTAACTTTTATATTAGTATGGTATTATAAGGAATACTTGGGTGAATAAACCAATCATATTCACAAGATAAATCTTGTGTGGACATCCTAACTGCCAAGCATCTCACAGTTCATAGGCCATAGGAAGATGAACGACTCAAATTCTCCTGGCTAGAAAAAGCACCAGAACCTGACCTTCAAATGGTTATTCTTTCAATGCTTTTGGTGTCAATGCTGGCTGTCATAGGTAAATTACATGCTCCTTCACTGTCAGACTGTCCTCTCCATCTGAGATACCCACAACAGTTTGGGAAGGTTTTGAGGATTGAACATAGGGCCTCACATTATCAAAAACACATGTTCACAGGGTTTGGTGGTGCACACCTTTAATCTCAGCCAATCAGGAGGTAAGGGCTGGTAGATGTCTGTAAGTTCAAGGCCAGTCTGGTCTATAGAGAGAGACCTTGTCTCAAAATAACAAAACAAAACAAAAACACAGCACAAGCTCAACCCTCTGACGTTCACTCTCAGGCACAGAATTTCTATTTAAGGAAGAATGAAGTAAACAGACTTTGAAGTCTTCAAGAAAATAAGTAAGCCCTAGATCTAATTCAACTTTTTATCAGGACCACAAGAGACCCAGTATGCACTCACTATTACTAGTGGTAGAAGCTAAATCATTACTGAACCTCATATGTCATAAGCATTATAGTTAGGCAAAAGCTCCCTACAACTCTTCTGCCCTGTTTTACAAGACAGCTCTGCAAATATCTCAAAGTAGTTTTCATATATGTTTAAGATCAGGTTCAAATTTCTAATAGTCTCATCATGTGATTATTTCATATAAACCATCTGGCTAATTCCATCTACCTCCTTCCTGTTTCCCCCCTTCTCACCCAAATCTGAAATCATACCAGATGACCTTTTAGCTAATAAAAAAAAATCTTCATTTTATATGTGTATATATATATATATATATATATATATATATATATATATATATATATATATTATTGTGCTTAAATTTAAAGGCAAAAAGCAAGGTATAGTGGCACATGCTTTTAATCCCAGCACTCAAGAGGCAGAGGCAGGTGGATCTCTGTGAGTTGGAGGCCAGTGTGGTCTACATAGTGAGGTCCAGGGCAGCCAGAGATACATAGTGAGATCCTATCTCAAAAAAAAATAAAATAAAATAAAAATAAAAGCAGATCTTTATAAATGCTCCCCATACCTACCCCTCCTTAGCAGTACAGTACTAAAGATTAAAGTGAGAACTCCATACACATAGGCAAGTATTCTGCCTGCCTCTGCCTCCCAAATGCTGTGATCAAAGTTGTGTGCCAATTTTTTTTTTTCAGCTCAAACTTCCAGATATTTTATCTTGATTCCGACATCCTTTCCAAAGACTAAGACAGAACTTTGGCCCTCTTTTACAAGCTCCATCAGGATTTCCATAAATAATTCTCTTATTGTTTTTCAAGTCACTTACAAATCCACTTAACTTTTACTTTAATTAATTCGAATTTCAGTATCTTATCTGAAATCAATTATAATTTGTCTATACTATGTCTATAGCATTTGATAAAGCAATGTTGTATATATGAAAGGACAGTATTTAGAATATTTATTCCCTTAAGGTTTTTTTTTTTTTTTTACTGCTTTATAAAACTTCAAAATTAACTTATAGGAAATATCAACTTCTGGTGGGCAGTGGTGGCGCACGCCTTTAATCCCAGCACTCCTGAGGCAGAAACAAGCAGATCTCTGAGTTCAAGGCCAACCTGGTCTACAGAGCAAGTTTCAGGAAAGCCAGGGCCATACAGAGAAACCATGTCTCAAAAACCACCAGAACAAGCCAGGCAGTGGTGGTGCACACCTCTAATCCCATCACTCGAGAGGCAGAGGCAGGCAGATCTCTGTGGACTCATGGCCAGTCTGATCTACAGCGCAAGTTCCAAGACAGCCAGAACTGTTATATAGAGAGGAAAAAGAAGAAATATCAACTTCCTATTTTGCTGAGAATTACCAAGAAAATTGACTTCCTATTTCTGAAACCTATTTCTTTTAACTTTTTGAAAATTTCAGTTAATTCTTTCAGTTCCCCATGGTTTCTCTCAAATTTTATCTGTAAGTTGCTATAGAACACTCTGTTTTGTACAGGGCCATATCTTTTAACTCATGTAAGAGAGTAAAAGGCCCTCGATCTGTGTTTTATGAACTAAAAGTACAACTATGGTGGTATGAATTGGACTACTTATGTCATCAGCGGCTTTTTTCCCCCCTCTCTTTTTCTTTTTCAATTTTAGTTTTTTGGACACAGGGTCTGGATGTCCTAGAACTTGCTCTGTAGACCAAACTGGCCTGGAACTCAGAAATCTGTTGGGCTGGTTTCTGTGATACCATATTACCATATTTATATAAGCCCAAGATGACCTAGTGAAATTATGATACTCCTGTATCAGCAACCTGAGCACTTAGATTATAGGTTTGTGATCACATGCCCAGATAACACTTCTGGCATTTATTTATTTGTTTCTTTGATTGTTTATTTATTTATTTATTTTCCATGCAGGGCTTCTCTGTTGTTTGTTTATTTACTATTAATTATTTTCCATGCAAGGTTTCTCTGTGTAGCCTTGACTGTGCTAGAACTCACTCTGTACACCAGACTGGCCTTGAACTCAGAGATCTGCCTGCCTCTGCCTCCGAAGTGCCAAGATTAAAGGCATGCACCACCACTGCCCAGCAGGCTTGTGTTATTTCTATACAAATGTAAATGCTACTATTTAAAATATAACACTTCCTTCAATAAAACATACTCTTTGACAACAACTTATGTTTTTGACACCAATACAATATTAATATATAGCAATTAAGGTCCTAAATATTGCTGTTAGTGAGACTTTTCGAGACAGGGTTTTCTCTATGTAGTTTTGGTGCCTGTCGTAGATCTCACTCTGTAGACCAGGCTGGCCTCGAACTCACAGAAATCCACCTGGCTCTGCCTCCCGAGTGCTGGGATTAAAGGCATGAGCCACCACTGCCCGGAGAGACTTTTTTTACTTAAAAATATATATCTATTACACTCCATTATCACCAGCCATCTTTCTCCCACAGTATCTTGAGTTCCCTCCACCTTTCTCTCTACTCAAAAGTAAGGCCACGCTACCTATAGCCTGCTGTCATTCTTGGTAGTTTAAGGTTTTAAGACTACAATTCACAGAAAGACTACAATTCACAGAAATTAAATTATTCAAAATTCAAAGATTTAAAAATCATAGTAGGAATCAAAAAACAACTGATATCAGGCAGAGTTCAGAATCTATTAGTATCTTATGTTAAACCCCGAAGTAATCTAATATAAACACTTCAACTAAAAAACATTAAAAGTAACTTTTCCTATTATGTCAAATTTAATATTGTTATATTAAATGTTTTAATTGTCCCAAAGAAAATACTTCAAAACATAGAACTAATTTAAACTATACTACCTACATATGATAGTCACAAAGATGGGGGGAAAAAAAACATAAAACTATCAATTATTAAGCAGGTATGATGACCTGAAAGCTAGCGCTTGGGAAGCTAAGAGATCACTGTCTAAGTTTCAGGCCAAGCTGGTCTGCACAGAAAGTTCCGGACAAGCTAGGGCTATACAATGCAGCTATATCCAAAAGAAATAAAAATTTCAAAAGCTTCTGACATAGTTACAAAAAGTTTTAAAGTAGGCACAGTTGCTGGGGATGTCTTTCTGTGTGCTGTGAATGTGTGCTGCTCTCATTGGGACCACCACTGCACAGCCTGTGTTTTTCTTTTTGAGACACGATCTCCCTTCTTAGCAGACTGGCCGTCAATCGGTCGTCAGTTTGTAGCAGTCCTCTAGCTTCGGTCTCCCTTAGCTAGGACTACAGGTCTGTTACACCACATCCAGCTCTATATTACTTTTCCACAAGCTGTTTGTAGTACCAGCACAGGTAGCTAACCCTTTGCAAAGGAGACATCAGAAGAAGTCACTCTGCAACTGAATATTCTACTACTGACTGGATCCCAGCATTCCTAGACATTAGAGATATGTAAGAGAGAAAGAATATTGGATATATTGTTTAAGATTTTCTATAGGAAACTGAAAAAGGAAGAGAAATTATACATAAGACACCTAATACAAAGAATTTTCCTAACAGTTCTATCTTTAACTACAATGATTCTTACTTTGGAATACGGAAGAATTAAATAATTTATTTCCACCATGTGTAAGTTTCCCAAGACAAGGAACATAACACAGTAAAAGAGCTAGTTGTGATATTCCAAAGTTATTTCAGAAAACGTAAAAAAAAATGTTAACTTTAGTTGTCTGACTTGTTCATGTATCTTCACTGTCTTTAAAAAAAAATAAAAAAAGACATCAAGCAGCTTTAAGATCACATACCTCTCCAGGGTGCAATCTATCCCAGTTTTCATTAATGTATGTCATAAGCTCAAGTTCAGAGTCAAAGTATTTCTTCTTGTGAATAACACTTAGGTTGTAAAGGCATAGGTGTGCTATATCTACCCTGAAATCCAAAAATAATCAAAATATACGAAAACAGTGTTTTTGATTATTGTTAAGAAATCAGTTTTTAATAAAACCAGTATATAAAAGTAGTGTAATAAAACCAAAGTGACATACTTAGGTGAATAGGCAGTCAATAACCTAAATCATAGTTGCAAAACAATAAACTGTTACATATGAAGAAACTGGAAAGCATTAGCTTATCTGAAATAATTATAAACTAAAACATACCCAAATTACTTCTTAAATGAATTTAAAAAATATCTAGCACCAGGCTGTAGTGGTGCATGCTTTTAATCCCAGCACTCAAGAGGCAGAGGCAGAGGCAAGCAGATCTTTGAGTTCAAGGATAGTGTGGTCTACAGAGGAAGTTTCAGGACAGCCAGGACTACCCAGAGAAACCCAGTCTCGAAAAAGGAAAAAAAAAAACCTGGCTATGAGGGAAAATGACCGATAATTAAGATCACTGTGTTTCACTACAAAGCAGACTGTTCATTACTGGGCCTGGTGCCATCTGCATGACTTAAGGCATCATCTGTTCTTAAGTACGTAAAGCTCCATAATCATTTGTAAAATCTGCCAGGCGGATGGTGGCACACACCTTTAATCCCAGCACTCAGGAGGCAGAGGCAGGTAGATCTCTGTGAGTTCGAGGCCAGCCTGGTCTACAGAGCAAGACCCAGGAAAGGCACAAAGCTACACAGAGAAACTCTGTCTCGAAAACAAAAAGAAAAAGAAATAAGAGCTAGGTACAGAGAACAAAATTTTATACACTTTTCATATGATATGGTACTTCTTAAAAAAATAGAAAAGTTCATGCTTACCACTGTAATGGTAGACGTTTGAGGTATTCTGGTCCAGAACTGCAGACAGAGCAAATAAATGTATAAAACCTAAAGAAAGAAAAAGAAAAAAAAAAAAAAATCAAAGTTGTTTTTTGTTTTGTTTTTCACAGTCCATGGAGGCTTTTCATTAATGTGTTTAACACTGCTATAGAAAGAATCCCAGGATTTTTCCTCCTGTGTTTTCTTTCTTTTTTTTTTTTAGATTTATTTATTATGTATACAGCATGTATGACTGCAGGCCAGAAGAGGGCACCAGATCTCATTACAGATGGTTGTGAGCCACCATGTGGTTGTTGGGAATTGAACTCAGGACCTATGGAAGAACAGCCAGTGCTCTTAACCTCTGAGCCATCTCTCCAGCCCCCTCCTGTGTGTTTTCATCTTTCTTCTTCATGGCCCATGATGCCAGCTGAGGTTGTCAGTACAGTGAAGCCAAACTGACGGGATGGGAGCAGATTGTTCTGCCCTTTTTCTAGGTCTTTGAGTTGCACATCAAATCTAGGGCTTATCACCCCACACTTGTTCAACCTGCCTGTGAGGTTCACGACGATTTTCCCAGCTCTGTGGTCGTCAATGATTTCAAACTCAGCAATGTAACCATGCTTCATCATCACAGTTAGGAACCTAACAATGACTGTGGAGCAGGGCCTGATGAGGACCTGGCATTTGCATTGTTCTCAGCATTGTTGATGCTCTTGAGGGCATCAGCTAGGACATTCATGCACACCATAGTGACGGCGCAGAAAGATGGTGGAAAAAGCTCAAAGTTTTGAGTATTCAAAGGTAAATATAAACTAGTTAACAATTACAGCCAATATTCAGCAAATGATATAAGGCTTCATAATGAAAAGACTGATACACAAATCAAAATGTAATTTCAGTTGTGACAGTAACAACAATAATGATTGAAACTCCTGTCTGGGGGCAAGGGACAATTTCTTTAACCATTAGAGAATTCTGAAGTTGACAGATTCACCAGTATTCACACGAATAGCTTGTATGTGCCAAAATCTATGATGGCTATTTCTATAAGCATTATTTCACTCAATGTTCAAAATTACCTGTAAAATAAATTCAAAAGCACACCAAGGTCAAAAAGACAGTAATTTTTACATACACTAAGATTTAAAACAAAAATTGATACGAGGGATCAGTAAGTCAGCTTTACTGATCAGTCTTTTTCCTCCTAGAGCTCACTTGTCCTACCCTAACATCCTGACATAAAAGAACACGCTATCTGCTTTCACGAGTCTTTAAACTTCATATTTAATTTCTATGTCCTTTGAGATTCCTGAAGGAAGGATGAGAATAGTTTAGAGAACTGTAGAGTAATAAAGACAAATGTACACACTGAGACAATGCTTAAAAGCTTTCCTGAATAATATTCAAAAGCATGGAAAGTATATATATATGAAGCATGTTTACTGTTCAGTATTTTCCCTGAGTTGATCCCTTTACACATCACTGTCAAAATTATTTTTGGAAATCTGAAACTTCGAACTAACCAAAACTACAAAGCAGCCATGACAAACCAATCACTGAAATTCAAACGTTCTTCTTACCTATCTCCAAACAGCATTGGCTTTTGAAGGCATTGTACACAAGCCTCATGAAACCACTGCTTACATCTGCAACACTGCAACATCTTTAAATACCAGCTGCCAAAACAAAAGCGCAAATTAATACCTTTTGTTTGTTTGTTTGTTTTTTGAGAAAGGGTTTCTCTGTGTAACAGTTTTGGAGTCTATCCTGGATCTCACTCTGTAGACCAGGCTTGCCTCGTACTCACAGAGATCCACCTGGCTCTGCCTCCTGAGTGCTGGGATTAAAGGTGTGCGCCACCACCGCCCAACCAAATTAATACTTTTTAAAACAATATCCCGCTATATAATTCAAGACTGGCCTCCAACTCACAACCCTCCTGACCTCTCCAGAGCTGAGATTACAGGCGTGCACTACCACTGTCAGGCTAAATTACTACTTATTGATGAGGTAAGGGTTCCTTTAAAAAAAAAAATACTGCATTATATAATAACCAAAAGAGTTCTGATAAAAGTATTACATTTCGGCTGGAGAGATGGCTCAGAGGTTAAGAGCACCTACCTGCTCTTTCAGAGTTCCTAAGTTCAATTCCCAGCAGCCACATGGTGGCTCACAACCATCTGGCGATGAGATCTAGCGCCCTCTTCTGGCTTTCAGTCATACACATAGATGGAATATTGCATACATAATACTTTTTTTAAAGTAGTTAATAATTTCTGATATACTTAGTATTAACTTTTTCCCCAAAAAAGGTTTGTAATATCAATTATTTCATCCTTCCTCTTCTATATGGGGATGTATATGCTCTTTAAGCATAAATAATATTTCAAGTCAATAATGCCTTTGATCTCTCTCAAATCACAAGATTCAGGGGTTTTTGCTTTTTGTAGTGAGGTCTAATTCAGGTCGTTACACACTATACCAATGAGCTGCACACCCAGATAGCACTTTTTATTTTGATTGTTGTTTTTCTTTGTTTTTTGTTTTTTGGAGACACATCCCAGGCTAGCCTCAAAATTGAAGATGACCTCAAAACTGGGTCCGTCACACCTCTCTAGTACTAGGATGAATTACCACTTCACCCAATTCATGAGGTGCTAGGAATCAAATCCAGGACTTCAAGCCTGCTAGACCAGGCACAATTAGAGTTGAGCTATATCCTCGGCCCTCTTTTCTTTTCTTTGAGTATCATTTTGAGGTTGACCTTGAACTCCTGATCACAACCACACCCAGTTGTTTAAAATATTTTTTTAAAATTGGGTTCTAACTGCTGCACAGCTAGTTTCAAACTTCTAGGCCAGGGATTCTCAACCTGTGGGTTCCAATTCCTTAGGGGTTGTTAAAGGATGCTTTCACAGAGGTCACCAAAGACCATCAAAAACCACAGACATTTACATTATGATTCATAAGAGTAACAAAATTAGTTATGAAGTGGCAACAAATTAATTTTATGGTTGGGGGTCACCACACCATAAGAAACTATATTAAAGGGTCACAGCATTAGGAAGGTTGAGAGCCACTGTCCTATGTGGAAGCAGCCAGCCTTCTTCAGCCTCCTGAGTAAATACAACCACAGACATGTGCCACCGGGCCTGGCTCTTAGGTGGCTTTTTTTTAAATTTTTGTGTATGTGTGGTTGCCTGCTTCTCTGTATATGCATCATGTGCATGCAATGTTTTGCAGAGGCCAGAGAAGGTACCAGATTCCCCCACCCCGGGAACTAGAGTTAGTAGTTGTGAGCTGCCGGTGGGTGCTAGGAATGAACCCAGGTCCTCTGCAAGAGCAGTAAATTCTCTTAATCACCAAGCCATCTCTGCAGTCCCTGTTTGTTTGTTTGTTTGTTGAGACAGGATTTCTCTGGGTAGCCTTGGCTGTTCTAGAACTCACTCTGTAGCCCAGGCTGGCCTTGAACTCACAGAGATCTGCCTGCCTCTGCCTCCCAAGTGCCGGGATTAAAGGTGTGCCACATCACCCCTCCAGTCCCTATATTTTTTATTGATGTACCTGTATGTGGCTATATGCATGTTGAGTACAGTTGCCCACAAAGCCCAGAAAAGGGTGTTGGATCCTCTGGAAGTAGAGTTAAAGGTGGCTGGTTGTGAGTCACCCAGTGTGGTTGCTGAGAACTCAACTCAGATCCTCTATGGGATCTAATGTCCTCTCTGACCTCTGAAAGCACTGCACTCATATGCATATGATCCATATACAAACAAATCCACATATACAAATTTTAAAATCTTTTAAAATAAACATAAGAATCCCAAGTATGGCTCTCTAGTACCTGGATAGAATATTTCTTTAGTAAAAGCCTCATCTGGACTCTATCATTTAACTAAAATCTCTCTTAATTACTCATTCAAATAATATTAAGCATATTTAAATTTTTAATTTTAAGCATACCAATTTTTAAATGTATAATCACATTAAATATAACATCTAATGAACCGAGTAAACTTCACACTCCAAAGTGGCAAACTGGGCCTCTACATCACACATTTTCCTCTATAATTTATTTTAATGTCATGTCTGATGTAAGCAAAAAAGAAGAGGGAGGAGGGAAGAGGAAAGAGAGGATGGGAAGGAGGGGGAAAGAAGAAAAACAGGACGGTATTTCCTCAGAATTTTTATTTTAACTGATTCTTTCATACATTTGCAATTCACTATCATTCTTACACCTCAGTCAGTCATAATAAGTCATACCAAGCATGGTAGTAAGCACCTGCAATCCTAGTGCTCTTGAAAAGCCTGCCGAATTTGAGGTCAATTTGGAAGTATATACAATAGACCATGTCTCAAACAAGAAAAAGAGGTCTTCATAACGTTTTTTAAAAAAGAAAAAAGATAGTGTGCATTATCAAACGTCACTTCAAAGGACATTTAGACAAGCGTGTTTACTTACTCGCCAGGGCCTCCACAGTAGCAGTAACACTGCTGGACGTTGGTTTTATGACCCGCATCCCACTCAAGGTCTGCCACACTATAGGGCAAGGTCTGCTTCATGACTTGCAATGCTTTGGCATTTGGTCCTTTCTTAAGCGCACCACCCCTCTATATATCAGAGGGAAAATATTTGAAAAAGTGAAGGTCAAATTTTTTTACCAAATTTTCTAATTAATAACTCTATAATTTAAAAATGCCTGACACTTCTGAAATAATTTCCATTCTAAATTTCTGATATCATATTGTCTGATCTGTTATTAGTAATATATTTATTTTGTTGTCTTCTTTCAATTTATTGTCCCAATCCCCACACCACTATCAGAAAGTACAAATAACTGCAAGCCATTTAAGGATCATTATTAAAACAATAATTCTTTCTAACCAGCACTAGCTGCTAATTTCATTCAGAACAAACTTCCAATGTACACAGTCATTTCAATGATAATGCCTTACAAATTCTATCTAGGGCTTTAGCCCAAAACATTTTAAAAGATACCTTTGTTGTTGTTGCAAAAACACACTGTCGACAGAGCCATTTTTCATCTGAATCAATCACACTCGAATCAATATGAGGTGTGTGACACAACTGATGATACCCTTAATATCAAAAAAAGCATAAAGCAAATTCTATTTTATTAACAAATACTGCAGAACATAAAATTTTCTAGAAGGTATTTTAGTTTTAGTTTTGTTGTTCCCTACATTATAAATGATAAATAGATCTTGCGATAAAGTTTCAAATTAGCAAGACAAGTATTTACAGTCATTAATCTTCAATAGGCTCATTCGGTATTTATAAAACTAAGAAGAATGAATGTTTACCTTGACCACACTTATCACATATAACCATTTCATTGGGAGCTTCTGAATACTCTTCTTGACATATTGTACAGACCATTTCCCCACTCCCAGTGGCTCCTGAAATATGAAAAGCAACATTAAACAGTCATGAAGAATTTCACAGAACTTTTATTACTCAGTGTAGCCATATGGCCTTCTCACCATGACAATAAACTTCAGAACTGTTTATTGTATTCTTTTATAAGAGTTGTGGTCATGGTGTCTCTTCACAGCAATAAAACCCAAACTAAGACACTGGAAAAGATTTATTAACACTAGAACTACTCTGTAGAATACACATCTACTCAGGTTTGTGTATTCACTCATCTTATACATTAGTATCACGAGACCACAGGAAATAGGCAAGGAAGTTATGTGCTCCCTTTCTGGTCTTAAGAACAGTTCTTTTTACTAATTATGAAAGAGGCTGGATACCAAGAATTTCGTGGCTGAAGTCTAGAAATATAGTGTTTAATAATATACCTGAAGAGAATTCTACTGCAACAAAAATTGGAAGTGCTAATTACCTAAGTAAGACATTACTGTTTCCTTAACTTTTTTTTTTTTTTTTTTTTTTTTGAGACATGTTTTGTCTGTGTATCCCTGACTATCCTGCAAATTGATCTATAGACCAAACTGGCCTCAAACTCAAAGATCTGTTTGCCTGTACCTTCACAGTGCTGGGAATCAAGTACCACTACCACCCTTAAAAAAAAAAAGCCTACCTGGTCTACAGAGTGAGTTCCAGGACAGACAGGACTGCTTCACAGAGAAACCCTATCTTGAAAAACAAAACAAAACAAAAAAAACAAAACAAAAAAAAACCTCAGGTGGGTGGTAGTGGCACACACCTTTGATCCCAGCACTCAGAGAGGCTGAGACAGGTGGAGTTCTGTGAGTTCCAGGCCAGTCTGGTCTACAACCAGACTGTAGTTCTAGAATAGCCAAGGCTACAAAGAGAAACCCTGTCTCAAAACAAAACAAAACAAAACAAACCCTTCTCTGGGCAGTGGTGGTGCATGCCTTGAGTCTCAGCACTTGAGAGGCAGAGGCAGGTCAATCTCAGAGTTCATGGCCAGCCTGGTCTACAGACTGAATTCCAGGACAATCAGGGCCACACAGAAAAAACTGTCTGCAGGAATGAACTGGACACTTCAAGGCCAGGTGTATGGCACACACTTTTAATCTCAGCACTCAAAAGACCAGGGGCAGGCTGCTCTCTGTGAGTTCAAGGCCAGCCTGGTCTACAGAGCTAGTTCCAGGATAGCCAAGGCTACACAGAGAAACCCTGTCTCAAAAAAACAGAAAGAAAGAAAAGGGAAAAACAAAAAACAAAAGAAAACCCTGTGGTGGTAATCTAATTGAACTGAAATGTGATTTTGATTGTATGTTAATAAATAAAGTTGCCTGGGGGTCAGAGCTATTAGAGCCATAGACAGAGTGTGGCGGTGGTGGCACACGCCTTTAATCCCATAGTTCTCTGTGTGTTCAGGGATACAGCCAGCATTGGAGACATATGCCTTTAAGACCTAGGGGGCTGTACATTCAGACAGTGACGAGGCAGTCATGTGTTTGGGTTTACAACCAATGAGAAGGCAGAACAATAATACTATAAAAAAGACGTACAGACAGGAAGTAGCTCTCTTTCGGGAAGCTGGGACACCGCAGGAGGAAGGGTGAGATTTTAGCTCTGAGCTCTGACCTCTCAGCTTTCTCTTTTACATTGTTTCTGTGTTTCTTATTTAATAAGACGGTTGGTTACATCAACAAAACCCTTAACTTTGTTTGGTGACTTTCTCGAGACAAGGTCCTACTATATATCCCAAACTGGCCTGGAACTCACTATGTAGCCCAGGGTTTGCCTTGAACGCTTGTCACATTAGTTCAGCCTCGGTCTCCCAATACATGGTAATATATTTCTTCTACCAGAGCATTTTCACACAGCCAGTTTTCAAAATCATAACTCCTAATAGCTGCATAACATTCCATCTAGTGAAAGAAAACAAATTTGCTTTACTATATCTTTATCTATAACATATAGGTAACGTAGAAGGTGCCAATTATTATTTTGCTTGTAGCATTGACTATTTATTTAGGTCTTCTGTCCCTTCCAAATTTTGTTTCCTGATATACTTAGTGGGACCTGTTCCATAATTCCTAGGCTTATAGCCATAGTTAGAGAGTAGTCAATCTGAGCATAGCCTCATTGTGCTAAGTGTGTTGTTTCACAAGACAGGGCTATATAGCTCCAGCCAGGAGGAAGTGCCTAAGATGACTCCCACTACATCCATGTGGACTGGTGAAGAAGAAGGCAATTCTGCAGAAAAGGAGTTATTAATCCAATAAACTATGTATTCACCTCAAGAAACAAACATAAGAAACTTGGGAATTAGCTTTACTTGTGAAATCCAAGTATACCTTTTTAATATCAAATTTACAAGATTACTGGCCTAGCTTAATTGCACATGGTCTTCCTTACAACAGATTAAGCCATCTATAAAGTCCTAGCTTTTTCGTCTTAGTTATACCAAAATGCTGGGCAGAAGAGATAGTTCAGTGATTAAGAACACTTGCTCTTCAACCACAAGTATGAGTTCAGATCCCAACAATCATAGGCATTCCTACAAATATTTGTAAACCCAGCTCAGATGGGGGTGGTGTAGCAGGAATGTTAAAAGTTCTTACTAATAAAATCAAACCTGAAGCTAGTTATTGGGGTGAATGCTAGAAGATCAGAGGAACAGAACAAGCCACAGCCAATTCCTCAGCTGATCCTGTTTCCTTCAGACTGGAAGCCTGAGTCCTCATCCAAATGGATCTCAGCTGAACTGCTGCTCAAAAGCCTAAAAGCTTAACCAGTCACATGCTTCTAGTTTCTAATCCTCACGCCTTATATATCTTTTTGCTTTCTGCCATCACTCCCTGGGATTAAAGGCTCACTTTGTGGGATTAAAGGCGTGTGTCACCATGCCTGGCTGTTTCCAATATGGCCTTGAACTCACATAGATCCAGATGGATTTCTGCCTCTGGAATGCTAGGATTAAAGGCATGTGCTACCACTACCTATCCTCTATGTTTAATATTGTGGCTGTTCTGCTTCTGACCCCAGATAAGTTTATTAGGGTGCACAATATTTTGGGGAACACAATACAACCACAGGGTGGTATGTGCAGAGACAGAATAATCACTGGGGTTTGCTGGCTATTAGCATCAGTGAGACACTAGACTCAGGTTCAGGGAGAGACCCTGCCTCAAATGAATAGGTAGAAAGTGATAAGAGTACAATATCCAACACATTCTTCTGACCTCCATAAATAACTCCCTACATACACATATGAATAAATAATAAATCTTAAAAATACCTATCAAATATTTGCTTCAAATAGAGCTATAAACGTGGGCATGGTGGCAAATAGCTTTAATCCCAGCAGAGCCAGCTCAACTTTTTGTGGAGTTCGAAACCTACCTGTTCAACAGAGCAAGTTTCATGCCAGCCAAAGGTACACAGAGACTCTGTCTCAAAAAAAAAAAAAAAAAAGTGCTAGGCAGTGGTGGAGCACACCCTTAATCCCACTTGGAAGGCAGGGACAGGTGAATCTCTGGGTTCCATACCAGCCTAGTCCAGAGCTACACAGAGAAACCCTGTCTCAAAAAACCAAAATAAAATAAAATAGCTACAATAGGGCTAGAAGGATGGCCCAGTGGCTAAAACCAGGTGTTGCTCTTATAGGAGGCCAGAGACCAGTTCTCAGCACCTATGGGCTCATAACCCCTGTAGTTCCATCTCTACCTATCTGATACATCAGGCCTCTTCAGTCATCTACACTCATACACATGTTGTACACTTTATTTTATTTTTAAAGATTTATTTTATTATTATGTATACAGTGTTCTGCCTGCATGTATGCATGAATGCCAGAAGATGGCACCAGATCTCATTATAGATGGTTGTGAGCCACCATGTGGTTGCTGAGAATTTCAGGACCTCTGGAAGAGCAGCCAATGCTCTTAACCTCTGAGCCATTTCTCCAGCCCCACACTCTATTTTTTTTATTTTCTATTTCCAAATTCAATTTTTTAATTAAAAAAACATAAGAATAAAGCTATAGTAAACATTTCTACCTAGCTTCTTTTTAAAAAAAAATTTTTTTATTTATTATTTTATTGGTGTTTTCTTGCATGTATATCTGCGTAAAGTGCTGAATCTTGGAGTTACAGACAGTTTTGAGTTGCCATGTAGATGCTGGGAATTGAACCTGGATCCTCTGGAAGAGTAGTCAGTGCTCTTAACCCCTGAGCCATCTTTCCAGCCACTCTAGCTTCTTTTTCAATATTTTTCAATTATATTTTATTAATAAACTTCTAGAGAGAAGTTTACTGAATATAGTTTATTTTTATTCATTCAATGCAACTGCTGAAAAAATAGCCAAAACAGAAATTTGCATTGTCTACAGTAATGCAAGAATATATTATTTCACAGAAAAAAATTAATACTAGGTATTAAAACCCTTCTAAGCCAGGGCAGTGGTGGCGCACACCTTTAATCCCAGCACTCGGGAGGCAGAGGCAGACAAATCTCTGTGAGTTCAAGACCAGTCTGTTCTACAGAGAAGAGTTTCAGGACAGGTTCCAAAGCTACACAAAGAAACCCTGTCTCGAACCATCCGTCCTCCCCACCCCAAAAAAAAGATTCAATTAAACTATAGAGAGCTTTGTTTATAAAACAAGGAAAAGGGGATAATTCTGTATATTGAATACATTTTTAAACCTCTCCTCATACATGCTACTGAGTCATAGAAAGACAGTATATTCAATTTATTTAGCACCAGAAAATGCCATGTTGAAGAAAGCTCACTTCAGTCTACATTGTGTTCAAGAGAAACAGTAGCACCTGCCTGTTTGGATGTCCTTCCAGAGAACCCAGGATTTGGAACTGTCTTCAAATATGATGAAGCAGCTCTGTTTCAATATGTTTATCTGCAAGACAGAGAGAATTCACTAATCTCTTAAAACTATAAGCACAAGATTAAATTTTAAATTATTACAAAGTTTATTATAAAGATGGAGATCTATTAAGGTAACTTGCCTTTTTGATAGTTCCAAGATAAAACAAGCCATCTGACCATCTAGCTAGGACATCCTGACCCTCTTCAAATTTACACGCTGGCTTTTTGGCTTTATGTCCATCCTGTAAAGACAGCTTGTTCAAGGATGCTGGCGTCTTTTGGTTTCGACGTAAAGGAGACCGCTTGTGGACCAGTGAGTTACCTGCTCCTGTAGAGTCTCTATTCAGGAAACAAAAAGACCAAATGTAAGACTTACAAGAGTTTTACACCAATGATATATTTCATATGTTAACCAAAACTTTTGGTACAAAACCTTAATTTGTGAGAAAAGCAACAAATAAATGACAAATGCTTTCGAAATAGATTTAAAACAAAACAGAAACAATTCATAATATTTTCTCATTGCCTACCCTAAGTGAAAGATTCAGCAGTCATTTCACCAAAACATATTAGCACAACAGCTGAAAACAGCTGGTATGGTGGCAAAGTCTGCAATGTCAGCATTTGGGAGGCTGAGCACAGGGAGAGTCCAGGCCAGCACAGGCTGCTGAGGCTGTCCAGCCCCACTTGAGCTACACAGTTAGAACCCTGCCTTTAAATAAAGTTTAAAGATTGAAGCTTTAACCTCTTAGCTAGGCCACATGTAAGTAAGATATATGAGTTCTGGAATAGATGACCATGTTCACATTCACGGGGAAGGCAGTAGTACAGAGACTCACTACAGAAATTTTCTTGTTGGAAGAGGGGAGAATATATCAATCTAAATTTGCACACTTAAAAGTTGGGTTTTTTTTTTCTTTTTTTCTTTTTTAATCGGGCAGTGGTGGCACACACCTTTAATACCAGCACTTAGGAGGCAAAGACAGGCAGATCTCTGTGAATTCAAAGCCAGCCTGGTCTACAGAGCAACCTTGTCTCAAAAAAACCAAAAGAATTCTTTTTAAAAATTGACAACTGAGGTGGGTTAGAGAGATGGCTCAGAGGTTAAGAGCACTGGCTGCTCTTCCAGAGGTCCTGAGTTCAATTCCAACAACCACATGGTGGCTCACAACCATCTATGAGATCTGGTACCCTCTTCTGGCCTATAGGCAAATGTGCAGGCAGAACACTGTATACATAATAAATCAATCTTAAAAAAAAATTGACAACTGAACCACTGACAAGCTCAGCAGATAAAGGCACAAGCCACCAAGCCTGACCACCTGAATTTGATCCCTAGGACTCACGTGGAAGGAAATGAATAGACTCTTGCAAGATGTCCTGACTTACACATGCATGTAATGGCACACACATACACAAAATGAATGTAATTAAAATAGAAAACTTTAGATTTCACAAAATCATAATCAAGTAAAAAGTATAAGATCTTACTTTTCAAGCAATGGTTCCAAGTGACACTCTAAACTCATTTTAACTTACATTTTAGTAATTCTGTGAACAGCCTAGCACATCATCAATTTTTCAAAAATTTTTTATATATTTTTTATTTGTCTGAATTTATGTCTGTGCACCATGTGAGTGGCTGGTGACAGAGAAGACCAGGAGAGGATGTTGGAGCTCCTAGGACTGGAGTTTCAAGATGGTTGTGAGCCACTTTGTAGGTGACAGGACTCAAACAGTCCTCTGGAAGAGTGTCAGTGCTCTTTTAACTGCTGAGTCATGTCTCCAGCCCCAACATCAATTTTCTTTTTTTTTTTTTCTTTTCTTTTTTTTCTTTTCTTTTTTTTTTTTTTTGTTTTTGTTTTTCGAGACAGGGTTTCTCTGTGTAGCTTTGCGCCTTTCCTAGAACTCACTTGGTAGTCCAGGCTGGCCTCGAACTCACAGAGATCCACCTGGCTCTGCCTCCCGAGTGCTGGGATTAAAGGCGTGCACCACCACCGCCTGGCCCCAACATCAATTTTCTTAAAGGACAAAACAGTGTACATACAAGGACATGTAAAACTATACAGACAGTAAGAGAGCATAAAAGTTCAGAAAAATAAAAAGGAAAGAAAATAAGTAAAAGTGAGAAAAAATCTCAGTAGCTAAGAACAAAGGAAACCTGTTTTCAATGCCTAAAAATAACACAAATTCTGGAATTCATGCCCATGCTACAGCATGGGATCTTGAAGACATTACACTAAGTAAAACAATTCAGATAAAACAGACAAGTACTGTTTAATTCTGGTTATATGAGATACATAAAACAGTCAAATTCATAGACAAGAAAGAAGTAGAATGGAGGTAGCTGGAGGTAGAAGGAAGGATTAAATGTTTATAGTTACAGAGTTTTGGTATGAAAGAAATACATTTTAAAGTTGTCCAAAAAGAATTAACTGATACTTTCCCTCTAAATTGCTGAAAAATGTTAAATCTATGTATTCAACAAACTCAAAACCTACAAGTGTGGTAAATGCCAACAGTCACTGAAAAATGGAATGATAATCTTCAAACCAACAAAAGAGAGCTGGAGATGCAGTTCAGTCAGCAGAGTGCTGGCCTAGCATGTCCCGAACACGGTAAAACAAAATAAACAAAAGAAAACCAGGTGCAGGTGTAGTGGTACACCTAAAATCCCAGGACTGGGCAAGCAGGAAGATCAGAAGTTCAAGGTCATCCTCAACTACACAGGAAGTTTGAGAAGTGCAAGATTAGCCTGGGCTATGTCTAACCTATATAAATAAGCAAACACCCCTTATCTAACTAACCAAACTTGAACAGCATAATTAAGTATGAAAATAAGTCAGCAGAATGCCCCCTAATTCTGGAATGGAAACTACACAATCAAAGTGGCAAACATCCTAGATACCTTCATATGCTTTGCTACGATTTCAACACACCCTCCCCCTTTGTGGTGGCGATGCACCTGTCTTACTCTCCACTCTATTACTTCTCTTATGCAGCACACATTCTTTGATTAAACATCAAACTTGGTAACTTTTCATTTCCTAGTGTTTCTTCCCTGCTCCTGAAATTGCTGATGTGCTGTGTTTGGTAACAAGAACCCAATCTAGGAATAGGTTACACTTACCCTTTGACCTTACTTTTTCCTTCCTGTCCACAGCAAAATCTCTAAAAAGCTATTAAGAAGCCCAACACTTAAGAAGCAAAGGCAGGCAGATGTTTCTGAGTTCAAGGCCCAGTCTACATAGCGTGTTCCAGGTCAGCTAGTGAGACCCTGTCTCAGAAAGTGCGGCTGGGGACAAAAGATGGCTCATCTGGGAAGTGCTCCCCACCCCCAAACCCACATGGTAAAAGAAAAGAACTGACTCCCATAATCTGACAAGTTGTCCTCGGACCTCCACATGCATGATGTTATGCACCTCCATACTCAATAAGTACTGAAAATGAGGGCACAGCAAGATGGCTCAGCAGGAATGGATGCCTACTGCCAAGCGATGACCTGTGCTCAATCCTCAGGATCCATAGGGTAGAAGGAAAAAACTCCTACCAATTTCCTGACCTCCACATGCACATGGTATATATACACATGCCCACATATATATGTACATACATTACATACATACACACAATTAACAAATAAAAATAAAGATTAAAAAAAAAAAGAAAGAACCCAGTAAGGTTGCCAACACATGGTTTATGGTGATATTTTATTTGTACTGAAATGTGATTTTAACTGTGTGTTAATAAAGTTGCCTGGGGGTCAGAGCTATTAGAGCCATAGCAAAAGCTGGGCGTTGGTGGTGCACACCTTTAATCCCAGCACTTGGTAGGCAGAGCTACAGAGGCAGTCATGTGGTTGGTTTCATAACCAATGAGAAGGCAGAACAGAAAGTCTATATAAAGACAAACAGACAGGAAGTAGCTCTCTTTCGGAGAGGTCTCTTGCCTTAAGAGGCTAGCTGCAGCAGGCGGGTAAGGCTCTTATCTCTGACCTCTTGACTTTCTTCTTTGCATTGGTTCTGTGTTTCTTATTTAATAAGACGGTTGGTTAAATCTACAATGGTTAACAATAAAGATTTATGTGTAGAGCCAGAGTGGTGGTGCACACCTTTAGTTCCAGCCACCTAGGAGGCAGAGGCAAAAGGATCTCTGTGAATTCAAGGCCAGCCTTGGGTACAGAGCAAGTTCCAGGACAGCCAAGGCTGCAGGGAAACCCTGTCTCAATAAATAAATAAATAAATAAATAAATAAATAAATAAATAAATAAATAAATAAATGGATAAATGAATGGATAAATGTAATAAAATTGTTTTTCAAGTTTTTTTTTAAATTGTTGTCTTTCTTTTTAATTGAGTTTATGTGTGTCTATCTGTATAGAGATGTGTGCACATTAAGTGCAGTGCCCTGTGAAGTCAGCGGTGTAAGATACTCCCATAACTGGAGTTACAGGCAGTGTTAAGCCACCCAACATGGGTGTTGGGAACCAAACTCTACAAACACAGTATGCACTTTTAACCAGTGAGCCACCTCTCCAGCCCCTGGGATACCTAACTTGATAGAGAATGCCACTCAACAGAGAAAATGGTTAACAAAGGGCTAAAAAAAATAGTCTTCCCTTTTTGGTTTACTATACATACATTAAATAAGGCCCCAACTCAACAACTTGGTAATTGGCTGAATAATTTAAATAATGTAGATTAAAGAAAAAGAAATAATTTTCCTCATCCTATCTTCCTATTTTGTTCCCCTAGTTAACTAGGAAATCATCTGAATTAATTGTTAGAGCCTAGATAGATAATCTAAATAATCTTTGGACCAGTAAGATGGCTCAGAGAGTAAGGGTACTTGTTGCTAAGTCTGACAACCTGAGTTTGATCCCCAGAACCCACAGACTGGAAAAAAATAATTGCAGCAAGATGTTCTCTGATCTCCACATGAATGCTATGGTACACAGGTATATGCACACATACCAACAATACATATTTTAAAATGTAACTGGGCGGCGGTGGTGCACATCTTTAATCCCAGCACTCAGGAGGCAGGCAGAGTTCTGTGAGTTTAAGACCAGTTTGGTCTACATATTGAGTTCCAGGGCAGCCAGAGTTATAGAAACCCTGTGGGTGGGGGTGGGGGGGAGGTTGGGGTTGCATTTAAAATACTTTCTGAGGCTATAATATCAAGTTTTAGTATATGGCCCTCACACCCAGGGGCCATCTGGACTCAGTGGGATAGTTTAGCAGTGGGGGTAGGAGGAGAGTAGTTAGGGGTGAGGAAGTCTGAGAGTAGAGGATGAAGATGATCAAAATACATTTTATCAGCTGGACAGTGGTGGTGCAGCCTTTAGTCCTAACACTAAGGTGGATCTCTGAGTTCAAGGTCAGCCTCAAACTCAGTACAAAGCAAGTTCCAAGATAGTCAGGGTTACAGAGAAAACCTGTCTAGAAGAAACAAAAACAAAATACATTTTATCAAGTTCTCAAAGAATTAACAGAAAGTGAAAAATACAACTTAAGGACCTAGTATAATTTCTCAAAGAAATCTGACATTTCAATTATTTTTTCTTCAATAAAAAAGAAAATGGGTCTTTACTCTCCACCCTGTATACAGCCTATGTTCTAAAGGGTAGGAAAACTGTTCAAGCTTGCTTACCATATCCTCCTGAGTACTTAGCACAACACACAGATAAACAATAAGCAGTCAGTAAACTACTAGCAAAAACTGGCTGTTTAATTTAGGCTAGATTAAAATCTAGTTGAATCTAAGGCTGAACGCTACCACCCCAACACAGGACTCACCTCCCTAGTGGGAACTTTCATCCCTCTATTGTGCTGCTCCAATTCCCTCCTCTTCTCTGGGAACAGATCAGCCATGACACCTCCACTCCACCACAATCACGTTTCCAGTGCCCTTGCCACTACTCTAGTCCATGGTGAACCACTCGGCAGCTAAGGAAAAAAGGAAGGAAAATCTAATCCTACTTCACACTGCCACCTTGCAAAAAGGCACTTCTCCTTGATTCATCAACCTATAAAGCAAAATGGTCTTGCAATAGTAGGGGGAACAGAACTACGGGACAAAACAACAAAGCAAACAAATCAAAACCCACCTAGTCTATCCTTACCCCAAACCCAGGAACAAGAAGTCTCATCTTTTTGGGTTTTTTGGTTTGATTTGGTTTACAGTTTTAAGGTTTTGAAACAGGATGTCACATTGTAGCTCAAACTGGCCTCTGCTTGTTCAGTGTTGGGATTACAGGAGTTTGCCACCACACAGGGCTTAAGTCCCTTCTAAACTGCACAAAACTGCTATGGTTGCTACATTCTTTCCCAGAATTTCTTCCACTCCCTGTGATGTGAAGGATATAACGTAACAAATGAGGAAGACACTTTTGGTGGACTATTTCACTCAGATATGGTCAAATTCACAAAGCTCAATGAGCCAAAACAGGACCCAGATGCAAAGGAAGCAGCAATCTACTTAGGTTGATCCTGCACCAAACCTATGAGGAAGTAATTCTCTTACCTTTTTTTTCTTTTTTTCTTTTTTTTTTTTTTTTTTTTTTTGTTTTTCGAGACAGGGTTTCTCTGTGTAGCTTTGCGCCTTTCCTGGATCTCGCTCTGTAGACCAGGCTGGCCTTGAACTCACAGAGATCCACCTGGCTCTGCCTCCCGAGTGCTGGGATTAAAGGCGTGCGCCACCACCGCCCGGCAATTCTCTTACCTTTTGAAGCAGATAAAGTAAAATAAAATCTGAGCCTGGATGCTTTCTGTTTAACTGAGGAATATATGAACACCTAACATCAAAGAAACCAAAGTTCTACCAAGATCAGAAAGCATAAGGCAAGCAGATTTGAGACTAACTCTAAGACTGGAGAGACAGCTCAGTAGTTAAGAGCACTGACTGCTCTTCCAGATTCCCAATTACCACACAACAGGTCATAACTGTTTATAACCCTAGCCTCAGAGGATCGGCATCAACCCTTCATGGGCATCAGGCACATGTGTGATACAAAGATACACAGGCAAAATATATTTTCTTAAAAAAAAATTTTTTTAAGCTAGCTCTGCTCTATTTCTTTTGTTTGTTTGTTTGTTTGTGACAAGAGTTTCTCTGTGTAGCGCAGGAACTCACTCTGTAGACCAGGCTGCAGGCTAGCCTCTGTATAACTTTGGAGCCTGACCTGGAACTCGCTCTATAGATCAGGCCGGCCTCAAACTCACAAAGATTTGGCTGCCTATGCCTCCCAAGTGCTGGGATTAGAGGCGTGTGACACCACCACATGGCTTCTGCTTTAGTTTTAAAAAATTAACATTATCATACATAAAAAATTTAAATTAGCTAGGTGGTGATGGCACACAACTTTCTTAAACTTATGAACATCTCTGAGTTGGAGGCCATCCTGGTCTACAAAGCTAATTCCAGGACATCCAGGGCTACACAGAGAAACTGACTCAAAAAAAATTTTTTTAAATAGCAAGAAATTGCCAGGCAAAATGACTCATGTGTTTAATCCCAGCACTCCAGAAGACACAGGAGGATCTCTGTGAGTTCAAGGTCAGCCTTGAAAAGAATAAAAAAAAAAAAAAAGAGGGCTAGAGATATGGTTTATCAGTTAAGAACATGCACTGGCCAGGCAGTGGTGGGGCACGTCTTTAATCCCAGCACTAGGGAGGCAGAGGCAGGAGGATCTCTGAGTTTGAGGCCAGCCTGATCTACAGTTCCAGGTCAGGCTCCAAAGCCACACAGAGAAACTCTCTCTGGGGGAGAGGGGAGCAGAGGGGAGGAGAGGAAGGAAGAAAGGAAAAGAATAAAAACAAATGCATTGCTTTTTCAGAGAACCAGAGTTCAGTTCCCAGAACCTACGTTAGGAGACTCATAACAACCTGTAACTCCAGCTCCAGGGGAGCTCCTCTTTGGGCACTGCATCAAAAATAAGTCGTCTTTAAATTTTGTTTTATGTGTTTCAGTGTTTTGCCTGCATGTATATCTGTATATGACTTTAATGCAGTGTCCAGGGAGACCAGAATAAGGTGTTAGATTTTCCTGGAACTGAAATTATAGATGGTTGTGAGCTACCATGTGGGAACTGGGAATAGACCAGGGTCCTCTGGAAAAGCAGCCAGGGATCTTAACTGCTGAGCAATCTCTCCAGCTCCACAAATATTTTTAGAAAGAAAGGAATAAACTGAAAAGCAATTGTTCCCCTCCCTATCCCAGTCTTGTTTTCAAAAGCAGGCGGTGTTTGTCTTTTAAGTCAGAATTTTCATTAAAACTCCATAGAGGAGGCAGGGCAGTGGTGGCAGAGCCTCTAATCTCAGCACTAGGGAGGCAGAGACAGGTGGATCTCTGTGAGTTCTAGGAAAGGCTCCAAAGCTACAGAGAAACCCCATCTCACAGAAGAACTAGAAACGACTTAGCAGCTCAGGGTACTTACTGCTCTTGCAGTGCTGTTCCCCATCACCGCGTGGTAGCTAACAACTCTCTAACTCCAGATCCAGGGGACCCAGTGTCTTGTTCTGACCTCCGTGGATATACCAAGCAAATGCATACATGCAGGCATAACACTCGGACACACAAAAGTAAGTCCATCCAAACAAATGAAATTTTAAGAGCCAGTGAGGTGACTGAACAGGTAAAGAGGTTTGCCACCAAGCCTGCTGACCTAAGTTCTATCCCCAGACTCTATCCCTCTGATTTCCACATGTGTGCTGTAGCTGTAGAGGGGCCCCAAAACAGCTTGACCACACAGCTGCCATGACAGGCTTTGAGGCCCAGACACGGCTTCTGTGACAGATTTACTGAGGCAACACCCAGACCCAGGAAAAGTCATAAGCTGACCCCACCCAGGGAAGGTCTACATCTAAGGGGAAGTACTTGACATCCAACCATTAGACAAGGTGGCCAGATGTCCTTGAGTCTAGCACACATCTATTTTTGTTTTATAGATACCCCTGGACAAATGTCAACGAAACAAGGTCCTGAACCCTGGAAATCCCCTCGCCCCAACCTCTGCTATGATAAGAATTCTACCCCGCCTGAACTCAGGGCTCTCAGCTCTCTCCACTGCTTCAGACAGACAGACAGAGAGACCAAACCTCATATGGGATTCCATCTCCCTAGTGGTCTTTTGGGGGGTTCCCACAATCTGGGCATAACAGCGGCAACCACACATACACAATAAATAGCTTTAAATTCCATAAATATACATAAGTCTTCATATAAACATATAGTTTAAATGAAAAATTTTTCATCTGGGCTGACAATGCTCCCTCCAAGAGCCAAAAACATCTAACAAGATCGCCAATACCACACGAGAAACCCAGTGGAGTTGTTGGTCAGGGTTGTCCAAGACAACCCTAAAACATGACAGGCTCCTGCTAATGCCCTTGGGTACCCACACCCAAGGGGTAGAAAGCAAGCCCCTATTGCCGAAGACACCATGAACTTCAGACGCTAGGCCCAGAGACACCACAGCTAGAAATAACCTGAAAGCCTCCCTAGGCCTGTTAGGTACCAGAAGGTGCCACACAAGCTGCCAAAGGAAGGAAGCAGCAGTCCTATGAAGCTGTGACATCTATGAAACAACAATGGTCAGCATGGCACAGTGAGTTTTAGGGTGCGGTCGTGGCATGCATAACTAGGCAGTAACCAACAACTCTCTAATTGTACTTAGAACCTTCATAACAGAGAGGGAACTCTTGCCTAGTACTGGAAATCTAGCCAACTACCCAGGACTAGTAAAGTCTAAACAAGCATAATCCCTAACTACATTCTAAATACTTTTTCTTATGCCCACGGTTAAGTGTAGTCCTCATCCCTCATCCAGGAAACTTCCCTTTGCAACTGATGTGGAGTCCAGTACCAACAGACACATCTACAACACCACCCCTGTGACTAAGGCTCAGGGAACATCGAGGAAAAGGAGGACAGAAAGATGCAAGAGCCAGAGGAACAGGGGGTTTGCTGTGAGATTGTGTCTGCAAAGAATGTCAGAAGACACATCCATAAAGTCTTACCAACATGACTGCCTACACATGAACTGAACAAGGTGATGCACTCCTTTAGTTGTAGCTTTTTTTTTAAAAGATTTATTTATTTATTATGTATACAGCATGTATGACTGCACACCAGAAGAGGGCGCCAGATCTCATTACAGATGGTTGTGAGCCACTATGTAGTTGCTGGGAATTGAACTCAGGACCTCTGGAAGAACAGTCAGTGCTCTTAACCTCTGAGCCATCTCTCCAGCTCCTAATTGTAGCTCTTAAGAGGTAGATGCGGGGCTGGAGAGACGGCTCAGTGGTTAAGAGCACTGGCTGCTCTTCCTGAGAACCCAGGTTCAATTCCCAGCACCCACATGGCAGCTTACAACTGTCTGTAACTCCTGTTCCAGGGGATGCTCCTACAAACATATATGCAGGCAAACACACCAATAAATAAAAAAATTAAAATTAAAAAAGAGGTAGACACAGGCAGATCTCAATGAGTTCAAGGCCACCCTGATCTGCACAGTGAGTTCACTACCAAGTAAGACCATGTTTCAAAAAAACAAAAAACAAACCGGAGAGACATGTCAGCATGGGCAGGCAGGGGAAAGCCCAAGAGACCTCAACCCTACACAAAGAAAGACAGGCAATTAATGAATGCTAACAGTGGGAAAAATAGCCTTACCCAGGGAAGAGCACACCAGTTGGTTATTCAATACCCAATGATCGTCCCTTAAAACATATACAATAACATTATTCAGACTGAGAATATTTATGTATTTAGGAATAAATATGTATATGTGTATTATGTATATATATATACATATATATATATAAAACAACAATTAATGAAAAAAATAAGTCACAAATTTGAAAGAGAGCAAGGAGAGGTATATGGGAGGGTTTGGAGGGAGGAAAAAGGAGATGATGTAATTATATTATAATCTAAATAAATGAAGGAAATATATTTTAACTCCATAAATATTAGTCACTGAAAATTAAGTAGTATTAACTGGCACACGACCAGCAATCCCTATGGTGATATTTTATTTGTACTGAAATGTGATTTTATTTGTATGTTAATAAATAAAGTTGCCTGGGGGTCAGAGCCATAGCTGGAGCTGGGCGTTCATGGTGCACGCCTTTAGTCCCAGCACTTGGGAGGCAGAGCTAGGTAGATCTCTGTGTGGTCAAGGATACAGCCAGCATTGGAGACACATGCCTTTAGTCTCAATACCAACCATAGAAGACCTGGAGGTCTGTACAGACAGGCAGTGACAAGGCAGTCATGTGGGTGGGTTTACAACCAATGAGAAGGCAGAACAGAAAGTCTATATAAAGACAAACACACAGGAAGTAGGTCTCTCTTGGCTGAAGAGGATCGCTGAAGCAGGAAGGGTAAGGCTCTTAGCTCTGACCTCTTGGGCTTTATTTTTACATGGTCTCTGTGTTTCTTATTTAATAAGACGGTTACTTCTACAAATCCCAGCACGCAAGTAAAGATAGAAGAGTCAGGAGTTCATGGCCAGCCTGGGCTACATGAGACTGTCTTTTTTTTTTTTTTTTTTTTGGTTTTTCAAGGCAGGGTTTCTCTGGGTAGCTTTGTGCCTTTCCTGGAGCTCGCTTTGGAGACCAAGCTGGCCTTGAACTCACAGAGATCCTCCTGCCTCTGCCTCCCGAGTGCTGGGATTAAAGGCGTGCGCCACCACCGCCCGGCGAGACTGTCTTAAAAACAACATCCGCAAAGTATATTTAATATCTGATTATGGTTTCCCTTCCCCAACCGGTTGTGGTAATATACTTGTGCCCTAATAAAATTTACCTAAAATCAGAGAGACAAAAGGAACATACCACTGCCACATCTCACCTCCAGAACTCCTCAGCCTGAAAAAGCTTCACACCTTATATACCTTTCTCCACCCAGGCATCACTTCCTTCCTAGTGCTGAGATTAATGGCATGTGATTCCCAAATACTGGATTAAAGGTGTGTGCCTCCACTGCCTAGCTTTTCTCTCCTAGACTGAGTCAATCTCATTGCAAGGTGGCTTTGAACTCACAGAGATTCAGACGGATCTCTGCCTCCCCAGTGCTAGAATTAAAGGTGTGTACCACCACTGCATGGCTTCTATGTTTAATATAGTGACTTGTTCTGTTCTCTGATCTTCTGGCAAATTTTATTAGCATACACAATATATCACCACAACTGGTCCCAGATCCTCCCCACTTCCCCATCCACTGAAATCCACACCCTTTCTCACTCTCATTAGAATACAGGCATCACATCTAAGGAAAAAATAAAGATAAAATAAAAACAAACCAGAATAGGACAAAACAAGCTCTTTGTCCAGAATTCTTAATATATCCTATTACCATCTCATTTTAAATTGTCAAAGACAATTTCGAATTCTCCCTTTCCACGAGTAACCCCTGCTTCTAGATAGTGTTCCTGAACCATCTGGGATGGCTAGGCTTTATTCTTGTCATCTTAGAAGTTCACATCATGACAGTTTCAGATCACATATTCTATGGCCACAGAAGTGATATACAATAAAATGTATGTGCATAAAACTTCTAAGGTCTTCTTCCATACCTAAAAATACCTCAGTCCTCATCACAATTCACTGGTAGGGTGGCAGTCCTAGTTAGGAAAGGCAGGAAGACAACTTCAACACAGGAGTGCCAGGTCAGGCTGGGCAATACATAACAACAGACTCATTAAATTCCTACATATAGAATTTATGTTGTAAATAATTTCCCCAAGAAGTTTGGTGCTGCTCATCTACTATACCCAGTATTATGATGCAAAAAAATTTGACTCTATTGAGTGCCAGTCCTCCTTCCTTTATCCTTCATGGCTTGAAATTTTATTAAGGATATATGCATTCAGTATTTTTCTCATTGCTGAATTTAAAAAAAAAAAAATGACAAAAGCAATATAAGAAAGTGTATATTTTGGCTCACAGTTTCCGAGTACAGTCCATCATGGAAGGGGGAAGCATGGCAGAAGGAGCCGGGTGCAGCTATCACACTGATCTGCAGTCAGGAAGATCAATGTTCATGCTCAGCTTGCTTCCTCCATTGAGTCCACCCAGGACCCCAGCCCATGGGTGTGGTGCCCCACATAGTCAGGGTAGGTCTTCCCTCCTCAGTTAAACCTTTCTGAGAACAATCATAGGCACATCTAGAGGTGTGTTTCCATGGTGATTCTGAACTGTATCCAACTGACAATGAAGATCAACCAGCACTATATGTCTAAGTATAAGGCCTACTTTTAATCATATTATTTAGACCTTGGTAAATCAAGTTCACTTTTTTTGCAACAGGGTCTCATGTGTCCCAGCTAGCTTTGAACTCCTATCTGGCAGAGAACAGCCTTGACTTTTTGATCCTCCTGCCCCTCCCTGCTAACAGTGAAGAATATATTCATGGGCTGGAGAGATGGCTCAGTAATTAAGAGCAGTGGCTGTTCTTCCAGAGGACGAGGTGCCATTCCCAGCACCTCTGATACCCAGAATTAACATGGCAACTTATAACTGTCTGTAACTCCAGTTCCAAAGGGATATGTCACCCTCTTCTGGCCTCCGTGGGCACTGCACCCATGTGATGCACATACATACATGCAGGCAAAACCATACACATAAAAGAAAAAGGGCAGGGAAGTGGTGGCACACACCTTTAATCCCAGCACACATGGGAGGCAGAAACAGTTTGAGGTCAGCCTGGTCTACAGAGTGAGATCCAGGACAGCCAAGGCTACATGGAGAAATCTAAGAAAGAAAGACAGACAGAGGACATACAGACTGGGTGGGGGTGGAGTGGAGACACAGTTTATCAGTTAAAAGCACTGAATGCTCTTCCAGAGAACCCACATGGCAGCTCACAACTGTCTGTAATTCCAGTTCCAAGGGACCTGACACCCATGGCAAAAACACCAATGCACATAAAATAAAAAAGAAAAGAAAAAGAAAAGAGCGAAATGCACTCATTACCACAGATTAAATTTTAGACCACTATAACAGGTGAAAAATATCCTTTATAGGGACTGGAGAGATGGCTCAGCTATTAGGAACACATACTGCACCTATGTTAGACAGCTCACAACCACCTGTGACTCCAGCTCAAGGGGATGTCATGGCTCTGGCCTCTCTGCACACTGGCACATATATCCTTACACACACACACACACACACACACACACACACACTGCACGCAAGCACATATAAAAATATTTTTAAATGCCCTCTATACTTTCCCCCCAAACTCGGGATGCAATCACACTTGTGTATTTCATTGGACCAGCATGCTTTTGTCTCAGCTATGTCTTGTTGCTTGTTTTCCTGACACTTGATAGTTTTGCCCTCAGCTATCTTGATACCATGCTCCATTATGAATCTATTTGCACTTCCATCATGACTAAGGTCAAGGTTCATTAGTTTTAGCAATTGTACAGCTTGGAGGTGCTGTAGTGTGTGTGTGTGTGTGTGTGTGTGTGTGTGTGTGTGTGTGTCCGTCCGTCCTATCATTCCTCACTGCTCAAAATCAAATTTCATACTCTACATGGGCACTGAACATGTCTTAACACTTAAGACTACATTTAACCCAGAAAGTCCCCAGTATACACTTTTTGAACAAATAAGGAAAATAATTCTCCATAATATACACGTAAGTAAAGTACTTTAAGTTGGATACTCAATGATAGCTGCTGACATTAACTCAAGATCAAGAATATCACACCTTTGATTTCAACACTAAGTGGTTCAGGACAGCCAAAGCCAGAGCTGCATAATAAGACCCTGCTTCAAAACTAAAGAAAAAAAAAAAGGTTCAATTTAAAAGCATTATCCAGCATCCTAAAAGATGACTTAAGAATTTAAGATTAAAAAAGGAAGGAGAAAAAAAAAAGAATTTAAGATACAGAGCTGGAGATATGGCTCAGCAGTTAGGAGAACTGTCTGCTCTTCCAGAGGACTGAGGTTCAATTCCCAGCACCCACATGGCAGCTCACACCTGTAACTCCTGTTCCAGGGGATCCAACACCCTCACATAAAAAAATAATGTAACTTTACCTTATTTTACCCACAATTACTTTTAAGTTTACTTCCCAAAAAAGAAATTCCCAAGAGAAAAATGAAAACAGTCTGCAGAGATGGTGATATAGAATCTATTTGAAGGAGAAAGTCACTGCTAGAGCAAATGGAGTCAAATCAACCACTATTTACAGAGTTTCCTAGTTCTGCTTTGATCTCATTAGGTACTTTTCTAGGTTATTCACAGGCTTGTCTGGGTTTTCGAATTACTACATGGTAATATCTTCAACCAAAGTTAAATGTTTTACTTAAAAAATACAATAGCATCCCATATACCTCTTGCTATTGTTCACAAACAATCAAATCAGGCTGGAGAGATGGCTCAGAGGTTAGGAGCACCAGCTGCTCTTCCAGAGGTCCTGAGTTCAATTCCCAGCAACCACATGGTGGCTCACAACCACCTGTAATGAGATCTGGTGCCCTCTTGGTATACATAATAAATAAATCTTTAAAAAAACACACACACACACACACAAACAATCGAATCATTCAATAAACCCGTCAGTTCTAATTTCTTCCAAAGAAAAATTCTAACAACCAAGGATATCAGATTGTAAATCACAGAGTTCTGCCTGGCACTATGGAAATATGTAAAAACAGCCTGGTTTAGTAATTACCTAGGTTGTGACGATGAATAAAAATATCTGAGCAGGAAAATTAAATTGATCAGAAGAAATGCCTCCTAATAAGAAAATCTCTTCCCCTATATCAGTTCACCTCCCACGTCTTCCCTTTAAGCTTCCAAGGTTTGCTTTCCAGACTATTTCCCTCATCCTTACACTGACTGTATCAGGCCCGTCCACTAGAGTCCTATATACCTCAATTCAACACAATCCTAGCACTGCCGGGTTCCATATTGCTACTTCCCTTAGCGCCCCCTAAAACGCCAGGCAGCCCCTCTACTGGACTCCCCACATTTTGACGGTTCCACCCCTCAGTTCCCCACCCCCTCATCACCAGGTTCATCCTGCCCCTCCAACCGTCTCCCGCCCCCGGGTTCCTTCCTGCCCTCCAAACACAGCTTCCCTGTCTCAACGTCTCTAGTTCCATCAGCCGACTCCCCGAACGCCTGCCCGTTCCTCCGGTCCCTATTTTTACCAACATTCCACTGAGTACTCCATCCATCCATTCTTTCAACACATGCACCTAGGCAAAAACACCCCCACACCGGAGTCCCTTGCCCAGAGCCGGATCCTCCATCTTCCCCCTGTCCTTCGCTTCCTTTCTTTCGTCTCTCCCCCATCTCTACCTCCTCTGAAAGAGTCGGTTCCCAGGCCAAGGTCTCTCACCTCATTCGGTCACTTAAGTGGTGCCAACCGCTTCATACAGGAAAATAGAAGCAATCACGTCCCCGAGGGCGCTTCCCCGCGAGTCCGGGCACTCCCTGGGCACCCGCCCCAGCGGGAACCCTGCGCACACGCACGCACACACACCGAACGCCTTGGGGACGAGGGCTGGGGAGGAGAGTGTGCGCTCTCACACCGGCCTCAAACACAGACCACTTCGTTACAGCCCTTCGCCATTTTGGTTTCCCGCGGACTACCGGTGCATTCTGGGAGCGCGGAGCCACTCCAGGGCCGAATGGCAGCTCTCCAGGGCCGCAGAGGGGCGGGGACTGCGCGGCGAGCGCGGAAGAACACCGCGCCCTACGTCCCGGACCAGCGCTGAACAAAGAGGGACTCTTTAATGTCGCGGTGGGACTAAGTTCTCCTGCTGCCAGTGCAGACACAATAGTGAGCGCAGCGCTTCTGGACGCTGGTGCTCGCTGTGCCCTCTTCTTTAAAGGAGAGGTCGTGTCCAACCTATCCTGTGCATATTTTTTTACGTCCTCAGAAATGGGATATTGCTCAGTACATCTCGCTAGGCTGATTTCCTTTCTGTGGAGATATTAACTGAAAAAGTACTTTTACCTTCACCCGGGAGGCCTGCTATTAGAATTCCCGTAAGTGGGGAGGAAACCTTGGATGTCAAATTTCGTTCAATGATTACTCTCCGAATCCAAATTTATTTGGAATCTATATAGGAGATTCTCACTCTTTTTTTCCTCTGACAACGAAAGGGACTTCTTTTTTCTGTTTTCCTGCTTCATGACCCTTCCTAATTGTAACAAGACCTGAGCATACTCTCCTGCAAAGCAGTTGATTGTAGGAACACAGAACTTTCATAATATTGTTAGCTGTGGACCAGAGTTCCAACTGATAAACGGGGGACACGCTTATCTCTTTGACTTATATGTAGATGTAACCCGACACCTGTAGAAACACCTGTAATACCTTTATATTTTCAGAGTCATATTTTTAATCAGATTATGTCACAGAGACAGTCAATACTGTATTTTCTCTCTCTGAAAAAGTACCTGTAGCACAAATCTTAAAAGGTCTTATTAATAAAAACAAACCTGGAGCCAGGTATTGGGGTGAATGCTGGAAGATCAGAGAAGCAGAACAAGCCACAGCTACCTCACCTTGACAATTCCTCAGCTGATCCTGTTTCCTCAGACTGGAAGCCTCTGAGTCCTTATCCGAATGGGTCTCAGCTGAACTGCTGCTAAAAGCCTAAAAGCTTAACCAGCTCTAGTTCCTGGTTTTCACACCTTATATAGCTTTCTGCTTCTTGCCATCTCTTTCTGGGATTAAAGGCATGAGTCACCATGCCTGGCTGTTTCCAGTGTGGCTTTGAACTCAGAGATCCAGATGGATCTCTGCCTTCAGAAGAGATTAAAGGTGTGAGTGCCACCACTTTCTGGCCTCTGTATCTAGTGGCTGTTCTGTTCTCTGACCCCAGATAAGTTTATTAGGGTGCACAGTATTTTGGGGAACACAATACCACTGCAAGTACCTCTTGTGACCTACATCCCTTTCACTCATACATATTTCAAGAGTTCCCTTGAAGGGCAGTGGTGGCTCATGCCTTTAATCCCAGCACATGGGAGGCACTCGGGATCTGAGTTCGAGACTAACCTGGTCTACAGACTTAGTTCCAAGACAGTCAGAGCTACACAGAGAAACTCTGTCTTGAAAAACAAAAGGAAAAAAAAGTCCCCTTTACTTATATTCTGAAAAATCTGGCAAATAAGCATATTCATATTATACTATAAATATTTTTCTTTTTTTTTCAATACATAATCTCTATTATGTAGCTCTGGCTGTCTCTCACTTTGTAGACCAGGATGACCTCAAACTCACAGAGATCTGCCTGCCTCTGCCTCCTCAGTGCTGGGATTAAAGGTGTGCGCCACCATGCCTCGCTTTGTATTATACAATATTTTATTCAGTACATTTCAGTCTTTATCTCTCTGTGTGTCTCTCTCTTTGTCTCTCTGTGTCTCTGTCTCTCTCTCTCTCTCTCTCTCTCTCTCTCTCTCTCTCTCTCTCTCTCTCTCTCTCTCTCTCAACACAGGGCCTTATGTAGGCCAAGTTGGTCTCCTATTAGCTATGTAACTAATGCTGTCCCTGAGCTCCTGATCCTCCTGCTTCTGCCTCTTGATTACTGTTATTGTAAGTGTGAACCATCACACCTAGCTTAAATATTTTTAAATGTGCTGACCATTCCTTTCCACTCTTCTGTTTTTTCTGAGGCAAGATTTCTCTGTGTAGCTTTGGAGCCTGTCCTGGAACTCGCTCTATAGACCAAGATGGCCTTAAACTCGAAGAGATCCTTCTGCTTCTGCCTCTTGAGTGCTGGGATTAAAGACGTACGCCACCACCACCTGGCTTGGTTTTTCTTCTTATTGCAGCCTCACTGTATGTAACTTTCCAGTCTCACTACTACAATTCCATTACTTCATAGTTTGGTTGTTGTTGATGTTTGGGGACAGGGTTCTCATGTATCCCAGGTTAATCTTGAATTCCTCAATCCTTCTGCCTTCACCTCTTAAGTGCTGGTATTTCAGACATGTACTACCACACTTGGCTCATTATAACATTGTTCCTTATAAATTTATCTTCAATGTGTTTCCTGTATTGATTGAAGGTTTTAAATGAAACAAAGCAGATGCACTTCAAAATTGGTTAAAAATTATTATACATAAAGAAATGTATTTGCTTTGCAACCACATCTAATTTGTAGAACATCAGTCTTGGATAGAATTTAGTCTAATTGTTCTCAAGATTCCTGTTAAGTAGTCATTAAATCTCATCTTCATCGTTTCCTGTAATTCAGTGCCTCTGAGCAGCCATTTCAATCTCAAAAACTTTAACACTGTGGTCCCTCTTATCCTCAGAGGGTAGACCCCATTGCATGCCTGAACTTCATATAGACTTCATATAGCAATGAACTCTCATGTGCTTTTTCTTACACAAACACAATAATGAAAAAGTGTAATTTATATATTAAATTCAGGAAAAGATTGGCAATAATTATAAAACTATAATATGTTGTAATAAAAAAAATCAGCTAGATGTGGTGGCTCTTACCCATAATCCCTGCACTTGGCTGAAATTAGAGGAACAGGGAGTTCTTTGTCAGGCTGGGATACATTATGAACTTAAGGTTAGCCTGGGCCAGAGTGAAACCCTGGGTCAAAAAATAAATAAAAGTAGATGGAAGAACATCTGGGAACAGCTACCAGATTCTTGGCTTTTCCATCCAGGGACAGGCATTGTTGAAGTGGTCAGACCACAAGCCGTAAGCCATTCTAATAAATCATACACCTGCCAGTTCTCTTCCTCCAGAGAATGCTAACCAATACAGCATCCTGAGTTGATCAGCTTTACTATTTGAATTTGCTTTTAGAAAATATTTTTTTCAGAGGCTAGAGAGATGGCTCAGAGGTTAAGAGCACCAATTGCTCTTCCAGAGGTCCTGAGTTCAATTCCCAGCACCCACATGGTGGCTAACAACCATCTGTAATGAGATCTGGTGCCCTCTTCTGTGTACATAATAAATAAATAAATCAAAAAAAAGAAAGAAAATATGTTTCAAGTCTGGACAGATGACTCAGTGGTTAAAAGCACTCACTTGCTCCTCTTCCAGAGGACCTGAGTTCAGTGCCCAGCACCCACTTCAAGGGCATTCACAACTGCCTGTAATTCAACCTCCATGAATTCCAACGTCCTCTCTGGCCACCAGATGTAACATACATACATAAATAAACACAAATAAAAGTATAAAAACAAAAGAATAGATAGATAGATAGATAGATAGATAGATAGATAGATAGATATTAAAAAAGTGAAGGTAGTCTCTCCATCTTTCCTCTCCTCCTAAAATTTCTTAGAGACTTGAGCAATCTCAGCCTTTTTGTTTTTCCTTATTAAACTTGCACTTTGGAGCCATTACTAAGTAAATTAAAGTTACTTGAACACTAACAGCACAGTTCAGGACAGCTGGATGACTGAAACTCTAGAGCATAGCAGTAGTGTAAACAGCATGGACGTGCATGCAGAGCAGAGGGGGACACTGTGAGACTTGGTGAAGCTACTCAGAATAGTGTACAATTTAAAACTTACTGTGGATGCTGGAGAGATGGCTCAGCAACTAAGGACGCATACTACTATTACAGAGGATCCTGTTGGTTCACAACAACTTGCAACTCCAACTCCAAGGGAATCTGACACCTCTGGCCACCTCCAGAACCACACTCTCCACTGCACATGCCCCAACACAGATACGTGTCCCCATAAATATCTTAAAAATAAGCCAGGTGGTGGTGGTGTACACCTTTAATCCCAGAACTCAGGAGGCAGAGGCAGGCAGATCTATGAGTTTGAGGCCAGCCTGGCCTATAGATCAAGTTCTAGGACAGACAAGGCTATACAAAGAAACCCTGTCTTGAAAAAGAAAATTAAAAAATAAAACAAAAGTTATTTTTATTTCTGGAATTTTTTCATTTAATATTTTCAGGTCACAGTTGACTTTAGACAATTGAAATCTAGGTGGCTGGGATGAAGTTCAACTGGATGCTTGTGTAGCATGTCTAGGTTCCAACCTCAGTACCATATATAGGGCGCACGGTAGTACTCACCCATAATCTCAGCACTGAGAAAGTGGAGGCAAGTGATAAGAAGTTTGCAATTATCTTCTGTGACAGAGTGAATTCACAGCCACAGTGGGCTTCATAAGACCCTGTCTCAGTATTAATAATAATAACAATAAATAAAAGCCCAGCAAGGTGAGTCAGTGGCCAAAAATGCTTGTTGCAACTAATGACCTGAGTTTGATCCCTGGATACCATGGTGAAAGGAGAGAACTAACTCCCAAAATTGTATTCTGACGTCTAAAGAGCACGTATCCACCCACTCTCTGTCTCTGTCTCTCTCTATATAGATATGTTTCTGTCTCTGTCTGTCTCTCTCTCTCTTTCCCTCCCCCCCCCCCCGCCCCACAGAGTAATAATTTTGTTTTGTTTTGTTTTTGTTTTTCGATACAGGATTTCTCTGTGTAACAGGGGCTGACCTGGAACTCCCTTTGTAGACCAGGCTAGCCTCGAACACACAAAGATCTGCCTGCCTCTGCCTCCCAAGTGCTGGGATTAAAGGCGTGTGCCACCATGCCTGGACCATACAGTAATAATTAAAAAAAAAAAAAAACTCTGAAAGACAAAATGCAGATCAGGGTGGGGTGCCATAATTTAAAATTTATTATATAGAAACACAATCTGCTTTTCACTTACTGATCTAACTTTTGGTACCTTTGGTCATGAAAAGTATTCTAATACCTTGTAAATTAAAGAGCTCTATGACACCTCTACTTTTTAAAAATATATATATATTTATTTTTATGTGCATTGGTGTTTTACCTGCATGTGTGTTTGTGTGATGGTGCCAGATCGCCTGGAACTGGAGTTACAGACAGTTGTGAAACTGCCATGTAGGTGCTGGGAATTGAATCCAGATCCTCTGGAAGAGCAGCCAGTGCTCTTAACTACTGAGCCATCTCTCCAGCCCCCAATGTTTCCATTTCTTAGAAAGGGGTTTTTCCTATGTACACATCTGAGTATAAAGTTAGAACCAACATTTAACTTAAGAAAACTGGTACTCAAAGAACTAAAGGAGTCATGATAAAATGTAATGAAACCTATAAACATGAGCTTCAAAATCTGTACTAATTACGCAAGACGTAGTAGAGTCAGACTTAGAAATAGAAATAGGTTTCAAATCCCTCAAAGGATAAAACAAAGTAACTCTAGTCAGAATAAACTGTACTCTTTATGTTGTTACTTGTTTCTCAAGCATTGTTTCTTCTTTCTTCTAGACACACAGTGAAACTCTGCTCTTGCATCCCTGTAGTTGGCCCTGTAACTTTGACCTAGAAAATGGAAGGAGAGGTAATATCTATAACGACCTAGAATCTTAAACACATCTTCCCATCTCTGCTGTGGAAATCATGGAAATTTGTGTTGCCATAGAATGTTGTCACTTCCAGAACAGCCAAAGCTACAAAGAGAAACCCTGTCTGGAAAAAAAAAAAAAGAAGATTGTTGTCACTTTAGGTCCCTAAATGATGACAGTAAGCAGACTAAAATTGTGCAATGGTTACTACTGTTTCAAGCCTGGGACAACCTGTTGAGGTTTAACACATCAAAGCTGGACCTGGCCTGCAGGCTCTCCCAGAATTCCCCAGTCCCTACCTGATACAGGGCGTGGCTGGCATACTGGCTCCCTACAACAAACTCTCCAGCCCAGAGCCTGTGGGCTGAGATAAGACACCATGACCAAGGTAACTTACAGAGGAAAACATTTAATGGGTGCTTATAGCTTCAGAGGGTGAATCCATAACCATCCTGGTAGGTAGTAGCGTGGCAACAGGCAGGCAGTCATGGTGCTGGAATAGTAGCTGAGAATGTACATCCCAGTCAACAGGCAGGAGGCAGAAAGAAAGCTAACTATGAATGGCAAGGGCTTTTGAAACCTTAAAGCCCACCTCCAGTGATACACCTCCCCCCCCAAAAAAAATAAGCCATTGTGGCATGAATCTTAAAAGTTCTTATTAATAAAATCAAACCTGAGCCAGGTATTGGGGTGAACTGAAATATCAGAGAGACAGAACAAGCCACAGCTAACCTCACCTGGCCAACTTCTCAGCTGGTCTTGTTTCCTCAGACTGGAAGCTTCTGTGTCCTCATCCCAATGGCTCTCAGCTGAACTGTGCTGATTGAAAGCCTCAAGCTTAACCAGTCACATGCTTAACCAGCCAAATGCTGCTAGTTTCTGGTCCTCACGCCTTATATAACTTTCTGCTTTCTACCACCACTCCCTGGGATTAAAGGCTCGCTTTCTGGGGATTAAAGGCCTGTGTCACCATGCCTGGCTGTTTCCAATGTGGCCTTGAACTCACAGAGATCCAGAGGGATTTCTACCTCTGGAGTGCTAGGATTAAAGGTGTGAGTGCCACCATTTTCTAGCCTTTGTATCTAGTGGCTGTTCTGTCTCTGACCCCAGATAAGTTTATTAGGGTGCACAATATTTTGGGGAACACAATACCACCACAAGCCATACCTCCTAATCCTTCCCAAACAGTTCCGTCAAATGAGAACCAAGCATTAAAATATATGAACTTATAGGGCCATTACTCATTTAGAGTACCATAAGTAGTGATCAAATGCAGGGGAACAAATTTGTAAGAGTTTCATTGTAGTTTTGTTTTGGAGATTTAGGGTTTGTTTGTTTATTTGTTTAAGATAAGGGTCTCAGTATGAGGTCCTAGCTAGCCTGGGTCTTGCTATATAAGCCAGGCAAAGCTCAAACTTGCAATACCACCATGCCCATCTGTGGGTTTTTGTTTTTTTTTTGGGGGGGGGTAGTGGTTTCTAGGGTTTTTGTTTGTGTGATTTTGGTTGATTGGTGTCTTAGTTAGGTTTACTATTGCTGTGATAAAACACCAATACTTAAAGAAATTGGGGGCCGGGCAGTGGTGGCGCACGCCTTTAATCCCAGCAAAGGCAGGCGGATCTCTATGAGTTCAAGGCCAGCCTGGGCTACCAAGTGAGTTCCAGGAAAGCTACACAGAGAAACCCTGTCTCAAAAAACCAAAATAAATAAATAAATAAAATAAAATAAATTGGGGAGGAAAAGGGTTATTTGGCTTGCAATTCCATATTGATATTCATCATTGGAGGAAGTCGGGACAAGAACTAAAGCAGAGCAGGAAATAGGAAACAGGAAGCAGGAGCTGATGCAGAGGCCATGGAGGGTGCTGCTTACTGGCTTGTTCTCCATGACTTGCTCAGCCTGCTTCCTTTTTTTTGTTGTTGTTGTTTTTGTTTTGTTTTGTTTTGTTTTTGGTTTTTGGTTTTTCGAGACAGGGTTTCTCTGTATAGCTTTGCGCCTTTCCTGGAACTCACTTGGTAGCCCAGGCTGGCCTGGAACTCACAGAGATCCGCCTGCCTCTGCCTCCCGAGTGCTGGGATTAAAGGCGTGCGCCACCACGCCCGGCAACTGCTTCCTTTTTTTATTGTTGTTTGTTTTTGTTTTTGTTTTTGTTTTTGTTTTTGTTTTTGTTTTTGTTTTTGTTTTCGAGACAGGATTTCTTTGTGTTGGCTTGGTTGGCCTGGAACTCACTCTGTAAACCATGCTGGTCTTGAACTCACAGAGATCCACCTGCTTCTGCCTCCCTGCATGCTGAGATTAAAGACATGCATCACTATTGCCCAACTCAGCCTGGAACCCAGGAACACCAACCCAGGGATGGCACCATACACAATGGGCTGGCCTTCCTCTATCAATTACTAATTAAGAAAATGCCTTTATAGGCTTTCCTACGACCTGATATTATGGAGGCATTTTCCTGATTAAGGTTCCCTCTTCTCAGATGACTTTAGCTTATGTCAAGTTGACATAAAACTATCCACCACAACTGCTTAAGAACTTTCATTCCTGTTTTTTTGAGAGATGGTTATGTGGATGAGAGTGGCCTCAAATTTATTGCTATCCTCCTGCCTCAGCTTTGCTAACTCTGGCATCACATCCTGCTCCAAATCACAGTTTTACAACTGAGAAAAATCTGTGATCTGTAGGCAGGGAACTCTGGACTGAAGTAACAGTGAGCGAAGGGTGTTCTCACTGACGTCTCCCGTCTGCTGCCAGAACACATCAGTGTGTCTTCATTCTCCATTGCCAACTCTGCATGTGAGTCTGTTCCATCTACTGACTGTCCATCAGATTGAAATCTATAACCGCCTGCTTGGCAAGCCTTGTCATTCACAATAAGCTTTCACTAGGTTATTGAATGGGGTGTGCTCCTTAATCTTAAACAACACCTGTAGGAGTCCAGCTCCAACCTGTCAAAGGGTTCTTGGTGGGAGCAGAGAGGAATGAGGAGGTATTAGATAGAAATATAGGCAGAGATGTCAAGAAAGACAGAGACACAGGATAGCTTCAGGAGGGCCCTGGATCAATACCCAGCCACCTAGAGATTTATTCTAATGGACTTTTTATACAGTGCCAAGGGGAGAGTCAAAAGACCTCCCCCTTTCAAAATCAAAGCACAATGTACAGCCAAGTGTAGACCCTTCCAAACAACTGGTAACCATGCCTGTAGCTAAATCATCCCTTTATGCAGCCCTGCTGGGTAAAGCAAGCTCAGATTCTCTGACCTTGAGTAAGGCCTTATTAGGGAGCCTCTGTGGACCCCCACAAGCACCAAAGAACCATCTTGTCCCACTACTTTCAGTTTCTTTTTTTAAATATTTTTTAAAAATTCATTTTCGGGGTTGGGGATTTAGCTCAGTCATAGAGTGCTTGCCTAGCAAGCACAAGGCCCTTGGTTCGGTCCTACACTCCAAGAAAAAAAAATTATTTTCATGTATATGGCTGTTTTGTCAGCATGTATGTGTGTATACCACATGAATTCAGTGCCCACAGAAGCCCAAAGAGAGCATCAGCAACCCTGGAATTGGAATTACAGATTGTTGTTAGCCTTCATGTGGGTTCTGGAAATGAACCTGAGTCCTTTTGAATAGCATCCAGTGCTCTTAACCTCCTCATTATCTCTTCAGCTCCTCAGTTTCTTATTATAATTGTTTATTTGTTTTGTGTGCATGTTTACAGGCCATGGCACACACTCAAATGGAGATCAGAAGACAATATCCAGGAGTCTCTTCTCTCCTTTCCACCATGTGGATCCCAGGAATTGAACTCAGGTATTCAGGCTTGTCACCAATCACCTGCTGACTCATCCTGTCCCAGTTCCTATCTCAGTCTCCTTCCATGGGCAAATCATGACTCATAAATGATCATTGTCATTTCCTCTGTTGCTCCACAAAAGAAGCACCAGCTCCACACCACCAGGAATTGTACTGAGCCATCTCTCCAACCCCATACTGATGAGCATTTTGATTGCAGGAATCACAACAGCAGTCTGAACAAGTAGAAGCCAGCAACCTTGCCTTGTGGATGCCTAGAAACAGAGACCTGAAATATGTCAAATCTCTCTCTCTATCTCTCTGATATGTGTGTTCATTGTCATAAATAGACCAATTAACAATAATGTGCATGTAAAAATAAGTAATCCCCTTTTACATTTCCAACAGAACAGAAACCAAAATATGCCAGGCATGGTGACACACACCTGTAATCACAACACTTAGGAGGTAGAGGCAGGAGGATTGTGAATATGAAGTCATTCTCTGCTATATAGCATGTTCAAAGTTAACCTAAGCTATTCAAGACCTATCAAGGAAAACCAAGACAAATAAATAAGGCTGGGGGTGTAGCTTGGTTGGGAGAGTACTTTAATAGGTTTTCTGTCCTAGTAATGTTTCTTCATTGAAGTAGTAAGCCAGATCAAGCTTAACAGAAAAAGCATAACAACAGGTTTATTGAGGGCAAAGCAACTCCCAGGCAGGTTCACTGGTCTCAGAGATCAAGGCCAGAGAAGTCCTGCCTGATCTAAGGCAGGAAGACTTTATAGATTGTAGGTGAGGGGTGAGGACATGTCCACCACAAGCTGGGTTTGTGCCCAATATGGTCAAAAGCTGAGCGCTTAGGTGGGGACTTGGGTGGCTGGCGGCATCAGGGGAGGAAGCTGCAGTCGTTGCCAAGAACACGGAACTTTTGGTGCCTTTTGTTTGGAGACTCTCTGAGCTGGCAGAGTAAGAGAGAGAGAGGAGCCATGGGGCTTCCCAGTCCATGCAAGGGTGAGCAGGAAGCTCCAGCCAAGCAAACCTACTTAGCACACACATTTTCTTTTGCCTACACACCTAAGTACTGTCTAAAGCATGTCTGTCTTTGTAGCCCTAGTCCTTGGCTCTACTCTGCCTGGCTGTGTTCACAGTCTGTTATAAACTTCTCTGGCTCTCCTGACACACTAAGCTTTAGTCCTGGAAACAATTAAAGCCTGTCATTGCCATAGCCAATTCTGCTCCTGAAACCATCCTAGCCACCTTGAATTCACGGCTTGGCAAGATATTGGCTTTGCTGGAGGTGGTGGCCCATGCCTTTAATCCCAGCAGTTGGGAGGCAGAGGCAGGTGGATCTCCGGGTTTGAGGCCAGCCTGGTCTACAGAGTGAATTCCAGGACATCCAGGAGCACACAAGAGAAACCCTGTCTTGAATAACAACAACAACAACAACAACAAATATTGGGAGGAACTTCTGCCTCCAAAGTTTCTTTCCTTTATGGGTCCAAAAGTTCATTGTTGTAATTGCCAAAATCATTGTAGTTCCTATTAGATTTTTTTTTAGGCAACAAAGACAAAAAAAGAGTTGAACCTGATCTCTACAGATCAAACTCTATTTCAAAACAGCACAGGACAGACACTCCCATTGAAAAACAGGCACTTATGTGGGGAAAGGCTGGCAGTGACTCCATAAAGGTGGAGTGAGGGTATTGATTCTGAAGTCTCTTTTACTCTGGGCCTCCCAGGATGCAGACACAGCCCTCACTGAGGACTTTTTGTCATGAGTAATGAACATTTCTTCATAGAGCACATCCTTACTTCCCTAAATTCTCACTTTGGTTTTATAGGGAACTCTGAGTGATGACTATTAAATTTTACAATAATGTTAAAATCATTGGTCTAATTTTGTTTCAGAGTACAAACTGCTGTGATGTTTGCAAACTGCTGTGATGTTTACTTCTATCAGAACCAACTATACTTCAAAGGATATAGTCAAAAACAATACATTGGAGCCAACTGTTCCTTGAATAAATCTATTCATGTACAGGGATGAACTTAAACTCTAGATGTGTAAATACCAGAACAGAATAGTTTCCCACAGTATTAACCTGCCTTCAGCAAGCATGGAAATAAAGGGAGTGAAATACAATCAGTTCTATACATTTTCCCACCCCAATGGCTGTAACAGGAGAAATGTTTTTTAAGGGTAGAATCCTCCACTGCTTTTAGGTCACAAAGTCCATCAGCTCACAGCCAGAGGCTTCTAGATATTCAGAATATTTAGTACTTTTGCAGAGAGTGACTTAAAATAGAGTTAGAAGTTAAAAATTTTCCTTCCCTAAGCAAAGCTGTAAAGCAGATTGACTGCAGGGGTGTGTGTTGTTTAGATTTAGGAATGAGGGGGTGTATCAGGACTCAGGGTTACACATCCAGAGTTGTGGCCCTAAGTACACACAACTTCTTCACTGTCCTTGGCAAGATGTCTTTGAGAAAGCATACATTGTCTCCATTGGCAGGTTGGGCTTTCTTGGTGGTATCTGAAGTTTTCTCAGCAGAAAATGCAGATGAGCTGGGCAGAGGTGGCAATTCCTTTAATCCCAGTATTCAGGAGACAGAGGCAGGCAGATATCTGAGTTCAAGGCCAGCCTGATCTACAGAGTGAGTTTCAGGACAGCCAGGGCTACAAAGCACAATGAATCTTGAACACAAACAAACAAAACAAAAACCCAAACAAAACAAAGAAGATTTTAAGAAATGGGTGTGCTAATAAGGGCCTATAATTCTAGCGCTCAGGAAGTTGAGGCACTTTGGGTTTGAAGCCAGTCTGAGCCACATAGCAAGGCTCAGTCAACCAACATCTCCTCTTTTGTTTTATTAAAGAAGCATGTCCATGAAGGTAGAGTTGGTCAAGGCATGGTGTACTGTAGGACAGCCCTAGTCAGCATCACCTCACTTCAGGTAGTCCTTGGGAAACGTTGGCAAAGGTACGACAGTTTGTTTTTCTGTTGAAACCTGACTGTGAGTTTGCCTGTCACAGTAGGAAGCCGTTAGTTCTTGGAAAAGGAAAAGCCTGACTTTTACATTTGAAACGTTTAGAGGCCTAGTCAGTATCTGTGTTTCCATAAGTCATGGAGAAAGAAATAAGGCGGCAGCCATCTCCTTGCTGCCTGTCTTTTATAGCTTGTAGAAGATTAACGAAGTCCATAAAAGCTCTTCATAGGTTTTGTTACGGAACAGACACCTGGAGAATGTCAAGATCAGGGACTTTATTTATTTACTTACTTACTTAAGTCTTGTGGCAGAATTTGTGAGCCTGTTGGGAGGTTTCTTTGATGTGTTTATTAACCAAATCAGGGCTGGCCTGTAATTGAGCCTCAGTTTCTTTTTTCTTTTCTTCTTTTTTTTTTCTTTTAGTTTTTCAAGACAGGGTTTCTCTGTGTAGCTTTAGAGCCTGTCCTAGAACTCACTCTCTAGCCCAGGCTGGCCTCGAACTCACAAAGATGCGCCTGGCTCTGCCTCCTGAGTGCTGGGATTAAAGGTGTGCGCCACTGCCTGGCGAGCTTCAGTTTCAAAGTTTTCTTTTCCTTTTCTCTCTTTCTTTTTCTTTCTTTCTTTCTTTCTTTCTTTCTTTCTTTCTTTCTTTCTTTCTTTCTCTCTTTCTTTCAAGAGAATTTGATAATTAAACTTCCATTTTAAAGCTCTTAAATTTGTAGCATCAGCAAGCAGCATTTCATCCTTTGTATCTAAAGCAATTGTAAAGTCAGAATGTTTTAAATGTAGAATTGGGGTTTTTAGGTATGGATGAACTGACCAGGCAGCCTCCTGGGAGGAGCTCCTCGAGGCCTGTTTGCTGCAGCAGGTGGCAGGACTGCTAATTTGTTTGATGAAGATAAGGCAGGTGACAAAGTGGCCCCACGGGAATTGTGCAGGCTTGGTGTGCCAAAGATGAATGGTTTTGTTTTGTTTTGTTTTTTGAGACAGGGTTTCTCCGGCTATCCTGGAACTCACTCTGTAGACCAGGCTGGCCTCAAACTCAGAGATCTATCTGCCTCTGCCTCCCAAGTGCTGAGATTAAAAGCGTGTGCCATCACTGCCCAGTTTAAGTAAAGTTCTATTAGATATAGGAGACAAAGAATTCCCACAGTGAAAGCAAAGTGGAAAGGCAGGCACTGTGTAGCACGCTTAAGGGAAAATCACACTCTTTCCTTGTGATGGAAGTTGGAATAAAATCAAACTGGACTCAGTAAAGAGAGAAACAAGGAGATAAAAGTGATTGAGGGGAGTTTTTAGGGCTCAGAACCACTGCTCCTGAGATCAACTACCAGTTCAGCAGATTTGAGATGTCCAAATTTTAATCCCAGCACTCTAGAGGCAAAGGCAGGCAGATCTATGTGAGTTGGAGGCCAGCCAGGACTACATAATAAAACCCTATCTTGCCGGGCGGTGGTGGCGCACGCCTTTAATCCCAGCACTCGGGAGGCAGAGGCAGGCGGATCTCTGTGAGTTAGAGGCCAGCCTGGGCCACCAAGTGAGTCCCAGAAAAGCCGCAAAGCTACACAGAGAAACCCTGTCTCAAAAAACCAAAAAAAGAAAAAAAAAACACCTATCTCCAAAAAGCCAATAAATACATACACACATACACACATACACACATACATACACACATACATACATATATAAACACATACATACATACATACACACATACATACACACACATACATACACACACATACATACATACATGCACACACACATACATACATACATACACACATAAAAAGTGAGGAAGGGGGCCAGAGAGATGGTTTAGTGTTTAAAAGCAATTACTGCTCTTGCAGAGAACTTGAATTTGGTTCCCAGTACCCATGTGGGAGTCAGGGGGAGTCACTGACCACCTGCAACTTCAGCTCCAAGGGGCCCAACGTTCTCTCCTGGACTTGATCACCTGCACTAATGTGCACAGACCCACACATAGGCACACACATATATACATCTTAAAAAGAAGAAAAAAGACATGAGGTGACAGAGTGTGGTGGGGTAGTTCTGTAATCCCAGCACTAGGGAGTTTAAGCCAAGAGGATTGCCTGCTATGGGATCTTTTCTCAAAGAAGAAAGAAAAAAAGAAAGAAAGAAAGAAAAGAAAAGCAAGCAAGCAAATAAACAAATTTCAACAGAATGTTCTCTTAACGGTGAATTCCTGAGTAGTTTAACTCTATTCGTTTAGTTTGGAGACAGCTGGCCCTTTTGAAAAGGCCTTAACCCCCAAGATTGATTGTGGATGACTGAGGGAACAGGGAAGGTGCTGAGCAGTTCGATGTCGGAGTGGCTGCCTTGATGGTATCTGAATCAGGTGAACAAGGAAAGATCTGATGGGAAGTCATTTCCACTTTCCAGCCCCTCAGAGCAGAGCAAACATCAAAATTAAAGACTAGAATGGGTGTTTCTAAACTAAGATGGAACAGCAGTTAAGAGGGCACCTGTTCTGCCGAGGACCTAAATTCAGTTCCTATCACCCGCCTCAGGCTGTTCACAACCACCTGCAACACCAGTTTCTGTGGGAATGGTTTTTCTGAGAAATGCTGTTTGAAGCTTGTCTTTACAAATCAGACTTTCAATGTGTAACCAATTTACTAATGTGCTTCGAGATCATTTATGACTATGTACTCGTTCTGCTCACATACTGTGTATTCAACTTATACAATAAAAACTAATTGAGTTCTAAGAGAAGTATTGTAATCAATCTTACTATTTTTTGGACTTCCCATGTAGTTCATCCCTACAAGCTCAGACAAATGCACAGCTTTGACTGCACCATGTCCCCTCTTTTTCCTTTGGGACTCTTTCTCTCAGTGTGAAATGTGGAGGCCAGGCCTAAGACCCATGTAGATAGACACAAAGTGATCACGTATCCAATTGTGGCTTTGTGTGCTGCTCTGAGTTAGGAGGGCCAGAAAGACATTATTCTCCCTTACGAGACTCCTGTGAAAGATTAAGAAAAAGTTTCCTCATTCCTCCTCATTACCATATTTTCAGTCCTGCTCAAACAGAGAGAGGATGCCTTTGTTCAGCACTTCTTTTTAGATCAGGACTCCCTTAGATTAGAACATGAGAGACCAAAACTCTTCTGAATAACTCAGACCCACCCTTGGGTAAATGAAACCAAGAATTAGTTTTCCTTTACATGGCATTGCCACATATTCAAGGACTAGATTTAACATCCTCTTCTAATCTCAGGGGGCATCTGCACACATGTGCCGTTCACTCACACAGACCCACACATGTACACAAAAATAAAAATAAAACTTTAAGACAGATTCACAGCACAGCGCTTAATAAATATTTTAGCTTGGCTTTTTTGTTTGTTTGTTTTTGTTCTTGTTTTTGTTGTTGTTGTTTTAACACAGAGCAGTTTAATGACCCACCACCATCCTACATTGTCGTTCCCAAATGAGGCTGTTGAAGGCAGGTTGGTCTCAGACTAGTGTCTCCATGTGGGAATTCCCTTCCCGCAGCTCTCAGGATTCCCAGAGTCTCTAAAAAGTAGCTAGTGTTTTTAACTCATATCTAATTGAATGGCCTTCATAAATAGAGATCATCTCCACAATTATCTAAGAGAAGTATTTAAATAGTATTTTATTTTGTTAGTGGGATCTTGTCCTAGCCAGCCGGAAAGTCTCCCATAGACCAGGCTTGCCTTAAACTTGCTGTCTGTTTCTTAAGTCCTGGGACCACAGACATATGCCGTCATTTCCAGCTCAGTACTAAGTTCATTATAATGCTACCTAACTAGAAAATACTTCCATTAGGTTCATTTAATAAAGCAGAGAACAAGCGTTCTGTAACTGTCAGAGAGGTCAAAAGCGTTTGCGAGGCTTGGGAGGCGGCTCAGTGCATAGAGACACTTGCCACTCAACACCCCAAACCCACCAGAAGCAGGCCATGAGGACTTGCATCTGTAATCCAGTCACTTCGACTGTGAGCTGGGACAGGAGAGTTGCCTGTAAGTTGGTGGGCCAGCCTGCTTGGAATCCTCAGCACAGAAAAACCTCAACAAGGTGGGAGGTGAGAATCAGCTCCTAAGAGGTGCCCTCTGACCACCACATGTGTGCCTTGGTGTGAGTGTATTTCCCCCTCATAATTTAAATAAAGAACTGATATAGTTTAATGCAATATTTACTGGTTTTAGAACTAGTACTGTTGTGATTTGAATGTGAAATGCTCCCAAAGGTTCCCTGTGTCTGAACACTTGGTCTCCAGCTGGTACTGCTAATTTTGGAAGGCTGTAGAACCTTTAGGAGGTAGAGTGCTATGGGATGGTCTGTATGTCTAATTGCTCTGATTGGTCAATAAATAAAACACTGATTGGCCAGTGGCCAGGCAGGAAGTATAGGTGGGACTAACAGAGAGGAGAATTGAGAGAACAGGAAGGTGGAGGGAGTCACTGCCAGCTGTTGCCATGACAAGCAGCATGTGAAGCCATGAGCCACATGGAAAGGTATAGATTTGTGGAAATGGATTAATTTAAGCTATAAGAACAGTTAGCAAGAAGCCTGCCACGGCCATACAGTTTGTAAGCAATATAAGTCTCTGTGTTTACTTGGTTGGGTCTGAGCGGCTGTGGGACTGGCGGGTGACAGAGATTTGTCCTGACTGTGGGCCAGGCAGGAAAACTCCAGCTACAGGTAGAGCTTTACTGACCAAAGTGCATCACTATGCAAAGGACTCCAGGGTTCATAGAAAGGACTCCAGGGTTCATATCAGGGCCCCAGTTCCTGTCTACTCTCTGTATCCTAACTGTAGACACAATGTAACCATTCCCTTTCCTTCCTACCACCATGTTCTCCCAGCCAAAATAAACCTCTCCACGCTTAAATTTCTTACCAAGTGTATCATTACAGCAATAACAAAGGTAATAAATAGAAGTATCGGTTTTTGCTGTTGGCTGGTTGGATACTTATGTTTGTGGCACAGAGGTCACAGAACACTTGCAGGTCATTACATTTGGCAGCAAGCACCCTTACCTGCTGAGACATCCTGAGTCCTGATACTTTTACTTTTTAGACCTTTTCTCTTTTGTGTTTATAAAGTAAACTTTTATTGTCTTCCTGTGTCATAAGCCCTCTCTAAGAACAGCCTAATCTTTTGATAACCACAGGGTACAAGTGTAAATTTTATCCCTGTGCAGATGGTTGATACACTACTGATTACAAAAGGGGTGGATGCAAGGGAAATACGATCTCAGATCAACTTTTACTACTTTAGGCACAGAACAATCAGCCCATCTGGGATCTTCTGCACCAGGATCATTCACTATAGAGATGAGATTGACTTAGCCTTTAAAACTGATGGTGCATTCAGCATGGTTGATTTTTTTATTTTTTAATGATTAATGTCAAAAATTAAGATTTTTTTTTAAAATCTACCTCTCAAATAAACTTCCTAGGGATCACACTGTAGGTTTTCCTACACCTACTTTCCTATTTCCTTTATTTGATTTGTATGAATTCTCATGGTATTAGAGCATGTGTTCAGGGACTATTATTAATTATTAGTATTTATTATTAATTTAATAGTAATAGTAATCATTAATATGATAGTAACAGATGTTATTAATTCGAACCTACTCATAAGATTCCTTCTAAATATTTTAAAAATTCCATGTACGTATTTATTTGTGAGTCCATGTATGTGTACTGAGGTGGGTGGGAATAGGTGTTCAGAAATTAAACTCAAGTTGCTGGCGGTGCTGGCAAGCACCGTTACCCACTGCGCTCTCTCTCCGGCCCCCATGAGACACTTATTTCTAAGACTAGAGTACTGGGCCTCAGCAAGGTAGAAGGTGCCTAAGATTCTTTACTGGTAAAAATTAAGCCTAGCTGGGCGTCTAGTCACTACTGTAATCCTAACATTTGAGAGACAGAGGCGGAAAGATCAGAAGTACAAGGTCATTCTCAGCCACATTATGAGTTTCAGGCCAACCTAGGATACATGAGAGCCTGTATCAGAAAAAAAAAAAAAAAGAAAGAAAAAAGAAAAGAAAATGCACACCACACACACACACACACACACACACACACACAAATAAGTAACTAAAAATCTTTAGAAGAAAGAAAATAACAGAACAAAAATGGATAGGGCTCTGGTGAAAAAAAAAAGCGTGGTGGTGGATTGTGATTTGTACATGCCTCTAGGACTTCCCAGAGCTAGATTAGGAAACTCCCAACCAAGGCTAATAACTTTGGCTAACTGGATTTTTTTAAAAACATTTATTAGCATAGTCTATGTGGGGAGAGGCTCACACACGCTACAGTGCATATGTAGGGCCGGGGACAACTTGAGGGAGTTTCAGGGCTGTAACTCAGGTCATCAGTCTGGGTGGCAGCTGCCCTCACCTGCCGAGTGAGTTCTTGCTGCCTGGCTGACTTTCCTCAGCATCCACTATCTCCGGTCACTGTGCTGCAGGTAGCCACCTGTCTCAGGTGGACACCTTTCATCTTTCTGAGAGAAGGAAGTCCTTATTACCATAATTTTGTAGATAAACTAAAGTTCATGATCACGCCACAGTAAATAAGGTAGCCTGAGTACTAAGGTTTCCTGACTCTGAGAATTCAGGAGTGGGCAGTGGGGTGGGCAAAGCAGCCTGACTCCCAGACGTCCCACCTAGACAAAGTGCTCTGGGCTGCTCTCTACCCACCGACCCCTACAGCCTACACAACCCCCACACGTCTCCATCTCTTGTTTCCTCCCACTCACCTCTCCCCTTTCCCAGTCACTCATCTGTGGCTTCTTCTCACAGTAAGCCCTTTGATCAAACTTGACGCCTTGTGGTTAAAACACAAGTTTTACTCCGTGATGTTCCCAGCACCTCTCTGATGGAATTAGATACTTTTACTTCTCACTCATTTTTTTTTCTTTCAGTTTGGTGATGTCCCAGGTGTATAGCCACAGAATGCCAGGTGTCGGACAACAGTTGGTACTACAAAATTAAAAGTGAGCATCAAATGTATTCTTATTCTTCTCATCCTCTTCCTCCTCTCCTTCTTCTTCCTCCTTCTTCTTGACAGAGTCTTACAGTAGCCCAGACTACCTTGAACTCACTATGTAGCTGAGGCTGCCCTTGAACTCCTGATCTTCCTGTTTCTACCTCCCAAATGAGAGAATTACAGGCATATGCCACCATTCCTGTTTTCATGTGATGTTGTAGAATATTATTTTAAAGTATGTTATTTTTGTTTATGTTGCATTTGTTTAACTCTGTGAACCTGTGTTACTTTGCCTGTCTAAAACACCCGACTGGTCTAATAAAGAACTGAACTGTCCAATAGCAAGGCAGGAGAGAGAGATAGGCGGGGCTGGCAGGCAGAGAGAATAAATAGGAGAGATCTGGGAGGATGAAGAAAAAGAAAGATGGAGGAGTGAAGAGAGAGAACTAGCCAGGGAAGGAGGAGGACTCCAGGGGCCAGCCACCCAGCCACACAGCCACACAGCCACACAGCCACACAGCCACACAGCCAGCCATGGAATAAAAGTAAGATTTACAAGGGCAGGATGGTGGTGGCGACACCTTTAATCCCAGCACTCAAGAGGCAGAGGCAGACGGATCTCTGTGAGTTCAAGGCCAGCCTGGTCTACAGAGTGAGTGCCAGGGCTGTTACACAGAGAAACCCTGTCTTGAAAAACCAACCAAAAAAAAAAAGAAGAAGAAAAAAAGAAAAACCCATACACAAAAGATTTACAAATGTAAGAAAATGGGAGAAGCTCAGGGACAAAAGGTAGATGGGATAAGTTAAGTTAAGTAAAGCTGGCTAGAAACTAAGCCAAGCTAAGGCCGGGCATTCATAAGTAAGAAAAAGCCTCAGTGTATTTATGTGGGAGCTGGGTGGCAGGATCCCCAAAAAAGCCCCCTCAAAAGAGGAAAAACTCCCAACAACAATGTGGTGCTAGGTTGAACCCAGGGCTTTGTGCTTGTTAGCATGCTAAGCAAGTGTTCTACCAGGTAAGCTAAAACTACAATGCCATATTTTAAACTATTTGATTGTATGTGTACAGGTGTTATTGTTTTTTGTTTAATTTTTCCCTTTATTTTTATTTTATGTATATGGGTATTTTGCCTGCGTGTGCCTGTTCATCTGTGTTTTGCCTGCATGTGTCTGCACATCTGTGTACCACACTCATGCAGTGCCTGAGGATGCCAGATGGCTCTGGAACTGGAGTTACAGACAGTTGTGAGTAGACATGTAGGTGCTGAGAATCGAACCTGGATCCTCTGGAAGAATAGCAAGTACTCTTTACCACTGAGCCACCTCTCCAGCCCCCATTTTTTTTTTTTGTTTTGTTTTGAGATAGTGCCTGACATAACATATCCCAGCCGGCCTCAGATGGCCCTGGTGTTTCCATTTGCCTTTGGCAGCCCTCTTGCTTTGCCTTTCATTAGGGTGTCAGGTTGTATAACAATAGCATTTCCAGCTTGGAGCTAGTGAGGAGAAAGATGGAAGAGTATGGCAGGAAGAAAGCCAAATGTCACCTTACTTATGGCAGAGGCTAATTGAAGGTTGCAGTTTAGCAGACAGCTGTACAGACTGATACAGCCACTCACAGGCAGCCCTAGGCAATCCTGGGGTTACTGGGTAAACTTCAAGACTCACACCACCCAGGAGCAGCTCAGGATGTGTACCCTCTCTGTAAAGAGAACTAATCATGATAATTTTATTTATTATCAATTATCTATTAATTGCCAATCAGGTAGTTTTGTCTCCTCTAGAGAAGGGGGTAGAAGGAACAGGATATGAGGTGAGAACCTATGCAGATGCCTGGAAGCAGCATCTGTCAGGAACTTGAGGGGAAATGACTGGGAAGTTGGAGACACCAGAGCAGGAGCATATGGAGGGGCACAGAGAGTGAGCACCAAGTGTGGTGATTTTCTTGTCATGCGTTAATAGCTACTAGAAGCATAAAAATGCTGAGCAAGGTAGACAAAATTTCTAAACTGGTTGATGTTAGCCTGCCTTAGCCTATGTTAGTGCCAAGAGAGGCCTGACAGATACAAATACAGCCTGGAGCCAGGCGGTGGTGGCGTACGCCTTTAATCCTAGCACTAGGGAGGCAGAGCCAGGCGGATCTCTGTGAGTTCGAAGCCAGCTTGGTTACAGAGTGAGTTCCAGGAAAGGCCTGAAGCTACACAGAGAAACGCTGTCTTGAAAAACAAAACAAACAAACAAAAACAAATACAGCCTGGCCCAGATGGACGAAGTATGGACCAAGGCATGGACTCCTTATCCCCAGGGCCAGTTACATTTTCAGTCACATAGACCAAACTGAGGTCTCATAAGGAGCTTTATGGAGGCCAGGTCTCTTCTGTTCTGCAAGGGTTAATGAGGTATCCTTACAGAGAGATGCTCATTTCAGAACTGGGTTTGCCTTTCCTGACCTTAAACCTGAATCTCATCCAACAAGCCTCTGGCCAGGCAATTCAGTGCTTAAGGGCAGAGGTTGGAAAATGGCCTGTGACTTTGTCCCTGTTTGGATGGATGGTCAGAAAATAACATGAATATTTTCATTTTCTGTTGCCAAACTAGACATTGTGGAGTTTCTACATGTTGTTTTTCTTCTTGTAAATTAAAGTTCTCAGAAAAAAGGCACACATTTGATAAAGATTTCACAAAGCCAATTGATTGATTAGAGCTTCATGATTTATGATTGTGGAGAATTGGAACACTGCAGATCCAGAGCCACATTATCTTGGACTACCTTTGTTTTTTATTTTTGTTTTTTGAGACAGGGTTTCTCTGTGTAACAGCCTTAGCTGTCCTGGAACTCACTTGGTAGTCCAGGCTGGCCTCGAACTCACAGAGATCCACCTGCCTCTGCCTCCTGAGTGCTGGGATTAAAGGCATGCGCCACCACCGCCAGGCCATCTTGGACTATCTTTAACCCCCTCAATCCCCACATCTGTCTGACCTAATATCCTTGTGACTACCACGCAAAACCTGGAATGTATTAAATGTAACAGATCCTAGCTTCCACCAATCAAAAGTTAAAAATGCCAGATACAGATGGCATCTGAGACCTATAATAGAGATTCCTCTCCACATTGTAGTTTGACCTTCCAACCTGATATGCCCTCCAGAGTATTTGAAAAATTTATGACTTCCTTGTTATGTAACTAAAAACTTAAGCCATCACTATGTTGGAACATGTTGCTTGGGACAACCTGAATCCATGTTTCTTGGCCATGGTATTCATATTTGGCTCAAAAATTAACTCTCTCATATTGTCTTTGAGATGACAGCTATGTTTTCTTTTGTTTTGGTTTGCTTTTTTCAAAACAGGGTTTCTCTGTGTAGTCCTGGCTGTCCTGGAACTTACTCTGTAGACCAGGCTGGCCTCGAACTCACAGAGATCCGCTGCTTCTGCCTTCCGAGTGCTGGGATTAAAAGCATGAGCCACCACCGCCTAGAGAAGTTCTCCGCCAGCTGACAGCTGTGTTTTATGTGGACATCATATACTATTAAAGCTGCATTCCTCAAAATCCATATGTTGAATTCTTCTTTCTACTTCCTCAGAACCCCTATGCTTCAAGAGTGGGCTTGAAAGGCTTAATAAAGGTAAAATAAAGTCATGTGGGTAGGCTCCAATCCAATAGAAGCTGTTTTTTCTTTCTTTCTTTTTGTAATGTGCATTGGTGTTTTTGCCATGGGTGTGTGGTCCTCTGGAACTGGAGTTACAGATAGTTGTGAGCTGCCATGTGGGTGCTGGGAATTGAACCCTGATCCTTTGGAAGAGCAGTCAGTGCTCTTAACCACTGAGCCATCTCTCCAGCCTTAAGGTGTCTTTTCTTTCTTTCTTTCTTTCTTTATTTTTTAAATTACACTCATGATATTCATTAATTACATTCATGATATTAATTATATTTGTGGTATTCATAGATTACATTCGCAGTATTCATTCAAATATATATATACATATATATATATATATATTAATTTTAAATGTTGAATGTCATTTCTTGAAGGGGTAGGAGGTCTTAAATACAGGCTTACAGCACAATGGGAGGACCCTGGAGGGCAGAAGTTTGCTACTGATGTTTTACAATCTTGCATCTAAGCTGTTAATGCCCATTATTCAGGATACACAGACAAGGAACTTCCCTTAAGCATTCAGGAGGGTGGAACCTGTCAGAGAATTAGCATAGGGAGGATATCAAGGTCAAGGTCTGCAAGCAAGGCAACAGTTACTCAAAACAGGGGCCAGGGCCCTGCAGGTCCCCCTTTTATTAAAAAATGAGCTTCTGACTTGGGTTGCGTGGGTCGTCAGCAGGTCACCTTACCCGTCATGGAGATGCCTGCCCAGGCCACACAGGTGCTCTGTCTTAGGTTGGTGAGTGCCCCCCAGGAATTGCCCGTCTCTGAATACTCATTATCATACAGGCTCAATCGTGTGTGAGCTGCCAAAGATCTCAAAGTGGCACTGGGCTTGGTCTTTTCTTAAATTACATGTATTTATTTATTTGGAGGAGGGGGCTCAGAGAACAACTTTTGGGAGTTGGGCTCTTTCCTGTCTCCATATGAGACACAGGCATCAGGCTTGCTGATGAGTGCCCTTACCCACTGAGCCATCTCAATGGCCTAGCCGTCTTTCTAAGAAGCACAGGGTTAAGACACAGGCACATAGGAGAGACTGTTTGCAGATTGATGGAGAAGATGAACTGTAACACCAACTGCTAAATGATCCTTTAATAAAAAACTCTGAGCTTGATGTTGGGGAGAATGCTGAAAGATCAGAGAGACAAAGGAACAAGCCACCTCTTACCTCTAGGACTACTCAGCCTGAAAAGATTTCCTCAGCGGAAAGACTTTAGCTCCTGTCTCCTCACGCCTTATATACCTTTCTCTACCCACTCATATCATTTCCTGTCTCAACTTCCCTAGTGCTGGGATTAAAGGTGTTTGACACCCAAGAACTGAGATTACACTGCCTGGCTCTGTTTCTCTCCTAGGCTGAGTCAATCTCATGTATTCCAGGGTGTCTTTGAACTCACAGAGATCCAGACATATCTCTGCTTCCCTAGTGCTAAAATTAAAGGTGTGTGTCACCACTGCTTGGCTTCTGTGTTTAATCTAGTGGCTTGTTCTGTTCTCTGTCTTCAGGCAAATTTCTTAGGGTACACAATATATCACCACAATGAATATCCACAAGAATGAAATCTGCTGGTTAACATCTCAATCTCAGACTTCCAGACTAAGAACTTTGAGAAAATACATTTCTGTTGCTTAAGCCACCTGGGCAGTGGTGTCTGTGAGGAAAGTCCTAGCAGACTAATACATATGCTAGCTTAATAGTAACTGGCATTCATGGTTAGCGTTATACTCCAAATGCACTTTCAGTGATACAGTTTGCTGGTATTTGAATCATACAAACCTCTTATCTCACAATTCTCTGAAGTGATTTGACAGGATGCATGAACTGAAATTTTCAGGAAAAAGCTACACCTATTGTGATGAAAAACAATGACTGTGCAGAGTTGGAATGTCACAAGACCAGAGACAAATTATCTTGTTCTATTTCAGCCTCCTTAACATCGATTTATTGCCTGTCTCTGTTTTACCCGGCATTCTGGAATGTACAAACAGACTCCTGTTTCCACCAACCCAAAAGCTAAGAAGGTCATCAGATAGTATCTGAGGCTCCATCTCTCTTTGCTGCAACCTCCTTACCTAATATTTCCACCAGTTATCTGAAAAGTGTCTGGATTTATGCTTTGTTCTGTTATTATGAAAAACTTCATAAAACTGTTGTTATATTGGAACATAGCATTTGTAGCAATTGAATTGTGTTCATGGGTCATGGTCTCTCTGCATCTCTCTTCTGCCTTTGTCTCTCTGCTTCTCTAGCTCTTGACTTTTTAGACAGGGTATGACTCTATAGACCAGGATAGCCTTGAACTCATAGAGACCTGCCTGCCTGGGCCTCCAAAGTCCTAGGATTAAAGGCATTGCCACTATGCCCAGTATAAATTATCTATTATTCCCTTTAAGATAAGAACTGTGGTTTGATTTTAGTTGTGGTTTTTTGGGTTTTTTTTTTGTTGTTGTTTGTTTGTTTGTTTCTGTTCATGTTGTATGTTTTGCATGTCAATATGTACCATTTTCATGTAGAAAACTAAGGACATGAGAATCCCTAAGATCACCCAATCACATAGCAAACAACAAAAATAGGTCTTGAAGCCAGGCTCGGTGGTGCACACCTTCAATTCCAGCACTGAGAGACAGAGGTTGGCAGGTCTCTGGGAGTTCAAGGCCAGCCTGGTCTACATAGAGAATTCTAGGCCAGACAGAACTATATAATAAGACCGTGTCTTAGGAAATAAAAATTTAGCCAGGCAGTGGTGTGTAGGAGCCCACAAAAGCTTCCTACTGAGATCTGAGCTTGCTTTACACAGCAGGGCTGCATTAGCGGATGGCTTGATCAAGTGCATGGTCACCAGGTGTCTGGGATGGTCTGCACTTGGCTGTGCTGGGGGAGGTCTTTTGTTCCACCCTTTGGCATTCTTTTAAAAGCCCTTTAGAAGAGACAGAAGGGGCTGGTGGGCTTCGACCCAGGCCCTCCCAAGGTTATCCTGTGTCTCTAACTTTTTCTCTCCTCTATATTTCTGTCTAAATCTCTTATCCCTCACTCCTCAAGGTCCCTGGAGTAAATAAATGGAGGAGCTGGCCTCCCACAGTGGTGGTGCATGCCTTTAATCCCAGTATTTAGGAGACAGAAGCAGGCAGACCTCTGAGTTTGAGGCCAGCCTGATCTACACAGAGAGTCCCAGGACAACCAAGGCTACACAGAGAAACCCTATCTTGAAAAACCAAAACCAAACAAAAACAAAACAACAAAAATCCAGAAAAAAAGAAATATAAATTTAGGTATTGAATTGATATATTCCAATTCCAGTCCTTTCTACCAAAGTGAGGTATCTTTGTTTAAAGCTGTCAATAGATTTACATCACCCCAACTGCTTACTTCAAATACTGTACAAGGTCCTTATATTTTGGTGTACCTTAGCTTTCTGGTTCTATCTATTATCATTAATTTCTTTCAACCTATGCTTGATAATGGAATTATGCAGCAGTCCTCATAAATCAAATGCACCTTGCTCTCTCATTCAGTATGGTGAGCTGTTTTTCATCCTTCAATGCTTTCTCAAGTCGGCACATTACTATGCAGCCATCAAGATCCATCCCAAATATCACCTTCCCTGTGAGCCTCATCCTGACTTTCTCTTGTCTGAGCTTCCATGTTTTGTGTCCCTATAATTGTACCTATAAGATTGGGAAAACAATTTACAGTGTAGGAAGGACAAGATTCTGGTACAACAGAAACACCAGAGTTCCAACTGTCACAACAAATGCCACTGAGCAGAGACATGAAATGGCTGGTTTTTAAAAAAAATTAAAAATTCTATGACTTGATCTTGTGTTTCTCCAAATGTACAAAATTAAAATCAGTTTCTTCATAAAAGGAAAAAAAAATCAAGCAAAAACATTTATTCTCTCTCTCTCTCTCTCTCTCTCTCTCTCTCTCTCTCTCTCTCTCTCTCTCTATATATATATATATATATATATATATATATATACACACATACATACACCTGTGTGTGTGTGTGTGTGTGTGTGTGTGTGTGTGTGTGTGTGTGTGTACAGCTTTCAGGAGTTGGTCCTCTCCCTCTACCTCATAGATCCCAGAGATTAAGCTCAGGCCGTCAGGCTTGGCAGCAAGTGTCTTCATCTGTTGAGTATTCTTCCAAGTGTCTTCATCTGTTGAGTATTCTTCCAAGTGTCTTCATCTGTTGAATATTCTTCCAAGTGTCTTCATCTGTCAAGTTTTCTTCCAGGCCTGGGTAAGGAATCTTTAAGCCGAGTTTTGTTCAGAGAGCCAGCCATCTAGGAAAGTAGAAGATAGTCACTCTAAAAACCATGCCTTAAATCTTATCCCCAGCCAGCAGCTTTCCTGAGCAGTCCCTTCTGGTCAGTGGTCAGCTTTGTTCTTGATGTTGCCTGTCTCACTGTCCGCTTATACTCTCCACTCTTCTTGAAACACTGCTGAGTCCATGCAGCATCTGCCAGGGTCAACCTTGTGCTCCTCCAGGGACATCTAGACTGGAGAGTTAACTCAAAACAAGCAAGCCATCAACAGTATGTATGTGCTAAGCTATCAAAGCATTAGCAATAGGCGGGTGATGGGATGGCTCACCGGGTTGATGTCCCTACCACCGAGTCTGAGGATCTGAGTTCGATCCCCAAAACGCTCATGGTTGAAAGGTTGAAAGGGAAACCAACTTCTAGCAACTTGTCCTTTGGCCACTACACTTGCCCCTCAAAACACACACACACACACACACACACACACACACACACACACAATAACATAATTAATTGTTATAACTAAAATAAAAGACCTTTAACAATATTTGTGCGTAGATTCCTTCTCACAGTATGGTCTGCAAATGTGCTCCTGTGGGGAGCATCACATCTGAATTCTGATACATTTTATTTAATCAAGTAGCTTTCATTGGGCATGACTTACATGAAAGGCACAAAACCGTGCTTTAGGAGAGAAAGGCAACAAAGCTATCTTCTGTGTTATAATCCTTGTGCAATTTAGTTGAAGGTGCAGACAAACAGGAAATTAAAATGTAGAAAGGCAAGCATGAAAATGTCCCAAGGGAGAGTGACAGAAAGGCAAAGCCATTCCCATCTGCAGAAGGCTGGTGTGCAGCTGTCTCAGGACTGGTGGTGGATTAAATGGGATGGCACATGGAAATTGTCTACAGTGCCCACAAAAAGTTCCCAAATACTGGGGCTATTGTTACTAGGCTAACATTATCTCTGTGTCAGTGTCTATTTTTTTTAAAGATTTATTTCTTTGTTTTATATACAGTGTCCTGCCTGCAGGCCAGAAAAGGGCACCTGATCTCATTATAGATGGCTGTGAGCCACCATGTGGGTGATGGTAATTGAACTCAGGACCTCTGGAAGAACAACCAGTGCTCTTAACCTCTGAGCCATCTCTCCAGCCCTGCAGTAGGGCTCTATAACCCCAAGGTTATTTCTGTTTCTCTCTTGCTTGGCTGTGAAGATTCCTCGAAGCAAAAACAGACTTCTTCATCTTGGTTTTATTCTTATCTGTTGCATGAGCTCATGAATGCCTCAGAGAGGAGAAATGTGTTTCAGGCTATTGTATTCTAAAATGGATGCAACAAAGCTATGGCATCCAAGAAACTCTAAAAAGTCCTCAAAATACTCTTTTCTAAATTCATAGAACACACGGGGCTTTGGGGAAGGGGAGGCGTGGTTTTAATATGAAAAGGAATAATACGTTGTGTGAATTAGACCAATAATTAATACAAATTCCCTGATCTTTTCCTTTCTATCAACTACCAATACTTGTTATAGAGATCTCAAACAAATATTTGGGGGCTGGGGAAATGGCTCAGAACCCACATCAAAGCAGGTGGGGGTATCCTCCTGCGTGTGACCCCAGAGCTCAGGATTGGAGATGGGAGACTGACAGTAAGCTCTGGCCGGCACAACATGTGCACTCACATGCATGCCAGCACACATGTGTATGCACACACATCACGTACAAAACCAAAAAAAAAAAAAGAAAGAAAAAAATAAAAGACATATTGAGGAATCCAGAGGAGAGATGGGTCATCAATTAAGAGCACTGGCTGCTTTTCCAGAGGATCCAGGTTTAGTTCCCAGCAACCACATGGTGGGGCACAGCCTTCTGTAACTCCAGTTCCAAGGGATCTGACATTCTCTTCTGACCTCCAAGACCACTGCATGCATGTTGTGCACAGGCATACATGCAGGCAAAACACCCATACCCATGAAATAATTAAATAAATAGAACCAGAAAATAATAATAATAATAATAATAATAAATTCTCCCCTCCCCCATTTGAGACAGTGTTTCTCATTACATAGTCCTGGCTGTCTTGAAACTCACTATGCCCAGCTAAAAAAACAAAACCTTTTTTGTTTTGTTTTTTTTCGAGACAGGGTTTCTCTGTTTAATTTTGGTGCCTGTCCTGGATCTTGCTCTGTAGACCAGGCTGGCCTCAAACTCACAGAGATCTACCTGCCTCTGCCTCCCAAGTGCTGGGATTAAAGGTGTGCACCACCACTGCCTGCACAGCAACTCTTATAAAGGAAAATATTTAATGGGGAGGCTTACAGTTCAGATGTTCAGTCCATAATCATCAAGGTAGAACATGGCAGCATGCAGGCAGACATGGTGCTGGAGAAGGAGTTGAGAGTTTTTTTACATCTTGATCTGCAGACAACAGGAAGTGAACTGTGTCACTAGGTGGGGCTTGAGCAAATATGAGACTTCAAAGCCTATCTCCACAGTGACACATTTCCTCCAACAAGACCGCACCTACTCCAACAAGGCCTCACTTCCTAATAGTGAGGGCCATTTTGGGGGCCATTTTCTTTCAAACTACCATAGTATGTATAGAATTTGTGTTTCTTTTTTGTTTTGTTTTGTTTATGTGACAGGTTATTTATGTAGCCCTGGATGGCCTAGAACTCACAGAGATCTGTTTGTCTCTGTCTCCAGAGTGCTGGGATTAAACCACTATGCTTGACAAATGCAATGTTTTTGTAGTTCTCAGTTAACCAATGTTTCTAGACTCCCCCTTAGAGATGATCATAAGGAGAAAGAAAGGGCATTCTCAGGTACTAATACTTGACTATGATTGACCAACTCCTCAGTTCAAGATATATTTTGTTTTAAGGTTTTGTTTTAGCTGGGTGGTGGTGGCACATGCCTTTAATGCCAGCACTTGGGAGGCAGAGGCAGGTGGATCTCTGTGAGTTCTAGGCCAGCTGGGCTACAGAATGAGTTCCAGGACAGGCTCCAAAGCTACACAGAGAAACCCTGTCTTGAAAAACCAAACAAAACAAACAAACAAAAAAGAGTTGCTGTGCAATGGATGGAACTAGAAAATATCATCCTGAGTGAGGTAACCCAGACCCAGAAGGACAAACATGGTATGTACTCACTCATAAGTGGACACTAGATATAAAGCAAAGAACAATCAGACTGCAACCCACAGAACCAGGGAGGCTACATAGCAGGGGGGACCCTAGGATGACTGTGGCTTATAATAAGTTTTGGGTTTACTCAATCACTGGGCAAGCCTCAGTGAAACATTTCACTATTAGGATAAGAATTTGTACTGTATCAAGCTGATAACAGAAAAATAAATAAATAAATAAAAATGGAAAAAAAAAAGCTGCTGTGCATGGCATCTATTCACAGTAATAGAAACCCTAGCTAAGAAAGTTACCATGTGTATTAATATAAGCCTCTAGATTTTCATTACAATCTTTGTTTGCGTTTTCATTGTTTTGTGACAAAGCCTTGTGTAGGCCAGGTTAGCTTTGAACTCCTCTCCTTAAAGGTGCCCCAGCTGTAAGTGTAATCTGAATTTATGCTCTAAATCACCTAATTCAGCTTCTGCTCTCTCCACACAATCTATTTTCTTCAGTTTGTATGCAGATTCTGCTGAGCAGGTGGTTTGTAGCTTGCAAATGACAACATCTACCAGCTGTTAAAATTACACATGGCTCTAATTTAAATGCTTAATTGCTCTCAGAGCACTTAATTTACAGCTCATAAACCCCTCCCAGATGGCAACACTGAGGATTTTCTTTGAATTTACTTTGGAGAGAGATAAAAGCTTAAGTTCACAATTGTTCCCATAACACAGTTGTGTTTGAATCTGGAGCACCAGGGTGAGACTTGGCCTGTATTTGGTGCCCAGGTTAACCAGTAACAATAAATGACTAAGTGATTACAAACTATCCCAGTGTCCTCAGGATTATGACAAAAAACGTAAGTATTGTTAATTCCACCCATTGAGAATAAGACTACTACCACGATTTGAGCCAAATTTGAACCAAGCTTTAATTAAATACCGGCCAGGATGATAGACTCTGGCCAGATCCGTTTCGGGGTTCCCAGAAAATGGTGATGAGTCACATTTTGCAGAGACTTATATGCAAACACATAAGGCTATGTATCTTCCACCAGGTCCAATGAGGGGCAAGCATTATCTCCTGCCTCCATCCAATCAGGGGCAAGCATGTATCCTGATGTACTTCCTACCTGATATCTCCTGCCTACACCCAATCAGGGGCAAGCATGTATCCTGATGTACTTCTGCCTGTGAACCTCCTGCCCACATGTGATCAAGAACATTGGTGCAGTTGAGTCAAACAAACTTGTTTAAAAGGAGTGAAAACATGTGGCTTATTTCTTATATAAACAGCCTCCAGCAGTTCAGGAAGTATCTGTCCTTGGGCAGGGGCCTTACAGGTCAGAGGTACTTTTGTTTCATGGATCTCTTAGGCACAGTAATTAAAACTTAAAACTCGACTTTTTAGCTCTCAGGATATCAACCCTATCAGCTGCATCGGGAGATGGTAACTCTGTGCTGTAGCCACCAGGAATTCTTTTCAAAGACCTCTATTCAATAAAGCTGGGATTTGGTACTTGTTGAAACAGAGTCTTGTGCAATATACACTGGCCTCAAACTCAGTATGCAGCTGAGGATGAACTTGGATTTCAAACTCTGCTGCATCTACCTCATGAGTGCTGAAATTATAAGGGTACATCATCTCAAAGAGCTTATCAGGATTCTTTTTTAAAAAATTTATTTTATATGTATGAGTGTCTTGTTCACATGTGTATCTGTGCCTCGTGTGCATGCCTGGTGCCTGAGGTGGTCAGAAGGGAGCATCAAGTCCTGTGGAACTGGAGTTATGGATTGTAAGCCACCATGTGGGTTCTGGGAATCAAACCCCTGTTCTCTGCAAAAACCAGAAGTGCTTTTCACCACTGAGTCACCTCTCCAACCCCAGAAGTTTTTTTTTAGATTACATTTATTTATGTGTGTATGTGTTTGTGTATGCACATACTCAAACAACTCAAGAGAATTTGCAAAAATCAGTCCCTCCTTCAACCATGTGGGTCTTGGGAACTGAATTAAAGTCATCAGACTTGGCAGAAAGTGCCTTTAATGGCCAAGCCATCTTTCTAGCCCCATGATTCTAGAAGCCCCATGCCCTTAAGAAGAGGATTTCAAGCCATGTGTGGTGGCCCGTGCCTGTAGTCCTAGCACTCAGGAGATGGAGGCAGAAGGATTGTAGTGATTCCAGAGCCAGCCTGGCCTGCATAAGCTAGTTTGAGGCCAGCCTGGACCCTGTCTCATAAAATATGACACCCTGCCCATCACCACCACCACCCTAAAAAAGGAAAAGCTTAAAATCAGGCATAATGGCACAGATGCATAATGTCAGCATTGGCTACATTAAAAGATGGAGGCCAGCCTGAGCTGCATGAAACACTGTATCAAAAAAGCAACATGTAAATAAAAATAAATAAATATTGACTTTTTTAACCTTGTAAAGTTTTGCCGCCCTCTAGTGGCTAATAATAATTCTATCCACTCATTTTTTTTTCTTATGTCAATAATGGTGGGCTAGACTTTTATTTAAAACCATTTTCCAAAGTTTTCTTTGAGTAAGAGAAGCTATACAATCTAGAGGTTAAGCACATAATCTTTAGAGTCAGACTCCCTCGATACAAGCTCTTATTGGCCGTCTGAACCTGTGCAAGTGTTGTGTGGCTGGCCCAGATCTCAGATCTCTGTCTACAAAAAGTCCCTGGCTGGAACTCTCACTCAGTGGTCCAGTTCTTGCATGTACCAGGCCATGGTACCATTCCCCGCACTGGAAAAATGAAAAGAATAATAGATTTTACTAAGTTAATATGTATAGGACACTTAGAATAGTATCTATCACAGCTGAACATGATGGGACCTGCATTTAGTCCAACACTTGAGAGGCAGAGGCAGATGGATCTCTGAGTTGTCCAGTGCTACACAGAGAAACTTTGTCTTGAAAAACAACAACAACAACAACAACAACAACAACAACACAGTTTCTATCCCATAGTAGTATCATATAAATGCCTGTCTAATTAATTAGAACAAATTACAAAAAGGGCTGGATGCGATGGTTCACCCTTTAATCCTATCACTTGAAAGACTAGGGAGGAAAATCTCTGAGAGTCTGACACCAGTCTGGAGCTACTTAGTGAGTTCCAGGACAGCCTGGGCAACTGAGTGAGAACTGAGTTGTCTGTTTTCTAATGAGATAGAGCTAGAGAAAGGGTGTGGCTTTGGGTGGGTGGGGAGGTGGGGAGGATCTGGAAGGAGTTGGAGGAAGGAAAACCATGATTGGAATACATTGTATGAACAAAATCCATTTTCAATGAAAATTAAAAATATTTTAAATAAGATAGACTATGGGTGAAGTAAGAGAACTGCCCCTCAAGGGTTCTTCATGGTTGTCTGTAGGGATCCTGACAAACTGTTTATTTTGTAGTGAAAATAGAATAAATCTTTAAAAAACAGATTGATTCATTTTGTTTTATGTAGATACAAGGGTTTTGCCTGCACATATGTTTGTGCACCATATTTCCCGCAAATGCCTGTGGGAGTCAGGAAGGGCGTCAGATCCTCTGAAACTGGAGTTACTAAAGGTTATGAATAGTCATCACATGGATGCTGGGAACTAAACCCAGGTCCTCTGGGGGAGCAGCCAATGCTCTTAATTTCAAGCCATCTCTCTACCCACCTCCCAATTTTTTAAAATTGCAATAAAGATCATCATTATATTTAGGTTATATTGACAATAATTTACATTTTTACTAACTTAGAAAGTTATTAAACTTCTTTAAACATCATATCATCTAGTTATAAATGTTATGTGTTAAATGTTTTAAAGATTTTATTTTATAGAACAGATTACCATTCACAGGAAAGTTGAGAAAATAACAGATAATTTCTACAAACTATGAGCTCAGTTTCTGTTATTATTGCCATCTTACATTGATAAGGTGTATTTGTTATAAAAACTTGAACCAATATTGATGTTACTAACTGAAGTCTATAGTTAATGTACTAATACGTAGATTTTATTTGTTTCAACCTAATGTCCTTTTATTTATTTATTTAGATTTTTCAAGACAAGGTTTCTCTGTGTAGCTCTGGCTGTCCTGGAACTCACTTTGTAAACCAGGCTCGCCTTGAACTCACAGAGATCAGCCTGCCTCTGCCTCCCAAGTGCTGAGCTTAAAGGCATGTGCCACCTGGCTGGAGGCATTTGAGAGATTCCCACCTCTCAAATGACTCTAGACTCTATCAAGTTAACATAAAAAGCTGTTCAGCACAGTCTCTCTCATTAAAGTGAGTTCTCATGAGCAATTGCTTTTGCCTTTCATTTTTGGCTTCTACACATTTCCAAAGCTACTTAAGGTCAGTGCCTTCCCCCACGACCTCCTACAGTGAGAAAGCTTCACATATTTTTAATATGCTAGGATTTACTCATGGTCTGCTTTCTTTCTTGGAATTCTCCTATCTTTTAAATAATTCTGTTTTAGTTTGGATACATTAAGTCTCATTTTTCAAGTTCAAGAATCCTACAGGTACATGGAGTGTACTCACAATAGCAATAGCACACAGAGTAGCTCCGCCTGATCAGATACTTCGTGCACTTTGTCTCTCTCTTCTGTCCCCACGCTTAACTCCTCGAAGCAACTCAGGTTTTCCTGTCTGTATAGTTCTTTGTTGGTTTTATTTTTGAGACAAGTTTCTCTGTGTTGTCCTGATTTTCCTGGAACTCACTCTGTAGACCATGTTGGCTTTGAACTCACAGAGATCCACCTGCCTCTGCCTCCTAAGTGCTGGGATTAAAGGCATGCGCCACCACCCAGTTTGTCTTTATAGTTTTGTCTTTTTTTTTTATGTGTGTGTGTGTGTGTGTGTGTGTGTGTGTGTGTGATGAGTGCATTCCCCAAGGAGACCACAAGAAGGCATCAGTTCCCCTTAGAGCTTTATGTACAGGGGATCATGAGCCACTTGATGTGGATGCTGGGAATTGAACTTGGTTCCCCTGGAAGAGCAGTAAGAAATCTTAACTGCTGAGCCATTTCTCCGGTTTTGTCTGTCTAGAATATCATATAATTGGAATCATACAGTGTGTAGCCATTTTGCACTTCTTTCATTTAATGATACATACTTAAAGTTCTTCCATTTCTTTTCATGGCTTGATAGCTCATTTCTTTTTATCTCTGGGTATTGTCACATTGAGTAAAATTATAGTTTATTCAGTCAAGCAATGTTTTAATAATTGAAAATGCAAAGGTAAAGAGGAAATTATTCTTCTCCCCAGTGAAATTCACACTCATTAGGCTGTGGCACATGAGTAAAGTACAATTCTTTTCTTGCAGCCTAGTAAGAACCTTATGCACCTGCAGGTAGAAGCAAATTGCCATGGAAACTCATAGGAGATGATGGAGATCTTCATGGGAATGTGATGAGTAGATGTCTAGGACCTGGGAGATCCAGTAGGTGTTTGAGGTGGGAAGATAAGAGGTAGGTGGTTGGAAAATGAACCAGCTAGCAGGCATTGCAAGACAGTGACAGACTGTTTAATGTTCTAAATAAGTACATTTTTGTCATATGCATATATGACTCCACAGCTGGATCTGCACCAGGAAGAAGGATGTGGTAGCTTCCCTTTACTCTGATAAGAATAGGGCAGCTTTCATAGGCACTTACTACTGTCACGAGCTACACTGGGTTCTAGGCACACGTTTCCCTTTCAGAAGGGGATAGATATGTGTGTATGTAAAGCGGTGGGAGAATTCCATCATTCTCTTGGCTGGGAGCTGCCACTGCTGATGGGATTGCTGCTCACAACTGATAGGGTAGGGAGTAGGGGCTGACTGAAGAGACTAGCTGTCACTTTCTGTCTATCTCACCCCAGTTTCTGGTCTCAGGTCCCAGAACTTTAGAGATGCTATTGTAGGGTGGGATATTTGTGTCTTAGTAGAGATATTCATTCCTTCAGGTCCTGTAACTCAAATTCTAAATGGTCTTTTAATTAAAAAAAAAAAAAATCCAGAGCTTGATATTTGGGGTAAATGTCATTTTAAAGGCAGGGCTGTTGGTGTCTTTGAAAGATCAGCAGCTGTTGTGCCCTGTTCTTGGATGGTCTGTGACTATTCTTTATAATACCTTCTAATATTTTTCTCAGAAACATATGTTGTTAGTTTATGGTTTGTTTCTAAGACTGAAGGAATGTTAATCTGAGTATTCCATTGTTGTAATAAATCACGGTCCCATAAATTCATGGCTATATCAGCCACATATGGCTTTAATTTTCCTCTCTGTCCTTCTGTCCCTATACATTCGACCTATCTCCTGCTCTGTTTCACTTGGGATAATGTTCCAACCCCTAAAAGCTGAACATTTACCTCCTGAAGAAGCCAATTTGGATGCCAAGATTCTGGTGCAATTATTGTTATATCCACACCTGTGTCTACAAGAACTTCAATGACAATGTCATGTATTCATATTTTTAATTTTGGTCTCTGTTCATTTATAGAAGTTTGCCAAAAAATTCACTTTATGGTTTCTTCTGAATTTTTTGTTCTCTCTTCTATAGCTGTTTTACCACTCTGAGCAGTATGGTTTCTTACACTAGGTATTAGGTTCTTTAATTGCTCTGGGAAGGAGTTTCTTCCATGGTAACAAGAAAGGACTGAACCAAATATGACATGGTGGTCTGTGCCCACAAGAGGCCCCTCAGGGAGTTTCCTGACAGCAAAGGCAAAGGATTACCTTGTCTGTCCCTTGTTGACCTGCATTCATTAGTCCAATATCTGCCTTTGACACACCTTGTTCATAATCCAGAAGGGAGGGGCATTCTGTTGGATTTATTCCTTGAAAAAAAAACAACAACAGTGTTTCTAGGAACCCCCTGATTACAGTCCCTGTTTAGGTGGCCTTGTTTACCACAATTGAAACATTTGACATTACTATTTTTCTTCAAACATCATCATAGTCATGAGATTCAATATTAATTGTATCTCAGATCCCTTCCTCTAAGGGTGCTTATCTTGCCTTTAATGGCCTAATTACCCTTTGGATTGTGCATTAGCGTTTTCAAAACCCAGAGATTCAATAATTATTTGTGTAGCTTCTGAATTTTGGATCATTCTATTTACTGCTGAAGTCAGTCTTTGTAACAAATCAATGAAAGTTTCTTTTGGACCCTGTATAACTTTTGTAAATGACTTAGTTTTCTTTTCTACTTCTTCAATTCTGTGTCAAGCATTCAAGGCTGCCATGTGGCATAAAGCTAGGGTGTGATTATCATATAAAGACTGTCTTTGTATACCAACATTATTGCCTTCTCCAAGAAGTTGATCTTGGAGATTTCCATACCTCTAGCTCTACTTTGTTGTTCAAAGATCTTAGCCTCATCCTTGTACCAGGTCCTCCAAAATAATTGTGGAGAAGCCTCTAAGACTGCTGTAACCAAATCTCTCCAGTCTTGAAGGATAATTCTGTTACAAGTTGACCACGAGTTTAACATCTGCTTCACGAAAGATGAGTGGATGCCATATGAGACTATTGCTTCTTTGAATATCCTCAAATCTAGCATTTGCACAGGAATCTAGTCAGCTTGAACACCGTTTTGGGGATATCTATCATTTGGCAGTTCCTGTAAGGTTGCTGGATAGATTAAGGTTGGCTGTTTGAAAGCCTTAGGCTGTTTTTCTGTAACCTTATAATGCAATGCTGAGATTGGTTCTCCTTTAAATTCCTCTGTCTGAATCTGAATATCTTTATGATCTGTTTTAAGAGAGTTTTCTACAACTTTTGTCTTGGCACTCTGTAGATGTAACCAACCGTCTTATTAAATAAGAAACACAGAAACAATGTAAAAGAGAAAGCCGAGAGGTCAGAGCTCAGAGCTAAATCTCACCCTTCCTTCTACTGTCCCAGCTTCGCGAAAAGAGACCTACCTCCTGTCGGTTTGTTTTTTTAAAGTATGTTGTTCTGCCTTCTCATTGGTTGTAAACCCAAACACATGACTGCCTCGTCACTGTCTGAATGTACAGCCCCCTAGGTCTTAAAGGTATATGTCTCCAATGCTGACTGTATCCCTGAACACACAGAGATCTTATGGGATTAAAGGCATGTGCCACCACCGCCACACTCTTGCTATGGCTCTAATAGCTCTGACCCTGAACACACAGAGATCTTATGGGATTAAAGGCGTGTGCCACCACCGCCACACTCTTGCTATGGCTCTAATAGCTCTGACCCCCCAGACAACTTTATTTATTAACATACAATCAAAATAATATTTCAGTACAATTAGATTACCACCACATTTCCCCTTTTCTATTTTAATAAAAAGAAAAAAAAGCAAAAGGTTATAACTAACAAAAGAAAAACTATATACAAAAGTACAATAACTATATACAATATATACAAGTAATAAATACCTAAACAGGTATTTGACAAATCAGAGAAAATAATTCCATTATCTATCCTATTTTGGTAAATCCAAGATGTATCTAATGCACTTTCTATCCTAATTAATTTTCAACTATAACTAACTAATCTTCAACCATAACTAACTAATCTTCAACTCCCTCAGAGACCCAAGAAGGGAATAATATTAGCTAACAAAAATAAAAACAGGAAGTGCATGCAAGCAACTTCCAAAAAATTTTGTGAGTTGACAGAAACAGCCAGCTGCCTGGGCAGTCACCTGAGGTTTCTCCGCAGTGTTGGGGCATCATCTTCAGCCTATAGGCTTAGTGTATCTGACAGACTCATTTGTGAAGTAGGATGTACACAAGGTCAACAGTTCAACCTCACATTGGGTGAGAGCAGTCCACGTACCAGAAACACCTGAATTCCACTAGTGTCCTGTCATGATTCAGGATTTTAAATTCTGGAAATTGTTGACAGTTTTTAAATTCAGCTGTCCATTCTTCTTGGCTGTGTATATATGGCTTCATCTCAGCATCCCCTTCTTCTCCACATCCCTCTATTAAATGCCAGTCTACTTTCGAGAGGCATGAGCTTTCAGCTGCTGTTCCATTGTACAACAGAATCCATCGGCCCTCTGCCTGTTAAGCTGCTTTGAAGAAAAGGGCACCGTACCTTTTCCGGATGCGAAGGCCATTTCAGGGATGGGGCCGTATTGTCCTGGCCTCAGAAGATGCCTTTTGATAAAGCCATAACCACACTTGTTTTGGCAAGAATCAGTAGTCCCTTGTTTCGTGTTCTGTCTGTCCATTTTGTCCTGTTGATTCGAGGATACTTTGTTGTCCAGTGGCTAACTTTGGCCACAAGGAAAGTTGACTCCATATGCAGTTTCTTCAATGCCCATATTTTCTCTGAAGTAGATTAGTACTGCCAGGAGCTGACATGTCTCAAAAAAGAAAAATTTTCTAAGTTATTAAAACATTTTAAATGCCATATTCTGTAGATCTCTGAAGGGTTTGAAGATGACTTGTCTAAAACATCTCTGCTCAATTTTTAAAACATATCTAATATGACAAGTTCTATTGTAATGTCTAACTACTAACTTTCATTTCTTTATATCCTAATAGTTGATAATAATAACATTCAAGGATCAGAAATTTGCATTACATTGTTAAATGGATGGAATAAATACAATTAGAAATATACATATAGCATTTTCTAACAATATCAGTTTCAAATTTGTATACAATATAAAACAATTCAATCCAATGTAAAGTATTTAAAATTAGTAATTGTCTTTTTCTTTTCTTTCTTTCTTTTTCTTTCTTTCTTTCTTTTTTTTTTTTTAAACAAGAACCTTAAATCTAATCTCCTTTGCTTAGCCTTTTTCCTAACCCTTGACAATAACTTGTAACCAACCCCCCTAAATACTGAAAATTATCCCAGACCCAAAACCCATTAAAAAGACCAAAAAACCACCCGCCCCACACCACCTCTTTGGGAATGTGGGCGTCGTATTCTTAAAATTGCTTCCTGCTGGGTATGGGCGAAGTTTTCTTTATCCTGAAAGAAAAATTTTAGGTTAATTGTCAAATTCTAGGAGAGGTAACTATATCCTTCATTATCCAGTCTGTGTATAATGCCAAAGTTCAGGGTTTATCTCAAGTCCTTATTCAAGTAGTCTTTGAGACTGGATCATCTCAGCTAGTCATCTCAAATTTGCTCTGAGCACCTTGTAGTTCAAAGCTGATCTATGGATGATGTTTGTCAGCTTAATGATATTATTATTGTCCACGTGGAATTGTTGTTGTTGTGGGGCCCCATCTTCTTTCTGGAGACTTCAGTTGACGTTAGGCCTGGCCGTGATTTCCTGCAGAAAACTGATAAGAGACTCGAACACAAAAACATATATATGCAGCTAGCCTTTTTTCTAGAATTAGTTAGTACTCTATGTGACCATTCATATCTTAACAAAGTTTAAAATGTGTATATATATATATATATTAATCTTATAAATTTTGATATAAAATTTATACTTTGAGAAAAGTTTAAAGAATCAGAATAGAATCAAAGAGTTGAGATTAGTAATAGAATAGTCCCTTAATTAATTTTGCTTTTGTCCTGTACCATAGCAGAAGATGGCTCTTATTCTGGCATGATACAGGGAGTTTGCATTTACCTTTTAACAACATGCTTGATTTTAAAGAAGGAGAGAGCCATTCTCCAACTCCAAAGTCAGCTTTAAATTTTAATTGAACTGGGACTATTAGAAAACCAATAGTGTTAAATCTTTAGAGAAAAGCAGAAACAACATTTAGGAAGACATAAAATTTTTTAGATAATATATACCCATACACCGTTTCATTCTGTTTCTTGGGATAGATGATTTGTCCCTTTTCTTCAGTTGTCTCATTTGTCCAGTGTTCTTCAGATTCCTTAACCTTCATTTTCCTAAAAGACAAAAACAAAAACCTTTCCCCAAGACTAATTTTGGGGATGTTCCTTTTTGGCAAGTTATTATCTGATTAAATGAAAAGGCATGTTTTATTGATACAAGTTAGTTTAAATTGGATGTTCATGCTGGTTGATGAACTATCACCTCCTCAATTAAGAGGTCTCTCTTGTTCAAATCGAACCTTTATCAATTTTGATGGTACCCACAGCTTATCTTCTCCTGTAGAAACAAAAGCAAAACCACGTCCCCAATGTAATACATACCCTGGTTTCCATTCTGAGGTCAGCACATCCTTAAAGTATATAGGCTGATTTAATTCTGTAGTTTTTTCTATTATCCAATGTCTCTCTGCAGCTGTTGTTCCTTTCTCATTGGCATTCAGAAAATTCAAAGTTAGAAGAGCATTATGCAGTCTATTTCTGGGGGTTTTTGTTACCCATTTCTGTTTATTTAGCATATCCTTTAGAGTTCTGTTTGATCTTTCTATAACTGCTTGACCTGTAGGATTATGTGGTATGCCTGTAATATGCTTTATATTGTAATAAGCAAAAAACTGTTTCATTTTAACAGAGACATATGATGGAGCATTGTCAGTTTTGATTTGTGCAGGTATACCCATGATGGCCATAACTTCTAGCAAATGAGTGATTGCAGAATCAGCCTTTTCAGAACTCAAAGCAGTTGCCCATTGAAATCCTGAAAAAGTATCAATGGTGTGGTGTACATATTTCAATTTTCCAAATTCTGCAAAGTGAAACACGTCCATCTGCCAGATTTCATTTCTCTGAGTACCCTTTGGGTTACATCCTGCTGGTAATGGCGTTTGATTGTAGAAGGAACAAGTAGGACATTTCTTTACTATTTCTTTGGCTTGCTGCCAGGTTATGGAAAAATCCTTTTTTAAACCTTTACTATTGACGTGATGTTTTTTATGAAATTCTGAGGCTTCCAGCACATTTCCTATCAATAATTTATCAATCTCATCATTGCCTTGTGCCAGAGGGCCTGGCAGACCAGTATGGGATCGAATGTGAGTTATATATAAAGGATGATCCCTTTTCCTGATTGTATCTTGTAATTGAATAAATAGTGAAGTTAATTCTGAAGCATCAGGGATAAATTCTGCAGTCTCAATATGTAACACCACTCTTTCAGCATACTGAGAGTCAGTTACTATGTTGAGAGGTTCTGAAAAATCCATTAATACCAACAGAATAGCATACAATTCTGATTTTTGAACTGAATTATACGGACTTTGAACCACTTTACTTAAATTTTCTGATTTGTAACCAGCCTTTCCTTCTTTGTTGGCATCTGTATAAAATGTACGAACTCCAGATATGGGTTTTTGCCGTACAATTTGAGGCAAGATCCATTCAGCTCTCTTTATAAGATCAATTCTATTGCTTTTGGGATATTTGCTGTTAATTTCTCCCAAAAAATTACTGCAAGCTCTTTGCCAAGGTTCACTTTCTGTCCATAATTTTTCAATGTCCTCCTTAGTTAATGGTACGACAATTTCTGCTGGGTCTATGCCTGCTAATTGACGAAGTCTCAGTTTTCCTTTGTAAATCAAGTCAGAGATTTTTTCCACATAAGTTTTTAATTTTTTATTTGGTTTATTTGGTAAAAATATCCATTCCAATATAATATCTTCCCTCTGCATTAATATTCCAGTAGGAGAACGCCTAGAAGGTAAGATAACCAAAATGCAATCCAGCTTTGGATCAATACGATTCACGTGTCCTTCATGCACTTTCTTTTCTACCAAGGCTAATTCTTTCTCAGCTTCAGGTGATAATTCTCTTGGACTATTTAAGTCCTTGTCACCTTCTAAGGTTTTGAACAAATTAGTCAGTTCATCATTTTTTACCCCAACAATAGTTCGTAGATGAGAAATATCTCCAAATAATCTTTGAAAGTCATTAAGAGTCTGTAGTCTATCTCTCCGAATTTGCACCTTTTGGGGTCTAATTTTTTGTAGCTCTATTTTATATCCTAAATAATTAATAGAATCTCCTCTTTGTATCTTTTCAGGAGCAATTTGTAATCCCCAGCAAGACAAAATTTTCTTTACTTCTTCAAACATTATTTCTAAAGTATCTGCATTTGAGTCAGCTAGTAAAATATCGTCCATATAATGATAAATTATAGATTTAGGAAATTTTTTACGTATCACTTCCAATGGCTGTTGCACAAAATATTGGCACAGAGTTGGGCTATTCAACATTCCCTGTGGGAGGACCCTCCATTGAAATCTTTTAACCGGTTGAGAATTATTATAAGTAGGCACTGTAAAAGCAAATCTTTCTTTGTCTTTTTCTTGTAAGGGTATTGAAAAGAAACAGTCTTTTAAATCAATAACTATGAGAGGCCATCCTTTTGGTAATAGAGTAGGCAAAGGCATCCCAGATTGTAGAGAGCCCATTGGCTGAATTACTTTGTTAATTGCTCTAAGGTCTGTTACCATTCTCCATTTACCAGATTTCTTTTTAATAACAAATACAGGAGAATTCCAAGGGCTGGTTGATTCTTCAATATGCTGAGCATTTAACTGTTCTTCTACCAGCTCTTCTAAAGCCTGGAGTTTCTCTGTTGTTAAAGGCCATTGCTGGACCCATACAGGCTTGTCTGTTAACCATTTTAAAGGTAGAGCTGTTGGTGTCTTTGGAAGATCATCAGTTATTGTGCCCTGTTCTTGTATAATATGGATGGCTGGTGACCACTCATTAGAACAATATCTTCTAATATTTCTCTCAGTAATATGTGCTAGTTTATGATTTGTTTCTGAGATTGGAGGGATGTTAATCTGAGTATTCCATTGTTGCAACAAGTCTCGACCCCACAGGTTCATAGTTATGTTAGCCACATATGGTTTTAATTTTCCTCTCTGTCCTTCTGGACCTATACATTCGAGCCATCTTGCACTCTGTTTCACCTGAGATAATGTCCCAATTCCTAACAGTTGAACGTTTACCTCCTGAAGAGGCCAAGTTGGATGCCAAAATTCTGGTGCAATTATGGTAACGTCCGCACCTGTGTCTACCAGACCAGACAACAAAACACCATTTATTTTTATTGTTAATTTTGGTCTTTGTTCATTAATAGAAGTTTGCCAAAAAATTTTCTTTATGTTTTCTCCTGAATTTTCTATTCTCTCTGTTTCATCATCCTGACCAGCATGATTTATTCCAATAGGCATTTGGTTATTTAATCGCTCTCCAGAGCAGGCATTTCCTCTATGGCTGCAGGAAAGGTTTGAACTGGATTTGCACTGGGGGCCTGCGCGAGGCCCCTCTGGGAGTTTCCCGAAGACTGAGGCAAAGGATTACCCTGTCTGTCCTTTGTTGATCTACATTCGTTGGTCCAGTGTTTTCCCTTACCACACCTTCTGCATTCTCCAGAAGGAAGGGGCCTTCTGTTGCCATTGTTCCTTGAAGAAACATTGTTTCTGGGAATGACCTGTCTACAGTCCCTTTTCAAATGTCCTTGCTTTCCACATCCAAAACATCTAACACTCCTCAAACCTTTTGAAATTACTTCTCCTACCCATGTATCATCATGCTCATCAGCTTCAACATTAATTGTTTCTCTAATCCAATCTTCCATAGGTGCAGATCTTGCCCTTAATGGCCTGATTATTGTTTTGCATGCTGCATTCGCATTCTCAAAGGCCAAAGATTCAATTATTGCCTTACTAGCTTCTGAATCCGAGACCATTCTCTTTACTGCTGAAGCCAGTCTTTGTAAAAAATCTGTAAAAGACTCTTTTGGGCCTTGCTTCACCTTTGTAAATGACTCAGATTTTTTTCCTGGTTCCTCAACTTTGTCCCATGCATTCAAGGCTGCCGTTCGACATAAAATTAGGGTTTGGACATCATATAAACATTGTGTTTGTGCTGAAGCATATTGGCCTTCGCCCATAAGCTGATCCTGGCAAACTTGTATTCCTTTATCCCTCCATTGTTTTTCTATGTTTTTAGCCTCCTCCTTAAACCAAGTCAGAAATTGAAGTCTCTGGCTGGGTTCCAGAACACCTTGTGCAAGGTCCCGCCAATCCTGTGGTACTATCCTATTATATGTTGACCAAGAGTTTAACATTTGTTTTACATATGGGGAATGCATGCCATAAGATACTATTGCCTCCTTAAACCTTTTTAAATCCAACATTTCAATTGGAGCCCAAGTATTTTGTGTAGCCATTTGATCAGGCATCTGCTGTACGGTTACAGGATAAATTAAGGGTGACTGTGTGAAAACAGGCTTTCTTTCTGCAACCTTATGATCCCGACTTGAAACAACTTCACTGTTAATTTCTTCTGTCTGAATTTTTACAGGTTTAACAAGTTCTTCTAAAGCTGTTATCCTGGCACTTAAATTGACTATCTTTTTAAATATTAAAATGTGGATTATTATAGTGATAAGGTGCATAATTCCACAAATACTAATATTATATAGTTGTTCCATTGCCAGACTGCCTAAAATTTCGAACAAAAACCAATTTTCTTCCAAGGTACACATAAAACCCATTTGTTTTCTAATGTGGAAAAAATTCTCTTTTAGATAGTTTCCTTTAAAATATCTGATATGTTATGACTTACCAAATCTGCGTAGAACAGTAGAAATCCGAGGGGATTTTCAAAGCAGCCACCTAGTGTCCCAGGTGTAAATCCAAGGAGAAAGAGAGAGAGAGAGAGAGAGAGAGAGAGAGAGAGAGCGCAAGAAAGCGTAGCTGGCTAAAGTTTAAATGCAGCCACGTGTTCCCTCTTGTGCCGAATCAAGGCTTGGGTCTGGCTTCCTTAAGCTCCGACCACGTGCGTTGGCTTTACAGGCAGGGCCCTGTTCGGCAGGGCAACTCTGAGTTGTTTGTAGCACCGGCTTTAAGCAAGCAGGCTTTAAGCAAGCAGCTCACCGATAGTCCAGCCTGAGGTCAAGCAGAACTAGACCCAGGCTCGGACTAAGAAGCCGATTGCCGCCGGCTGCCGCGTGCCGCCGCCGCCGCTGCCGCGGGCCGCCTGCCGCCCTTGCGGGAAAGCGGACCTGCCGCCAAGCCAAGCAGTTTTTAATGGATTCTTGTCACGTTGGGCGCCAGATGTAGATGTAACCAACCGTCTTATTAAATAAGAAACACAGAAACAATGTAAAAGAGAAAGCCGAGAGGTCAGAGCTCAGAGCTAAATCTCACCCTTCCTTCTACTGTCCCAGCTTCGCGAAAAGAGACCTACCTCCTGTCGGTTTGTTTTTTTAAAGTATGTTGTTCTGCCTTCTCATTGGTTGTAAACCCAAACACATGACTGCCTCGTCACTGTCTGAATGTACAGCCCCCTAGGTCTTAAAGGTATATGTCTCCAATGCTGACTGTATCCCTGAACACACAGAGATCTTATGGGATTAAAGGCATGTGCCACCACCGCCACACTCTTGCTATGGCTCTAATAGCTCTGACCCTGAACACACAGAGATCTTATGGGATTAAAGGCGTGTGCCACCACCGCCACACTCTTGCTATGGCTCTAATAGCTCTGACCCCCCAGACAACTTTATTTATTAACATACAATCAAAATAATATTTCAGTACAATTAGATTACCACCACAGCACTCATATTAACCAACTTTTTAAATGCTAAAACAGAAATGATCAAACAAATAATATTTATAATTGACATCACATAAATCCCATCAACATTAATTATCCTCTCATTTAACTGTTCCTTTTTTGTTTGTTTGTTTTGTTTTGTTTTTGAGACAGGGTTTCTCTGTGTTGTTTTGGTGCCTTTCCTAGATCTCGCTCTGTAGACCAGGCTGGCCTCGAACTCACAGAGATCCGCCTGGCTCTGCCTCCTGAGTGCTGGGATTGAAGGTGTGTGCCACTGCCACTGGGCTTGATTTCTTATCTTAATTAGGTCACAAACATTACTTTTTTCCTGGTTATAAACAAAGTGCTATGCCTGGTGTTGGGAGGGCTTTCATTCCAGTGTGGAAGCAGACACACAACAAATCCCAGTTCAAGGTAGAAAGTGGTAACACTGTGACAGAGACCGAAAGTGTAACAGGTTCAAGGGATGGAGTAACAGGCAGAGGTAGTATCAAGCTTTCTCTTTCTTTTTTTCCTGTCTCTTTTTTAAAGCTAGTTTTAAGTTATATTCCAGGCTGGCCTCAACTTACCAAGTAGTCAAGGGTGACTGAACTTCTGATCTTCCCATCTGCACCTCCAGAGTGCTGGGACTTCTAGGCGTGTGTCACCACATTTGGCTAATTCGCTGTTGGGGATTGACTGCTGGGGGTGAACCCAGGGCCTCCTGAATAGGGGTCACTTTACTATCTGAACTGCATCTTCAGTTCACACCATTCGTTCATTGTTTCTTATTTTTTAGTTATTGTTGTAGAGCTTGCTGGCTCCCATCTATAATTCCAGCAGCTGGGGAAGGAAGATTACTCCAAATTTAAGAGCAATTTGGGCTATAAAGCAAGACCTTTTCTAAAAAAAAAAATATTGCAAATGGTGAGATATCAAAAACAAACAGGTTGGAGAGTTGGCTCAGCAATTGAGGGCACTGGCTGCAGCTGGGTGGCAGCACACGCCTTTGATCTCATCGTTTAGGAGGCAGAGGCAGGAAGATTTCTATGAGTTCCAGTCCAGCCCGGTCTACAGAGCTAGATTTTGGACAACCAAGGCTACACAAAGAAACCCTGTCTCGAAAAACCTAAATAAGTAAATAAATACCCCCTAAAAAACAAAACAAACAAACAACCCACTGGCTGCTCCTCCAGAGTATCCAGGTTTGATTCCCAGGACCCCATGGGAGTTCACAGCCTCATCTGTAACTTCAGTCCCAGGGGATCCAAAGCCCTCCTCTGACCTTCCCAGGCACGAGGCACACATGCAGTACTCCTACAAAATAATCAAGCAAAACATTCATACACATAAAATACTAAGATAAATAAACCTAAAAAAATAACAAAAAGGCAAATGAGACCAAGGAGCTTTAGAGCATTAGGGAAGAGATACATACAAGAGGACGTCTTGAGGCAGTGTAATCCTGAACTTGTAGCTGGGCAGGTGGCACATGACATAATCTCAGCACTTGGGAGGTTGATACAGGGAGATCAGGAGTTCAAACTACAGCTACATAGTGAGTTCAAGGTTGACATGAGACCCTGTCTCAAAACAAACAAATGAACAATAACAACAAAAAAATCCAAAGCCAAAAAGTTTTCTTACAATACTGTCAAAGGTCAAATATATGCCAGGCGGTGGTGGCACTTGTCTTTAATCCCAGCGTTCAAGAGGCAGAGGCAGGTGGATCTCTGTGAGTTCGAGGCCAGTCTGGTCTACAGAGTGAGATCCAGGACAGGCTCCAAAGCTACACAGAGAAACCCTGTCTTGGAAAAAAAAAAAAAAAAGGAAGAGCAGGAGAAAATGCTCAAGGCATGGAACCAGCCTGGCTGCCCGCAGACCCCAATCCCAGTCATTATTTTTTCCCATTTATCTATTTATTACCGTGTGCACTTATGTGTGAGAGTGAGTGCACACGTCATCACATGAGTGTGGAAGTCAGAGGACAACTTTCAGGGGTCTCTCTGTCCCACTGTGAGCTCTGAGAATTGAACTCAGTGTTTCCCTGCTCAGCCATCTCACCTCCCTTAGACATTATTAATGGAGGAAAGAGGGCTCCTTCCAAGCATCTGTAATGTAAACCCTACAGGGTTTATTTTGTTTATAACGGTTTTTCAATATTATTATTTTCACAGTGGTACAGGGTTTTGTTTAAATGAAAAAAAGGAATAAGAAGGAAGGAAAAGGATATGACTGTTCCTAGGTAGAGTGGAGGAGAAGGTTTACTGTAGATATGTGGGAGAGCAGAGCCAAAAAGCAGGGATATATGGTTGAATTCAGAGTGGACATGACCAGACTGAGCTAGGCCATGTGGAAAGAGTGGGGAAGAGATGGAAATGGGGAGAGAGGGGAACCAGGTACAGCAGCCAGGAGGTCAATGGTACAAAATAAGGAGGCAGGTAACCAAAATGTCTGGATCATACAGGGAAGAGCCTCTGGGGTAAGGGAAGGCCAGCCTCTGGGCTGGAGAGTTCAGGGTAAGAGGCCGGGTATGCCAGCCATACCCTGTAACAGGTAGGGACTGAGGGGTGCTGGGAGAACCTGGAGATCAGGTCCAGCTTTGATGTGTTAAATGCACACCTCAGCCATTTGTTCCATGCTTGAAACTTAACACTGTTGTTGTTTATATGTTTCTGGTTTTTTGGTTTTGTTTCTTCAAGACAAGGTTTCTCTGTGTAGCCCTGCCTGTCCTGGAACTTGCTCTGTAGACCAGGCTGACCTCTAATTCAGAGATCCACCTTTCTCTGCCTCTAGAGTGCTGGGATTAAAGGTATGTGCCTGGCTGGATCACTGAATCTTGCTGGCCAAGGGCTTGGCTCTTGGTTCAGTGAGAAATTCTGTCTCCAGGAATTAAGGTGGAAAGTAATGGAGCCAGATACCTGAAGTCCACACCTGTGTTTCTGGTTTTAGTTAACTAATTAGTATGTATGTATGGGTCTGTGCATATAAGAGTGCAGGTACCCAAGGAGTCCAGAGGACAGTGTTGGATCCCTGGAGCCGGAATTATGGGTGGTTGTGAGATGCCCCACATAGTTACTGGGAACTGCACTTCAGTCCTTGAACTCCTGATCCTCTCACCCCCACCTCCAGAGCACTGATGTTACAAGTGTGCACCATCACAACCAGCCCTGGACTCTGCCTCTTCAAAGTTACATTCGTTCTCTCAACAATGAAGTCTTGGGAGACACTCAAACCACATCCAACCTGCCTCTGTGACACTGGATTGGCTCCATTTTTTTTTTACTATTATGAATAATACTATTGATAAACATTTTATCTGGCCCTCTTTATTATTCAACCAGGAGCAAACCGCTTGGTCATAAACAGACCAATTGCAAAGCCAAGCTCCAGAAGGGTGTAAGGGCCAAAGTTAACCTGTGAGTCCTGCTTGCCCAAGGACAGACGACTTCCAGCAATGCCGTGGTTCTTGTGAGATAACAAGCCACGTGTTTTCATTCCCGGTGTGCTTGATCACAGGTAGGCAGGAGGTATGTAAGCAGGAAATACATCAGGATGTATGCTTGCCCTTGATTGGCCCTGATTGGAAATATGTAGTCTTATGGGTTTGACTTTTTAAGCCTCTGTAAATGTGACTCATGGCCATTTTCTAGGAACCCTAGAATGGTCCTGGCCAGAGTCCATCATCTTGGCCAGTATTTAATTAAAGCTTGTTTCAAATTTGGCTCAAATGTTGTGGAACTGGTCCTCCTGTGATTCTCAGATTTAACAGGGGCTCTTTTGTTCTTCTTCTTTATTTTTTTTCTTGTGAGTTTTTTTTTTTTAAACTATATATCTCAGTGCATGTGAGTACAGTGCCCTCAGAAGCCAGAAGAGTACATTGGATTCTCTGGGTCCCCCGGAGATGGAGTTTCAGGCCATTGTGAGCTACCTGATGTGGGTGCTGGGAATCAAACTCTGGTCCTCTGCAAGAGCATTGAGTGCTGTTAACCACTGAGACACCTCTCCAGCTCCTTTTCTGTTTTTTATTTTTTTAATTAAAAAAATTTTTTTTGTATACCGTATTATTTAGAACAGTTTAAGCTCACAGCTCCCTGTTTCAGCACGTGCTCAGCTCCCTAATATCAACAAAGAGAAACTTAGGAGTTGCTTCTATCTCAGTGTGAATTATTCTTGTAGCCAGTTGGGTTAGTTTCTCCCAGGACTTTAGAGAGGAATTTTGTTTAGCAAGGGAATAGGGAATTTAACTTAGAACTTGGGTCAGGGTAGAGGAAGATCTTGTACTAGGACACTTTTCTCAGGGCAGAAATGCAACTAGGTTAGGCACAGGGAGGAATTTGGCAGCTTCTTAGAATCGCAGTCGAGTTAAACAGGAGTCCAGAGATCCCGGGAACTGGAGAGCCAGCTCCACTCCCTATCTTTAGAATCTCTCTGCTCTTTTCAGCTGCAGGCCTTGTACTGGGCCCACACTAGAACAGCCCGAGTGTGTGGCCCTTAGAGCATGTAAGAGACTTGGGGGTGGGGAGAGGCAGAAGTCCTGAGAGAGGGGTAAGAGTACAGAAAGCAACTCCCAATATCTATAGTTGTTTTCTAGCTCTGGAAATCTTTTTTAAAAAAAGATTTATTTTCACCAGGCAGTGGTGCTATATGCCTTTTAATCCCAGCACTCGGGAGGCAGAGGCAGGCAAGTCTCTGTGAGTTCAAGGCCAGTCTAGTCTGCAGAGCTAGTTCTAGGACAGCCTAGACAGTTCTAGTTCCAGACAGAGAAACCCTGTCTCCAAAAAAAATTCTTTTTTGTTTTTTTATTTAATATTGATGTGTATGTCTGAGGATATGGCACCTGTGTGGGTATCCACAGGAACTAGAACTGCATATCCTGGAGCTGGAGTTACAGGTGGTTGCGAACTGCCTGATGTAGGTGCTGGGAACCAAACTCAGTTTCCGGCCCCCAGGCCCTAGAAATTTGAGCTCAATTCACCCTCCTCCTCCAGAAGTCATCATGGTTAATGCCCCAGGTAGCATCACCAACCATGTACTTCTTGAGCTGCTTTCCTCAGAGACCTCTTACCCTCTTAATGTCCAAACAGTTGGGGAGGTAACTTAAGAAGATGGTTCCTACTTGCTAAGAAGAGTCATTCTCCTCATCACCACAAAAGGGACATATCGCTTTTCCATTAGCCTATGCCTGTAAGTGCTTTTTGGCATATCAAGGTCTACACTAGCCTCTAGGCTCACAAGTACCTGTTACAGGGTCATCCTGGCTGGCATAACCCACCCGTACCCTAAACCTCTCCAGCCCCCGAGCTTCCCTTCCCTTCCCTCAGCTTCTCTGACTCCTATAGAACCCAGCCATTTTGGCCATGTGCACTCTTGTTCTGTTTAAACACCCCCACCTCCTGCCCCCTTCTCGTGGTCGGGTTCAGTCTGTACCCTTCCAGATGCCCCTGGCTGTGCTCTCCCTCATAGCTACAATAAAGCTCCTCAACCATAACTTGGAGTGGTCATGTCCTCATTTTTCATTCACCACCAAGCCTGAGTTTGATCAATAGATATGCATATAAGTATATTTATTATCTGCTGTGTGGCATGAGAGTTAGTAATTAAAATTGGAATAGAGAATTCAAGAAAATGCATCTGCCTTGTTGAGGTTACCAAGCTGGTGGGATTATATGCCAAATCAATTGCTGTCATCAAAGCCACTGAACACTTTCTTTCTGACATCCTGGAAAGACACAAACACATTCACCTATGTTGCTGGCAGTGGATGCTCATGACAATAAAAATAAAAATCACAGTATTTGAGTTTGCTCTGTATTCAGGATCTTTTCCAACTCCTTCTTCACCTGGATTCACAATATTTATTGTGTTCATATGAAAGGTTCTCTTTTCCAAGAACCACCCCTCTCCCACCCAGACACACTCATCTCAGTTCTCATGCCTGATTAAATTTGCTTTGTCCCACTTATAATTAGTTGATACCTACCTGTCTCTTAAAACACAGGCTTCATGAAGGCAAAGAGTTGGTTGCTTATCAAGCCCTGAACCCAGAGCAGCGTCTGTGTTATGATGAGACACAATGAAGGTGTCTCTGTAGTTGGAAGTTTTCCTGTCTTCTGCCCAGTCCCACAGCTGCTCAGACCCAAGTAAACACACAGAGGCTTATATTACTTACCAACTGTATGGCCTAATGGCTCAGGCTTTTCACTAGCTAGCTCTTATAACTTAACCCACTTCTATTAATCTATAGGTTGCCATGTGGCTTCCTGGTACTTTCACATCTTGCTTCTCCTGGCGATGCTGGTGTCTCCCTGCCTCTCTGCCTTTCTTCTTCCTGTCTCTGTCTTCAATTTCCTGCCTAGCTATAACCTAACTTATCATAGGCCAAACAGCTTTATTTATCAACCAATCAGAGAAACACATATTCACAGCATACAGAAAGACCTCCCACAGCACATCTCTGTGGCCTTCATACTCATCCAAGTAAGATGATGGGAAACCATGATTTTCTTTATGGAGTCATGAGGTATGCTGTTTTATTTTATGAGCCAGAAGCAGTTTTCTTACAGAAAAAAAATGGCTGTATGCATATCCTTTCGGTGGGGATCTGAGCCTGATCTAAATTGTAATTCAGACATAGCATCAAAGCATGTGTATCCTACAATTGTCCTATCGTATCTGAGATCAACTTTGGGTAAAAGATGTAAGGATATATTTTATTTCTGTACACACATAAAAGTATACAAAATAGAATAAATTGATGCTCTTCAAACTCGAAACAGTTGTTACCTCTGGGAACCAAGAAGGATAAGGTTCAAAAGGGAAATTAGCATCAGTTTAATTTTGGGGGTGTTTTAAGACAGGGTTCCTCTGTGTAGCCCTAGTTGTCCTAGAACCCACTCTGTAGAACAGGCTGGCCTCAAATTCACAGAGATCTGCCTGCCTCTGCCTCCTGAGTGCAGGAATTAAAGGTATGCACACTATTGTGCTGTGGGATGGTCTGTATGTCAAATTATCCTGATTGGTCAATAAATAAAACACTGATTGGCCCGTGGCTAGGCAGGAAGTATAGGTGGGACTAACAGAGAGGAGAATTGAGAGAAAAGGAAGGTGGAGGGAGTCACTGCCAGCTGTTGCCATGACAAGCAGCATGTGAAGACACCGGTAAGCCACCAGCCATGTGGCAAGGTATAGATTTATGGAAATGGATTAATTTAAGCTATAAGAACAGTTAGCAAGAAGCCTGCCACGGCCATACAGTTTGTAAGCAATATAAGTCTCTGTGTTTACTTGGTTGGGCCTGAGCGGCTGTGGGACTGGCGGGTGACAAAGATTTGTCCTGACTGTGGGCAAGGCAGGAAAACTCTAGCTACACTATTGCCTGGCTATCAGTTTAGTTTTTGTGTGTCTTGTCCTCCCAGGCTCATCCTCTGAAGCAGGGTCTCAGGCAGCTGAGAGTAGCTCTTCAATTGACTATTTTACTTCTACCTTTCAAGTCCTCAACTACTGCCATGCACCAGCACATCTGGGGGTTGTTTGCTTGTGTGTGTTTAATTTTCTAATTGTGTGTGTGTGTGTGTGTGTGTGTGTGTGTGTGTGTGTGTGTGTGTGTGTGAACCTGTGGGGACATGCATGTAGTTCATGTGTGGACAACTTGCAGGAGTTGGTTCTCTCCTTCCACCATGTGGGTCCCAGGGGTTAAACTCAGGTCGTCAAGCTAGCAGAAAGTGCTTTTACCTGATGAGCCATTTGGCTGGCCCACTTCTGGGTTTTGATAGACTGGTTGATCTTGTTTCATTGGCAACAATAGGTCTCACTATGTGGACCTCAGCTGGCCTGCTTCTGCTTTTATGTGCTGTGGTTACATCATGTACCACTATATCTGAATTTTTTCTGTTTTTTTTTTTTTGGTTTTTCGAGACAGGGTTTCTCTGTGTAGCTTTGTGCCTGTCCTGGAACTCACTCTGTAGCCCAGGCTGGCCTCGAACTCACAGAGATCCGCCTGGCTCTGCCTCCCGAGTGCTGGGATTAAAGGCGTGCGCCACTACTGCCCGGCCTGTTTTTTTTTTTTTTAAATAATTTACTTATTTTTATTTCATGTGTTTTCACGTTTTACCTGCATATATGTTTGTGAAAGTGTCAGATCCCCTGAAACCAGAGTTACAGACAATTATGAGCTGCCATGTGGGTGCTGGGAATTGAACCCAGGTCCTCTGGAAGAGCAGCCAGTGCTCTCAACCACTGAGCCATCTCTCAGCCCCTTTTTCTATTTTAATTTTTTTCACTGAGGCTTAAACCTATGGTCCTATGAATTCAAGGCAAGCACTCTGCCACTGGACTATATTCCTCATCCCTGCTTTAGTAGATTTTTGTTGTTGTTGTTGCTATTGTTTTTTAATTTTTACTTTATATGTACAGGTATTTTGCATGAATGTATGTCTGCACACCACTTATGTGCCTAGTGCCTGTGGAGAAAGCAGAGGGCATCAAGTCCTTTGAAATTAGAGTTACAGATGATGTGAGCTGCTGTGTCAGTGCTGGAAATCAAACCTAGTCTTTTGGGAGAGAAACCAGTGCTTTTAAATAAATGCTGAGCTACCTCTCCAGCCCTAACTTTTAATAGTTTCTAGAAAACAATACTCAGATGGAGACAGAGAGTGAGAAAGGCACAGGAGATGGAGAAATATTTATTAGAAGTACCAATCATGAGGAAAGACTGAAGGCAAATACGCCAAAATAGAAATAGGACTTAAGTTTGCCAGGCATAGTGGCGCACATCTTTAATCCCAGCACTCGGGAGGCAGAGGCAGCAGATTTCTGAGTTCTAGGTCAGCCTGATCTACAGAGTGAGTTCTAGGACAGCCAGGGCTAAACAGAGAAACCCTGTCTCAAAAAGCCAAAAAATAAAAATAAAAATAAAACCTCTAAAACTTACTAAATAAATATTTAAAAAAATAAATAAATGAGCAGGATAACGTAACCATCTTTTTTTCTACAATACCAAACCCATATTTGAGTGATTTTTGTTTCTAAACCTTAAATTTCTTGTTCTCTCTTTTTAGACCATTTCTTTTTAATGGAGTGCTGGTATTATGAAAATATCTGGAGAGGAACGATATGTGTGATCTTGTGTTTCATCTGCAGTTCCAGAATCATTTCAGATTCTGAACTGTTTTTTTTTTTTTTCCCTGAAATGTTTATATATCATTTCTAACCAGCAGGGTGATTCAGCCTTTGGAAAGAACAGAGTTTTAATGTCTCTTTCTATTAATCTCTAGCATTTTTAATATGCCTTGTAGAGTAAATTAGCCTTAGAATCCACAAAATCCTTGGTAAAACTTACTTGATCACAGAAGTCTTTGATAGAACCAGTAGATGCTCATACCTCTTTTTAGGTTGGTTTTGTTCTGTGGCATTGGGTATCAAACGCAGGGCCTCGGTATGCAGATCATGTGTTCTCCCACAGACCTGTAGCTTCACCCCTGCACCTTCCTTAGCATTGAACTTGAGTGCTCCACGGTTGACGATGTGGACAATGTGACAATGTCTGAACACAGACAGGGCAGGTCTCTTGTCAGTTCTGTCCTTGAGTCCCAGAGCATTTGAGAAGTGGTATAAAAAAGTGCTAAATAAATGTTGAATAAGATCAATGGACTTGGCCGGGCAGCGGTGAATCATACCTTTAATCCCAGCACTCGGGAGGCACAGCCAGACAGATCTCGGTGAGTTTGAGGCCAGCCTGGTCTACAGAGTGAGATCCAGGACAGACACCAAAACTACACAGAGAAACCCTGTCTCGAAAGACCACACACACACACACACACACACACACACACACACACACACAAATACGGACTTGAAGCATTTTAAGAAATCCCTGTGCAGGAGGCATGCCTTGATGATACTTACCAAGCACATGCAAAGCCCTGGGCTTCATGGCCATCACCGGAAGGAAGAAAAAGAAAGAAGAAAGGAGAGGAGAGGCAGGAAGTAGAGAAGAAAAGAGAGGGGGGAGATGGGGAGAAGGCAGGGAGAGAGAAGTCATGGTATGACAGAGTGGGACCAGTAGCAGACCCAGTAAGAGAAAGTCCCAAGAAAAGGGACCTCGAAAGAATTGTAATGTTTGCTCAGCAGTCTCAGTGGAAGAAGCCAAGGGAAGAACAGTTCTCACCTTTTGGCCCACTGTGGAGGTAGGAATTCAAACATTTAAGTTGGGAAACAGCTAGCTAGGTGTGTCATTCACACCTGGAATCCCAGCACTAGGGAGGCAGAAACAGAAGGGTCAATGATTCAGTCATGCTCCACTGCATAGTCAGTTCAAGGTCAGTCTGGGTTATATGAGACTCTGTCACAAAAAGTAAAAAATTATACAGTGAAACAAAATAACCCTGGAAACAAAACAAGGAAGTGTCAGAAGCAGTCTCTCTTGCCGTCAGCGCTGTGAGAGAGTCTCCTGTAGTTTATGAGGCCTCAAACTTACTATGCAGAAGGGACTGGCCTTGAACTTTGTGGTCCTCTTGCCTTTCCAATGTGTTTTTGTTTCTGAGACAGGATCCTGCTAGCCCAGAACTCACTGTACTGCTTAAGCTGTCCTTGAACTCACAGAAGCTCTCTTTCCTCAGTTTCTTGGGTGCTGGGATTACAGGTGTGAGCCATCATGCCCAGCTGAAGATGACCTTGAACTCTTGATTTTCCTGCCTCTAAGTCCAAAGTGCTAGAATTGCAGGCTTGTTCTTTTGTTTGTTTGTTTGTTTTGTTTTTTTTAGAGACAGGGTTTCTCTGTGTAGCTTTGGCACCTTTCCTGGAATTGCTCTGTAGCCCAGGCTGGCTTCAAACTCACAGAGATCCGCCTGCCTCTGCATCCTGAGTGCTGGTGTTAAAGGCTGCGCCACCACCGCCCAGCCTTGTTTTTAATTAAACTGTAACAGGACTATCCTTTTGTGACCTAGTGGTTAGGATTCTGTCCTCTCACTACTGTGTGGTCCACACTGGATTTTGATTAGGGAAGCCTCTCTTCTCTCAGACTCTCAGGTGCCTTCTGACCACTCTCACACACAAAGAAATACACATGAAAAAAATCCATTAGAGGCTAGAGAGATGGATGGCTCAGCAGTTGAGAATACTTGCTGTTTTTTTAATGAAAAAGTATTTTTCACGTATATGGTTATTTTGCCTGATATGTATCTGTACCGCATGAATGCTTAGTGTCTGTCGAGGTCAGAAGAGGGTGTCAGCTTCCTTGTGAACTACCATGTGGGTGTTGGGAATCTAACCCATGTCCTCTGCAAGAACAGCAAGTGCTCTTAACAGCTGAACCATCTCTCCAGCACATAAATGCTTGTGGCTCTTACAGAGGTCCTGAACACCCACATCAGGTGACTCACAACTACCTGTAATTTCAACTTCAGGGAATCTGACACCTCCTTCTGTCCTCTGAGGGAGCCTGCACACATAAGCACAGGAGAATACACACACACACACACACACACACACACACACACACACACACACAAATAATAAATATTTCAAAATTTCACTAAAGTGCAGCTGGAAAATACAAATTATATACATTAATATTTGTAGTGCACAGTGTGATGTTTTTGCTTCCTGCATGCTGGGATTACAGACATCTGCCTTCACATCTAGTTTAAGGCAATGTTTTTCATTGTGAGCTCTTCACCTATCCTTATGTTTTTCAGGAGATTTTGTCCTAAATTCTGATGAAAGTTTGGGATCTGTAGCTTTCCCCAAACATACAGTTCACAGCCTATAAAAATGTGACTTGTTGCTTGCAAGGACAATTGAGGCAACTCCTTGTAGCTACAACCCTGTAAGGGTGGGGACTCCTAGTGAGATCACAAGATTCTGCTGTATTATTAATCTGGATTGCCTAAACTCTCTGCCTCTGTTTGCCCATTATCCTAGTTATGGTATATGTGATTCTAAGCACATTGTCTTTTTAAAAAAAACATCCATGACAAATATTGGGAAATGGTAATTTTTGCTTAAAATCCAGTGGGTCCTAACATCTTCTATCTGCCTGAAATAAGTTACACATGTATCATATTTCTTTGTCCTTGAAAATTTTATGATAATGGAACAAGCTTTTAATATTTTCCTTAATGGCTCTCCCTTCCACAGCAAGTTAACAATGATTACTTGTGGGCTGACAGTGTCCTTGGCACCAGACCAAAAACAGAAGCAAGAAAGCATCTTCTCAGACAAAGAGACTTAACATCTAAGCCAAAGGTTCAGCTGAGAATCCAGATTACCTTCTCTCCTGCCCCCCTCCCTCCCTTGAGAAAAAAATGTCATCTGGCAGGTTCATTGGTTCCCTAACCCCGAAAAGCCGTTTGAGACTCATAATTCCCCAAAAGAGTCACTGACCTTTCAAGTCAGTATAAATGTCCATTTGTTTTCTATGGTAGAATATTTGTCTTCAAGTTAAAATCCTCTAGAAAACTAAGGCTGGGGGCACAGCTCCATGTTAGGACGCTTACCGAACATGTGCAAAGCCTCGGGTTCAACGCCCAGGAGAAGAGGAGGGGGGAGAAGACACGAAACAGAGTGGTGGCACACACCGCAAACCTAGTACGCAGTTCAGAGCGCTGGCTGCCCTAGAGGACTGTGGTTTCATCCCCAGCATTCACATGGCAGCTCACAACTGTACTCCAGTCCCAGAGGATCCAGCGTCCTCTTCTGTCCTCCTCAGGCACCACACACAGGTGGTGGACAGACGTACACGCAGGCAAGACACTTATACACATTAAAAAACAACACCACCAAAAATAAATAAATAACCCTCCACACATAGAATCATTTTATAGGTGAGATAAACTCAAACAGGGTCCCTTTCCCTCTCTTGCATGAAGTCAACTTCAAAATGCTAAGAAAGCTTGCAATCATCTTTGGTTTCTTTCACGAAATCTGAATATCCTCAGGCCTCTAGCTTGTAAGAACAGATGAGGTCATAGATATTTTTATGTACTATGTCATGATTCTCACCTATCCATGACTTCACCCCCCTATAATGTCTTCCATCCAACCCTCACACAAGAGTTTCTAGCCGTCTCCAGAAAGTGTGCCATGTGTACTCAGGAATAAGTTCCCAGTTCTGGCCCATTAGGCTTCTCTGGGAATTGCCTATCATTTGGAGGCACAATGGGCTTCATGTGGGCTCTGGTTTCCCTCTAGATGACTAGAATCAAATCATTCTCCCCTCTTCAAGAATCTAGATGGGGAGCTGGAGAGATGGCTCGGTGGCTAAGAGCACTGTTTTCTTTTCCAGAGGACCCGAGTTCAATTCCCAGCATCCTCATGGTGCTTTCCACCTATCAGTTATTCCAGTCCTAGGGAGTCCTACACCCTCCTCTCATACACGATGCACAGACATACATGCAGACAAAACATCTACACATATAAAATAAAAACAAATAAAAGTTTCAAAAAAATTTTTTTAGCTGAAAAAAGAAGAAAGAAAGAAATCTAGGTGGTTGTGTGGTCATGTGTGGGCACTGCCATTTGGGCTGTTCTGCCCTTGGAAAGCCCAGGAGGAAGATGAGTGTCGTGGAGGGAATGGTGACTGGGTTAAGAGTGAAGAGGAGCCCTACAGGAAGGTCTTGGGGCTGGCTCTCCTATTACGACAGGAGAATAAAGGAAACTTTTGTAGCTTCCTTGGCTTTAGCACAGCTCATGAGAGTAACAGACAAAGTAAATGTGGTATTAAATTCTGGATCAAAGCCAGGGCGAGCTGGGCTGGCTTCATGCCCTGGGTATATATTTCAAGGTCTTATCAGGGCCATGTAGCTAGGCAGTGGGCCTCACAGATTATACACAACACAGCTGACTTTGTATGGCTTGTGTCAGAGATTCCCTTGAGAGAAAGTCTAAGTACCTTTTTTCATTATTTTACTTTAAATTTCCAGCAGCAACCTCAGAAGTCTCTCAGGACAATTGAACACATTGATACTAATTCCTCCAACCATGAAGGAAGTAAGCCAAGAATATGAAAAGAAGTTTTATTTAAAAAAAATTTGAGATGTGGACTCATGTATCCAAGGCTAACCTGAAAGTTGTGGGTTATCCAGGGGGGCGGAGGGTAATCTTATTGATCCTTCTTTCTTCATTTCCTGAGTGCTGAGATAAGAGGCGTGTGCTCTGGTGCCAGGTTTGTTTGGTATTGGGGCTGAACCCAGAGCTTTGGGAACACCTTATACATAAACACATATACATATGCACACACCAATAGGAATATTTATATATATATCACACCTACACATAATTGATTTTAGGGCTGGGTATGTAGCTCAGTTGGTAGAATCCTTGGATACCATTCCCAAAGCTCTGGGTCTACACTGCTTACCTACCTTGTTTCTGGATTTTCTTTGGTTCATTTGTTTGTTGGTTGTTTTTTGTTGTTGGTTTTAGAAGGGCATCCTGTATTCTAAACTGGTCTAGAACTCACTTTGTAGCCCAGACTCACTTTGAACTCTCAGCAATCCCGTCTCAGCCTTTTGAGTGATGGGGTTGTCAGTGTAAACTACTGTGTCTGGCTCATGCCTTGCTTTTCTAGCTCTCATTTGCTTACCCGAGTTCACTGTGACACCTAGGTCAGCTGTCACGTGCGGGAAGAGTGGCCAGAGTCCACAGACCAGTCGGTGGATATAGTAGAGGCATATGTACTTCTCTACAGGTCTAGAAGCAAAAGAGTAAAAAACCAAATTACAGAGCTCAGTCTCAAAATGAGAGCCAGTCTGAACCAGAGATGTGGGGCTACGGGAGAGACGGTATGGATTTCAGAGGGATGCTTCTGGGATGTCCACATGCTTTGCAAAGTTTTGAACCAGCAAGGACTACCATGTAAGGGAGCGTTGTGGGAGAATCAGTTTTCTGACTCTCATTCTCCACCCACACATTCTGCCAATTTACCAACTAATCAGCTTCCCAGTGATTTTGATTATTTCCTAACTCCATTGACCCTCAGTTTTCCCTTTTGTCAAATGTGGACAATGAAATCACTGTAAGGATTATTTAAGACCCTATTCATAAAACAAACTGCATAGTATTTAGCACGGTGGTTATGTTTTCTCTCCCTTCTTTCCAATTTATCCTACATAGAGAAGTGAGGGGTGAAGGCTTTGTGGGTGTCTACAGCTCTGCTTAATATCTCTCCAGGAAGAGAAATGGGATTCCCTTGGTTGATAAGCCATCTAGTAACTGAAGTTCCTGGCAACCGGTGGGTCTTCAATGTCTCCGTCTCTAGATTGAGAATCATAAGAGAAGCAGTGTCTGTGAGGTTACTCAACACCACCGGGACCTTCAGTCAGATCTCAGTCATGATGGCTTGCTCAGAGTCCTTTTCTGTTTTCACTTGGCAAGCTGTTGTGGCCTAATTTTTTAGAAAGGGACTTGGATAGAAGACGAAAAACCTTGAATATTAATCAGTTCCCAAGATTATAAATAGTAAGTAGAATTAAAATTGTCTGATGAAGTTAATTCACTGAGAAACAAACCTCTTTCAAGCTGGGCTTGGTGGCACAAGCCTACGATCACAGCTATATTGAGGCAAGAGGATCCAGAGCTAAAGGCCATCCCGGGCAACTTACTGACACTGTCTTCAAGTAAAAAGGTCTGGGGATGTAGCTCTAGCACGCATGAACTCCTGGGTTCCATTACACCACCACCACTGCCACCGCCACTGAAAAAACAAAACAAAGATGGGCCTGGTGGTGCACACCTTTGATTCCAGATCTTGGGAGGAGAGGCAGGTGGATCTTAGTCTACAGAGCGAGATCCAGGACAGGCACCAAAACTACACAGAGAAACCCTGTCTCAAAAAAAAAAGAAAAGAAAAGAAAAGAAAAAGTATGGCCGGTTAGGAAGGCAAATAAAGGCAAATGTGTATAGTAAGCTTTCTGAATATGTTGGGTATAAATTGTAGTCAGATAAATAGAGAAGGATCCGTCAAAACCACACAGGCACAAAGACCTGCCTTAAGGAGGCATTTTGTGCCATGTATGGTGGCACACTCCTGGCACACTCCAGGACTTTCAAGGCAGAGGCTGGTGGATCTCTGTCTATGGCCTATGTAGATGGTTCCAGGCCAGCTGGGGCTCCCTCAAAACAACAAATAACAACAAACAAGGAAAAAATTACATGCTAAAGGCAACACAAGGTGGCTCAGAACTCAGAAAACTGAGGCAGGAGCATTGCCAAGAGTTTGAGGTTGACTTGGTCTACATAGTGAGTTCCAGACCAGCAAGGGCTACATAACAAGATCCTGGCTCAGAAGCTCCAACGAAAACAAAAAGTCTTGTTTTGTTTCAGAAGCTTCTTACATAGTGCAGGCTGGCCTCAAATTCACTACTCTGTCAAGGATAACCTTGAACTTTTGATTCTCTTGTCTCTACCTCCCAAGAGCTGGGACCACAGGGGTATACCACCATGTCTGCTTTTATGTATGGCTGGGAATTGAACCCAGGGCTTCATGAATGCTAGGCAAGCATTTACCAACTGAGCCAAATCCCCAGACAAAGGAAGTTGTGCTGATGGAACTGGGATATGACAAAACCAGTTTAGGCGATCCTAGGTCTCAGGTCTGATCAACAGAAGCTTCCTGAATGCCCCTGTGAAAAGGTAGGTCCTCTTCTGCTCTCCTTGCTTGGTCTTACGCAGGAGAGCCTGGTTTCCCAAGCCCTGTTTAGAAGTCAAGATCCTGCTTTCTCACCTCATTCTTGTTATCTTATTTTCCAAGAGCAGGGAGCCTGAGTTTTGAATAGATTACTTTGAATGACCCTATTCTGCCTAGATTACCTGGAAATCCATGTTAAGATTAGTGAATCCCATAAACACAGCTTCACTTCTTTTGCTATTAAATGCATTTCTCAGAGGGATGTGCTGGTTAATTTAACCATCAACTTAAAAACAACCCAGTATCATTTGGGGAGAGAGTGTGAATGAGAAATTATCTAGATAAAGTATACAGGTATGCCTGTGGGGAATTGTCTTGATTGTGTCTTGTAGAAGAGCTAGCCCATTGTGGGAGCACCATTTAATAACAGGCTGCCCTGAACTGTGTAAGAGTGAAGGAAGCTGGGTGGGTATAAGAAGCAATCACGGGACTGGAGAGATGGCGCAACAGTTGCTCTTGAAGAGGACCTGAGTTCAGTTCCCAGCAACCACACAGTGGTCCACAACCATCTGTAACTCCAGTTCTAGAGGACCTGATGCCCTCTTCTGGCCTCCACAAGCACCAAGCACAAATGTGGTGCACAGACATGCATGATGGCAAAACACTCACACATAAAACAAAATGAATAAATCTAAAACAAAAATTGAAAAGGGAAAAACAAGCAAGCAAGGATCCATGCACTTGTCCTTCTGCTCATCTGCGGATGTCATGCACTGAGTTTCTGTTTGACTTTCCCACAGTCATGGACGGTGACCTGGAATTGTAAGTCAAACAAACCCTCTCCTGCCCTGTGTTGCTTCTTGTTGTGGTATTTATCACAGCAACAGAAATGAAACTAGAACACTGGGGATGGTCGAACACACCTGTAGTGTCAGTATTGGGGGGAGGCAGAAGGGTCAGGAGTTCAAGGCCGTCCCTAGTCACACAGAAAGCACAGAGCAAGTCTGGGCTACATGAGATCCTTAAAAAAAAAAGTGTCTTGATATTTAGCAGCATGGTTTGGGGAGACGGCTCATTGGTTAAGAGCATTTGCTACTCTTCCAGAGGACCTGAGTGCAGTTCATAGTACCCACATCTGTCAACTCACAACCATCTCTAACTCCAGCTCCTGAGTAATCAATCCAACTTCAAGGGCAGCTGCACTCGTGTGCACATCCCACATGTGCACATCCCACATGTGCACACACATAACTAAATTTTTAAATTAATTTTTTAAAATTACAAATTACTTAGTAAAAGGTGCATCACTACCAACCTGCCACGTGGTGGCAGGCTTTTCCTGGTGAGCATGGTTATAACAGTGGGCAGAAGGTGGATGGTCGTGAGGACTCAAGGTCAGGCTGACATTTCACAGTGTCAGTGAGATAAGCCTTGTTGAAGGGAAGACTGCAGAAAGTTCATGGATAATTAAATGTGTAAGTCGTTGAGAAAGAACTCTGAGAATCATCAAATAGGGAATCTTGACCCCCACTATTTAGAACATCTCAACCTCTAAGGGGTGTGTGTGTGTGTGTGTGTGTGTGTGTGTGTAGGTCAAAGGATGGCTTTGTGGAGCTGGCTCTTTCCTTCAGTCTTTGTAGGGATTCCAAGGATCAAACTCAGGTCGCCAGACTTGTGCAGCAAGCTCCTTTACCAGCATGAGTCATTTCGCTGGTCCACCACCTTTTTTTTTTTTTTTAAGCAAGGTCTCTCTCTGGTCCTGGAGATCCCTGATTCCACTGCACCAGCAGGCCAGCCATCCCCAGGCACCCTCCTGCTTCTACCCCCCAGCACTAGGGCCACAGGCATGTGCTGCTGTGTCCAGCTTTTTTTTTTTTTTTTTTTTTTTTTAATAATAGCGCTGGGAAACAGGCCATGTCATTGCGCTTGCACAGCAAACCCTTCTCCAATGGAGCCAAATCCCCAGCCCTTCAAATGTGTATTTTGACAGTTATTCACACAGGATGCAAACACTGTAACATTGGGTCACCTCAATAGACTTTCTCATGTACGTTTCCACTAAGTCTCCAGCTTCCACTTCCTTAGTGTTCCTGTTCTTCATTTAAATTAAGAACATACAACCGTGCACTTAGACTCTGCCCTTTGAATCTATGGATCCCAGTCTCAGACCAGCTCTCCTCTTTGGCTCAAGGGTCCTGGGATGTATTGATCAATTCTTGCACTTTGGTTGTCTGTCAGCACACATCCAAGTTAGATCACTCTTACAGCTCCATTTTCACTTGGTAACAATGTGGAAGCTACCCAAAACCCAGGTTTGAATCTCATGATCTTCTGTCAACTGGTCAAAAATAACTTTCCACGAGTATAGAAACCGTATGAAAGAAACGGGAATACTGTGAGTGAGACCCACCTGCTCATGCGCCTCACTTGAGTTTCCAGAAGTTTCTTATCTTGATTTTATATGTGCCATTTTCCTTGATGATGAAATGAACCAAATTTTTGGTTCAGTGGTGCAGACAACTCTGTTGAGATGAGAAACTCATATGGTAAGACAGAGATGGATGGAAGTCAGGACAAGACATAGATATTCCAGAGGAGGAAGATTAGTTCCATGAAGACTTGAGGGCCCCTATTTAGGGGGGTTAAGAGATCAGTTGGATGCTTGCCAGAATGAACTTTCCAGAGTGAAAATATTGTCCTATAGTTATGCAGGCAATGTTTTGGTATCAACCACACTCCTCTGCGCTGTGCCTGAAGATGAGCTTGCTCAGTGATCTCAGTGGCAGTGGGTCCCATCTCTGTCAAACTGAGGAAGCAAATATTCCAAAGCAGGAAGATGTTCTGATGCCTCCTATTAATTTTCTAAGGGTATAAATTGTGATCCTATGGGGATGTTACTCATGGCCTCTTGTTTCCTTTGAGGCCTTGAGGGACAGGCAGATTTCTTCCCAGCTGTCTTACAAAAACACAAAAAAGTAAGCAGTGCTTTCTATACTAAGAAGCTTAAAGTAAGGATTTTGCTTTTTATATTAGCTGTTGCCATGTAGCCCAGGCTATCTCAAACTCATGATCCTCCTATCTCAGCCTTGAAAATGCTAGAGTTATAGATGTGTGCTATCCCTCCCAGTTTAAGGATATTTATGGATATTTGAAAAATTCTTCTCTTTATTGTGTATAGTGGGACTGTTCAAGTTTCAGTGCCAGAATAGGCTTCATGAGTCCATGACTCAAAAATAAAACAAACAAAAATATAACAGCTACCGTTTGTTCATCTCATCTGCTCCCCTACGATCATGAATCCTTGCATAACAGTGTTAGGAATATCAGGTCCCTCACCAGGTGATGACTGCCTTAAAGGTCTGGAGTAAGGGTTGATGAGGTGGCTCAGCTGACATTCTTGCCACCAAAGCCTGATGATCTGAAAGGTAATTGTTACCAGAGGAGCTGTTAGGGTCAAAGCCTGGGCCCCAGCAGTCCTAACAAACGGGGTTTGGCTATCCATTCTCAATTGGCTAATTACAGAAATGGAGGTTTATTCGATATGGTCACCTTGGGAAGAGGAACAGAATCCACCTCCAAGGGCCTGACATGAGGTTCAGGTTTAAATAGAAAGCAAGGCGCAGGCATAACTAGGCAGCCTGGTCAGGGTGTAGTCCGTACAGTCAGTGTCTCAGCTCCTCTCTCTTGCAAGGTGGTGTGACAAGTTGTCAGCAGAGTGAAACTTCTTTCCAAGAAGAAAGTTCCCCCCTGCTTGGCACTGGGCTCCAGCCTTTTCCTTTTCCCATCATGAGATTCCTGGGGAAATTCCAGCTTCTTGGGGTCCATTGTTTCAATAGCCAAAGGGAGGGGGACCAGTCCTTTTAGAGTTTCTTTACTCCCACCAGGACGGCTGCAGGAGCCAGGGTCAGCATCAGCCAAGGCACAAGGAGCAGCCTGATTAAATGTTTGGGACAGGGTTTCATGTAGCCCCAGCTGACCTTGAAATTGTTATTCAGCTAAACATAACTAAACTTCTGATCCTCCTGTGTCGTCCCCCCCCTCCAGTGCTGGTGAGCCACCACATCCATTTCATTTGATGCTGGGAATCGATCCCAGGGCCTTATGCTTGTTTGGTAAGATTGTCTAGATTTCTAAATTCCACCTTTTTGAAAGCCTTATCTTCCTCATCCATCTCTTTTGCCTCAGTGGGCAGCTCCAGGGGCTTCTTGGACCTTCTCAGGCACACACAGCACCTGCTGCTCCTCCCTTGATCCCAATTCTTGCTTCGTTTTTATTTTCTGGACACTGTGAATCTTGTAACAGATTTGTTTTTCCTTGGCCACTAGGAAATGGAGTCATAGTTATGCTTCTCGGTGTCTATTCAGTGTCTATTACCTTTATTAAAGATTGTGTTTTGTGCAGCGGGGCGGTGGTGGCGCATGCCTTTAGTCCCAGCACTCGGGAGGCAGAGGCAGGTGGATCTCTGTGAGTTCGAGGCCAGCCTGGGCTACAGAGTGAATTCCAGGAAAGGAGCAAAGCTACACAGAGAAACCTTGTCTCGGGGGAAAAAAAAAAAAAAAAGATTGTGTTTTGTATTGTGTGGGTTGTGTGCGTGCGCGTGTGCATGCGTGTATGTTCCCATGTGCCACCATGTGCATGTGGTGGTCAGAGAACCGCCATATGTGGGAGTCTGTTCTCTCCTTCTACCATGTAGGTCCCAGGGGCAGAACTCTCAGATCAACAGTGTTAGTTCTGATACTTTGTTGTTGTTGTTTGTTTGTTTGTTTTTAGAGACAGGGTTTCACCAGGTAGCCCTGGAACTCAATCTGTAGACCAGGCTGGCCTTGAACTTACAGAGATCTACCTGCCTCTGCCTCCAGGTGTGTGCCACCACTGCCTGGCTTCTGAGCATCTTAAAGAGACAAAAAGGCAGAAATGGAGAGGCACATCTGACCTTAGCCAGGTCCGTGTTTATTGACCACACGGCGAGGGGGCATAGTCTCACCTACAGGAAATTGTGCCATATGCCCAAAGCCAAGCAAGTGGAGGAGAGGACACCAGTGGGGGGGGAGTGATCCTTTAAAAGGATGGAAAAAAAGGATAGGAGGACATTTCCTCCTATAGTTCGCGCCCTTCCAGCTAGCTGCAAGGGAAGCTGAAAGTGTAGTCTTCTAACAGGAAACTAACATGAGACTTGACAGAAACGCTTTTAACCATTGAGCCATCTTTCTAGCCCAAGATGCTATGTTTTTAACCCTAGGTATTGTTTTCAGCAGTGAAGGGATAAGGCATAGCTCCACACTGTCATCCTTAGCATCCTGACATGCTCTCTTGATTATTTTGGAACCTCAACTTCAACCAAACAGAGCTTTATGGTTCTGTTGTAGAAAAGAATTTCAGAACTAGTGGGCATGAATCAGAGTTGGGGTTTTTCTAAAGGTAGAAAGAAAGACACCCCCAAAAGAGATAAAGGCACACCTAAGAGCAAGGTCATAGCCTTCGCAAAGAAAAGCTGAGGGAAGTCCCACATACAATGGGGTTCCAGGCTCCTCAAGGGAGAGCCCCATGTGATGGTTTTTAAGTAACATGTCAGAAGATTGATAAGAACTGCCCCTTACCCTGCCCCCTTCCCTTTTTATCCTTCTTGATGAGTGAGATTATAGGATGGCTCTGGATATGCCTTGGGTGGATTATAATCTGATAAGGTAAAGCCAGGAGCCTCTGGGACTGCAGGAATTCTTCTCTTACTATAAGTGGAGTTTTCAGTGAGATTCCTAGAAAATGGCAGGTTTACAGCTGGGAAGGGAGGAAGGTCTTACACGTTGTTAATTGTGCTGGGAATTCTTGCTTGTCCCCTGGTAAAATGAGCTTCAACCACAATCTGTGGTCAAGAGCTCCTTTCCTTCTCGTGTTCCCATAATTTTCTCTCTTTCTATCCATGCCTCTTTATCACTCCTATCTTCTAACTTTCCCTCTGCCTAAGGTTTTCTTTCTATCATCAGGCTTTAACCTTTCAGAATAGTTTACTATGTTGCTATTATTGGTATGTGTGTATGTGTGTAGGTGTAGGAGAACTTTCGGAAGTCGTGCCTCTCTATTTTAGCACTGGTTCCAGGGACTGAACTCATGCCATCAAGCCTGCTGGGCCGACTTACCATTCCTATCTTAACTGTTAAAGGTTTTGTCTTATTAACTTAACACATTAATTATGTGTATCAAACAGATGTAGCATGATCTTCTCCTGCTTCTCCCTTCACAGCTGTGCTCCAGCATGACAGGGTGTCACATTATAGCCCAGGCCAGCCTTTAACTTGTAGCAACCCTCCCACCTCGGCCTCCCAGGAGTAGAGGGTGTGAATCGTTACACCCTGCTGACACATTTCTTTTTTTAAGTCAGGGGTGGAGCATCAAGTTCAGCAGTGCTGTGATGATTTTCTTAGCTCCCCAAAAACACAAGTCAAATTATGTATTATGACAAGACAGTCTCAGGGGCAGACAGCCCTGTGATCAAAACACTCAAGGGACAGTTTTGATAGAACATTTGCAATATGTAAGACACTCTGTATTCTTTTTTCATGGTAGAAGTGGAATCCAGAACCTTGTGCATGCCAGGAAGTGTTTCTCCAATAAAATGCATCCCCAGCTCCTAAGACACTTTCAGCTGCTGCTTGGGATTTAACAGTAACATTTTTAACTAGTTTAGAGAATAGAACACTAGAACCTACCTAAGGTTACCTGGTCAGAAAACTAGAGCTGGGCTCCAGGCTCAGGTAACCTGATCCAAATCCATTTAAAGAACCCTCACCAGGGATCTGAGAGAGAGAGACTGCTGGTTGACCAGAACTGCCTTTTAGAGTTTGCAGCAGAGACAATGTTAGGAGGGAAAGATGGGATTCATCAGTCTTCATCCGTAAATCCTATGGCAAAGGTATCTTACCTTGTAAAGAAATGTCCTCACTTTTGCAAGTAAAGCAGGAGTAGAAAATAATTTCCCTATCAAATAAAGATAGGTTTTTGAGATAGGTATGAAGACTTCAGCCTGCAACCTCAACACTGCAGAGGCAGGGGGATTACTGAAAGTTTGAGGACATCGGCTACATAGTAAGTTCCAGGGATACAGCCTAAGACCTTGTTTCAAAAGACCAAACAAAATGAAACCTAGATCCCCTATACTATAGTGGATAAAATGAAAAGCTCTCAGCTTTAAGTCAGGAAATAAACATGAATTCCTCTGCTTTGGGAGATGAGAGATTTTGTCCCCAAATGGCCTGGGAAGGGATAGTGTTCTGTGAAATTTGTGCTTCCCAGAAAGAGGAATATCACCAGACTTTCAGAACTATATGACTTTGTTAGTCTTTCAAGAGAAAGAATATAACACTATACCAGCTGTCACTACTTCTGTTTCAATATGAAAGTCACCTCTGGAACAAAACCAGACCCATAGATAGATAGAATAGGATGTCCTCGACACTGACGAGTTCTAACTTGGTGTAGGATTAAGAAGCGAGTTCTCCTGTCCTGCTGAGTCAATGGGCAGGATCTATTTCCAGTTCTCAACTTGTCCCCAGATGCTCGGAGTCTTTTGCCAAATTGAATCAGTGCAGAAGCATCTGCCGGTACCAATTAAGAACTTCAAGAACTCTACAGTACCCAGGAAGAGAGCAGCAGACAGTGTCCAAAAGGGAGGGAAATCAGCAGCTCTCATGTCACGTAGCCAAACCATTTGTTAGCAGTAGGAAAAGGAAAAGCCAGTCCTGGGAGCCTAACTACGTGCTCCTTGCGCAAGAAAGAACGTTATTTCCAGACACTGTTTAGCCTGAGAGTCAAGATTTCCGTGGAGAATTCTCTACCTGGTACTTAACCTCTGCTGCCTAGACCTCTTGCTGAGACTACACTCAGACAGGATAGAAATACGGGGGAAACTGTAGGGCACAGCAAAGAAAAATCTGGTTGAACCTCTTCCTTCCAGCTGATGGGCAAAAGCTGAGACACAATTGCCAGCTCAGCCTTCTTCCCTTCCTCTCAACCCTGCGATTGTCTAAAAATCTCACCAGAAAACCTCTTGACAAGGAAAGGACACACAGTGAACCCCTGGCAGCCCTACTGGCTCCTGGTGTTAGTCTATCAGATACAATCCATCCCAGACCACTGGAGACACCTATAATCTCACATATCAAAAAGTAAAAAGAGGGGGTTGGGGATGTAGCTCAGTGGTAGAGCGCTTGCCTAGCAAGCACAAGGCCCTGGGTTCAGTCCTCAGCTCTGGAAAAAGAAAGAAAGAAAAAAGTAAAAAGATGACTCAGGAATAGCTCGGTGAGTAAAGACCTTTTCCAGCGAGCCTGATGACCTAGGTTTGATTCCCTGGTCCCACAGGGTGGAAGAAGACAGCAGATTTCTACCAGGTGTCTCTGGCACACGCTGGTATCCTGGTGCAAACATGCATGTACACAAGATAAAAAATGTAAAGGAAAATAACTTTTTGAAGTATTTAAAAAAGAAAAAAGTGAGGGTGGGGAGGTTCAAAACCTTTCTGAGACATGATTTGAGAAGCACCAACCACAGAGGTCATGGGGTTAACACAGACATTTGACTGGGACTACCCGTCTTATTTCCCCGAATGTTTCTTTCTTTTAACCCCTATATTTTTTTAAAAAAAAAAATGTGTTTAGCCTGACAGTTGTGGGACACACCTTTAATTCCAGCACTCAGGAGGCAGAGTCAGGCTGATTTCTGAGTTTGAGGCCAGCCTACTCTACAGATTGAGTTCCAGGACATTCCTGAAAAACCAGAAAACAAAACAAAACCTATGTTTAAAAAAGTCTTTTGATAACTATGAGTCTTCTCTGAGGAGTCACATCCATGCTCTTGGGATGCTTCATTTCTTGGTGCCTTTCTTTCTATTAAAAGAAAAATACACATATATTTATTTGGCTTTTCGAGGCAGGGTTTCTCTGTGTAACAGTCCTGGCTGTCTGGGAACTTTCTTTGTAGACCAGGCTGGCCTCGAACTCAGAGATCTGTCTGCCTCTGCCTCCTGAGTTCTGAGATTAAAGGCATGCACCAGTGTAGCCTGATGTTTCTCTGGTCCTGCCTTGCCCAGCAATCCAGAGGAATCTCTCCCATCCGAGGTCCCACAGCCACTTATAAAATAATCAATTAGACGCTTAATATTAATTACAAACTGTATAGCCTATGGCTCACGCTTCTTGCTAGCTAGCTCTTTCATCCTAAATTAACCCATTTCTACAAATCTATATGTTGCCATATGGCTGTGCTGTTACCGGTCTGCTGGCTTCTTGTTGCTCCTTCGGCGGCAGGCTCACATCCCTTCTTCTCCTTCTCCTTCTTCTTCCTCCTCCTCCTCCTCCTCCTCCTTCTCCTCCTCCTCCTCCTCCTCCTCCTTCTTCTTCTTCTTCTTCTTCTCTCTCTCTCTCTCTCTCTCTCTCTCTCTCTCTCTCTCTCTCTCCCTCTCTCTCTCTCTCTCTCCTTGGATTTCCCTCCTAGCTGTAAGCTTTCTTGCCATAGGCCAAAACAACTTTATTTATTATCCAATGGGAGTCACACATATTCACAACATACAGAAAGACATCCCACAGTACACCACTATGCCCGGCTTATTTTATTATTTTAAAAATTATTTTTGTTTCTGTTTATGCATCTGTCTGAATGAATGCCTAATTTGGGTAGATGCCTACAGAGGCCAGAAGAGGGTATCAGATTCCCTGGAGCTGGAGTTAACAGGCAGATGTAGATGCTGAGAACTGAACTCCAGTTCTGTGGAAGAGCAGCAAACACTCTTAACTACTGAGCCATCTCTCAAGCCCCTTTTCTTTCTATTTTGTTTTGTTTTGTTGAGACAGGGTCTCACCATGTAACTCTGGCTGGCCTGGAACTCCCTTTGTAGACTGGGTGGCCTCAAACTCACTGTCTGTGCCTCATGAGTATTGGGATTAGAGGCCTTTGGCCTCCTAGTGTCTTTGGTCACCATCTGCATGCCTAACTTCTGGCACACACAGAATTCTGTCTGTCTTTAGTTTCTGGGTGACTTTTCCTGTCACTGGTTCCTGAGTGCCTGTTGCTATATTGTAAACAGTACTGAAGATTGAACCAGGGCCTCACGCATGCTAGGCAGGTGCTCTGCCTGAGTGACTTCTGTGGCCCTTTGGTGTCCTTCTTGACTCTTATTTTACCAGGCTGGCCCAGTGCCTAGCCAAGACTCTTAGTGACACAACTTGATTCCTTCATGTTTTTAATGGTATATATTTTTTTAATTTTGGAAAAAAACACTGTTTTTCACAGTCCCATAAGTGATGTGTATTTAGAGCTTGAGGTGGACCAATTAGAAGGAATGCTTTTTTTTTTTTAAAGAAGAAATTGGGGATTAGCCCGGAGGCAGTTTAGCTTTCCAAATTTTATTTCCTGGTTTTTCAAAGACAGGGTTTCTCTGTGTAACCTTGGCTGTCCTGGAACTCGCTCTGTAGACCAGGCTGGCCTTGAACTCACAGAGATCAGCTTGCTTCTGCTTCCTGAGTGCTGGGATTAAAGGTGTGCGCCACCACACCTGGCTACATGAGTTGTTCATAGGGACCCTAAGAGGACTCCCTACTCTTTTCTGTAAATGAGATGATACAGGATGATAAGGCCACTGGGTCAAAGAAACCCTCACTGCACTGAGCCATAAGGAGGGTAAATGTCCTTTTATTATCTCTTGACAGTTTCCTATGTGCACATAATGCATTTGGTTCACTTCACCCCCTTTCTCCCATCCCTTTCCCATGTGCGCTGAAGTTCTTCTTCCTTCCCAAGTGCTGCTCCCAATTACACGTCTTTTGTTTGTGACCCACTAGTTTTATTAGGGATGCTTGAATATACGTGGGGATGTCATTTACTGGAACACAGGTAACTGAAAAGTGGCAAGTGTTATGACTTATTACTCGGGGGTAGGTGAAGGGGTGGGGAGTCCTGAGAGTATCCCGCACATGCAGGGAAACATGCTGGCATGCTGGACAGGGCAGCAGGTAGACATTCACAACCCAGAGGCTGCATCTGAGGGGAAATGGTTTATTATAATAGAGAGATGAAGAGAGGATAGGAAAGAAGAGAGAATGAGAGAGGGAAAGAGAGAGGGGGGCTGAGGGATGTACACCTTGTGGTAGTGGAGGGAGAGAGAGAGAAAGGGGAGAGAGAGAAAAGGGGCAGAGTTTTTCCTTAAAAATAGACTTTTAAGTCAGGACACAGAGTGGCACCAAGGGGCAGGATCAGAATATTAATAGCAAGACCATTGAAGAAAATGATCGATGTGGGTGCCGAAGAGATAACAAGATAAACAAGAATGCTTGTCGTCAGACATAAGCATCTTAGTTTGCACCCCAGCCCTCAGGTGAAGCCGTGGCCTGGCAAGTGTACACACTGCAACTCCAAAGTCGTGGGAGACAGACAAGATTATCTCTAGGGCTCGCTGGCCACGTGTGCAATCATGGGACACGCTCACCACACCAAGAGCATGGGTGTGAGTCCTCAGAGAAGAGTCACCGTTATCAAAAGACTCTTTCAAACATAGGTTCATTTTGTTTTGTTCTGTTTTGTTTTCGTTTTTCAAGACAGTGTTTCTTTGTGTAGCCCAGGCAACTTCAACTGTATTGATCTTGGTGGTCACCACTATATTCTGTTTCTGATAACAGTATTAAAAGCTTGATTGCTCTCAATGAAATTACCACACCCTTAGTTTTTCTGTGAACCCTCCAACCAGCCTGGTTTCATTCTTCTCGGCCATATCAGGTGACCTTGCTCCAGCAAGTAATCGTGGGCACTTACAGGACAGCATGGGCTTCAGTGTCAAGAAAGAGACTGTCGGCTGGGCAGGGTGATGGTGGCTGCCTTTGTTGATATAATTCCTGATGAATCCATGTGTGCCTCAGGTTTTCTCTGACTGTTGTCCTCTGGATCATCTGCCTGTTTATCATATACAACAGAGAATTGCTGTGGGTGTCACTGAGGCAGTAGACCAAAGGCTGCCGGAGTTGTCACACTAACAGAGGTGTCAAGGAACATCATCCTTGACACTTGTCCGCCCCAGTCTTAGTCAGTGATGGAAGCGTGGTCTCAGAACTACTTGACTCAGTTGGATACTTAGAGCTTGAGGATGCAGCTCTCAGCTACTTCTCCAGCACCAGGCCTGTGTGCTGTCATGTTCCTGCCATGATGATGATGGAGTAACCCTCTGAAGCTTGTAAGCAAGTCTTCAATTAAATGCCTTCTTTTATAAGACTTGCCTTGGTCATGGTGCCTCCTCACAGCAACACAACAGTAATTAAGACAGCAACTAACTAGTTTTATTTGTTTATTATTTATATTTTTTTGAGATGGGGTTTCACTATGTAGCTCTGCCTAGCCTAGAATTCCCAATATAGACCAGGCTGGTCTTACACTCATATATAAGTCTCCCTGTTTCTGCCTCCTGAGTGCTGGGATTAATAGACCAATTTAGACAATATTTAACCAGAAAAATGTTTTTATCTATCATCTATCAATCATCCATCTATGTGATGTGTGTGTTCATGTGTGAGTTTGGGTGCAAGAGTGCCTGTTGCATATTGACATCTGAAGATGACCCCTGGGTATTGACCCCTGCCTTCAAGCATGTTGAGCCTCTTTGCTCTCTTCCTGCTTCCTTGCCCACCATAAGTTTCCAAAGACTCTGACTCTGTATCCCTGTACGGGTGCTGGGATTACAGATACAGGAACTAAGGGTCTGGGTGTGTTGGTTTGCATCTGTGAGTCTCGCCTTTAGGAGGCTCAAGTAGGAGCATCTAGGAGCTCAAGGCTAGTCCAAATCACATAGCGTCACCTTCTCTCTTTCTTTTTAAAATTGTATTTATGTGTATTTGTGTATATGTATTACATCTGGTGCCTAGATGGTGTTGGAATCCACAGAGACAGAGTTACAGGAAGTTCTGAACTGCCTGATGTGGGTGCTGGGGACTGAGCTCAGGTCCTCTGGAAAAGGAGCAATTGTTTTCTCCAGTCCAATACCTTGTCTTATTTGTTTGTTTGTTTTTTGAGGCAGGGTTTCTCTGTGTAGACCTGGTTGTCCTGGAACTTGCTCTGTAGACCAGGCTGGTCTCAAACTCAGAGATCCACCTGCCTCTGCCTCTGAGTGCTGGGTTTAAAGGTATGTACCACCACTGCCCAGGACACTCTCTATCTTAAAAACAAACAAGCTGGGCAGTGGTAGTTCACGCCTTTAATCCTAGCACAAGAGAGGCAGAGGCAGGCAGATCTCTGTGCTTTCGAGGCCAGGCTGGTCTACAAAGTAAGTTCTAGGACAGCCAGGATTGTTACACAGAGAGACCGAGTCTTGAAAAAAAAAAATCCAAACAAACAAATGGGCCGTCATGATTGCTATTTGGGTAAATACACCTGCCGCACAAGCCAATGACCTGAATTCAATACCTGGAACCCACATTAAGGTCAAAGGAGAGAACTTACTCTTCAGAAGTTGTCCTTTGACGTTCACATGGGTGCCATGGCACATACGTGTACACACATACAAATAATGATTAAAAAGATGGAGAGCTGGGGAGATGGGTGGTTAAACTGCTTGCTAAGCAAGCAAGAAGACCAGAATCGAGATCCCAGAACTCATGTAAAGTCTGGGTGGGCATGGTGGTCCTAGAGCAATTGCAGTCCTAGAAAGTGGAGGCAGGGGATCCCCAGAGCAAGCTGGCTGCCAGAGACTAGCTATATCAACAAGCTCTGGGTTTGACTGTGAGAAATTCAGCCTCAAAGAATAAGGTGGAAGATACATTCAGGAAGAGGCTCAATATTAACCTTGGGCCTCCACATGCACAGACACACACATGTGTTCCCATATAGTGTGCCCATATGCATTGGAGCATGACTACACTCACATACATCATATATATGTACACTTGTGAAAAAGAAAAAAAAGTAAAAATTAATTTATGTGAAAATATAAACAATGGGAATCATTTTAGGACTATTTAAAGATACTGGCCCTCCATCAACTTTTTTTGTTTTTTTTTTTTTTTTTTTTTTTTTTTCAAGACAGGGTTTCTCTGTGTAGCTTTGGAGCCTGTCCTGGAACTCACTCTGTAGACCAGGCTGGCCTGGAACTCACAGAGATCTGCCGGCTTCTGCCTCCCTCGGCTGGGATTAAAGGCGTGTGCCGTCACTGCCCGGCTCCATGAACTTTTTTACAGTAAAAGTAGTAATCATGTGTGGCATAGGAGGTGTTCCAGAGATGTGTTTGTTACCTGAAGCAGGAACCTGAAGGACCATCTTGACTTGTTTTGGCAAAGTTCAGTGGTCACCTTCCTAGGGGTCCTGCTTGTCCAATTTATGCAGCATCCTGTCTAGCATTTGAGGCAAGAGCACTTTTTTGCCCACTGGATACCTTTTGCCACAAAGAAAGCAAACTCCATAATGAATTTCTTCGATGCCCATCATCCTCTTTGAAGTAATTGGGGCTGCCAGGAGCAGACGTGTCTCACTGTCTAGAAAAATCTAAGTTCTTAAAATATTTTAAATGCCATATTCTGTAGGTCTTTGAAGTGTTTGATTACCTACCTAATTGAAATATATCTTGAATGCCTAAAAACTTAACTGACATGACTATAGGTTTTAATAACTTAGACTTTTCATGACCGAGACATGTCTGCTTTTGGCAGCACCATTATAGTCCAGAAAAGATATGGGTATCAAAAAAACTCCATATGGAGTTTGTTTTCTTTATGACAAAAGCCAGCCATCTGGACAAAGAAACTTCCCTTACCACAAGTGCTGACAGTTGCTGTCCAAACTGGACCAGCAGGATGCAAGAAAAGTGACTGCTGAACTTTGCCAAGACAAAGAAGGACAATCCTTCAAAATTCCCTGCGTTACAGAAAAGTCTGTCAAATATACTAGGCCTATGGGCCAAAGATGGATGCCCCAAAGTTACAGAGAAACTCTGAGTGAGTGTCCAGGCAGCCAGCTGTTTCTGTCATTTCTCACATTTTTTGGAAGTCACTTGCCTGAAATTTTTACTTACCCAGGTAATATTATTCTTTCTCAGATCTTTGATGGAGTTGAAGACTAGATAGTTATAAGAATAGTTTTCCTTAGTTATGATAAAAAGTAAGTTAGATATAAAACTTTAAGCTCACCAAAATAAGATAGATAATTGAATGTTTTCTCTGAGTGTTTTGTCAAATACAAATAGACTAGATATTTTAAGTATAATTTTTGCTTGATAACTGTTTTGTTGTATGTAATTTTACTATGTTAAAGTTAAAACCTTCCTTTTTGATGAGACAGAAAGGGGGAAGTGATGTGGGATGATGGTCCTTTTGTACACTGTGAATATGTATTGATCTCATTGGTTGATAATAAAGCTGTTTTGGCCTATGGCAAGGCAGGATCAAACTGAAGATCTGGAGAAAGAGGGGTGGAGTCTTAGAGACGGGAACCAGCTGTCAAAGAAGCAAGATGCCAGAGGACTGGTAAGCCATGGACCATGTGGCAATACACAGATGAATAGAAATGGGTTAATTTAAATGTCAGAGCTAGTTAATATAAGCCTGAGCCATCGGCCAAACATTTATAATTAATATAAGCTCTGTGTGATAATTTGGGAAGCACCGACCGGGTATTTGGGATCAGGCAGACAGGACAGAAACTCCACCTCTGTTTACACTTAATTAGATGAGCCATTTTTCCAATCCCTTACCCAACTTTTCCTTAAACCTACTCTCATATCCCATTGCTCCATTAAAAATGTTACCAATGAGTAAATCCAGTGGGGTCAATTTCCAGTTTTTTGTTTGTTTGTTTTGTTTTTTGAGACAGGGTTTCTCTGTGTAGCCTTGGCTGTCCTGGAACTCACTATGTAGAGCAGGCTGTGTGTTTGTCCTCAAACACACAGAGATCTGCCTGTCTCTGCCTCCCGAGTGCTGGGATTAATGGCATGTGCCACTACTGCCTGACCAATTCCCAGTTCTTAATATAGTATTTGCTCAGCTGGAATCTCCAGCTCACTCCTGCTTGATCCAGAAATACCCATCTCTCTCTCCCTCCAAATCCTGTCCTCAGAGAATCTCAGACAAAGAAAAGGCAACAAAAAGCCCAGTTCCTCATTCTTGGTGGCTGTGGCAGATGCCCCCCTGAAGTTGCCAGCAGCCCAAGTCCCCACCTAAGCATTCCAGCTTTTGCCCCAGCTTTTGGTGGACACGGCATCATTCCTCACCTACAGGCTATATAACCTCCCTACTTTAGTTTGGGTGTGTGACTCCCTCTGCCTCAATCTCTGGGACTGGAGAACTCACCCGGGAGTTACTTTGCTCAAAAACAAAACAAAACAAAAAACTTGTTCTTTCACTTTTTCCGTTCGGCTTGATCTGGCTTACTGCGTCAGCAGAGGAACCTATTATCAGGTACAGGAAACCTATTAGTGTTCATTCCTCGGCCACACACGCTTAATTTGGTTCTCAAGGCACCACGTTCCTTAATTGGCTGCTCCTTCTTCCTCTTTTCCTTGTTCATCATGTCTCCCTGAATTTTGATACCCAGGGCTTCATCCTTGATTCTTTTCTATTTATGCTTCTCCCTTTTACAAACATATCCAGTTTAGATGGCTTTAATGCCATCTAAAAATGCTGAAAATTCTTGCTCATCTCTAGTGTGGAATGTTTTCCTTTACTCCATATTCATATATACAATCACCTACTCAAGATTGCCACTTGACAACCAGGTATGGGTGTATACAGCTGTAGTGGCAGCATTGGGAACAGAGGCAGGAGGATCAGGAGTTTAAGGCCAGCCTTGGCTACATACTTCAGGACAGCCTGGTCTATATGAAGCTTTGTCTAAAAACCAAACCAAACCAAACCAAAACAAAACAACAACAACAAAAAACCCAAACTACCGAACTGAAACCCCAAACCCAAACAGATTCAACTTGAATTCAAAATACATAGCTCAAATGCAAAATGGAAACTCTTGATCTTTTCCTTCTAGCTAACTCTGTCTGCAGTCTTCTCCATCCCTCACTACCTCATTACCCTTATCAGCCCCACCTCCCTCAGACAAGGTCTAACTATGCAGCAATGGGGCATGGAAGTAGCTATGTAAACCAGGAAGGTCCTGAACTCACAAACATCTGCCTCCCTCAGTTTCTCTACTACACCTGGCCTTATCCCCTTTCTTGATCAGATCAATGGTTTTTATTTATTTATTTTGAGACAGGGTTTTGTGTAGCCCAAGCTTGCTGGGTTGAGGCCAGTCTTGAATTCTTGATCCTCTTACACCTCCCAAGTACTATGAGTGCAGGCTCTTACCAAACTTTTCTACATTCACTGTCTTTATTATTTATTGTTTGTCTCCCATCTCCAAAATGTAATACCTATAAAGGTAGGGGTTTTGCCTTCTTTGTCTTTCTGTGTATACAGCAGAACAATTTGAAGTGTCTGGGTATTAAGAAAATATTTATGAGGGGCTGGGACGATTGCTCTGTTGTTCTGAGGGCTTCCTGCTGCTTCAGAGGACCCATGTTTGGTTCATGGCACCCAAGGTGGGCAGCTTAAGATCAACTGTAATTCCAGCTCCAGGTGATCTGTCACCTTCTTTTGGCCTTTGTGGGCAATCACACACATATACACATATAAATAAACAAATTTAAGATATTAAACGAAACCAGTAGGATCCATCCTTCTTTCCTTTTCTCCCCTTCTTCCCTGCTTCCCTTCCGTCTCTGTCTTGAGTAGCCCAGCTTGGCCTTGAACACCTGGTCCGGTTTACACTTCCCAAGGGCTGGAATTGGAGGCACAAGTCACCATGCCCTGCTCATATTCATCTTTATCTTAGAAATTACTGAAGTCACTTAATTAAAAATGTAAGTCAGTGGATAATGTATTTATTTGCAAGCAACAGATACTTCCCAGGTTAAAAACCTGTCTTTAGAAACTGAAAGCACTGGACACAAACTTAGAGGCCATCAAGGGAAAGCATGGCTTACGAGGAATAAATAAAGTAGGAACTGCATCTTCCTGCGTTAGTTACTCAGATCAATAGCTGTGCTCCTTCTGGGGTGGCTTTTTCCCTTATTTGGCCCTCAGTGTCAAAGAAGGGCGCCACGCCCTGCGTTGTGTAGCCTTAACTGAGTTGCTCTGCCACGTCCCAGGGCTCCTGCCTTCAGCACTGTATTTAATTCGCCATTTATTTATTTACTTTTTTAACCTTCAAATCAGGATTCTGTGTCAGGGGCAAGAAAACTATGAAGCTATTTTGCAAACAATGCAAACTTAAAAAAAAAAAGTCGAAATTGCAAAAAAAGAAAAAAAGAAAAGAAAAGAAAGTTGAAGGTACGCAAAGCGGCGAAGTGGAGCAAGGCACTGAGCGGGAAGGAGCCCCGTCCTCCTCCTTTCCCTGGAGAGGGACTATGAGCCAGTCCCCTAGCAAGCAGCTCCAGGCGTCCTCGGAATTCAGACGCAACCCGCTCGCGCAGGTCCCGACTCGAAACAGGAGTCCGGAAGGGAGCGCGGACGGCGGGCTCAGCCCGGGGAGCTGCGGGCCCGGCACAGCCAAGAGGGCGCTCCAGCGAGCCCACGCTCCGCGCACCCCCACGCCGCTCGCGCCCGCGCCCGCGCCCCTCCCCCGCCCGCGCCTCCCCTTTAAGCGCCCGGGCGCAGGCGGATTTGTGTCGGCGGAGCCCTGACAGCCGCGGCGGCCGGGGTGGGGGCGGGGCTGCGCGCGCAGGGCCGGCCTCCGCCACCCGCCGCCCTCGCCGCAGCGCGGCCGCGGGGAGCGCGCGCCGGGGGCGGGCCGGGGCGGGCCGGCGGGGCAGGGGCGGGGAGGCCGGCCGGCGGGCGGCCGCGCTCGGGTCCGCCTCCGACTGCGGCGCGGCGGGGCGATGTGAGTGCCATGGCGAGGAGTCTCTGCGCGGGGCCTGGCTGAGGAAACCCCACTACCTCCAGGTAGGCCGGCCGCGGCCCCGCCACGCGCCCCCCGCCACGCGCCCCGCGCCACGCGGGACTCCGCGCCCCGTCCTCCCTCCGCGCGCGCGCGCGCCCCGCCGCCTCCCGCGGACCGGCACCTGGCGGCGCGCCCTCCTCGGGTCCCGGTTCGCCCCGCGTCCCGCTCCCCGGGCGCCGCCCCAGCCCTACGCCCCCTCCGCGTCCCGGGCCGGGACGAGCCGCGGTCCCTCCTCTGCGTGCTCCCCCTGTCCTCGAGGGCCCCGAGACCTGCCATCCCCGACTCCGCGTCTCGAGTAGGAAAAGGTGGTGTGTCATTCCTCCATATTTCAGAGAATCGCGACCAATGGTTACACCGGTGGGTCCCCGGGTCCCCGCCGGCGGCGGCGCCTCCTCGTGCAGAACCCCCCGGGTTCGGTGTTCCCATCGCAGCCCCGGTTTAAATGGGAGGGAGGAGTCGGCGAGCCGAACCGAGGCGATGGGCATTCGGCTTTGGTGAAAGGAAAGGGGGTAGTGACCGTCGCGCGGCTCTCCAGCCAGCTCCCCAGCAATGCGAACGCAATTCTCAGTCACGTCGTGTGGACTGTTGGCGTGTTAATTTTTCATGATTTTGTGTTCCGCTGCCAGCCGGCTTTAGAACCCCGCCGCCGCCTTCCTGCACTGTTTGGTCACCAGGGGGACCTAGTAGACATCGTGAGTAGCTGATCGCAGATCCATCACTCCGATGGAAAAACAACTACAAATCAGTGCCGCAGACATTGCCCACAGGGTTATGTGTTTCCACAGGACACTGCTTGCACGAAAAGGCCTGGCGGTATGGGAAGGGTATTTTGGGTCAGCTGGTGGTGCTGCTTACAAGTATGAAAGAAAAATAAAAAGTTGAGGAGGAGCCATCACAGTCCAAGTGAATCTTACATTTTTATTTGAAATTTGCATGTGTAAGTCATTACTCTGAAACGAGTGACGTGCTGCAGATTGAAAAGATGACTGGACAGCTCGTGGTATTAAGGGTGTGAGACTGTATGTTCTGTTTGTAGCAGCGACCACCAGAAACAGTTGTGCCTGGAGCGCCAGTATTAGAACCCAATTTAGAATTACACCCTTGCCAGATGACCCTTTATTGTTGAAGTATCTTGTCATATTTAAATCTTTTAACTTAAACTACCTAGCTTTCTTAGTTTTTTTTAGGTCTGGTAGAGCTTTAGACTTTAGTTGTTTTGGCTCTAACTGCTTTCCACAGATGTGAACACAATGACAACCCTGTGGCACTACAACACAAGGGTTTTCTGATTTGGTTGAGGCTGTAGCTCAGAGGCACCTGGGTTCAATCCCCAGCAGCACAAAAAATTAGTTTTAGAAATAGTTGTGCTTCCATTAATGACAAACAGCATTTTTAGCTTTCTGAATTTGCATCATTGTCAATAATCAAATTAGAGTAAGCTTGCCAGTGGGAAAGAGAGACCTCATCTCAAAAAAAAAAAAAAAAAAAAAAAAAAAGGTTGTCCTGGAACTCACTCTGTAGCCCAGGCTGGCCTCAAACTCACAGAGATCCGCCTGCCTCTGCCTCCGGGGTGCTGGGATTAAAGGTGTGCGTCACCACCGCCGCCACCACCACCACCACCACCACCTCCTCCCTGTGTTTTTGAGGCAAGGTCTCCAGTAGAGCTCTCCAAATAGGTTAGGCTGACTGGCTGCACCCAGAGATCCTCCTGTCTCGCTTACCAGCCCTGGGATTTCTAGAGTTCAGTTCCTCATGTTTGAGCAGCAAGCCCTTTACAGACTGAACTAGCTCCATAGCCTCCACTTCTTCCGTTTCTCCTCGGCTTTCCTTCTTCCCAGTTGCACATCACCCCTAGCAGTGTATTTACTAACTAAATTTGATTTGTCATGGAGAGGGTTTATTGTGCACTATCTCCTTTGGCAGAACAAAAATAAAAACACTTTCCCCTCAACAGCTTGTCTACCCCTCCCTCTGTCTTCCCCCCTTTCTCCCTGCCCTCTCTCTGCCTCCCTTCCCTTCCCTCTCCCCCCCATACACAGCTAGTAACCCAGGCTGGCCTTGAACTCCGACCTTCCTGCTTCTACCTCCCAAGTGCAGGGATTACTCGTGTGCCCCACTGTACCTTGCTTCAGGGAAACCAATTCTGATTCTATGTTTTGAGAGAATGTCTTATAATACAAATACCTGTTTTGAGGGGTTTTCATTTTTACTTCTGTGTTCTTTTGAAATAAGGTCTTGCTATGTATCCTTGTAGGCTGGCTTGGTACCTGATATATAGTTCAGGTTGGCCTCAGATTCATGGTGGACCTTCTGCCTTAGCCTCTCAAGTACTGGGATAAGTCATGCCCTGTCACACCTGGCCAGATCCCTGATAGTAGTAACATTTCTGCACATATACATTGCAAGTGCAGTGAGGTAATCATTCAGCAGGTATAGCAGATACTCTTCCTTTGTGGGCAGGAAACAGCAGGGTACTAGATTTATTTCTAAGAGGAAGGGAGAGGAAGAGGAGATGGAGTTTTTAGAGACCAGTTTTATATACTTGATAGTTTTGCTGTTTGTCTCAACTTGGTGGGGTTAAAGATGATTTATGTTCCAATTTAGACCTTAGGGCTTGCAAAGTTTCTTCCCCCTATTTTTTTTCTTAGCAATTTTCCTTCCTTCCTTCTTTCTTTCTTTCTTTCTTTCTTTCTTTCTTTCTTTCTTTCTTTCTTTCTTTCTTTCTCTTTCTTTCTTTCTTTCTTTCTTTCTCTTTCTCTCTCTCTCTCTCTCTCTCTTTCTTTCTTTCTTTCTCTCTCTCTCTCTCTTTAGTTTTTGGAGACGGACTTTCTCAGTGTAACCACCCCGGCTGTCTTGTAACTCTCTCTGTAGACCAGCCTGGCCTGGAACTCACAGAGATCTGCCTGCCTCTGTCTCCCGAGTGCTGGGATTAAAGGCGTGCGCCACCACCGCCTGGTGCATTGTTTTCTTTAAAATTTATTTTTCACACAATATATTCTGATTATGTTTTCCCTTCCCCAGCTCCTCCTAGATCCTCCCCATCTCTCTATCCACCCAACCTTATGTTTTCTCTTAAAAAAACAAAAACAAAAACAAAACCCTACAAAACAAAACACCATTAAGCGAAAATGCCAAAACAAAACAAAATGAGAATATTTATTTATTTATTTATTTTTCTATTTATTTTTCGAGACAGGGTTTCTCCATGTAGTTTTGGAGCCTGTCTTGGATCTTGCTCTGTAGACCAGGCTGGCCTTGAACTCACAGATCTGCCTGCCTCTGCCTCCCAAGTGCTGGGATTAAAGTCATCCGCCGCCGCCGCCGCCGCCGCCGCCGCCGCCCCCGCCCCCACCCCCACCCCACCCCCCAGTGAGAACATTTTATTTTATGTGTATGATGTTTTGCCTGCATGTGCATTTGCAACATGTATGTACCAGGTGTCTGTGGAGGGTAGAGGAGGGCGTCATATCACCAGAACTGGAGTTATGGGTAGTTGTGAACCAATATGAGGGTTCTGGGAACTGAACCCAGTACGTGCTTTTAACTGCTGAGCTATGTCTCCAGCCCTTTTCCCGATAATTTAGAAAGGGGAACCTAATCATTTGACTTGTCAAGGAGCTTCACTCAGTTTCCATTAACCTTGATGTCAGTGTGGTAGTTGCTGCCACTTCTAGAAAATTAAGCATCTTGAGCTAGTTAAAAATAAAACAAGGGCTGGAGAGATGGCTCAGAGGTTAAGAGTACTGGCTGATTTTCCAAAGGTCCTGAGTTCAGTTTCCAGCAACCACATGGTGACTCACAACCATCTGTAATAAGATCTGGTGCCCTCTTCTGACCTGCAGGGATACATGCACGCACAACACTGTATGCATAATAAATAAATAAATCTTAAACAAACAAACAAACAGAAAACAGGGCTGGGGATTTAGCTCAGTGGGTTCGGTCTTCAGCTCTGGGAAAAACAAAACAAAAAACAAAACAAAACAAAAAAACAATAATTGAGTCCCTCCCCTCACCCCAAAAAACTTAGTATTTTGTGATTAATGTTATAATTTCTGCCATAATCTATAATAGGAGTCTGTGAGTTCCTAACTACTGTGGTCATCTTTGTTGATACAGCCAAGAGATTCTACTACTGTCCAAGAAAAGAGCTTAGGTGCTGCGTGCAGTGAGATACTATTTAACAGTAAAGACTGACATAGATCAGAGGCTGCTTAGAGTCGGGTGAAAAATGTTTTTTTTTTTTGTTTGTTTTGTTTTGTTTTTTAAAGAAATTCTGTGGTATCTGAATTTAAAGGAGTAAACTCTATAGTATATGGATTATAGTTCAGTAAAACAGAACAGAAGGATGAGAGGAGGTGAAAGGGAAGTGATCCATGGAGCTGATCCTGTGGACACTGGCCTTTTCCTTCCTCCTCGCCACAGCTTTCCCCGGTGCCAGCTTTGGTGCAGGCAGTGGTTGCTTCCAGGACAGCAGTGCAGGTGCAGTGTGCAGCCTCTGCGTGAATTCGCTAATAACCACGCATCTCTCACTGGTCAGTGCATCGTTCCCAGAGCAGGCTAGTGTACGGTAGCGCCTTTTGCCACTGTTTTGTTGAAAAATTACCCAGGAGATAACACTTCCTGTATGTGCCAAGTGTTACAGTATATTCAGCAGAGTTAGACTCTTGACTCTTGGCTCAGAAACTTGTTCTGTCACCAGCTTAAATAAACCACTCTTGGTTGGTGTTTCTCTTTCATTTGCCATTATAGCACGAACGTCTCAGGACCTGCTGGTTGTGGTAACTGCTTTGCACCTGCATGTGTTTTTAGCGGTGTGTTTTTTACAAATTGGGATCTATTTTTGTTTGGGGTTTACTCCGATTGAGTAACCTTATAATTTGTTGGCTTTAGAGTAAGCATGATAACACAGTAGACCTATAATTTGTTGGCTTTAGTTTAGAATACCTGTTTTCTTCTATCATTAAGCTCTGGAAGAATGAAAGTTAAAACAGTTTGGGACTGCTGGTTGGTGGTGGCTCACACCTTTAATCCTGGCACTCATGAGGCAGAGGCAGTCCTGTAGAGTGAGTTCCAGGGCTGCACAGTGAAACCCTGTCTTGAACCCCCCCTCCCCACTCCCCCTCCCCAAAAAAGGCAGTTTGGGGTAATTTAATATGCTTAGATTATAAACATTCTCCATTCCAGTCATTCTGCTCATACTCTGTAACATAGGAAAAGATTGTTTAAGTCTAATGATATTTGAAATCCAAGACTTCTTCCTTTGAAGATTTTCAAGCCCTTTAGGTAGAAAGGTTTTAAATTTCGACTGCCCTGGCATTTTTAGTATGTGTTCAGTCAGGGCTGTCACAAATGAATGGGCAGACATTTTTTGTTGTTGTTGTTGTTGACTCTTTGAGAGAGTCTCCTGGACCACCGTAATTATATAACAGAGTGGCCTTGAACTTGTGGCAGCCCTCTTGTTGCTGGGATTCACCTGTGCACCACCATATCAATGGCCTGATCAAATAAGACTGTTGATACTTATTCAACATTTCATTGTTTGTTGTTTTTTTGAGACAGAATTATATGTTGGCTGTCCTTGGTTGTCCTTCCCTTACTTCCCAAGCATTGGTATTATAAGCATGTCATCTATTACCCAAAATTTCTGATAACCTGGAAATTTGGCTTACATTAGCACCATTTTTCAAATAGTTTGGTTCTTTGTGCCTTAATATGGGTAATTTGTAGGACTTGGTTCCAGGGAGAGTTACTGACATGTCAGTGGTAGCTGTAACAGTGTTGACAGATGCTAGAGTAGAAGTAATGAGGCCTCCAGAAACTTGTGAATCAAAGGGTGTTTAGAATAGGTAGTTCTGTAATCCCAGAAGTTGGCAGCAGAAGCCCAGGCACTGACCTGAGCCTGAAATTAAATCTCTAGAGCTGTGATTAGCTCTCTGAAGTTTAGTGTGTACAGAGACCAATAATGCTTTAAATCCAGTGTATGCCTACAGTTACAGGATTTAGGAGAATGAGGAATAAGATTAAGAGTTGTAATATATTCTGGGCTACCTAGTGAAACACCGACTCAAAAAACAAAAAAAATGAAACCCAACTTAAGCATAGAGGTGGCATGTAGTCATTTGATATTACTATGCTTCTTGAGAACTTTAAAAAAATGAAAAAAAAAAAAAAAGATAAATTTGCCGGGCAGTGGTGGCGCACGACTTTAATCCCAGCACTAATCAGAGAGGCAGAGGTAGGCTGATCTCTGTGAGTTTGAGGAGACAGAGAGGCAGGTGGATCTCTGTGAGTTTGAGGCCAGCCTGGTCTACAGAGTGAGTTCCAGGACAGGCTCTAAAGGTACACAGAGAAACCCTGTCTCTAAAAACCCAAAACAAAACAAAAGGAAATGATAATTTTTCTAGCAAATTCCATTCTTACTAACTTAAAAACTATTTTATTTTTATGTGTATTGGTGTTTTGTGCCTAGTGCCTGTGGAGGCCAGAAGAGGGTGTTGGATCTCCTAGAACTGGAGTTGTGGATGGTTGTTAATCACCATTTGGGTGCTGGGAATTGAACCTACGTCCTTTGAAATAACAGCCAGCATTCTTAGCTGCTGAGCCATCTCTTCAGTCCTCACAATACTTTTTTTGTTTATTTATTTGTTTTTTGAGACAGGGTCTCACTATTTAGCCCTTGATGTCCTGAAACTCACTATGTTGTCTAGAATGGCCTTGAACTCACCAAGACCAGCCTGCTTCTGCCTCTTGTGCTGGTATTAAAGGTGTGCAACAAGACATCCAGCAACCTAAATATTTTTGAATGTACTTTATGCACTTTGAGTGTATCAGATCTCAGCCTTTTCATCTTGCAAAGCTGAGACTCCACCCACTGGACTACTCCCTATTTCCTTCTGGCTCCTACCCCACCCTAGTCCTTGGTAACCACATCCTATTTTCTGTTTCTATTAGTTTGACTCTTAAAATACCTCATGTAAATAGAACCCTGCAGTATTTTTCCATCCATTATCACCTCCCTCCCCTCCTCTCTCATCTCTGCTCCTGTTTCTCCCTCCACTTCTTTCCTGCTCTCTTCTCCCTTGCCTTCCTATCTCTTTTCTTCTCCTTCCCTCTCTTTCCTTTTTCCCCTTGAGTCTCACTGTATCGCCCAGACTTGTCTGGCACTCAAGATCCTTGTGCTTCTACCTCCTGACTATTAATGATAGTAATAATAATGATTCTTAATTTTATCTTTGAGAGTTTCATACATGTATGTAACAAAATATGGTCACAACTACCTCTTACCCCCTATTTTCTCCTCCAACTCCTCTTATATTTTCCCCAACATGGTCCCATCCCGGATTTTTTTTTTATAACCCAATAAATTCAGTTGGTGTTGCCCATATGTACATGGGGTGTGGGGCCATCCACTGAAGCTCGGAAACCTCCCAGTGGCCACTTCCTCAAAATAGAACGAATAGCTCCTCAGTAAGAGTTGGGATCTGTCGATCATCTGCCCCATCTATGATGACATTTGGCTGGCTTGATCTTGTCCAGGGCTTGTGCAGGTGACTACAGCTGCGGTGAGCTGGGTGCAATGGCCATGTCATGTCCAGAGTGGGCATGTCTCAGATCTCTTCCCATCCTCCAGCTCTCACATTTTTCTTACTCCTAATGTTCCCTGAACCTTGCTGGTAATAGGGTTGATATAGATGTCCTGGTTAGGACCGAGCAGCTCAGCCTCTTAGTCCCATCACTTTGATCAGGTGCACATCTCTTCACTGTCTGCTGTCAGCTGCAAAGAGAAGCTCCTCTGACCAAGGCTGAAAGCAGCCCAGCTCTGTCGGCAGCAGAAACTGGGACATGGGGTGACTGTACTAGTTCTGTTCTGTTTTTTCCTTGTGGTGCTTGTGCTTGAACCCAGGACCTTACACATGATATGTAAGTTCTCCTAGTACTAACTACAGCCCCAGCTGGCTGTGGTGGTGCACGCTTTTAATCCCAGCCCTCAGGAGGCAGAGGCAGGGGAACCTCTCAGTTTGAGGCCAGCCTGATCTACAGAGTAAGTTCCAGAACAGCCAAGACTATACAGAGAAACCCTGTCTTGAAAAACAAAACAAATAAAAAATAATAACACAGCCCCCTATTTTAGTGCCTTTGTACATAAAAATTAATATTTTAGTTAGCATATAGAATAAAAGGTTTCATTGTGACATTTTAATCCTTATTTATCGTATGTATAATTTACTTTGTTTATATCCTTCCCTCCACCAGCCTTTTTTGTTTCCTTCCTTCTCTTCTGTTTCCTTTTCTGCCTCCTAAATATTGCCTCTTTTGCTTTTGTGTGTGTGTGTGTGTGTGTGTGTTTCTGTAATCTGAATATGAGGGAAAATGTGCAATGCTTGGTTTTTCTTTCCTCACTAGTTCCCCTCTCCTTCCTTCAAAACCCTCCTCTCTCTTAACTACATCACAGCCCACATGTAATAAACCTTCATGCTGTTCTTCATAGTGGCCACGTATTTTTTGCATACCTACCAATAGTGTGCAAGGATTCCATTTTTTCCATACTCTCTTTAGCACTTTCTTTTTGTTTTGAGCATAGTAGCCATCCTAGTGGTCGTGAGGAGATAGCTCATTCTGGTTCTGACTTTGTTTCCCTCATGACTAATGAGATTGAGCATCTTCTTGTATGTTTGCAGAACATTTGTAGATCTTTTTTAAGGAAAAGTTCCTTCTTGATTTATTATTTCAGTTTGATATTTTTCAGTGAGGTTATGGGTTACTGTAAACATATTCCTCTTTCTTTGCAAATAACAGAATAACTGTATCTCTGGACATTCCTGAAAGAAAAATTTTAAATGTACTTACAGCCTTCTGAATGAATTAGTGCACAGACATAACAAGTCAATTACTAGGTTATTAGATCTTACCATTAGTGCCACATTTCACTCCTTGCTCTGCGTTTCTTGAAAAATTAGGCAGGCAGATCTCTGAGTTTGAGGCTAGCCTGTTATAACACAGAGAAAGGAAGAAAAGAAGGAAGAAAATCAGAACTTTCTGGTCAACATTCCAGTTTACAAACCCTTCCTTAGATCTAATTTATATTTTAATTTTTAAATTTATTTACTTTTATGGGCATTGGTGTTTTGCTTGCAGGTAAGTCTGTGTGAGAGTGTCAGATCTGGAGTTACAGACAGTTGTTAGCTGTCATGTGGGTGCTAGGATTTGAACCTGGGACCTTTGGAGGAGCAGTCAGTACCCTTAACCTCTAAGCCATCTCTCCAGCCCTATATTTAATTGTTTTTAAGACAGGGTTTCTCTATTATGTAGCTCTGGCTGTTCTGGAACTCACTATGTAGATCAGGCTGGCCCTCTGGGATTAAAACAATGCACCACCACCTAGCCAGCTTTGGTGGGACATGTTTTTAATGCCAGCACTTGGGAGGCAGAGGCAGAGAGGCAGGCAGTTCTCTGTGAGTAGGAGACCAGTGTGGTCTACATAGTGAGTTCCAGGATAGCCAAGGATATGTAGAGAGACCCTGTCTCAAAACAACAAAACAAAACAAAAGCAATGTACCACCAAATTTGGCCAAGAGCAGTGTTTCTTTTTTCTTTCTGGTTTTTTGAGACAGGGTTTCTCTATGTGGTTTTGGTGCCTGTCCTGGAACTCACTCTGTAGACCAGGCTGGCCTCGAACTCATAGAGATCCACGTGCCTTTGCCTCCTGAGTGCTGGGATTAAAGGCGTGCGCCACCACCGCTCTGCTGCCCGGCATGCAGTGTTTCTTAATGTGAATATCACTGACATTTTGGACTAGGTATTTTTGTGTGTAGAGTTCTGTACTGTAGAATATTTAGCAGCATTTGTGGTTTATATCCATTATATGCTACTGACATCATCCAGTAGGGGCAATCACATTTCTTTAGCACTGCTAAATTTCTTTGGTGGGAGAAAAATAACAATTGAATATAGTTATGAGAATAAGAGGATTCACTGTGCTTTTCTTTTACATTTTATGTAGGTTTTTTATACATTTAAAATTCTGTATCTTTGTTTGTTATTTAGCTCCGGTTGTCCTGCAACTTACTTTGCAGACCAAGCTGACCTTAAACTCAGAGATCTACCTGCCTCTGCTCTCTGAATGCTGGGATTAAAGATGTGTTCTAGCAGACTTGGTTTATGCATTTTAAAGATTAATTTAGCTGAAAATTAGTTTCATAATAACTAAGCCCCACACCCACACCCACCCAGGGTTTCTCTGTGTAGCCCTGGCTGTCCTAGAACTCAATTTATAGACCAGGCTGGCCTTGAACTCACAGAGAGCTATCTGTGTCTGCCTCCCGAATGCTGGGATTAAAGGCATATGCCACCACCATGTCCACACCATAATAACTTAGTATGACTAGAAATGTATGAACTGTCTAGAGTTATATTAAGGGGTAGAATGAGATTAAAAGAGCTTTTTTTTTTTTTTTTTTTTTTTTTTTTTTTTTTTAGATAGAGTCTCTCTGTGCTCGTTACCTTTCTGTTGCTGTAATAAAACCCACCATAACCACCTGGGCGGGGGTGGCGCATGCCTTTAATCCCAGCATTCAGGAGGCAGAGGCAGGTGGAGCTCTGTGAGTTTGAGGCCAGCCTGGTCTACAGAGTGAGTTTCAGGACAGGTGCAAAGCTACACAGAGAAACCCTGTATTGAAAAAACAAAACAAAACAAAACACCCTACCATAACCGAGGTGATTTATAGATGGAAGGGTTTGCTTAAGGTTTCAGAGGGAATAGGAGTCCATCACCATCATAGAGGAGATCACGGCAGCAGGCAGGCTTGGTGACAGGAGTAGCTGAGAACTCACATATGGAGAGAGTAAGCTCAAAATGGCAAAGGTCTTCAAGCTTTCAAAACCCACTCTACAGTGGGAATCCCCCCGCCCATGACCTGGGGCTATCTGGTCTGATAGAGGCAGTACTTCTTATCTGCCTATGTGACCACTTAAAAGGGAGCAGAAAGGGAGCCAAGCTCTTTTGGGTGGTGAAGACCACATCAGGAGGCATGAAGCAGCATGTGATCAGTCCCCAGCTTTCCAAGTACTCTGCAACTGGATTTACCTTATCCTGTATCAGTGAGTCTGTTTTCCCCATAGAACCCCTTAATAAATTGATGTATATAGATCATTGAGTTTCTCATTACAAGTGGCACCCAGTGTGACCTGAACCTGAACCTGATGCCTGTGGCTAGTCCACATGGCCTGCCTGAGCCTCCGTGGCTACCTGCCCCCTGCCTGGCACTTCCTGGCACACACACAATTGTGCTGTGTGCCATTACCACCCCCCAAGCCAGTCTCCCCAGCTCGGCTCCATTCCACCCCACTCACATCTGCTTGTGGTGCCTGCATTACAACGCCTCCAAGTCACTTTCCGCCCCATCAACAGGCAACAGTCAGCTGCAGCAGGCTCACTCAGACTCACCTGAGAGGCTGGAGCACTCAGTGCATGGAGCTGCAGGTCCAGCCGAGCTCCCAGAAGTTAAGATAAGCTCCCAAGATAAAATAGATAAATATTTTCTCTAGTTTTGCAAAATGCAAATGGATTAGATATTGTTACTGTAATTCTTACTTAATAACTGTTTTTGTTTTACTATATTAAGGTTAAAACCTTCCTTTTTAATTAGACAAAAAAGGGGAAATGCTGTGGAATAATGCTCTTGTATACTGTAAAGATTTGTCACTCAAATTGGCTGATTGGTCAGTGGCCAGGCAGGAATTGTAGGTGGGGTGACCAGACTAGAATTCTGGAAAGAGGAAGGGCAGAGTCGGGAGTCACCGGCCAGATGCAGAGGAAACAAGATGAGAATGCTGCACTTAGAAAAGGTGCCAAGCCACGTGGCTAAACACAGATAAAAATGATGGGTTAATTTAAGTATAAGAGCTAGTTAGTAATACTTGAGCTGCTGGCCAAGCAAGCATCAGTAAGTAATGTTAAACCTCTGAGTCAATTATTTGGGAACAGGCAGGTGGGAGAGAAACTTCCACCTACACACTCCCAGTGACATACCTCTCTTAAGGCCATACCTCCTAAGCCTCCCCGAACAGGTGAAACAAGGGCCAGGCACGCAAATGCCAGCGACTATGGAATATATTTGTTATTCAAACCACAGCTCTCAAAGCCCAGGCTGACATTGAAGTTGCAGTGTAGCAAATGATGACCTTGAACTTCTGAACTTCTGCCTTTCCCTCCTGAGTGTTGGGTTATGCTTATGGTTTGTGAGGTATTAGGGATTGAACCCTAGGTCTCATGCATGCTAGGTAAGCATCCAGTTGAGCTACATTCCCAGTCCCATGAAAAGTTACATTTGAAGTAGTTTATGGAAATGTGTGTAACCAATCACCACAGATTTAGCCGCTGAAAGATCAGTTATTTGTACCCTGATGTCACTTCTGTAGGTCCCATGTCTGGGCACAGTGTGACTCATTTGGCTCTCTGCTCCAGGTTTCACAGGGATGAAGTCAAGATCTCTAGGCCTGTTTCTCTCCGAGTTGTAAGAATAAATTGGTTTTCAGACTCCTTTAGCAGTTGTCAGAACTTATTTCCATGTGGTTGTGGGACTGAGGTCCCCAGTTCTCCCTGGTGGCTGCTGGGTGGGTGTTCTTAACCTCTACATTCATGATTCTCTCATCTTCAAACTCAGCAACCGTGGATGGGACATTGTTTCAAGTGTCTTCAGTTTCCCTTTCTTCCTCATCTTTTTTCTCCCTTTTCGTCTCACTAACTCTTCTTCCATAGTCCTCTGCTCTCAAGGCTTGTGTAATTCTGTTGAGTCCACCAGGATAATTTCTTTCCAAGTCTTCTGATTAGCAACTGCAGTTCATCTGTAGCGTCCTTCCACAACAGTTCCTAGATTGGCGTTTGGTTGAATAACCAAGGAATGGGAATCCTGGAGGACATTTTTGGAATTCTTTCTGCTAAAGAAAGATGTGAGTGAATGATAACAGTTTAAAAGAAAACATTCATTTCCAAAAATGTTTTGTTTCTTTCTCATTAGTGTCAGATTTATTGTGGTAGCAGGACTAGGGATGTAACTCTGTAGTAGGGTGCCTGCTAATCATGCACAAGGTCCTGTTCCTTGAAGCATTGAGGGGAAAGGTAGTACTAAAGAAGAGATTTTAGAAGAGAGCTATGTATTTTGCAATGCTGTTCACAATAACTAAGTTATGCAACCAACCTAGATGCCAACAACAGAGATACAGATAAGAACAAATTTGGTATGTGTATACTGATTTTTTTTTTTAGCCATAAAGAAGAACCAAGTCACCAGGTGTTGTGCATGCGTTTAGTCCCAGCACTAGGGAGGCAGAGGCAGGCAGAGCGGAGGTTGAGACTAGCCTGATTTATAGTGTGAGTTCTAGGAGAGCAAGGGCTATACAGAGAAACACTGTTCAATAAAATTGAAGAAGAGGAGGAGGAGAAAAAGAAGGAAGAAGAAGAAGAAAGAAGAAAAAAAGAACCACCACCACCAAGTCATATTGCTTGCAGGAAAATGGATGAAACTAGAGGTCATCATGTTAAGTGAACTGAGACAGTCTCAGAAAGTCAAATATTGATTTTTTTCTCTAATTTGTGGTTTCTAGATCTTATATAGCGATGTAAAACCATGTATGTATTGTTTTAAAAAGAGAAAGAACTGTATGTTTATCAACCTGGCAGTTACTATGGGAAAGGTTTGGGGTATTTATTACAAGAGGAAAAATGCAAATACTAAATTTGGAAACTCTTGTTTTTTACAGTAGTCAGTGCTCAAGTCTTTTGTGTATCATGCAGACTAAATCACAGATGAATGCATCGTAGCATTTTGTTCTTTTGCTGGCCAGTCTACTAGAAGGGCCTGCTCTACCAGTTCAGAGCCATCCTCCTTACATCCTGCTTCAGCATCATCTTTACCAAAGTGCAGATCTGACTGGGCCTCCCTCCTTTTATACTCGTCCTTCAGTGGCCTTCCTTTACTCTCAGGAGGCCTGTTCTGTGGAGAGCTTGGCCTTTATGTCTGCCACTGCCACCACAGATGCCATTTGTCCCGCAGTCTCAAGACACTTGACTTTTCCAAATATACCAGCATGCACTTAGCTCTCATGTCTGCCCTATCCTTTCTCTTTGTTTTATTTTATTTTATTTTTTTTTATTTTGCAGTGCTGTGGATCGAACCCAGAGCATGTACATGCCAGACAAGTGCTCTATCATATAACCACTTCCCAGTTCTACCATTTCCTCTTTGTCCCTAATGTTCTTTATATCTGCTTATCTGTTTTTTTGTTTGTTTGTTTTTCAAGACAGGGTTTCTCTGTGTAGCATTTGGAGCCTGTCCTGGAACTCACTACCACTGGGCTGCTTATCTGTTTTATTCTCACTTATCTTTTAAGTCTCAATTCAAAGAGGAAGTGACCTTTAAACAGTCCCTCTCTAATACCTCCGGGTGGTAGTCATCTTTTGTTTGTCCCAGGCTCTAAACAAATGATAGCCAGCACCCTTGTCTCTTACCTGATCCTGAAGCATCATCAGGGATTTCCTACCTTTTCTCAAAGTTGTCAGCTCCTTGAGAGCTGAAATGTCAATTTCCTCTCTGTGTCCCTTATGCCTGGCTCAGAGCAGGGGGCCAATAAATGTTTGTAGAGTGCAATGAATCTACTTAAACGTTTACAGAGATATGGAGGGAGGTTTCCTGGGGAGTGGAGCAGGGGTGTTTTATTTGTTCATTTGCTTGGTTGAGAAAGGGTTTTGTGTGTATACCAGGCTGACTTGAACTCTAAGTGATCTCCCGCGTTGGCTTCTTGGTGCTGGGATCACACAGTGCACCACTGCAGCAGGCTGAAGACACAGAGTTTTGTGGAACTGGTTAGATACATTAATTCCTTATGTCAGAGACTGTGGATATAGTAAGGAAAGTGCGTGGCTGATCGTATACTGCAAGCCATGAGTTCTTCCTTCCTGTCTGACCATTTGTCTCACTTGCCTGGTAACTACACCGCTAACTTCTGTGTCTCTAAAGAATATTGTATATATCCCAAGAGCTACCTAAGATGATGACTGGACGCTGGAAGAAATTAATAAGATACACAATAAGGAAATTTTCAAATACTTTTATGATAGCTAGTTTTATGTGTTATTTTATTAATTTGGGGGGGGGGTTCTGATTTTTTTTTGAGGCTGGATATAGCCCTAGCCCTGGTAGTCCCGGAACTTTATGTATACCATACTGACTTTTAGCTCACAAAATTCCACCTGAGTCCTCCATGCTCATGTGAACAATGCTACTTAATTTTAACTTTTTATTATATTTTTATTCAGATATATTTGTGTATATATGTGTGTGTGGTTGCATACATGCAGTAGCATAGATATGAAGGTCAATTTGTTGCAGGATATATTTTTTTCCTTCCACTTTGGATTCAGAGACTCAAACTTAGATTATCAGCCATGGTAGCAGGCACATTTATGCGTTGAACTATCTCACCAACTCCAGAAACCTTAATTAGATTCAACGAGGCACAAAAAAAACATTGAACAGATATGAAAGGTAGCAGGGGGACTTCGGAAGAATGGGCTTGGAAGGTAACGGAGTGGGGAAATGATCAAGGTATATTATGTAGCTGTATGAAGTTGTGAAAGATAAATATGAAAGCTAAAAATGGTATTACATTATCATAGGTTTTTAATTTTTCATGAAATAAAACCTCCCTTATAAACCTGAGACCAGTAAACTAAAGCTTGTAGTAGTCACCTGAAGTCACGGACCTTAACAATTGCCTCTGTTATTAAGCCCATTATTAGGAGGATTTTTCCCTTCCCAGAGAACACCACATATCTGCCACTAGGGAAGAAAATGTGGCATTTGCACATTCCCTAGATTTGCTTGCTTCTTGACATTTCTGTTAAAGAATAATGATTTAAAACTAGTCCTAATAAAATACAAGTTATGTTTGAGAGCATCACAGGCCTTTTCCCCGAGTTTTCTTATTGGATGATTACCTGGTTACACTCAGTGTAGGTGAAGACATTTTTTTCTTTTATTTGCCCTAACTCCAAATGAACTGGGCTAGTTGAAGAGCACCAAACCATTTTAACAATGAAAATGACTCTCGCCTCCAGAGAGAGAGCATCGAAAGGGAGACCTGGGTGTCAGCTGATATTGTACATATTTTAAAAAGGCAAAGTCAATGTTCCTAGCACACTGTGATTTATGTCTTAAGACCCAACATAATCAAAGTTTGTTCTGGCCTAAGATGAAAGACATCTCTAATTTTAGAATTCCCTAAAATGTGATCCTATAAATACTATTCAGTTCAGACCTAGTTTGCATGCTAAGATTACATTTCTTCTCTCTAGGGGTAGGGTAATGGCCCTTGGGATCCCAGGCTTCCAACATTAATAGCAACTGGATACTCTTTTCTCATATACCATCAATTCTTCATAATCAGGGTAATGGTTGTCCTGCTATAATGTCTTTATTTTCTTTGGGTGTGGAGTGCGGTTTTGTTTTGGTTCATTTTTTTAAAAAAAAAAGAAAAACAAAACAAACAAACAAACAAACCCAAGGTATTACTTTGTAGTTCAGGCTGGCCTGGAACTCATGAATATAGCCTAGGCTGATCTCAAACTCCTGACAGTCCTGCCTCTGCCTCCTGAATGCTGAGATTAAAGGAGTACATCACCGTACCTGACTTTCCTTAAAACAAATCCCAATCCCTTGCCCTGTGCTGTAGACTGTACTCTGGTTGCTGCCCAGCTCTTCTGTCCTCTTTCAGTAAACTTAGTAAGTACAAATTTTTTTTTCTAGATATTTTCTGATTGCCTTGATTCTTTTTTTTTTTTTTTTTTTTTTTTCCTGGCACAACATGCCTTTGTCAAAGTGCCATTTTCTTTTCTGTACTCTTTCTTATATTTTATGTTTTGAATCCCCTCTTTTTAAAATTAGAACCAAGCCGGGCGGTGGTGGCTCATGCCTTTAATCCCAGCACTCGGGAAGCAGAGCCAGGCGGATCTCTGTGAGTTCGAGGCCAGCCTGGGCTACCAAGTGAGTTCCAGGAAAGGAGCAAAGCTACACAGAGAAACCCTGTCTCGAAAAACAAAAAAAAAACAAACAAAAAAAAAAAATTAGAACCAATACTCCTCCATTCTTCAAATCACATGGATTTTCTGGGCTTACAACACATCATCTTCCTGGGATTCCCTCCTCTCTCTTTGTTGGACTCACTGTTTTTAGGATTCTGAGTTTTCCTCTGTCCTGGTTTATGCCGTCATCTTGCTGGGGCACATCCTGAAGTAAGTTCTTTAGGAAGGATGTGAGGGAAGTGAGCCTTCTGAGTGCTTTCATGTCTAAAATTGAGTCTGTTATATTCTAGTTCCTATTTCTTATGGAGCTGGGTGCAAAATTTGGGGCCAAAAGGTTTGTTTTTTGTTTTTTGTTGTTTTTTTTTTTTTTTCCCTGAAAATTTGGAAACACGGCTCCTTATCTACTAATATCATCTTTGTTGCCAAGAAGCCAGTTTGAGTCTCAGTCCTTTGTATGTGATCAGGTGATCCCTTTTCCTTTTTTATAGTTGTTTTGAAATTCCCTGAGAGTTTGGTACAGGCTCTGTGTTAGTTGTATTGGGCTTTAGCTGTGCCCTTTGGATAGTCTTTTTGTTTGTTTTTTTGAGATAGGGTGCTGTGGGATGGTCTGTATGTCAAATTGTTCTGATTGGTCAATAAATAAAACACTGATTGGCCAGTGGCCAGGCAGGAAGTAGGTGGGACAAGGAGAGAGGAGAATTCTGGGAAGCGAAAGGCTGAGGCAGAGAGACACAGCCAGGTGCCGCCATGACCAGCAGCATGTGAAGACGCTGGTAAGCCACCAGCCATGTGGCAAGGTATAGATTTATGGAAATGGATTAATTTAAGCTATAAGAACAGTTAACAAGAAGCCTGCCACGGCCATACAGTTTGTAAGCAATACAAGTCTCTGTGTTTACTTGGTTGGGTCTGAGCGGCTGTGGGACTGGTGGTTGACAAAGATTTGTCCTGACTGTGGGCAAGGCAGGAAAACTCTAGCTACAATAGGGTCTTACGATGTAGCTTTGGCTGGCCTGGAACATATGTCAACCAGGCTAGCCTTGAACTCACTTCTGTGAGTTCGCTCATTTTTGTCTACTTCTACCTCCCAAGTGCTGGGATTAAAGGCATATGCCATCTTGCCCAACATCCCTTTGGGTCTTGAGACTTACAACTTCCTTACCTCAGCTCTAGGATATGCTGACTGAATAGTTTATTGTATTCCTCTAAGGCTTTTGTCAGATAGTATGTCTCTTGTATTACTTCCATGTGTCTTATGTACTTTATTATGTCCGTCTTTATATCCTTTTTCATAAGGCGTCCAAAAGTAACTTGGGGAGGAAAGGGTTTATTTCAGCGTACAGGTTTAAGTCCATCGTGAAGGGAGGCCAGGCCAGAGTTCAAGGTAGAAATCTGAAGGAGGGCACTAAAGCAGACACCACGGAGGATCGCTGCATCCTGACTTGCCTTTCCTGGCCTACTCAGCTTCTTTCTACAGTCCAGCGCACCTGCTTAGACATGGCACTGCCTGCATGCTCTGCACCCCTCCTACATCAAAGAGTAATTAAGAAAATGCCCCACAGATACGCCCACAAGCGAATTTCATGGAGGCAGTTCCTCACCTGAGGCTCCCTTTTTTCGGTGTGTCAAGGTAACAACCAAGAATAACTGTCACACAGGGTCTCGTGAATCCCAGGCTGGCCTTGAGCTTGCCATATAGCTGAAAATGACATGAATCCTTTTCTTTTAAAAAAAAAAAAGTGGGGGGCTGAAGAGATGGCTCAGAGGTTAAGAGCATTGACTGCTCTTCCAGAGGTCCTGAGTTCAATTCCCAGCAACCACATGGTAGCTCGCAACCATCTGTAATAAGGTCTGGTGCCCTCTTCTGGTCATACATGTTGTATATATACTAAATAAATAAATCTTAAGAAAAAATTATTTAAAAAAAAAGAGGTCTGGAGTTCAATTCCCAGCAACCACATGGTGGCTCACAACCATCTATAAGATCTGATGCCCTCTTCTGGTGTGCAGGCAAAACATGCAGACAGAACACTGTATACATAATAAATAAAATAAATCTTTAAAAATAAATAAATAAAAACAAAATAAAATAAGTATGTGTGTGCGAGCACTCGTGTGCATGCTCTCACACCACCATATGTATGTAAGTGGAGGTCAGAGGACAATTTTCAGGAGTTGATTCTCACTTTGTACCGTGGGTTCTAGGGATCAAACTCAGGTTGTTAGTCTTGCACTTTGTAAAAAGTGCTTTTACCCACTGAGCCATCTCCACAGCCAGACTTCTTAACCTTAACCTGAACTTTTTAACCTCCTGCTTCCACCTCTAGATGCCAATTTTATATGTATGTGTCAGCACATCTGTTTTATGTAGTACTGGGAATCTAACCAGTGATTCATGCATGCTAGGAGAGTGCTTACCAACTGAGCTAAATTCCCAGCCCTCTGATTGTTTTTAAATTTATTTCCAGATCATCTCTTTGCTTTCCTTATTTTTCTTTTTTTGAGACAGGGTTTCTCTGTGTAGTTTTGGTGCCTCTCCTGGATCTCCCTCTGTAGACCAGGCTGGCCTCGAACTCACAGAGATCTACATGGCTCTGCCTCCCTAGTGCTGGGATTAAAGGCGTGTGCCACTGTCGCTCGGCCCTTATTTTTCTAAATGCTTCTGAAATTCCAAGTATTTAAAATTTGTTAAAAAGGGTTCTTCCAAGTTTGTTTCGTTTGTTGGAATGCTGGGGATTGAACCTAGGTCGTCACATGCCACTGAGCTATGTTTCCAGCCCTGTTCTTTTTTGTGGATTTTCCTCTCTAGTATTTTGATTACAGATGTTCCTGCTCTCCCTCCGCTGAAGACCAAAGCTAAAGTTTGCTAGGCAAGTACTCTACTGCTGAGTGTGTTCACAGCTTCCATGGGAGTTTTGAAGAATGTTTTATTTCCCTTTATTTTAATGTTTGTTTTCTTAACTCTTCTTTTTCATGCTCCTGGATTTCCTCGTGTGCCTGCTGATCTTTGGTTGTCTGTTTCAGAAAGGGTTGGGTAACTGGTGTGGTAGAGGTGGTTCTGTTCTTTCAGTAGACTCTTGACTGTTGGTGGCTGTTGTTTGCTCTATGGTCTTAGGCCCTTTGTGGAGTACTTTCCTCTGGTCATCCTGCACCCACACAGAAGCTTTGGCTTTCTCAGATTCCCCTTTTCTTCAGAAAGTCCATTTTTCTTTTCTTTTCCTTTTGGTTTTTTAGAAACTAGCTTTCACAATGTAGCTTACCCAGAATGGCCTGGTATTTACTGTGTAGCCCAGGCAGGTCTCAATCTCCCAGAAACTACTGTCTCTATCTGCTGAGTGCTGGGGCTACAGGCATGTATTACCAGGCCCAGCCAGAAATCTGTTTTTTGTTTTTTTTTTTTTTTTTTTTGGCTAACCTCTTGAGTTGGGGAAGCAATCAGGCTGCCAACCAGCAAGGTCCAGGTACAGCTCCTCAATCACTCCCACTGTCATCAGGCTCACCTGCTCAGTCCTGTCATCTTTGCTGCTGGTTGGCACCAAGCCCAGCACCCTCAGGTGTCCTAAGGAGCCAGGTTGGCTCTGGATTCCTTCAGGCTTCCCACAAGCAGTCTGGCTTCCAGTCCCTTTAGGCTGTCTGATGGAGTGTTCTGGGCTATGGCTTTCTCCACTTCGCTCCTTCATCTGCACAATTATGTTTGCCTTTTGAATTCTACCATTTCATTAGGCCTTTTATACAAGTGAATGTCTTGCTTTCTCTTTAATGTTAGCAGTTTATTGCTTCTCTTGCTTATTTGAATATAGTATGGCAAGCTGTGTAAATAGCAAACATATATCTTCAGTCTAATGTTTTGAACTGAAAGGTCTGAGATGAATTTTAGTCTTCCTCCTTGAATATTTACCTGCCCTATTTATCCTCATGCCTCCAGTGTGTTTAGTTGTTACAGATTTAGTAAGTTTTTTTCAACAAGATAAGGCAAGAGAATAGAGTAAATAACCCTAGATTACATCAGACTGGAAAGCTTGATAGCTAGGGGACTGGGGAGGTGGCTCCGTGTGCAAAGTACTTGAATGATGGCCTGAGTTCAGATCCCCAGCCCCACATTAAAGCCAGAGGTGGCAAAGTGCACCTTTCACTCCGTGCTGGCGTGGGGGATGGGGTTGGTGCTGGGGGTCACTGGCAAGCAAGTCTGGCTAGAACTGTGAGCCTCAGGCTCAGTGAGAGACCCTGACTAGAAAAGGTGGGGATTGATAGGAAGACACCAGATGTCATGTCAACCTCTGTGTTCCAAATGTGCATCACGAGTGCACACACATGTGCTCTCTCTCTCTCCCTTCTCCCCCCCCCACAATGGCCCCAAACTCAAATAACTCAATAAACCTAAATAGATATTTTTCAAAAGAGTATGTACAGGTGCCCAATAGGTATAGGGAAAATGCTCCATGTAACTAAATGTTATGGTTAATACTGATGTCAACTTGACAGGATCCAGATAGAAGAACTAGGAGACAAACCTCTGGGCATGTCTGTAAGGAGTTTTCTAGATGGGTTAATTGAGGTGAGAAAAGTTTAAATGTGGGTAGCACCATTCCAGCACAGGGGTCTGGACTGAATACAAAATAGAAAGGAGAGTGTGAACTGGTACCAGCATTCACTTTTCACTGCTTCTGACTGGACACAATGTGATAAACTTCTCCAGCCTTCTCTGCCATGATGGACTACCTTCCAACTGAAGGCTAAAATAATCCTTTCCTCAAGTTAGGTATTTGATTACAGCAGTGAGTCATAATACACTAACGCCAGAGAAACACAAAACAAAAGCACAAATGGGATGATATGACTTCACTTCAGGATTGGGGAGATAGCTCAGTGGTATCTTGCTTGCCTCACAAGCATGAACACCCAAGTGTGATTCCTAGAACCTGTGTAAAAAGTTGGGTGTGGTGATGCATACTTGTAATCCTAGTAACTAGGAAGGTGGAGACAGGAGGATCCTTAGAGTTTGCAGACTAGACATTTTAGCTTCATCTGTGAGACCTATGTCCCAGTGAGCAACCTATTCCAGAAAATAAGATGGGCAGTTCTGAGGAGCAACACCCAAGGTTGATTTCTGGCTTACACACACATACACACACACACACACACACACACACACACACACACATACACACACACACACAGTAGGGTCTTAAAATTAACAGGAATGTTCTGCCTTATTTCTATGGGCAATAGTACAGCAATACTTCCCATTTTACTCATAATGCTACTTACACTTTGGTTCATATTTATCCTATGAAGGATTTTTATATTAATAGAATGAATTGTTTAAGCATTTCATCACTTTTAAGTAGCACTGGATGAAATGGACTCATGAGATAATTTATTCCCCCAGGACAGAGAAGGAATAAACAAACCTTCTTAGTCCATTATAGCAGGGAAGTTTGGTGAATTTATAAACTTAATTATTATAATTTAAGCAACAGTCTAATTTGCTTCAGTCTGATTCTTAGCTTTCAAGTGGAGTTGCTCCTTTGATGGATATTGTTTTGCTATTTTAATACACCTTCTTTTGAAGTTGTCCTGTCCTCATCAAAAAAAATTCATTGTTCAACTGCTCACTTGCATGGATTCCCTGTGCAAGTGTACCTTGACTTTTTTTGTTTTGAGACAGTCTCTAGTCCAGGCTGGCCTCAAGATTAATATAGCAAAGGATGACCTTGACCTTCTGATCCTGCCTTTAACCTCCCAGGTGCCAGGATTACTGGTGAGTGCCACCACACCTGGTTAATGTCACTATGCCAGATGGTTTATGTGGTACTAGAGGTCCAACCATGGCCTTCCTGCATGCCTAACACCCTGACAGTTGATCTACATTCTCAACCTACTTTGACTTTTTTTGTGTTTTAGACAAGGTCTCACTAGGAAGCCCTGCCTGGCCTGGAACTCACTATGTAGACAGGCTGACCTGGCTCTCACAGAGATCTACCTACCGCTCTCTCCCAGGTGCTGGAATTTCAGGCTTGTAATACCTCACCTGGCAGTCCTACTTTGACTTTTATCTTGAAATATGGGTGTACTTTTCAGCAGAGAATGGCGCATGAATCGTTTACAGAAATCAGTTTCCAGATCTTGGAGTTCCCTGTATGCCTTTCCCCTGAGTGTGTCTCTGTTGAACATTTAGGCCGTCTTACCCTTCTCCTCTGCAGTTGCTGCTTTCCCACTTTAGCAAAAAGAAAGTCAAGAGATCTACCAGGGTCTTATAGAAAGGTTCCTTGCCCTGTTGAAAACTCTACCAGAATGTCAAAGGGCAATTGAAAATATTATTGTGGGGTGGGGGATGATTCAGCAGGTAAAAGCACTATCTGGGAAGCCTGATGGCTTGATTGGGTGCCAGGAACCTTTGTAAAGGTGGAAGAAGAAAACTGATTCCAAAAAGATGTCCTCTGAACATACGTACACAAAAAAATCTCTGGACTTGACAAAGCATGCTCTATAAAAAGAAAAATTGGTAAGTTAGATTTTATCAAAATTAAACTCTTTTGCTTTGTAGCAAACCTTGTTGAAAGGATAAGAGAGCCAAGAGTTGTGACCCATGTTTACTGAGGCAGGGAGATGGAGTTTGAGACCAGTCCAGACCCTATAGCAAGACCTTGTCTCAGTTAATCAGTCAATGAAAAGACAAGCTACAGACTTAGAAGCTACATTTCTGACAAGGGACAGTGTACTATATGTGGAAGTTTGAATGAAAACAGCCCCTATAGGTTACATATTTTAAACAGTCCTCAGCTGCTGGAATTGTCTGGGAAGGATCAGGAGGTGTGGCCTTGTTGGAAGAGGTGTCACTGGGGGTGGGCTTTGAGTTTTCAAAAGCCCACACCATTCCAGTTGGCTCTCTCTCCCTCCTGCTTGTGGATCAGATGTTAAGCTCTCATCCACTGCTCCACAGCCATGTCTGCCTGCCTGCTGCCATGCTCCCCACCATGATAGTCAAGGATTCATTCTCTGAAACTGTAAGCCCTCAATTAATTTTTTTTTAATATAAGTTGCCTTGGTCTCTTCATAACAGTAGAAAAGTAACTAAGACCAAGAACAAAACAAGGCATGGAGCCTTTTTAAGATCCTAGTGGATCTCTTGACTTTGTTTTGCAAAAGAGGAAAAGTAGTAACCGCACAGAGGAAGGGAAGGAGAGCCTAAATGTTCATTGCACACAGTGAGGAACATGGCTGCAGGCAGGCAGGCACTGGAGGAGAAGCTGAGAGCCTATATCTGATCAATAAGCAAGAGGCAGAGAGGAACAGAGAGAGAGAAGATAAGAGGGTGGGAGGGAGGGAGTGAGGTAGAGAGATAGAGACAGATGGATGGAGGGGCACATACACACACACAGAGATTGGACCTGGTATGGGTTTTTGAAAACTCAAAGCCCACACCTCAGTGACACACCTAGTCCAAAAAGACCACACCTCCTACTTCTTCCCAAACAGTCCACCAACTGGAAACCAAATATTTAAATAATATGAGCTGACAGGGCTGTTCTCAAACCACCACAGTTTTAAAGCTCTAACATATTGACAAATGTGATTTAAGTTGGCTATGGTGACATATATGTATAATCCCTGATATGTAAATCTAATCTTGTCAATAAAAACCAGGAGTCATATATCAGGGTAAAACCTGAAAGATGAGAGAAGTAGGAGAGCAGCCACAGCCACATCCTTCCTCTTCTGTTCCTCCAGTCCAAAAGGGCCCAGATCCTGTCTCCGCCTCACCTTATCACTTCCTGTTCCTCTCTCTACAGACCTCCAGACCTCTATGGTTAGCTAGTGGCTAGCTCCACCCTCTAACTCCAAGCAAGCTTTATTTGTCAGAACACAAACAAAATATCACACAACAAATCTCAGCACTCAGGAGGTAGCCTTGTATGAACATAGCTGAACTTACTCATTCTACTGGTAATGAGGGTGGGTAGTTTTCAGTTTTAAACTGTTGAAGTTGTGGATATTCCTGGTTTCTTTGTCTTTGGTGAAGGTATGTGAACATTTCTGTTGGAACGGAATAGCTAGGTCACAGCTATTCCATATGTGTATGGTTTTTGGTTTTTGAGACAAGATCTTTTTTGTTTTATTTATTTGTTTTTAATTTATTCTTCTCTCATATATTGCATTCCAACCTGGTTTCTCTCCCTTCTCTCCTCCTAGCCCTCCCTCCTATATCCCTCTACCCCAGATCCACATCTCCTTTCCCTTTAGAAAAGGGCAGTCCTCCCAGGGGTATCAACCAAACATGGCATGTCAGGCATTCACATCCCCTCATTAGGGCTGGACAAGGCAAGCCAGTGGGAGGAAAAGGGCCCCCAAAGCAGACAGGAGAGTCAGAGACAGCCCCTGCTCCCACTGTTAGGGGTCCCACAGGGACACCAAGCTACACCACCATGACATATATACAGAGGACATAAGTCAGACCCATACAGGCTCCCTGATTGTTGCTTCAGTCTCTGTGAGCCCCTGTAAGCCCTGGTTAGTTGATTCTGTGAGATGTCCTATTGTGGCGTCCTTGACCTCTGGTTTCTACAATCCTTCCTCCCCCTCTTCTGTAGGATTCCTCAAGCCCCACCTAATGTTTGGCTATGGGTCTCTGCTTCTACTCCCATCAGGTGCTGGATGAAGCCTCTTAATGATGATTATGTGTGGGAGTCTGTGGAGATCAGCTCTGACCTGCCCCCACCTTTCAAAGGGTTCTTGGGTGGAGGAGAGAGGAATTAGAAAATATTAGGTAGAAATGTAATTGGAGACCAGAAGAAAGACAGACACAGGATAGCTTTGGGAGGGCCCTGGAAAAATAGCCAGCTGCTCAGGTTTATTCAGAAGGGCTTTTTATAATATGCCAAGGGGAGAGGTGAAAGACCTCCCCCTTGCAAGATCAAAGCACACCATACAACCAAGTGTAGACCCTTCCAAACACCTGGTAAACACACCTGTGGCAAAATCATCTCCTTATGAAGCCCTGCTGGGTAAAGCAAGCTCAGATTCTCTGACCCTGAGTAAGATCTCCCTGGGAAGCTGGGTTTCCACAATTATCTAGGCGCTAATCTACAAGTATAGAGAGTATCATTAGGAATTATTTCATTGACTCACCTCTCCCCTCCTTGATTGTGTTTGGTTCTATCTTGGGTTTCTGGGCTATCCAGACTCTGGGTCCTGGCACTCAAGGCAGTGGCTGGCATGGTTTCCCTCTCATGGCATGGGTCTCAATTTGAACCAGTCATTGGTTGGCCACTCCCACAAGTTCTGCTCCACTTTTCCCCAGCACATCTTGCAGGCGCGACTGATTTTAGGCCAGAGGTTTTGTGGATGGTTGATGTCCCAATTCCTCCACAGGAAGTCTTGCCCGATTGCAGAAGATGGCCGTCTCAGGTTCTGTGTCACCATTATTGGGAGTCTTTGCTAGGGTCACCCTTGTGGGTTCCCGGGAGTTTCCATTGCACTACATTTCTACTTCGCCTCCAAAATGTCCCCCAATACCAGTCATCTCTCCCAGGACTCTCTCCCTCCACAGCCCCCCTGCCTAATACATCCTGTTCTCATCCCCACTCCTCTCCAGCCCACCCACAAAATCTATTACATTTTTCCTTCCCAGGGAGATCAGTGCACCCCCCTAGGCCCTCCTTGTTACTTAGCTTCTCTGGGTCTGTGGATTGTAGCATGATTATCCTTTACTTACAGCTAATTGCTACTTTATAAGTGAGTACATACCATGTTTGTCTTTTTGGGTCTGGCTGGGTTACTTCACTCAGGATGATTTTTTTCTAGTTCCACCCATTTGCCTATGAAAATTTCTTGATGTTATTTATTTATTTATTTATTTGAAAACTGAGTATTCCTCCATTGTGTAATGTACCACATTTTCTTTATTCATTCTTCGGTTGAGGGACATCTGGGTTGTTTCCAGTTTCTGGCTATTGTGAATAAAGCTGCTATGAATATAGTTGAGCAAGCGTATTTGTGGTAGAATAGAGCATCTTTGGGTGTATGCCAAGGAATGATATAGCTGGATCTTAAGGTAGATTGATTACCAATTTTCTGAGGAAACTCCATATTGATTTCCATAGTGGCTCTGCAAGTATGCACTCCCACCAGCAATGGAGCAGTGTTTCTCTTGCTCCACATCCTCACCAGTGTGAGCTGTTGTTGTTGGTATTTTACTCTTCTGGAGGGCCCACCACCCAGCTCCCAAATAAATCACAGAGGCTTATTCTTAGTTATAAATGTCTGGCCTTAGCTTGATTTGTTTCTAGTTGTAGCACAAATCTTAAACGTTCTTATTAATAAAAACAAACCCGCCGGGCGGTGGTGGTGCACGCCTTTAATCCCAGCACTCGGGAGGCAGAGCCAGGTGGATCTCTGTGAGTTCGAGGCCAGCCTGGGCTACCAAGTGAGTTCCAGGAAAGGAGCAAAGCTACACAGAGAAACCCTGTCTCGAAAAACAAAAAAACAAAAAAACCAAACAAACCCAAGTCTAGTTATTGGGGTGAATGCTGGAAGATCAGAGAAGCAGAACAAGCCACAGCTACCTCACCTTGCCAGTTCCTCAGCTGATCCTGTTTCCTCAGACTGGATACCTCTGAGTCCTCATCCAGAATGAACCTCAGCGGAACTGCTGCTCGAAAGTCTGAATGCTTAACCAGGCCAAATGCTTCTAGTTTCTGGTCCTCACGCCTTATATACCTTTCTGCTTTCTAACACCATTCCCTGGAATTAAAGGCTCCCTTTCTGGGATTAAAGGCGTTTGTCACCATGCCTGACCGTTTCCAGTGTGGCCTTGAACTCACAGAGATCCAGAGGGATTTCTACCTCTGGAGTGCTAGGATTAAAGGTGTGAGTGCCACCATTTTCTAGCCTTTGTATCTAGTGGCTGTTCTGTCTCTGACCCCAGATAAGTTTATTAGGGTGCACAATATTTTGGGGAACACAATACCACCAGCTTTACTTAACTTAAATGATCCCATCTACCTTTGGCCTTGGGGCTTTTCCTTTTCTATTCCTGTATACCTTTCTTTGTTTCTTACTTCGTGGCTTGCTATGTAGCTGGGTGGTTGGCCTCTGGGTCCTCCTCCTTTTCTTCTGCTCTTCTCTATATTCTCTCTGCCTGTCAGCCCTGCCTATCCTTTCTCCTGCCTCACTATTGGCCATTCAGTTTATTTCTTAGACCATCAGGTATTTTAGACAGGCAGAGTAACACAGTTCGACAAAGTTAAACAAATGCAACATAAACAAAAGTAACACACCTTAAAATATTTTCCAACAAGCTATCACTTGTATTTTTGATTCTGACAGGTATAGGATAGAATCTCAGAGTTGATTTGATTTGCATTTCCCTGATGGCTAAGGATGTTGAACATTTCTTTAAGTGCTTCTCAGCCATTTGAGATTTCTCTGTTGAGAATTCTCTGTTTAGATCTGTAGCAACTTTTAAATTGGATTATTTGGGTTGTTGATGTCTAGTTTCTGGAGTTCTTTATATATTTTCTATATTAGCCCTCTGTCTGGATGGGGGGGTTGGTGAAAATCTTTTCTCATTCTATAGGCAGCCCTTTTGTCCTGTTGATGGTGTCCTTTGCCTTAGTTTCAGTTTCATGAGGTCCCATTTAATAATTGTTGATCTTGCCAGGCGGTGGTGGCACACGCCTTTAATCCCAGCATTCGGAAGGCAGAGGCAGGCGGATCTTTGTAAGTTCGAGGCTAGTCTGGTCTACAGGAAAGGCACAAAGCTACACAGAGAAACCCTGTCTCAAAAAACCAAATAATAACAACAACAACAACAACAACAACTGTTGATCTTAGTGCCTGCCCTAGTGGTGTTCTTCTTAGGAAGTTGTCTCCCATGCCAGTGTGTTCAAGGCTGTTCCCCACTTTCTTTTCCATCAGGTTCAGTGTATCTGGTTTTATGTTGAGGTCTTTGATCCACTTGGACTTGAGTTTTATGCAGGGTGATAGATGTGGAAATATTTGCATTCTTCTACACATCCATCTAGACCAGCACCATTTGTTGAAGATGCCTCTTTTTTTGCATTGTATGTCTCTGGCTTCTTTGTCAAAAATCAGGTGCCGTAGTAGGTTTACTTCTAGGCCTTTGATTCAGTCCCACTGACCAGTGTTTCTGTTTTTATGCCAACCCCATGTGGTTTTTATTACTGTAGCTCTGTAGTACAGCTTGAAATCAGGAAAGGTGATACCTCTGGAAGTAATTTTATTGTACATAATTGTTTTAGCTATCCTGGTTTTTTTGTTTTTCCATATGAAGTTGAGTATTCTTTCAAGGTCTGTAAAGAATTGTGTTGGAATTTTGATGGGGATTTCATTGAATCTGTAGATTGCTTTTGGTAGGATGGCCATTTTTACTATGGTAATCCTACCAGTCCAGGAGCATAGGAGATCTCTCCATCCTCTGATATCTTCTTCAATTTCTTTCTTCAAAGACTTGAAGTTCTTGCCATACAGGTCTTTCACTTGCTTGGTTAGAGTTAGACCAAGATATTTTATATTACTTGTGGCTATTGTGAAGGTTATTGTTTCCCTGATTCTTTCTCAGCTTGTTTGTCATTTGTATATAGGAGGACTACTGACTTTTTTAGTTAATCTTGTATCCAGTGACTTCGCTGAAGGCACTGATCAGTTGTAAGAGTTCCCTAATAGAAAATTTGGGGTTGCTATCGTATCGTATCATATCTGCAAATAGCTTTTTTTAAGATTTATTTGTTTATTATGTATACAATGTTCTGCCTGCATGTATGTCTGCAGGCGGGAAGAGGGCACCAGATCTCATTACAGATGGGTGTGAGCCACCATGTGGTTGCTGGGAATTGAACTCAGGACCTCTGGAAGAGCAGTGGTTGCTGGGAATTGAACTCAGGACCTCTGGAAGAGCAGTCAGTGCTCTTAACCTCTGAGCTATCTCTCCAGCCCCCTCAAATAGCTTTTTATATGTGTACGGATTTTGGTTTTTGAGACAAGATCATTTTTTAAAGTTATTTATTTATTTTGGTTTCTCTGTGTAGTCCTGGTTGTCCTAGAACTTGCTCTGTACACCAGGCTGGCCTCAAACTCACAGATTTCCATCTGCTTCTGCCTCCAGAGTGCTGGGATTAAAGATGTGCACCACCACTGCCAGGCTGAGACAAGATCTTATTATAGCTAGGCTGGCCTTGATCTGCTCTGTAGTCAAGGTGACCTTGAATACCACCTCTTCCTGCTTCCTTCTAGTGCTGAAATTACAGGCAGGCACCACTATGCTCAGAGAACTTATTAGCATTTAATGAACCTCTTGTGCACACTTTTAAACCGCCAAGACATAGGTACCCCAAGATCTGTAAACCTCCTAGCTCTTCTGCTGAAGAACTGGGCTTGGAGATCATAGGCTGCACAAAGAGGTTCTCCTCAAACTTTAGTGGCCTGAGAACACTGAGTCAGTGATGAAGAGGGAAACCCCAGGCTGATTTTTTTTTTTTTTTTTTTTTTTTTGCTGAATTTGCCCATGTCTTCTTGACTGACCTGTGTCCAATTTTTCACAGTTGACAGTTAGGTGAAAGCTCTGGTCCATTTTTAAGTGGTAAATCCTCGTACCAGCTTTCCCAAAGTAACCTGAATGAGGCTGTTCAAAATTGACCCTGTGGTGATCCACACCAAATCGTTACCTTGACCTCCTGAGTGCTTCTGGTGCTTGTCAGTGTGGGAGTGGATGTGACTTATGTAGAATGGAAATTTCTGGGTCTTCCTTAGTGCTGAAGACATGTCAGTGGCTGAGAAGAAAGAACAATCTTGGAGAAAGAGAGAAGGTTCAGCAGTTAAGAGCGTTTGCTGCTCAGTCATGAGGACCAGTGTCCAAATTCCAACACTCATATCAGGGGCTTCACAAATGCCCACGAATTCAATTCAGGTGAACCAGTCCTCTTCTGGACTCTACAGATGTGTGTACACGCACGTGCGCGCACACACACACACACACACACACACACACACACACACACACACGCACGCACGCTTGCATGCACGCCCATTAATAAAACTAAAAATCTTTTAAAATTTTTAAGTTATGAGAGCATTTAAAATTCTACTTTCACCAGTTTTTAAGTGTACAACACATTATAGATTTGCTTATATGTTTGTTTTGAGATAATCTTACTATAATCTTACTGGCAGTCCTGTCCCAGCTTCCTGAATTCTAGAATTACAGGCAGTCAATATACTTGGCTACAATACATTGTTATTAGTTATGGTGCTATGCAATACAACAGACCTCCTGAACATACCCCTCTAATCTAATTCAAACTTTGTATACTTTGACATATCTAGAAGAAATTTTGTATCCTTTGAGGGACATTACCCTTTGTACTGTTTTTATTGAGTACTTAAATCAATTCTCTAAAAGGTTGGACTAGGTTTTTTTTTTGTTTGTTTGTTTTTCGTTTTTCTCAAACTCATGGAGACTTTATTGCTAGTATGAGTTGGGGAAGCATAAAGTGTGGCCATTCCAGATGCTGTGCAGGATATGGACACATCCTGAATTCTGACTGAGGAGAGCCTGAGCATCATACAGTGGTCAGAACAGGAGGGCTCCCCAGCTTCATAAATTCCACACACACAAGCAGTGCTGTAGTCTACTTGTATTGTTTTAACAGAATACTCAAGACTGGAAAACTTTTGAAATAAATTTATTTTATAGTTCTGTAGTTATGGGAAGTTCAGAATCAAGGGACCTCGGGTTCACTGGTCAGGGTTGTTTCCATTGCTGTTGCCCCCTCCATTAGGCCACAGAAAGGACAGAAGGAGCTCACGGTGAGCTCACACAATGTCAGGTCTTTTGTTCTCTCGGTCTGTCTGTCTCTGTCTCTCTCTCCAGAGTCCCATGTAGCCCCAGGCTGGCCTCTAGCTTGCTGTGTAACTGAGGATATGATGAGGGTGAGGGAGACAGCTCAGATGGTAAACGCTTGCCTTGCAAGCCCGGAGACCCTATTTGATTCCCAGAACCCATGTAAAAAGGCTGGGCATGGGGGTGTATACTTGTCTTCACAGCACTGGGGGCAATCAACGTAGTCTAGAGTTAGCATATTTAGGCCAAGTGAGAGAGTCTGTTTCAAATAAAGCAAGGGGATGGTACCTGAGGAACAGCATTCAGGTTGACTTCTGGCTTCCACATATATGTTACACACCCTCCCTGAAAACACACACAATTTTTAAAATATTATTTTTTTATTTATGTTACTAATTTTTAATTAACTTTATTATGCATGTGATATGTGGGTGTGGATGCCTTTGGAAGCCAGAGGTGTCATTTCCCCTGGAGCTTGAGTTACAGGTGGTTATGCGCCACCTGACATGGGCACTAGGAACTGAACTTGCAGTCCTCTGCAGGAGCAGCCAAACTCCTGAAATGCTGAGTCATCTCTCCAACCACCCCACACACACAATTTTTTAAAAAAATTTTCTTTCTTTTTTTTTTTGGTATGGTGGTTTTTTTTTTTTTTTTTTTGAGATAAGGTTTCTCTGTGTAGTCCTGGCTGTCCTGAAACTCATTTTGTAGACCAGGCTGGCCTGGAACTCATAGAGATCCGCCTGCCTCTCAAGTGCTGAGATTAAAGGCGTGCACCATCAGGCTCCGGCTCATTTTATTTTTATGTGCATTGGTGTTTTTCCTGCATGTATGTCTGTGTGAGGCTGTCAGATGCCCTAGAATTGGAGTTGCAGACAGTGTGACCTGCCATGTGGTGCTAGGAATTGAACCCGGGTGATTTGGAAGAGCAGCCAGGGTTCCTAACAGCTCAGCCATGTCTCCAGCCACACACAATTTTAAAAAAGTTTTACAGAGTAGCAGGTTTCACTGTCATTATACTTTGGTCATTGATTTCTTCTCCCGTTGCTGCCTCTGCGTCCCTTCTCTTCGTGCTCCCTCTTTTTTATTAATTAATTAATTAATTAATTTTATTTATTTATTTATTTATTTATTTATTTATTTATTTATTGTGAACACAGAAGAGGGTGCCAGATCTCATTTCAGATGGTTGTGAGCCACCATGTGGGTGCTGGGAATTGAACTCAGGACCTCTGGAAGAGCAGTCGGAGCTCTTAACCACTGAGCCATCTCTCTAGCCCTTCGTGCTCCCTCTTACCCTCCTCCTCTTCCTCTTTTTTTTTCACAGTGCTTTGCACAGAACAGACATAAAATTTACTTGTTAATCAGCTCAACTTATCAACCATATTTTATAGCATTTCTGGAAACAATTGCTAGCCATAAATTCTTGGTAGTTTATTGTTTGTGGTGTGAGGTGGGTGTGGTGTGTGCATGTTAATGTATAGGTGCCTCTGCCTGTGCCTGCATACAGAGACCAACCAGAACAGGACATTGATATCATCTATTTCTCCGTCTTCGTTGCCTTGAAGCAGGGTCTCTCACTGAACTGGAAGCTTGCAGGTTTGGAGAGGCTGGCTGGCCAACAAGCTCTTAGGTTGTCTTTTTTTTTTGTCCCCATGCCTGGCTTTTTATGTGGGTGCCAAGTATTCAAACTCAGGTCAGTGCTCCACCTAGTCATTGCCTCAGCCCCCATAAATTCTTAATGTAATCAAATTTATCGGTTTTTCTGTTGTGGTTAGTAGAGTTTTTGTCTACAACTTTTGTCTATTGTTATCAAAACTTTATTGCTTTTCTTTCACATTCAGTACTATAGTCTGTCAAAAACTATAATGTATAATTTGAGTTAGAGATGCCCCCCACCGTGCCCCATTAAATAATACAATGATCTTGGGCTGAGAGTTTTTTTAAGCAACAGCAATACCACAGCAGTCACTGAGTCATTCATCTCTAGAGTAAGTTTCAGCCCTGGCCCCAGGAGAAGCCTACAGATGTCTAGAGGCCTCTTTTCTTTCTTGATTCACCATTTGGTTCTACCAAGTAAAGAGATGGGGGTTTCCTTTAAGATCCCCACACACTGAAAGTCCCATGGGTTAAGAGGAAATATAGCTTACCAAGTAACATGCACAAATTGTGTGCTAAGTGACCAGTTAATAGGCTGAGAGGAAGCTGGATGGGTCGGGTTGCCCCCATCAGTCTGCTTCATCAGATAGTTCTGGGCAGACTGACCCAGAGGGACAAAGACCCCAAAATTACAGCTTAGTCTAAGAAGGGTTAGAAAGCTTTAATGTTTATTAAAAAACGAAACTTTAGGTCTGACAGATGAGCTGGTCTTGCTGGCAGTTCCTGTTTGGCTCACAGGGCAGGGTAACCACTGTCCTGTCACCTTCCTCTGCAGCGTCAATTAGATTTCCTTTTTGTCACCTGAACCCTTTCCTCTAGTGCTTTGTGTCTGGTAGGTAAGAAATGTGGTGGTTTGGATGCAATTGGCCCCCATAATCGCAGAGTCCCATAATCTGATGGGGAGCGGCACTGTTAGGAGGGGTGGCTTTGTTATTAGAGGAAGTGTGTCACTGTGGGGGCCGGCTTTGAGGATTCTTCTGGTTAGGACACCACCCAGGGAGGCAGTTCACTTCCTGTTGCCTGCCTATGAAGAGGTAAGAACTCTCAGCCTGCATGTCACCATGCTCCCCGCCATGATGGCTGAACCTTGAACCCTAAGCTGCCATCACAATGAAGTGTGTCCTTTATAAGAGTTGCCATGGTCATGGTGTCTCTTCACAGCAATAGAAACCCTAACTAGGACAGAAGTAAATGTCTGAAATACAATTAAATTTATTTTAAATAAAAAAACGAAAGTATGAAAACTAGAAAGAATGTAACCATATACTTCAAGGTTATCACATTGTATATTGGCACTCAGTTGGGAAGTCTGGGTAGCTGGTTTGGTGCAGGGACTGCATTTTACTTCTTGATTTTCCAAGGGGACTCCAACTGTGAATTTCAAGCAATATGTACTATAATTTGTGGGAACCAACAATGTATGTGTATTTACATATGAGTTTATAGTCATGGAATTAGAAAGGAGATCATGAAAGGGGATGAAGAGATCTTAAGAGTGAAATAGGGAGGGTAGTGGAGTGTTTGCAATGGGAAAACAGAAGGGGAGCTAATGAGGAGGAGAAGGGGAAGAAACTTGAGGAAGTGGGGAGGGTAGAAGGGACATGATAGAGGGAAAGAATGGGGACCAAGTGTATTGAAATATAATGTATAAAGAAGTCACGGTCAAACCCATTCCTTTCCATGTTAACTTTTTTTTTTTTTTTAAGATTCAGGGCTCAGGGGCTGGAGAGATGGCTCAGCCATTAAAGGCTAGGCTCACAACCAAAAATATAAGATTCAGGGCTCAGAAGATGGTATAGTGGGTAAAACACTAACTGGGGTTTGGAGAGATGACTCAGCAGTTAAAAGCACTGGCTGCTCCTCTAGAGGACCTGGGTTCAATTCCCAGCACCCACATGGCAGCTCACAGCTGTCCAGATGGATCCAGTTCCAGGGATCCATTGCACTAGGCATGCATGTGGTGCACATATCTGTGCATGCAGGCAAAATACCCATACACGTAAAACTAACAAACTAACAACAAACAAAAAAATACTGACTGATCAAGCCTGACAACCTGAGTTTAGATCCCTGGAACCCTACCACATGCGATGCGTAACCCCAGCATGTCTGTGTTGTGATGGCAGGTGGAGACAGTTATTGTCAGGATTTTTGCACACCAGCTAGCTTGCTTGCTGTGTGTGGTACAGAGGAAATCAGAGACCCTGTCTCAAATGAGGTATGGTAAGAAACTGTCCCCAAAAGCTGTCCTCTCTCTTCCACATGCCCACACACATACACGTCTAAGATCTAAATGACTTACTCACTAGACAGAATCAAATGTAAACCATTAGGTTCCACATGTGTTGGCACTAATCAAGTCAGGACACAGGTTCTTGATACCTGGAGCTATGGCTGGTACTTGATGTGATTGGACGCAGACAGCTGACCTGACCTTCTTTACGCTTTTCTGTTTCCCCTTCAGAGCAGCCATACTTAGGATTTAAAAAACCGTCTGCTTAGATAAATGATTGCAAAAAGATGAGATTCAAATCTCCATAATGCCCACTATATATTATGTTTTTTGTCAATTTTTTTCTCTCTGACTATGCAGAGCTAAGTCTGTAACTTTAAAAAAAAAAAACAAGAGAGATGATTTTTCCTGATCAGATATGGAACAAGGATACAAGATAATAAGGTTAAAGTGAAAATCTTGTCCTTGAATTATCTGGGACCAATTTTAAAATAATGCTATTAATTTTCATGGTTCTGTTTCTATTTGTTCATTGTATAGATGAGGAGGAAATGGCTCAAGTTACATAGCTGGTCAGTTACCTAGGAATTTAAGTCTGTATTAGCCAGTTTTTCATCACTGTGACTAATACCTGAACTAAGCAGTTCAGAAAAAAATATGTTTAGCTCACAGTTTCAGGGATCTCCATCCATGGTCAGCAGCTTCATTATTTCTGGGCCATGGTGAGATATAAAGTGTGTGAAGAGCAAAATTGATCACTTCATGGTGGTCAGGAAGAAGAGAGAAGATACAGGAAGGGGAGAAGGACAAGATGTAGGCTCTAGGAATTCACGCCCTATTTATTTATTTATTTATTTATTTATTTATTTATTTATTTATTTATTTATTTATTTAGGTTTTTTGAGACAGGGTTTCTCTGTGTAGCTTTGTGCCTTTCCTGGAACTCACTCTGTAGACCAGGCTGGCCTCGAACTCACAGAGACCCACCTGCCTCTGCCTCCCGAGTGCTGAGATTAAAGGCGAGTGCCACTACCGCCTGGCCTTCACTCCCTTTTTATAACTATGCCCCATCCCCTAAAGGTCAGGCACCTTAGGCAGGCAAGGTGAAACAGCAACACATCTTTACATAATTAAACAAATGCAACATAAACAAATGTAACACATCATTGTCTAGTTAAAGTGATATTTCACAATAGAGACAGGGTTTCTTTATCTATCCTTGGCTGTCCTGGTACTCAGCTCTGAGTCCAGGCTGGCCTTGAACCCAGAGATCTGCCTGCCTCTGTCTCTTGAATGCTGGGTTTAAAGGCATGTGCCACCACTGCCTGACAGATTTTCTTGCTTTTAAACCAATTCTGATGTGTGTGTGTGTGTGTGTGTGTGTGTGTGTGTGTGTGTCTAGAGCTTAAAATAGTCTATCTCTTCATTCATTCATTCAATTATTTTCAGATATGGTCTTGCTATATAGCCTAGGCAAGCTGTGAACTCATGGTCCTGTTACACAGTCCATTTGAAAGCTGTTGTGAACATCAACTGAAATAACCGAGCAGGTAAGGCAGCTAAGTAAGACTGGCAACCTGAGCTTACTCTCTAGGACCCATGTAAAGGTGGAAGAAGATAACCACCTCCACAAAACTGTTCTCTGACCTTCACACATGTACTGTGGTATGTACATTCACACCCAATCATCATCATTACTGAATAAAATAAAACAAAACTAGTTTGAGCCAGGTGTGGCGTTTCACACCTGTAATCCCAGCACTGGAGAAGCTAAGACAGGAGGATTGCCACAAGTTCAGATTTAGCCAGGGCTACATAGTGAATCCCAGGCTAGCTTGAGGGGAATCTGATCTTTATTAAACTGATATGAAATCCAAACCAAACAAAACAGAAACCTGCTGCGCACAAGGTCTTGCCAAAGTAAAAGTTATTTTGAGTATTAATAGGAAAGAATCTGTGACTTGGGGTTTTGTGGTGACTAAGATGAAAAGTGTTTTTATTTAATATATGAACATCATGTTTTCTTCTATTTTTGGTTACGTATATTAACCCATGTATTGCAAGCTGTTGCACACGGTAGCACTTTACTGGTCTTTCCCTTCCTTCAGCCCTCTGGTGCAGACCTGACTGTGACAGAGGATTGGTGGTATAGGTCAGGGGCCGCCAGCCACGGTTTCCATTGTGGAACCACAGTGCCAGATGCCAGCGACTCATCCTCATCTTGGTCTTGCCACAGATGGAACAAGCATACTTGGTGTGTTTGTTGACTTCAGTTTTCTCCACCGTTTCCCTAGGGAGGCACCGTTGTAGGTCCCCTGTTGGTGATGGTCCTGACCTTCTCGGCTTTAGCCATGTCGCTGGAACCCGAGCCCAGTCCGCAGAGCGCATGCTTTTTTTTTAAATGATCATGTGGGAGGCAGTACTGCTCAGTAGAGAGGTTAGCAGTTACTGAACTGACTCTCAAGACCTGTATTCTGTCCTGACACCAAGCAGGTGTGTGATGTAGGGCAAATGGCCTGTGCTTTGGGGCTTCAGTCACCTTGTCTGTAACACAGGAGCAGGCCAGGGATGCACCACCTCTGCAGTAAAAAACCCTCATTATTGGTGAGCCTGAGAGGTCAGGCAGAGCAAGTCCATGTCGGAAGTCTCTGGGCACCAAACGGTGTGTGCCTGATATCCTTCATCCTGACACTAAGTAGCCACAGACCGGCCGGTCATCCGTCTCCATCTGCAGTGTAGCTGACTGGAGAAGAGCCAGGTTTTATTTTTGCCAGGAACTCTCTTGACAAATGGGTTTCCCTAGAGACGACTGTTTAATTTTGTGGTGTAGTGCATGGCTTGGTGTGGGAAAAGAGGGATGCAGAGTGCTCTTTTGTTCTAGACTACCTGCATCTCCAGATACATTTAGAAAATAAGAAAATACATAGGAATTTAAATTAATTTGAATTAATTAATATATTCATAATATCTCAGTTAACATGTATATTTTAATTTGTTTAAAAATTTATCTTAGAACCAAAAGTTTGTTGTTTGTTTGTTTGTTTGTTTTTCAAGACAGGGTTTCTCTGTGTAGCTTTGTGCCTTTCCTGGATCTCACTCTGTAGACCAGGCTGGCCTTGAACTCACAGAGATCCACCTGCCTCTGCCTCTGCCTCCCAAGTGCTGGGATTAAAGGCAGTGCACCACTGCCCTAAAACCAAAAGTTATGAGTTGAAATTAAATATTTGAGTTTCTTTTCCTTTTTGCTTTTTTGTGAGTGGGGTAAGGTAGGGGGACAGCAGCTCACTTTGTGTCCTAGGCTGGCCTTGAACTCAAGGTCATGCAGCTGGCTTCACTTGTGGCGATCCTCCTATCTCAGCCTCCTGAGTGCTGACATTTCAGGCATGAGCCACCAGGCCTGGCCGAACACACCTGAAGTTCTTACACTGTAGGTTAGATCCAGCTTAGGTTGCATCTAATTAAATGTCATTCTTCTACCACTGACCTTATTCTTCATTATCTTCATTTTAAATAAATATTTTAAATACATTTAACATCCTTTGCTTCTAATGTCCATGTCCACTTATTTGCAAATCATAATAGTTTGACTTTAATGATGCCTCTGAGATTCATTGTTTGCCTCTATTGAATCTGACACATCCTAATCCAGGCAAGGTCTGGATTGCGGCAGAGCTTCCGCACTAGTCCTCTGTCCTCATAGTCCTTTCAAAGCTACCACATTCACATCTGGATTAATTTAAAATACCAGTTTCACCAGGATTTGTTTATTTATTTAGAAATCTTACAGCTTCTTCATTCTCAGTACTGTCAAACTTCTAAAGTCATATTTATATGTATATGATTATTTCTTTTTTATCCAATTTAATTAATTAAGCAAATATTGTTATATGTAAGACACTGTGAAAAGGTAACACATAGAATCTACCGGGCGGTGGTGGCGCACGCCTTTAATCCCAGCACTCGGGAGGCAGAGGCAGACGGATCTCTGTGAGTTCGAGGCCAGCCTGGTCTACAGAGTGAGTTCCAGGAAAGGCACAAAGCTACACAGAGAAACCCTGTCTCGAAAGAAAAAAAAAAAAAAAAAAAATAGAATCTAGCTTCTGAAGATATCTAATGTCAACAATATTGTTACTCTACCCAGGACCTTTTCCATTTGGAAGTTTGTCCTACTTCACTGCATTCTGCTGAAGCGTGCTGAGGCTATGAATGATCTTACTCCAGATCCTTCAGCCTTTGCTTATGTATTAGTGACTGTGGTGGTGTGTAGGAAAATGCCCCCCGAGGCTCAGGCGTTTGAACATGTGGGCCCCAGCTGGGATACCCTTGGGGAGGTTTAGGAGGTGTGGCTTTGCTGGAGGAAGTTTGTGTCACCTTTGAGAGTATATAGCCTCACCCTACTTCCAGTTCACTTCCTGTTTCCTGCTTGCGATTGAGATGTGATCTCCCAGCTTCCTGCTTCTGACCACATGCCTCCCTGCCATGATGGACTTTTATCTTTTTGGAACCATAAACTCAGATAAACTCTTCTTTCTATCGATTGCTTTGGCCATGGTGTTTTATCACAGCAACAGAGAGGTAACTAACACATTGACCATGCTGTCTCCATATCATAGCAGCAGAGAGGTAACAAACACATTGACCATGCTGTCTCCATATCCTAGCAGCGGAGAGGTAACTAGCACATTGACCATGCTGTCTCCATATCATAGCAGTGGAGAGGTAACTAACACATTGACCATGCTGTCTCCATATCATAGCAGCGGAGAGGTAACTAATACATTGACCATGCCTGGCTCTCGAGTTTTTAGGTAAAGAAACTTTACCTACACTTTTCTTTTGTTCTTGGAATTTTTTTTTTTTTTTTTTTTTTTATGGTTTTTCAAGGCAGGGTTTCTCTGTGTAGCTTTGCGCCTTTTCCTGGAACTCACTTGGTAGCCCAGGCTGGCCTGGAGCTCACAGAGATCCGCCTGCCTCTGCCTCCCAGTGCTGGGATTAAAGGCGTGCGCCACCACCGCCTGGCTGTTCTTGGAATTTTTAAAGGAACAAAGTATTAGTTTTGTTGATCTTTGTTTTTGGTCCCTCCCCTATCCTAGGTTGAATTCCGGATCACTATGTGGCTATGGATGGCCTTGAATTCCAAAACCCTTCTGCTTCTACCTCAATTCTTGGGATTACAGAAATGTGTCACTATGCCTGGATATTTTAGGTTGTTTTCTGGTTTGTTAGTTTCTGTCTCTATTATTCCTCTCATTCTACTTTGTTTTGTTTTTGTTTTTCTGCGTCTTTTCTGACTTCTTGAGTTTTACAAACTCTTTAGTTTTAAAGATTTGGTTTTTTTTTTATTTTATGTGTACAAGTGTTTTGCCTGAATGTATATAAATGCATCATGTGTATGCAATACCCATGGAGGCCAGAAGAGGATGTTGTGTCCCTTGGAACTGGAGCTATAGATGGCTGTGAGCCACTTGTGGGTGCTGGGATAGAACCCAGCCCTCTGAGACCATCAGGTGCTCCTCAGCACCAAGCTGTCTCTCCAGCCTTGAGCCTCTAATTAAAAAAATACTTTTGCTCGGCTGTGTGTCTGTTATATACGTGCAGGTGCCATGCAGGCCAGAGGAGAGTGCTGGTCCCATGCAACTGGCATTGTGGGTAGTTGTGAGCTGTCTGATGGAGGTGCTGGGAATTGAACTCTAGTCCTCTGGAAGAGCAGTAAGGACTTTTAATACTGGGCCATCTCTTTAGTTCTTATCTCTTTAACTAGTAATAAAAAATTAATTTTGGGGGCAGTTTAAGATTTACAACAGGGCTGAGTAAACCACAGAGTTTCTATTACTCTGTCCTCACGGATGCAGCCTCTCTCACCTCTGTATTTCTGCTTTTCCATATATCATACTGTTGGACTAGCACAGTATGTATGTGACCTGTTCAAATTGGCTTTTTACATAATAATGTGCATTAATTTTTTTTTCTAGGGCTGAGGATTGAATCCAGGTCCTCATGAGTAATAGGTAGTCACTCTGCCACTGGACCACCCTGCTCGCCCCTGTCAGAGCAACATGCACCTAAGATTCTTGCAGATCTTTAAATTTTTAAATATTTATTTACTCATCCTCTGTGTATATGTGTGTAAATGAATGCACACTCATGCCGTGGTACACATGTGGCAGTCTTGAGGGAGTTATGTGTTGTGTGAGTGGGTCAAAGAAGGAGGTCACATCAAAATGAATTTTTAGACCTGTGTGGCAGTCGGAAGGTCCAACCTCTGATGAATTGAACCTCAAACAGACATACAAAGGCATGTTTATTGATTGTTGCACAAAGTTGTTTTTTAGGAAAAGTATTTCCTCAAGGTTCCTAATCTAATCTATGGGTTTTTTAAAGATTTATTTATATATTATGTATACAGTGTTCTGCCTGCATGTGTCCCTGCAGGCCCAAAGAAGGAACTAGATCTCATTACAGATGGTTTTCAGCCACCATGTGGTTGCTGGGAATTGAACTCAGGGCCTTTGGAATAACAGCCAGTGCTCTTAACCTCTAAGCCATCTCTCTAGCCCAAATCTATGTTTTTTTAAAGAAAAGTATCTCGTTCTCATGACTTTTAGTCCATATTGTATATCACTAGAAATACACAATAATCCAAAAGCTTCAGGGGTGCCAGAGGCACCAAAGTCATGCAAAGGCTGTAAAGCCACTTCAGAAAAATAATTATACAAATCACAGAAAACAGTCACTGTTTTCCACAATGATTCTTCAAGGTCAAATACTTCTAGAAAACAACTATTCACGCTAACATTTTACCCTAGAGACAGAACTGTTCACTCTAATGTTTACCTTAGATACAGTGACTATGCTAGATCCCTACAACAGCAGTCAGAGAATGACTTTAAGGAGTCAGTTCAGGTTTTAGGACTTGAACTCAGGTGGCCAAGTTTGGTGACGAGGGCTTTTACCCACTGAATCTTGTCATAGGCCCAGGGGTTTTAGTGTGTCCAGAGGTTTTATTTCTTTTTGCTGCTGACTGGCTAAATGTACCACCATTTACACTTGTATACATTCAAGCAAAACATTCATATACATAAAGACTAAAATAAGACAGTGTTGGGGATTTAGCTCAGTGGTAGAGCGCTTGCCTACTAGCAAGCACAAGGCCCTGGCTCTGAAAATAAAATAAAATAAAATAAAGTTAAAAAAAGAATAAAATAAGTAAATATGTAAAAAGAGTTAAAAGAAAACATGTATTTTGTTCAAAGAATCTGTAGTCTATTGGGTGAAGTAAGCAAACACTTGGAGGGATAATTGTTAGGTCACAGAACTCTAAGGAGAGGCAACCATAGAGAGAGTCATTATTAAGACAGGGTCTTGTGGGCTGGAGAGATGGCTCAGAGGTTAAGAGCACTGACTGCTCTTCCAGAGGTCCTGAGTTCAATTCCCAGCAACCACATGGTGGCTCACACCCATCTGTAATGAGATCTGGTGCCCTCTTCTGGCCTGCAGTCATACATGCTGTATACATAATAAATAAATCTTGAAAAAAAAAAAAAAAGGAAATTAAAAAAAAAAAAAAAGACAGGGTCTTATAGCAAGGGATTTAGAACCAAGGTTTTAGGCCTTCTGGGAATCAAAATCAAGGAAAAGAATTGATGGAAGGAAATGGCCAATGACCAACGCTCAAGCCAGTCACCTCCTGACGTTCTTCTGGCTTGGCTCCAGGATGGTCATATCTCCTAAAATGTGTTCAGTGGGTGTGAAGCCGAGGACCATGTTGAGAATGTGGCTAGCAAAACCCTTTTCTCCTTCTCTGTGCTTGGAGATGAAAGTACTTCACTGTGAAAACTGCTGATCTCATCTTGAGACAACTTGGTAAATCAGCCCTGGAATGAAGGTGAACCTCTAGGTGAGTGAAGGATCAAATAGACCACCCCTGAGGTAACAGTGTTGAGATACTGAGTCAAAACACACAGTGCTTTAGCTGCTGGTGAGGACATACTAGATTCTGCCCACAACTGAAATGATTCAAATCTGAATTTTGATAAAGTACATGTGTGTGTGAGAGAGAGTGAGTGTGAGTATGCACTGTATATACCTTTGCAAATGTGTGTTTTTAAATTTTCCTTTATATTTATTTATTTTGGTATATGTGTGTTCACCCATGTGTGTGTATGTGTGTGGGTGCACAAGGACCATGGTCAGGTGTGGTGATCACAAGTCGAAAGAGTTGGAGTTGGTTCTTTCCTTCTACCACGTAAGTAAGTCCTAGGGATCCAGCTCTGGTTGTCAGGCTTAGGCAAGTGCCTTCACCTGCTCAGTCACTTCACCAGCCATCCCTCCACTACTTAAAGACTATTTAAAAATAAAAATAATACAAAAAGATAAACTATACAAGAAAGATGAAAATATGTTCTATAGAAAGACTTGTCCATAGCAGCTTTTTACCCCCACTGTGTAGAAGAATATAGCAATCCACACGTCCATCAACGAGAGAATAAATTGTGATTATATGCATACAGTGGAATATTATTCCCAGCACTTGGGAGGAGGAAACAAGAAGATCAGGAGTTCAAGGCCACCCTGGGCTACACAAGATTGAACCAATCTAAGAGAGACAGAGCCGGGAGGTGGTGGCACAAGCCTTTAATCCCAGCATTTGGGAGGCAGAGGCAGGTGGAACTTACCCAGTAAGTTCCAGGACAGCCAGATCTATGTAGAGAATCCTGTCCTGAAAAACAAACAAAAAGAAAAACAAAAACAAGCAAACAAAAACTAAACTTTTTCTTAGTTGATTCAGGAAGGCATAGCCTTTCTGGAATTGATGGAAAGAACAAGCAGCAAGAGTGGAAAGATGAAAGGAGCAGTGGCAGATAGTTAGAGGTAAGCCAGACCTGCACCTGTAGTATAAAATATAAACTACAGAAGGTAAAAGTAGATTTCACATCAACATGCACAGCAGCAGTGATATGGAAAACACATTAGAGATAAATCAGAGGGGAAAAATAGAGGACATGGTAACTGTGGGAGTGATGGCAGCTACGGATGACAGACTTTTCTAGAAATGAATGTCAGGAAGAGTTGTAAGGCATGGCTAGAGTGATGGCTCAGTGGTTAAGAGCACTGGCTGCTCTTCCAGAGGATCCAGGTTCAATTCCCAGCACCCACATGGCAGCTCACAATTGTCTGTAACTCCAGTTCCAGAGGATCTGACATCCTTACACAGATATACAGGCAGGCAAAACACCAATGCACATAAAATAAAAGTCTAAAAAAAAATTATGGGGGCTGGAGAGATGGCTCAGAGGTTAAGAGCACTGCTTGTTCTTACAAAGGTCCTGAGTTCAATTCCCAGCAACCACATGGTGGCTCACAACCATCTGTAATGAGATCTGGTGCCCTTTTCTGGCCTGCAGGGATACATGCAGACAGAACACTGTATACATAATAAATAAATATATTTTTTTTAATTATGAGACGGGCTGGAGAGATGGCTCAGAGGTTAGGAGCATTGACTGCTCTTCCAGAGGTCCTGAGTTCAATTCCCAGCAACCACATGGTGGCTCACAACCATCTGTAATGAGGTCTGGTGCCCTCTTCTGGTCATACATGCTGTATACATAATAAATAAATCTTTAAAAAACACACACACACAAATAAACAAAAAGAAGAAATACTTTTTTTCCCTTTAAAAAAACATTATGAGACAAAAAGGTTGTGACTAGAGAATATGGCATGTAGCTGTATTTTTGTGGACAGTAAAACAAACAAAAAAGTTCGACTGAAAGACAAATGAAAATGAACTTAAGAATAGAATATATGTTGGGAAAGACCTGCAGACTTCAGAAAGACTACCAGGAGGGAGAAAGCCATCAAGTTGTTAGTAAACGTTTGGCCAGCCACACAGTTAAACCGAGTCCACTGTTGAGTCGGCAGAAATGTGTACCAGGCATCTGGGTTAAATTCAAATGCAGTTTCCTCATGGCTGGTTGTTCCCCGTGGACAGATTGTGTAATCAGGCACAAACAATTCATCTGGAAAATCTTCTCCCTCGGGCCTGGTTTACCACAAGATTCAGAAGTTCACTTCTGAGAGGGTAGCAGAGTTTTGTTAAACAAAACAAAACAGAAAGAAAAACTTTAAAAACAAAACACTGAAAGGAAATACTTTTTTTTGGGGGGGGGGCGGTTTCAAGACAGGGTTTCTCTGTGTAGCTTTGCACCTTTCCTGGAACTCACTCTGTAGACCAGGCTGGCCTCGAACTCACAGAGATCCGCCTGCCTCTGCCTCCTGAGTGCTGGGATTAAAGGTGAAAGGAAATACTTTTAATGATTCAGGAGGCAGAGGCAAGAGGATCTCTGTGAGTCCAAGCCCGTCTGGTCTACATAACAAGTTTCAGGACAGCCAGGGCTACATAGAGAGACCCAGTTAAAAAACATTTTTTTTTAACTTTCTTTTGTCTTTGAGATTTTAAAATTACAGTAAGTTTTTTTCAATGGGAAAAAAAAAACTATGGGTGAAAGAAATTGATGAAAATGTCATTACTAAGCAAAAAGAACATGGAATAGTAGAGTATGAGAAAGCCGAAAGTTAAGATCTATTGTAACAGGGTCTCTTGTAACCCAGGCTGGGCCCTTTTTTTTATATATATTTTTTTAACTTTTAAATTTCTTTTGTATGACTATGTATGTTTCCCCCACATAATGCAGTGCCCATGGAGGTCAGAGAAAGTGTTGGATCCTCTGGAACTGGAGCTATGGATGGTTGTAAGCCACCATGTGGGTGCTGGGAACTAACTAGACATGAGTCTTTTGCAAGAACAAGTGCTCTTAACTCCTGAGCCATCTCCAAGCCCCACATCTTCCTTTCACCTCCCAAGTGCTGGAGTGACAGCCACCATACTCAGGCTCCATTATTAAACATTAATCTTTTTAGGTTTGAAATGCTTTTTTGTTTATTTTTTTTATGGTGGTGGTGGTGAGGATGATGGAAATCAAGTTTAGGGCTTTGAGCATGCTGGGGATGTGCTACAATGTTACACTAGCCCCTGACTTAAGGTTTTGGGTCGCCCCCCCCCCACAGGGTTTCTCTTTGTAACAGTCCCCTGGCTGTCCTGGAACTTGCTTTGTAGATTCACCTGCCTCTGCCTCCCAAATTCTGGGATTAAGGCATGAGCCACCACCACCCGGCTAACTTTTTGTGGTTGTTTTCTTTTTTCTTTTAAACAAATTGGCAAGATTAACATGAGACTTTAATATTCCTCTGCAATAACTATCACCCAGCTCATAATGGAAGCACAGTCTGGTGACAGGCAAGCCTTGTGATGTTCTAATCAGTTGTTCTCTGGGAACTGAGACTAGAACTCTGTTCCTTGCCTTGATCATTTTACAGATTACTTGCTCAGTGTCTGGAAACTGAAGCTTGAGCTCTTTCCCTGCCTTGTGCATTTAATAGATGACTTGCCTGCACTTCTTAGTCACCATCCCATTTGAAGTAGGCAAGTTCATCATCCCTGTTGAGGCCCCCGCTATCCCACCCAATACCTTTTCTCTATAGATACCTGGAGAGAAAAGTGGAAATCTGAAAATCTTGAAGGCTCTGGACAGGTGTGTATTCCCTGACTGTCAACACTGAGTTACATAAAAGGGATGCCACTAAAGTGCCTTCCTGGTGCTGGAGTGATTACTCATCAGTTAAGGTTCAAGTTTGTTCCCATGTTGGCCAGTTCACAACAGCCTCTGCTCCAAGGGATCTGAGACCTTGTTTTGGTATCCATGGGCACCCCCCCCACGTGCCTATATCAACATATATATGCATGAATAAAGATAAACTTTTTAAAATGTCCCTTTTTGGGGAGCCTATGACCTGTGCAAGCTGGGACCTTCAACAGTGCCTGTCCCTTACATGGCTTCAGGAGTTCCCTTTATGTACAAGTCCTGAACAAATCTTTTCTCTGGATTTTGTTTTTACTTTCTTCCCTACCCTAAGGAACCATCCTTTCTAGACTGTTGTCACCCTTGAGACATCATGCTCAAGACAGGTACCTCCTCATGAATCTTTGTTTTCTTAGATTCCTTTGCCCTGTCCTCAAGGGGACTGAAAGTACAGCAGCTTCAGTGGTGGCACACACCCGAAATGCCAGCCCTCGGAGCAGAGGCAGGTGGGTCACTGTGAGTTCCAGGCCAGCCTGGGCTACAAAGTGAGTTCTACAACAGCCAGGGCTACACAGAGAATCCCTGTCTTTGTACTCCACCTCCCAAACACCTCTGCCTCACTTCACACCATCCTGCCTCTCTTCACACCGCCCTGCCCACTTCATACCACCCTACCTCACTTCACATTGTCCTACCTCACTTCATACCACCCTACCTCACTTCACACCGCCCTGCCTCACTTCACACCACCCTGCCTCACTTCATACCACCCTACCTCACTTCACATTGTCCTACCTCACTTCACACCACCCTACCTCACTTCACACCGCCCTACCTCACTTCACACCGCCCTGCCTCACTTCATACCACCCTACCTCACTTCACACCGCCCTGCCTCACTTCACACCACCCTACCTCACTTCACAGCGCCCTACCTCACTTCACACTGCCCTGCCTCACTTCACAGCGCCCTACCTCACTTCACACTGTCCTGCCTCACTTCACACCACCCTACCTCACTTCACACCGCCCTGCCTCACTTCACACCGCCCTACCTCACTTCACACCGCCCTGCCTCACTTCACATCGTCCTGCCTCACTTCACACTGCCCTGCCTCACTTCATACCACCCTACCTCACTTCACAGCGCCCTACCTCACTTCAAACCGCCCTACCTCACTTCACACCGCCCTACCTCACTTCACACCGCCCTGCCTCACTTCACACCGCCCTGCCTCACTTCACACCGCCCTGCCTCACTTCACATCGTCCTGCCTCACTTCACACTGCCCTGCCTCACTTCATACCACCCTACCTTACTTCAAGGTTTTTGGTTTAGCTTTTGCACATTATATTGTATGTCTGCTAGGTTTAATCTGATGTGTTCATTTTTAAGAATATTTTTTTCTATGTTCTTTGTCAGGGAAGAATTTGTCGTCTTCTCTGAAATTTTTTTCTTGAAAATTTCACAATTTGTCTGCCTAGAGTGTTTTTCAGTCACACTTAAAAACTAGAACACAGAACTGCTTTCTCAACACAATTGTCAAGCTCTTGAGATTGTTACACAATTTAGGACAAGCAACCTGGGATTTTTTTTTATGTTTATGTATATATTTTTTATATATATTTTATTTTACAATACCATTCAGTTCTACATATCAGCCATGGGTTCCCCTATTCTCCCCCCTCCCTTTCCCCCAGACCACCTCCCATTCCCACCTCCTCCAGGGCAAATCCTCCCCCGAGGACTGTCATCAGCCTGGTAGACTCAGTCCAGGCAGGTCCAGTCCCTTCCTCCCAGACTCAGCCAAGTGTCCCTGCATAAGCTCCAGGTTTCAAACAGCCAACTCATGCAACGAGCACAGGACTTGGTCCTACTGCCTAGTTGCCTCCCAAACTGATCAAGCCAATCAACTGTCTCACCTATTTAGAGGGCCTGATCCAGCTGGGGCCCCTCAGCCTTTGGTTCATAGTTCATGTGTTTCCATTCATTTGGCTATTTTTTTTCAATAATTGAGTAAAACTGAAATTTATTATAAGCCATAGTCGTCCTAGGGACCCCCATGCTATATATATAGCCTCTATGGTTCTATGGGTTGTGGTCTGATTGTTCTTTATTTTATATCTAGAATCCACCTATGAGTGAGTACATACCATGACTGTCTTTCTGGGTTTGGGTTACCTCACTCAGGATGATTTTTTCTAGTTCCATCCATTTGCCTGCAAATTTCATGCTTTCATTGTTTTTCTCTGCTGAGTAGTACTCCATTGTGTATATGTACCACATTTTTTTCATCCATTCTTCCGTTGACGGGCATCTAGGTTGTTTCCAGGTTCTGGCTATTACAAATAGTGCTGCTATGAACATAGCTGAGCATGTATCTTTATGGTATGAATTGGCATTCCTTGGGTATATGCCCAAGAGTGGGATGGCTGGGTCTTGAGGTAGTTGGATTCCTAATTTTCTGAGAAACCGCCATACTGATTTCCACAGTGGTTGTACAAGTTTACATTCCCACCAACAGTGGAGGAATGTTCCCTTTGCTCTACATCCTCTCCAACATTGGTTGTCATTGGTGTTTTTGATCGTAGCCATTCTAACAGGTGTAAGGTGGTATCTCAGAGTCGTTTTGATTTGCATTTCTCTGATGATTAAGGATGTTGAGCATTTCTTTAAATGTCTTTCAGCCATTTGTAGTTCTTGTTTTGTGAATTCTCTGTTTAGCTCTTTAGCCCATTTTTTAATTGGACTGTTCAGTACTTTGATGTCTAGTTTCTTGAGTTCTTTATATATTGTGGAGATCAATCCTCTGTCAGATGTGGGGTTGGTGAAGATCTTTTCCCAATCTGTTGGCTGTCTTTTTGTCTTATTGACTGTGTCTTTTGCCCTGCAAAAGCTTCTCAGTTTCGAGAGGTCCCATTTATTAATTGTTGTGCTCAGGGTCTATGCTGTTGGTGTTTTATTTAGGAAATGGTCTCCGGTGCCAATGCGTTCAAGAGTGCTTCCTATTTTCTTTTCTATTAAGTTTAGTGTAACTGGATTTATGTTTGATCCACTTGGACTTGAGTTTTGTGCATGGTGACAAATATGGATCTATTTGTAATCTTTTACATATTGACATCCATTTATGCCAGCACCATTTGTTGAAGATACTTTCTTTTTTCCATTGTATAGTTTTGGCTCCTTTGTCAAAAACCAGGTGTTCATATGTGCATGGATTAATGTCAGGGTCTTCAATTTTATTCCATTGGTCCGTATGTCGGTTTTTATACCAGTACCAAGCTGTTTTTATTACTATAGCTCTATAGTAGAGTTTGAGGTCAGGGATGGTGATGCCTCCAAGGGTTGCTTTATCGTATAGGATTCTTTTAGCTATCCTGGGTCTTTTGTTTTTCCATATAAAGTTGAGTATTTTTCTTTCCAAGTCTGTGAAGAATTGTGTTGGGATTTTGATGGGGATTGCATTGAATCTGTAGATTGCTTTTGGTAAGATTGCCATTTTTACTATGTTAATCCTACCTATCCATGAGCATGGGAGATCCTTCCATTTTCTGATATCTTCTTCAATTTCTTTCTTTAGAGATTTAAAGTTCTTATCAAAAAGGTCCTTCACTTGTTTAGTTAGTGTTATCCCAAGGTATTTTATATTATTTGTGGCTATTGTAAAGGGTGATGTTTCTCTGACTTCTTTCTCAGCCCTTTTATCATTTGTGTATAGGAGGGCTACTGATTTTTTTGAGTTGATCTTGTATCCTGCCACTTTACTGAAGGAGTTTATCAGCTGTAGGAGTTCCCTGGTAGAGTTTTTGGGGTCACTTATGTATACTATCATATCATCTGCAAATAGTGAAAGTTTGACTTCTTCCTTGCCAATTTGTGTCCCTTTGATCTCTTTTTGTTGTCTTATTGCTCTAGCTAGAACTTCTAGTACTTTATTGAATAAATATGGGGAGAGTGGACAGCCTTGTCTTGTTCCTGAATTTAGTGGTATCGCTTTGAGTTTCTCTCCATTTAATTTGATGTTTGCTGTTGGCTTGCTATAAATTGCTTTTATTATGTTTAGAAATGTTCCTTGTATTCCGATCTTTCTAAGACCTTTATCATGAAGGGGTGTTGGATTTTGTCAAAGGCTTTTTCAGCATCTAAGGAGATGATCATGTGGTTTTTTTCTTTCAGTTTGTTTATATGGTGTATTACATTGACTGATTTCCGTATGTTGAACCATCCTTGCATCCCTGGGATGAATCCTACTTGGTCGTGATGGATGATTGTTTTGATGTATTCTTGGATTCGGTTTGCCAATATTTTGTTGAGTATTTTTGCATCAATGTTCATGAGGGAGATTGGTCTGTAGTTCTCTTTCTTTGTTGCATCTTTGTGTGGTTTGGGTATCAGGGTAATTGTAGCCTCATAAAAAGAGTTTGGTAGTGTTCCTTCTGTTTCTGTTGTGTGGAACACTTTGAAGAGTATTGGTATTAGTTCTTCTTTGAAAGTCTGGTAGAATTCTGCACTGAAACCATCTGATCCTGGGCTTTTTTTACTTGGGAGACTTTTGGTGACTGTTTCTATTTCTTTAGGGGTTATTGGTCTATTTAAATGGTTTATCTGGTCTTGATTTAATTTTGGTATGTGGTATTTATCCAGAAAATTGTCCATTTCTTCCTGGTTTTCCATTTTTGTGGAGTATAGGTTTTTGAAGTATGATCTGATGATTCTCTGGATTTCCTCGTTGTCTGTTGTTATGTCTCCCTTTTCATTTCTGATTTTGTGAATTTGGGTGCTCTCTCTTTGCCTTTTGACAACCTGGGATTTTTTTATTTAATGTTTTTAAAATTTATCGGTAACAACAGCAAGTAATTATTAGTCTCTCAGTAGTGGAACTCTGGCTTCCTCTAAACCCTTCCAGAAATGGCTCAGATCGATGTCTTCCCGTTCTCCAGGCTACCCTGTGTGTAATTACCTCCCTAAGCATGTGTCCGTGAATGTTTTCTCTCATTTGCCATGCCCTACACTCTTCCTTCCTTTCACAGGCTGCTGACTGTAGGAGAAGCTCCCACCCCCATGCTTGGATGCACAATGTGTGTGAGGTCTGGGCTCTCAGCTTGGTGCTTTAGCTGGTCAGTTTAAGCAGCATTATTGCCTTACCTCTCCAACACCAACCCACCATCTTTATCCCTGGCTTTGTACTAGGGTTTACTCCCTTGGAATGTGTTCTCTCCTGGGAAGACACTTATCTCCTACTACAAATCATCCCCTTCATCAAAGACTGAATTCAATGACCATCTCCTCTATCACCTCCAGATACATGATTTCTTTAGCGATCCTGTCCTGAAAATGGTTTAGATCAGGTTGTCCTGTGGGGATTGTCTTGTTACTTGATGTTGGAAGACCTACCTCATTGTGGGTGGTACTGTTGCATGGGCTAGGCCCCACACTGTATTTAAAATGAAGAAAGCTGCCTACATAAGCAGGCAGCATGGCTTTTTTCTCTCTGTTCTTGACTGTAGATGTGATGTGACAAGCTAGAGTTCCTATCTTTCCCCCTCCCACTTCTGCTGATCCCCTTTCTCTTCCCAAGTAGTCCTTTTCTACTTTGATATTTGTTTCTGTGTTGGTCACCCAGTGAGTGTAAGCAGGGTTATCTACAGGAGCATGAGCAAATTACCAGTGGTTACAACAGTGAAGAAAATGTCTCTCCTTCCCCCAGCAACCAACTTTGTGAGTCCCTTTATGCCCATCACAAGCTGATGAGCCTGATATTGTACATCTTGTTCAGATCATTACTGCTGCTGCTGCTAGTTCAAGAGTGCAGTGGGCATCTCCTGCCCAGAAGACAGGGGTCTGTAACAGTCTGTCTCCTCTCTACTCTAACATTCATTCTGCCTCTGTTCTGTGTGGTTCTCTGACCTTGAAGGGGGTGAATGAAGTAGTTTTCCCACTTAGGACTGAGTAGTTACTTATCAGAACTTTGACTAGTTATGAATCTCTGCAGTAACCACTGCCTACTAAAAAAGAAGTTTCTTTGATATTGGCATAAACGTAATTATTTAGAAGGCAATTATACAGACACGTGATGTCCATTTGGCAAAACAATGGTAGTTTCCCTACTATAGCCTGTGACTTTCCCAGACGTGTGCTTTTGACCAGGTTTACAGTGCTAAACATGAATTCCTTCCTGTGGGATGGGCATCAAATACAACCATAAGGTGGTTGGTTGTCCCCACCACGGTCACACCGCTGCTGCACAAGCGGGCACATCTTTTGAAGCTGGCACACAGAATCCATTGTTGAGGGAGACTGCTGATGACAGTTCTCCCATAGCAGCCTGCTTGTCACCCTCTAGAGCTATGAAAGGCATGGCTGAGACTGTTGTGTTATTGTTACATAAAAGGAGTCCTAAATGGACACCTAGCAAATACAAACCCAGCACCCAGGACACCTGCTTAAGAATTGCCGGTTCAGGACCAGTTTGGACTAGGTAACAAAGTGGTTGGGAGGGGAGAGAAAGGCTTTCCTGTGTTTCTGCTAAGCTGCTCTCAGTCAGACCATACTGGAACTATTACCTCCTCCATCTTTCCCTCCCAGAAACACTCCATGTGTGCTGCTTTCTTATGGAGAGCACTGTCATTACCCTCTGTTTGAATCTCCTTTCTTCCATCAGCTGTGCAGAATTCATGAGCCTTTGATCATCAAATACATTTTATACTTAGATAAACTCAAATTTAGGAGAAGTATGTTTTAATCAACCCTCCCAACCAGGAAGAGTTACCTTTCACTTCTGTTTGTATACTTTATAAACTGTTCATTTTTTACAGTGAGCCTTTGCAATTTTTATAATTAAAAGGTGGATATAAGCTGGGTGGCGGTGGCACACACCTTTAATCCCAACACTTGGTTTCTGTGAGTTTGATGCCAGCCTGGTCTACAGATCAAGATACAGGACAGGCACCAAAACTACATAGAGAAAACTTGTCTCAAAAAAACTTAAAAAAAAAAAAAAAAGGTAGATATAGATCTATTAGGAAAAATAAAATTCAGCAATAAGACTTCAGTGCTGTTTAAGTCTGTTTAATTAAACTATCTTTGTACATGCTCCCACATCATCCCTACTACTACTGTTAACAACACTGCAAAACAGTGTTGAAAATTTTTTTGGAGAGCAAGAATCATGTTGCATGACTTGTAAACTGTTGTTAAAAGACAGCCTAAGAAAATAATTGAATGGAACATATTTGAATAAAAGAATGAAACAAAAATCTGTGTACATCCTTGCCTATACACAGCAGAGTGAAGGAAATAAAACAAAAGTTAAGAAAGAGAAAGAGCCGGGTGGTGGTGGTGGTGGTGGTGGTGGTGGTGGTGGTGGTGGTGGTGGTGGTGGTGGTGCAGCCTTTAATCCCAGCACTCGGGAGGCAGAGCCAGGCGGATCTCTGTGAGTTCGAGGCCAGCCTGGGCTACCAAGTGAGTTCCAGGAAAGGAGCAAAGCTACACAGAGAAACCTTGTCTGGGGAGGGGGAGAGAGGAGAGAGAGAGAGAGAGGAGAGTTAAATAGTCATCACTTGGCTGGATGGAATATCATCACAGCGCTGAAACACTGTTGAAGACTAGGCTCACATCACTTACGGTGCAGGAAGAGTGCGCACTGGTCATAGTTGATGGCTGAAAAGCAAATGAATAATGAAAACCACTCTTCTAGTATAATGAAATTATAGACACATTTTAAAATATTACTGTAATATAGTAATTTTAAAATATTACTGTTTTTCAGTGTCTAAAACTGGAAAAATCTAGAATTTCAGATTGTCTGTTAATTCAGATTATTGTTGCCCTGGGAAATTTGAGTGAAAAAGGAAACTCTGGAATCTGAACTCTTTCTCTTTTCTTCATTGGCTCAAAAAATTATGCCCTAGGAATGAAGGAAACCTCTACTTTCTTACAGTTATAAAAACAAACATGCTCGGAATGTATGATATTAGAATGGCCTTCTGGGGAAATGCAGGCTCCATTCTCAGAAGCAATGAAGACAAACTACAAATTTGTCCCCACTCCAGCCCCTGACAACTACTAATCCATTTTATGTCTCCAAGGATTTGCCTATTTTAGACATTTCATATGAATGGAAATCATACAATATGTAGTTTTTTGAACCTGGTTTCTTTCACTTGTATAATGTTTTTAAGATTCACCCTTGTAGTATGCACCAGGATGCCAGGGTCTCTTGTAGCCCAGGCTGACTTTGAACTTACTGCATAGCTGAGGAGGATGAACTTTAAATGTTGATCCTTCTTCCTTTGCTTTTTGAGTGCTAGCATCATAGGCATGTGCCTCCATTGAATCCAGAGCCTGTGCGTGGTAGGCAAACACTCTAAGCTCTGTCCGAATCCCTTCGTTCTTTTATGGTCAAGTAATGGCCCATCAAATCGGAGAGCACACTGTTTATCTACTCACCACTTGATAGGCATTTGGATTGTTTCCATTTTTTAATATTATAAATAATGCTGCTATGGGCACTTGGAACACATCCAATTCTTATGTGGACATTTGTTTTCAGTCCTTTTAACTGTATACCTAGAAATGGAACTGCTGGGTCATATGCTAAGTTTTTCTTTAACCTTTTGAGGAACTGCCAAATTGCTTTCCAAAGCAGCTGCTCCAGTCTTTGTCTCTGCCAGCAATGTACGAGAGTCTGGTGTCTTTTGACATCGTTTCCAGCTCTCGGTGCAGTGCTTGCTTTGTGGTAAACACTGAGTAGATGCCAAATTTCTACTGATGTCCTCACATCAGGGAAAACTGAAGTGAGTAAAATGGAGGAGGATATCTTCTAAGATCTCCAGTAGGTAACTGAAACCTCAGATACTATTAAAACTCTGTGGACATGGCCACAGTTTGGGTATGGCTGGCCCCTAAGTTTCATGAACCGTGGTCCCCACTGCGCCGTCATGGTGGCAGGGCAATGGCAATGCTGATGTGTTATTTATCTTTCTGTCTGTCAGGACTGGAAGAATGGTGCAGTTCAGAGAAAACAAACAGAGAGGAGCAATGTCAAAAGCTCTGTTAGAGCGGGAGCTGTAAGGCACGGTTAAGGCCTCTGGTACATATGTGTTCTACCGTGTTACAGCCTTTGAGAGGAGTGTAGGGTGGGCTTGGAGGTTCAAGCAAGTGAGACCCTTTTGCAGGTACCTAATGCATTGTCATGCTTTTAAAGTTACTTTTAGGTGCTAGGGAGATGGCTTGGTGGTTAAGAGCACTTGGGCTTTTGCGGAGTGCCAGGGTTTGGTTCCTAGCACTCACTCAATCTGTAATTCAGTTTCAGGGAATAGACCTCTTCTTCTGGCCTTACATGGACACCAAGCGTACACATGGTGCACAGATACGCATGCAGGCAAAATACTCATGCACATGAAATTTAAAAATTTCAAACAACTTAAGAACTTTCTCTCTCTCTTTATAAAAAAATTATTTGCTGCTGGGCGGTGGTGGTGCATGTCTTTAGCACTTGGGAGGCAGAGGCAGACAGATCTCTGTGAGTTGGCCAGCCTGATCTACAAATCAAGTTCCAGGACAGCTAGGACAGTTACACTGAGAAATCCTGTTTGGAAAAAAAAAAAAAAAAGTGGTAAAACCTCTCTGCAAAATAGTTGGGCAATTACTTTAAAAGTTCATCATGTAAATATCACATGACCTAGCAGTTATACTTCAGCTTTTTATTCCAGGGAAATGAAAACTTGTTTTGACACACAAGTCTGTAAATGAATGTTGGTAGCAGATCTGTGTGTTACCCCAGTACTTTCAGTAGGAAAGCATAAGCAAGCTCCAGTGCATATAGATGTGGGGCACCTCTCAACAGTAAAATGGAAAGGTACACCCAGGCTCCAAATCCATTCATGCTTTGTAAATGGCAGTTATTTTTCAGGGCTTAGAGGTCTGGGAAGCCCTAGATGAAGGTGCCAGCAGAGGCAAATTCAGTGTCTAGTGAAGGACTGCTTTCTGAACAGTGGAATGGTGCCTTCCAGCTTTGTCCCCACATGGAAGGAACTAAAAAAACACTCCAGGACCTCTTATAAGGATATTAATCCCATAACGAGGGTTCCAACTTCATGGCTTAGTTGCCTTTCAAAAGTTCTTTCCCCTGATACCATCAGCTTGGTTGAAATTTGTAGGGATGGGGGCACAAATATTTAAACCAGCATGACCATCCACATATACATGATGTATGTAAGTAAAACAGGAAGTCTGGGACTAGCAAGATGGCTCAGTGGGTAAAAATGCTTGCCCCAAAGTTCACTCCTTGGAACCCACATAGTGGAGGTGTTTGTTTTTGTTTTTCGAGACATGGTTTCTCTGTGTAGCCTTGGCTTTCCTGGAGCTTGCTCTGTAGACCAGGCTGACCTTGAACTCACAGAGATCCACCTGCCTCTGCCTCCTGATTGCTGTGATTAAAGGTGTGCGCCACCAACCACCACCTCTCAGCCACAAGGCAGAAGTGTGTCTCATATATGCAAATAAAATAAACAGGTGCAAGTTGGGTGTGGTAGCACTTACACCTTTAATCCCAGCACTCTGGAGGCAGAGGCAGGTGTGGATATCTATCTCTGAGTTCAAGGCCAGTCTGGTCTATATAGGGAGTTCCAGAAATGGCCAGGGCTACATAATGAGACCCTATCTACAAAAACAAAAATAAAATAGTGAAAGAAATTAAAGCAGGACATCCGGATAAAATCACTGGATTGTATCAATATTATAGTTGTAATAGTAGGATTTTGCAAAATGTTATCATTGGGAAAAACTGGGTTAAGGGATTTTTTGTTGTTATTTCTCAGCAGCTACAAATGATCCTACAATTATGTATAAATCTTAAAATCCAATATTTAATAAAGTATTCAGACTTGTAAAAAACATTCATTTATATGAGGACACATGGAGACAGGTGTCATAGAGGATAATTTGTGAGAGTTAGGGTTCCTTCTACCATGTGCATCCTTGGGATTGAACTCAGGTGGTCAGGTTTGATGTGGATCCCTCCTCCAACACCTCCATCACTACCACCTCCTCCTCCATCACCTCCATCACTACCACCTCCTCCTCCACTTCATGCTCCTTATTTTTCTTTTTCTCCTAAAGCCTGGTATTTTCTTCTGGGTTTTTTGTTCAGGGGTTTTTGTTTATTTTTTTCTCTGTTTTTAAGACAGGGTCTCTGTTGTCCAATCTGGCTCATACCCACTTGACTATGAACTCCTGATCGTTGTTTCCTATCTTTCAGCCTTTCTCCTTCCTTCCCTTTCTTACTGCAAACTTCCTAACTGGCCCTTCTTTCTTTACTCTAAGAGATAGACGTCTTTCAGTATTTGAAGTTTAGATGTGTTTATATCTAATAGTATTTCTTTTTTTTAAAGATTTATTTAGGGCTGGAGAGATGGCTCAGAGGTTAAGAGCACTGACTGTGCTTCCAGAGGTCCCGAGTTCAATTCCCAGCAACCACATGGTGGCTCACAACCATCTGTAATCAGATCTGGCACCCTCTTCTGTATACATGATAAATAAATAAATCTTTAAAAAAAAAAAAGATTTATTTATTTATTAATGTATACAATGTTCTGGCATGCATCCCTACACACCAGAAGAGGGCACCAGATCTCATTATAGGTGGTTGTGAGCCACCATGTGGTTGCTGAGAACTGAACTCAGGACCTCTGGAAGAGCAGCCAGTGCTCTTAACCTCTGAGCCATCTCTCCAGCCCAAATCTAATAGTATTTCAATACTTGGTATATTTTTAATATTTCTTACTGAGTTATTCTTTTATTTTTTTAACTTCCTTTTTTTTATTGTGTCTTTCACATTATGCATCTTGATCCCATTCATTTCCCCATACCTTCCTATTCAGCCTCTGCCCTTGCAACAACCCCCTACCCCCCAGAAAATAGAATACAATTTAAGAGAAAAAAAAAGAGAGGAAAAATCTCATCATGGAAGCTGTGGTGTGACACAGTGAGTCAGTCACACAGTAAACCCTTTTGTCCATATGTCTTTACTTGCAAGTGTTCATTGCAGAGAGTCATTGGTTGGTTTAAGTGAGGCCTCTGGTTTCTGCTACACTATAGATGCTGGATCTTCACTGGAACTCCTTGGTTGTCCTGCTGTTGCCCTGTGTTATGGAAACTCGGCAGCTTTGGGTCTACAGGACCAACCTCTTCATGTGCTCCCGCAGATCATAGATGGGGTAGATGTTGGCGTGGGCCAACGCACAACCCTGGTTCTGGGCCTGGGTAGTTGCAGGGTTGGTCAGCCCGCCAGCTCTCCCCTGTCCTCACCACCAGGGTGAGCTCTCCAGCACTGCCCCCAGCTAGTTCACCTCTTGTACCAATGAGCAAGGGGCAGGGGCAGTTCTGCTTTCATGCCCTCAGGGTCGGCTCTCCCATACCTGAACCACCAGGGCCAGCTCTACTGTGTTGCCCAGGCAAGGTGCAGGGGTCACTGTCCTGAGTGCTGCAGCTGGTGAAAAACAGGAACAGCTCTCCAGCTCTTATGACCTCAGGGCCAGCTCTCCTACCCGCCTCAGGTGTGGTGGGTGGAGGGCATCTCTTCCCTGCCCATGCTGCCATATGGTAGGTGAGGGGCGGGGCCAGATCTCTCATGCTCATCTTCTCGGGCCAGCTCACCTGCACCCCCATAAACAGGATCAGCTTCACTGTGCTGCTCAGATGAGGTGCAGGGCCTTCTTTCTTGAGTGTTGCAGCTGGTAAAGGGCAGGGTCAGCTCCCTCGCCATTCTTACCTAGTTATGATTAATGTACAATGAACTATTATAGTATGACCAGTTTAGACAAATGCATTCATAGTATAACCCACACCCAAAATATGTTGATATTTCCATCTTAAAAATTTCTCATATGACCCTGTCAGTTACCCCTGCAAAGCAACCACTCAACTGATGGGAAGAAATGTTTAGTAGGCCAGACGGTGGTGGCACATGCCTTTAATCCCAGCACTTGGGAGGCAGAATCAGGTGGATCTCTGTGAGTTCGAGGCCAGCCTGGTCTACAGAGCGAGATCTAGGACAGGCACCAAAACTACACAGAGAAACCCTGTCTTGAAAAACCAATTGAAAAAAAAATGTTTAGTATCATTTTTAAATTAGTAACACCCCAGAATAAAACACAAAGTAGTATTTTAAAGCTTAAAAATAGGGAGAGGCTACTGGAAGATGCCTCATTCAGTAATATAAAGAGATATCCAGAACCCACACATCTTAGTGTTTCTATTACTGTGAAGAGATACCATGACCACCAAGACACCAGCAACTCTTAGGAAAACATCTAATTGGGTGGCTTACAGTTTCAGAGGTTTAGTCCATTATCATCATGGTGGGAATTGTGGTGGCATGCAGGCAGACATGGTGCTGGAGAAGGAGCTGAGAGTCCTCCATCTTGATTTGTAGGCAGTAGGAAGTAATCTGTCTCACTGTGTGTGGCTTGAGCCTATATGAGAGCTCAGAGCCAGCCTCCACAGTGACACACTTGCTCCAATAAGACCACGCCTACTGCAACAAGGCCACACCTTCTAATAGTGCCATTCTCTTTGTGGGGCATCTCACCACATTAAATAAATAGATAAATAAGTAGATAAACTATGGGGATGGGGATGTAGCTGTTGGTAGAATACTTGCCTAACAAGCATGAAGCCCTAAATTCAATTCCCAGCATTTCACAAACTGGACTTTGTAGTGCTCACCTGTAATCTCAGCATGTGGAGAATCAGAAAGATTAGAAGTTTAAAGGTCATCCTTGAAGGCCAACAGAGGATACTTCATCTCTTGCTCTGTCACATTCTGTCTTTTGAGACAGTCTCACACTAAATGTGAAGCTCACTGATTTGGCAAGGCTAGATGGGGAGCAAACTCCTGGGGTCCCTTTCTCAACCCCTCAGCACTGGGTTACATGTACATAGCCATGTCCAGCTTTATATGTGTATTGGCAGTTCGAACACAGGTCCTCAAACTTGCTCAACAGGTGCACCATACTTCCAGCCCCTTGATTCATTTTTAAATCTTTTGCCTATTAGACACATGCTGCATATTTAAGAAATTTATAGCAATTCAGATTTAATTTATATCTATCCATTACCTTAATTAAGCATTATAGACATATTCTGTCAGTGTATTTTCATGAGGGATCAAAACAACTCTTTTTTTTTTTTTAAGAACTTTCTCTAGGTTTTATTTTGGTTTTGGCGTTCTTTAGAATTTGAGAATTGAGAAGGCAATTTTGGATTAACACCTGTCTTAAAAGTTCCAAAATTAGAGAGGACCATGTTTGCATGGTTTGAAATATTTCAAAACTAAGATTTTGTTTGTTTTGTTAGAGTCTCACTGTATAGCTCTGGTGCCCTAGAACTCTACATGTAGACTAGGCTGGTGTCCAACTCCCAGAGATCCCCCTCCTTCCCAAGGGGTGTGATTAAAGGTGTGTGCTCCTATCCCTTACTAAAAATATTTTATCATTACAAGCTGATTTTCTTGTTGTTTTCTCTATGTAGCCCTGGCTGTCCTGGAACTGGCTCTGTAGACCAGGCTGGCCTTGAACTCAAAGAGATCCGCCTGCCTCTGCCTCTTGAGTGCTAGGATTAAAGGCATGTGCTACCATGCCCAGCTTACAAACTGTTTTTTAAAGATTCATTTTTACTGTTTTTATTACATGTATGTGCCTGTGTGCAGTTGCCCACTAAGGCCAGAAGTGTCTGATCCCATGGAGCTGGAGTTTTAGGCATTTGTCAGCTGCCTGACATCGTTACTGGGAACCAAACTTAGGTCTTCTGCACGAGTAGTATATGCTCTTTTAGCCCTACAGACCAAATTTTTTAGCCTATTCTAAAAATTACTGCCACTATGAACATTTTTTTTTTACAAATGTCAAAATAGATAGATGTGAGTGGTAATCACTCCAAGAACTTTGAAGAGCTGTATATGGGCAGGGTTGTGTTTTTATGCCATGGATTCCTATAACTTAAATAAGGCCCAGTTTAGATTGCTCTGTATTTTCATTATTCTAGTCAAACACAAAGAATTCAGCCTTGGTAGCTCTGAAGATATGCAATGTTGACCTAGGTCAACCTTCCTTTGAGGGTACTTTAAAAGTGAGCTCTGTCTCTTACCTTCTTTGCAATAGTTTTCTAGATATAGCCCTGGCATACTCTACATTTTAGAAGTCCTGAGGAGGTCATTCATGAGGTCTGTTCAGTGTCCACTTAACCTCAGTGTTCCTGGACTTTTGTCAGGCTTCATGCTAAAAATCCAGAGAGCATATTTTAAAATATGCCATTGTCAAAGAAATGAAACTGTAGCTGCTTGTAGACCTGGATTCTGGTGAAAGTAAAATAAGTACATTTGAAAAAACAGTGAATGTTAATTTTTATAAGCTTTTGGGAAAACATAGTAACATTATGTTATCATAAACCTCTTAAAACTGCAAAGCTTTTGACCTAGAACTGTCACTTACTGAAATCTCCTCTGAAGAAATAATCAAATACTCAGACAAAGATTTATATATTTAATAGACTGTAGAGGAGAGCAATTACAGGTCCTGAAGCCAGGTTGCCTCGATTCAAATTCAACGTCTCTTACTTGGAGCCATTATGGTTTGCTTAATCTTTATTTGTTTCTCAGTGTCTCTATCTGTAAAATGAGTAATAGTTCCAACCTTGTAGAGTTCTTGTAAGAGAATAATGGTGGTCCCTCAGTCTCAGTCAGTTACCACAGCAGTTGTGTGTAACACCACCCCCCAAACTCTGTGGCGTACAACAAGCACTTATTCTCCCTCACACATGGACATACAGCAGATATTCTCTGCTGAGCTTGCCTCTAGGACATGGGTATGGTGTCATGTGTTGTTACTCTTTAGAGGTCAGTAAACTACCAGGGATGTGTTTTTCTCTTGGCAAATCTGCTGCACACTGTCTTTGCACTGCATTCACTAACAAACACTAGTCAAAGCACATCACATGCTGAACCAACAACCATGAGGCAGAGGAGAGAATGAATCTTCCAGGCAGTATGAGGTTAGCAGTTTCTTTCTGTAATGATCCAGTGATTTGTAAACATTTGCTTTGCTGGCATATGGTCTCTACAACCACTGGACTCTGCTGTTACAGAATAGAAGCTGCCTTAGTTAACATGTCAGTGAATGGGGTAATGACTGTAATTTATAAAATCATGTTTATAAAAGCAGGTGGCACCTTGGCTAGTAGGCCAGAGTTTTCTAATCTTGACTAACTTATTCTAATGGCTCAGAAATTTTAAGAGGATTAAATAAATTAACATATCTAAAGTGTTTATGGGTTCCAGATGTGAAACAACACTAGCAGATATTGATCATCATTAATGTTGGTTTTATGTGGTGGCGCAATGATATTCAGTAGGCAGTGCTGTTACCTTTTGAGAAAAGCCACGAGGCACGACAAAAACCACTGTCAGAGTTTTATTAGGAGGAGGGAGGGACAGGACAGAATGTGATCAGGCCTGTGGAAGAGAGAGAGAGGCAGAGAGAGAGGCAGGGTTAGAGAGGCAGAGGAAAAGAAGAGGGAGGAGTCTGTGATCTGCTTTTTATGGATTCCCCTGCACATGTGCATATGGGCTTACAGAACTACGCCATGCATGTGAATGGATTATGTAGGATGTAAAGCCCTGGAATGACTAAGCATCTGAACAGCACATGTGTAGTCATGTAGCTGGGAGTGGCCAGGAATTCCAACAATTAATAGTATTGTTTTTGTTACTACAGCAGATATTGGAAAAAATAAATGTCCAATGTACAGATAGGGTCAAATACATTATGTTACACCCATACTTTAAATGGTTATGCATTTATTTATATTTAAATATCATTTAAAAGTAACTAAGAGGAGGGGCTGGCTCTGTGGTGAAGCATATTTGCTGTGCAACCATGAGGACCGGAGTTCTAATCCCTAGAACTCAAGTAAAAACCTGGGCATGAGCCGGGTGGTGGTGGCGCACGCCTTTAATTCCACCACTTGGGAGGCAGAGGCAGGCGGATCTCTGTGAGTTCGAGGCCAGCCTGGGCTACTAAGTGAGTCCCAGGAAAGGCGCAAAGCTACACAGAGAAACCCTGTCTCGAAAAAATCTGGGCATGGTTGCACTCACTCCTGGAACCCCAGCCCTAGGATAGGAGAACAGAGATAAGAGAGTTGTTAGGGATTGCTGGCTCTAGCCAAGCCCCAAGTTCAGTGAGAGACCCTGTCTCAAGGGTCAAGCAGAGCGTGACAGAGCAAGATACTTGGTGTCTTCCTATGGCCTCTGCTTAAGCAGGCACACACACACATGAATTCACGTGCACGCACATTCACAGCATGTATACACTACACACAGAGACACATACACTAAAAAAAAAATCATTTTTTTAATCTAAGAGGAAGGCTGGAAAGATTACTCAGTGGCTAAGAGTGTCTCCTGGTCTTCCAGAGGACCCCAGTTTGTTTCACACTGCTCACATCATCAGAGAGCTTACAATCACTTTCACTCCAGCTCCAAGGAATCCAACACCCTCTTCTGGCATCCAGACTTGTGGGGGGTCCCTGCAGGTGTCATGGGGGAAGCAAACCACAAACCACGTGAAGAGATAAGAGTGAAAACCCGGTGTAGATTGACTTCATAAGCCTGGATCAGACTTCAGGGAGTCCAGTGCCAGGCAGTTCAATGTCAGCATATTTAAACACAGCACAATTTGGGGGAAGGTTTCCAAGCAACAATCAGTCCAATCAGTCCAGTTCCAGGTGCACAAAAAAGCTTGAGGTGTGACTACACAGAGACTCTTTGACACAGTACATGCTTAGAATCTAGTGGGGTCTCTGGCCGAAAACATAGAGGTTAGCAGGCCATAAAGTACTTGTGACATCTACCCTCCCTGCCCTAATGCTGTAGGGAGGGAAGAATCTGGCATAGTCATTCCGGGGAATTAGGGTGAGGTCTGTCCCTTTAGATAGTAAAAAGGTCAAGAGTACATTATCAACCTCTGCTCTCACCTCTCTGGATGGAATGCAGGTATTTGATTTGTATCTCCTCCATTGAGGAGACACCCCTGCATAATTAACATTCCTGGTTCTCCTAGTGCTTGTCCATGAGTATGAGGACCTCTGCGCCCCCAGCACAGACATGCGTGGCACACACTTACACCGACGCCCTCAGTGAGCCGCCCTCCTGGCAGTCGTGCCCATATGTGATTCTGTCCTTCATTTTCTTCTCAGCTGGTCTTGTGTAACCAAAAGAATGCTGCACACATGGTATAGCTTCCACTTGGACGTTTTAGAACACTTGTTTCAGGAAAATCAGCTCTCACGTAAGAATTTTTTTAATCCCAGTACTCTGGAGGCAAAGGCAGGCAGATCTCTTAAGTTTGAGGCCAGCTAGGTCTATATAGTCAGTTCTAGGACAGGTACCTATGTAGACCCTGTCTCAAAAACAAACCACAGTAATGTCAGCAATAGTTTAAAGAAGAAGCAAATTGCTATTTTTTAATCACTCTGGGGTTTGTGGGTTCTGTTTGGCGTTGTTGAGGTGTGTGTACATACGTGTAGGCATTCCCCACCATGCGTGCCCTTTGTGTGGAGGTCATAACATGACTTGTAGGAGGGAGTACATTTTCTCTTTCTGTCATGGGGGTTCTAGGGCTTGAACTCAGGTCAGTGGCAGGCTTGGTGGCAAGCCTCCTTTTCCCACTGAACCATGTCACCAGCCTTGCCTCCCCCCTTCATTTTTCTTTTATTGGATGAGTGTTTTACCCACACACATCTATACACTACTTGTACACAGTGCCTGTGAAGGTCAGAAAACAGTGTTGGCTCCTCAGACAACTGGAGTCACAGATGGTTGTTACCTACCACGTGGGTGCTGGGACTTGAACCTGGGTCATCTGGAGAGCAGCCAGTTCTCTTAACAGGGTCTCATGTCACCCAGGCCCCAAACTTGCTGTATAGCTAGCTGAGTTTATCTTATACTCCTGATCTTACTGCCTTTACCTCCTCAGGGCTAGGACTACAGAGGTGCTGGGGATGGCTATGGGCCTTATGCCCAACCACACCACTGTGTAGTATGGGACTGACAGAGAAAGGCTGTTTATTATGTGCATATTTTCCATCTCCAGTGACTTCTTTTCTTTCTTTCTTTTTTGGGGGGGGGGGAGGGATGGGGTTTCAAGACAGGGTTTCTCTGTGTAGTTTTGGTGCCTGTCTTGGAACTCACTCTGCAGACCAGGCTGGCCTCGAACTCACAGAGATCCACCTGATTCTGCCTCCCAAGCGCCTGGATTAAAGGTGTGTACCACCACCGCCCAGCCTCTAGGACGTAATTTTAAACAGTTAAGCATAAACAAAAATTTCAGACTATATTTCTTAATCAAAGTCTAGATTTCTAGGTAATTGTTATAAATCAGACCACCAGAAATATTTTAGCAAATGCCACGTGGGGAAAATCAGTTTAGTAGAGATGTAATTTGTAGCTATTTCTGTGTTCAGTCATCATTTTAAAACATAAGGCTGCTTATCTGCAGATATTAAGGGATACATAAAGGTCATTGCACTATTTTTATTCATAAGACCCAGTAATTTCTGGAGCATGCTGGATAAAATCGTGTTCTGCTTCTTTGGTCATGATGTCTACAGCAGGTGATGGTCAGCACCCTGCTGGGGACACCATTAGTCTGACTTCCTCTACAGCATGCTTGGCCTTCTGTGTGTGGTAAGCCTTCATGGAATACCTCAGCTCGAACATATGCCAGGGCATGTGGGAAAATATAGCTCATGGAGCCTTCTTTTCACATCATTGAGTATTGTGTCATTCTTCAAATTACCACTTGTCTCACAAGTATTAGAGGTGCTTTGGTGGGTTTGGAGGTTAGTTTGGGGGCAGAGTGCTTGTCTAGCAAACACAGAACCTGGGTCTGGTCCCCAGCATAAACAATTAGAGTGGAGGAGAGGGGTGGGGGGGAGGGGAGCATGCTGGCAGAATGGCTTGGTCAGTGCAGGTACCTGCTGCCAAACTGAGGACCAGCCCTGGACCACCATCCATGCGTGTGGCACTCAAACACACATGCACACTCTTAATGGGGAAAATGTAGAAAAAGGAGAAACTTTGACTTGTCTCACAAATACCATTTTATCTTTGTTTCATTTTGTTTTGTTTTGAGACAGGGTCTCACTATGTAGCCCTAGCTGGTCTAGAACTCTCTATGAAGACCAGGCTAGCCTTGAACTCAGAGATCAGACTACCTCTGCCTCCCATGGACTGGGATTAAATTGTGTTTAATTTATCAATACCGGCCTTCAAATTTAATTTTCTTAATTTTTTTAAAATTAAAATTTTACCATTTTTCCTTTTCTCTTACTTCAGACCCTTCCCATGTACAACCCCCCTCAAATTCATGGCTTCTTTTTCTTTAATTGTACACATATATGTAATATATTCCTAAATATATAACCTGCTCAGTCTGCATGTTATGTGTATGAATATGATTTCAGGATTTACCATGTGGTATTGTGATAACCCATCAATGTAGCTGTTCCTGGGGAAGACTGTTCATCCCACCCAGCATTCCTTAGCTGCCTGTAGGTCTTTCTCTGGAGCTTTCCCTTCAGGGTTAGCACGTCTGTTGGTGTCCTCCCTGTTCAAGTCTTTGTTCTTTGGTGTTTTGTTTTTTTGTTTATTTGGGTTTTTTTACAGTTTTTTTTTAAATTTGAGTCAGAATTCTAAAAAGATTCCTATGTTGTAATCATTTACTGTATATTTGCTTAAATATCTGCTTAACGATTTTTTCTTCTAAGTTTCTCCTTCTCTTGCTCTACCCCTTGTGATTTGTTGAAGAAATTACTTCTGTGTATTGCGATATTTCCCACATCCTGGAGTTTGTCTCAAACTGTCACTTGCTTCAAGTTCGACCTCTGTCTCCACCATTTCCCGTGGACCGGTGGTTGCCGCGAGAGACTTGATCAGACCCAGATCTTGACTTCTTTTCGGCAGGTCAGAGAGAAGGTTGTAGCCAGTGGCAGCATTGTTGGTCTCTTGCACTGTGACTTGAAATAGGTTTTAGCTTATGTTTTTTCAGTATTTGCTCTGTGCACAGCAATGTGCTCATGTTTTGCAGTCATGTGTCTTTAATCTTAGTGGAGTCTAATGCTAGCACATGCCAATTTATAGCTGATGATCAGACTTCCTGTTACGACCAAGTAATCTCAAAGTTTTTTAGACAGACCTCTTGGTTCCATTGTGTTGTATGTGATCTAGCTTTTTTATGAGTCCACCTAGTGCTACATAAAAATATTTTGCGTTAAAAGCTCTCTTATACCATACTTCTTTAATCTCAGAGAGGCAGAGGCAGGCAGATCTTTGTGAATTTGAGGCCAGCTTGGTTTACAGAGTTCCAGGACTATACAGAGAAATCCTGTCTTGAAAAACAAAAACAAACAAACAAAAATCTCTTTTACATTTAGTATTAAAACCCAAAAACCTACCATCTAACTGAATTATTGTGCTCAAGCTTTTGGTACAGGGATTTTCACTGTCTGTGAAAACTCACAAGGACAGATATGTGACAGAGTTTGGTATTTTTCTTTGAACTCACTGTCTTCTGCAGGTGCACCTTGGCTCTCTCATCTCACTCTGCTTTTTTTTTTTTTCCCATGCTCATAGTGCTCACAGTATTCTATTGTTTCCCAAGTGTGAGAAACTGGCTCGGGATTGTAGAAGCAAAACTAGCTTTTCATTGTCTGTGTGCGTCTTTAATTTATTATGCTCAGTTCTCTCTGTAGACCTCAGTTCTACTGTTTATTAAATCAAACCAAAGGAACTCTCGATCTAAAAAGTAAATATCAAGCTATGTTGACCAAGTGCCACATTGGAAGATGAAGCAGCTTGATCTGTGGTGATGTAGAAAGGCACCAATAGCTGCGGCCAGATATCAGAGCAGTGGACACAAAACAACGCAAAGAGGATCCCTGTTGTGTGACTTTACTAGTTGACATGCAAGGAGTAATTTATTCTTTTCTATTCATTTTCCTCTTTTGTTTATTTTTTCTTCTTTTGAGTCAGAATCTTATATAGCCTAGATTGGCAACTCAGTGTAACTAAAGATGACCTTGGACTTCTAATTCTCCTGCTTCCTCATCCCAAGTGCTGGAATTACAGGCATACACTGTACCTGGCTAACTCATTCCTTTTGTTATCATTGTTGTTTTTTGTTTTTCAAGACAGAGTTTCTCTGTATAGTTCTGGCTGTCCTGGAACTTGGTCTGTAGACCAGGGTAGCCTTGAACTCACAGAAATCAGCCTGTCTCTGCCTTCTGAGTGCTGGGATCAAAGGCTTGTACCACCAGCAGCTGGATAAAATATCTTACTGTTACTATGTTTATTCATAAAGCCCTTTAAAATTCTCATATGAAACAGTGTTTGGTCAGTTTCTAATAAAGGGAAGCTGTAGCTCTCATTTCCTGGTCTTGGAGTATCACTATGCTGTGCTGAATAAGTTGCTCTGGTAGTGACATTTGAAGGCATCCTAAAGGGTATTTTGTTCCCTTTTCCTTGGCCATACATGGGAACTTGCTTTTCTCACACCTGTGTTTGGGCTCCTTGAAAATACACTTTGTTCTAGAGTGCCGTATGAAAGCCTGGACTGTACACTGAGCCTCTCTAAGCAAGGAGAGTGCCCGTTCAGGGCCCTGAGTGCTGGCTTGCTGCCGAATGAGTGATTGTCACGTGTCCTTCCCTTGCAGGCTCGTCTCTCATACGTGCGGGTGAAGTATCTTTTCTTTTCCTGGTTGGTGGTTTTTGTGGGAAGCTGGATCATATATGTGCAGTATTCAACCTATACAGAGCTGTGCAGAGGGAAGGACTGTAAGAAGATCATAGTGAGTATTTTAAATTTTTTAGTTTTTTGAAAAACCTCCTGTAACCAACTATAGTTACTACGGAAGGACTGACTAATAAATGTCTTTAACAGTAAAGGCAATTTGATCTAACACTTGTGCTGAACTCCCTAACTCTTTGATAAATTTAGTACTCAATTCTAAATATATAGTACAGGTAAGTCAGTGTATCACTGTGGAAACAACTTCAATGTAAAAAGGGGTTTTGTTTTAGGTTTCAAATATATTTGAAATTTGGGTTATTATATATTAAATTTTTTAAGTGTTTAGGGTATAAGTGTGCTATGTATAGACTTTCTAGAATACTTTTGTTTGTTTTTTGTTTGTTTTTGAGACAAGATTTTTCTGTGTAGCCCTGGCTGTCCTGGAACTCATTCTGTAGACCAGGCTGGCCTTGAACTCAGAGATGTGCATGTCTCTGCCTCTCAGATGCTGGGATTAAAGGCATGTGCTGCCATGCCCATCTTAGAATACATATTTTTAATAAATGGAATCATATCAAACACAAAATTTTATTTAAAGGGTATATATTTATCACTTATTGTTTCTCCTAGTGATTTAATATAGTTTATGTAAATAATTTTATCAATTCAAAATTAATAGCAGTATTTACTAGTTGTAGAGCACTCATATTTTAAATTCTTGAGGTTTTGACTAAGTTAACTCCTTATTTTCTACTAATACCTTTCAATATACATCAAAACACTTATTTCAGAACCATATATTTATTTTTGTTCTTTTTTATGGGACTCTGGCTCAAACCAAGGACCTCAGGCATCCAAGCAGGTGCTTACCTCAAACTGTACCCATCTTATAAAACTGCAAAATTTTTAGAGGTGGGGGAGCGCGTGCGTGCGTGCGTGCGTGCGTGCGTGCGTACACGTGCATGCATGTGTGCATGCTCCTGGGGGTGCAAGCATGTGGCTTTGAATGTCAGAGGATGACTTTGAGTTTTCTCCTTCCTCCATGTTCCTGTTTCTGCGGTTGCTCTATGCTCTGCTGTCTGTCTGAGCTTCTGGCTAATTCTCCTTGTTCTCTCTTAGCTGAGGTAAATGATGAGTGAGCTACTGCATCTGGCATTTCACATGTGTTCTGGGATTGAACTGAACTTACTTTGCATTTGGCTCCTGAGGAATAAAACTTGAGGTAGTTTTCTGGCCTCCAGAAAATACCATCAGAGTTATTTGCTAAGCACTTTTACCCACTCTTTACCCATCTTGCTGGCCCCATCATACAACTATATTTTTAATAATAATGGCTTGCGACTGCTGAGCATGATGGAGACTGAGGCAGGAGGATCATAAGTTCAATGCAAGACTGGGATACATGATGAGAAACCATCTCAAAAGAAGAGGAAGAGAAGAAAAGGAAGAAGGAGAAAGAGGAGGAGGACTAATTCTTAAGATTCCAGTAGTTATAAGTCATTAAAGGTTCTGTAATAAGTAGATGTCACTTTACCCAGGCCAGTTGCCTTGGTGTGTGTATACAACAGGAACAGTATATATTGCTCTTACAGAGCTAGTAGTTGAACAGAGATGAAAATAAGTAAATGTAGTGAAATAAGTTATCAGGCTGGGAGATGGCTCAGTGGGTAAAGTTCTTGAGTTTGGATCCACAACACCAATATAGACAGCCATGCACAGAGATGCAGGCCTACAATCTCAGTCAGGGAGGCAGAGAAAGGACTCCGGTGCTCAGTGGCCAGTCAGTCTAGCTAATCCATGAGATCAAATAAGGGAGGGAGTGATAGGAGAAGACATCGAATATCACTCATGGTCTCCGTATGCAGGCATACCCGTATGCAGGCATACCCACACTTTTAAGTCTAAAGTACATCATTTTCTTACAGATTTTTTTAATGTAGTTACTTTGCATTTGGCTCCTGAGGAATAAAACTTGTAGTTTTCTGGCCTCCAAAAGTATGCACCTGCGCGCACACACACACAGAACTCTGGAGCTAGGATGACCTTGCAAATGTCCATCCAGCCCTTTAACCCTGTTACTGGCCAGTTTGTGGACATAGAGTTCCACCCTCACAAAGAGGTGTGGAGTGAGCAAGGTCTCACTCTAGCTGAAAGCAGGTCCTAGAACAGAGAAGTTACTACTTCTACTCCAGCAGCTATATGGTTAACTGCTCAAGTACTGAAGGAGTTTCGTGTGGCTCACTATGGGATCATCTGCAGTATATTTAAATTTGCTGTTGGTAATTACATTAAATGTAAATGGACCAGGTATTTTCAATACAAAGTTTGTCGGATGTATTCTAAAAATCAAAAATCTAAAGTTCAGTGTAGTAGCACTAACCTGTAATTGGAGCACTTAGAAGGATCAATGTAGAGTGTGTAGCAAATTCAAGGGCAGCCTGAGATACAGAGTGAGACCCTGCCTCAAAACAACAAAAAACAAATAACTGTTATTTGAGAGACATATCTTAAATGTTTTAAAAGTTGAAAGTTAAAAAAAAGAAGAAGAAGAAGCAGCCAGTCAGTTGTGGCACATGCCTTTAATCCCAGCATTTGGAAGGCAGAGAGAGGCAGGCAGATATCTTTGAGTTTGAGGCCAGCCTGAACTACTAAGTGAGTTCCAGGACAGCTAGGACTGTTACACAGAGAAACTCTTTCTCAAAAAATAAAAATAAGAAAAGAAAAAACTATTCATGCAGATATTAAAATTCTAACAATGTATATGTAGAAAAAAATCTGAACCAGGCCCTCACTGCCTTAAAATGTAATACATTTTAGATTTGTCCTCCAGTGTTTTAGTTGTACAGTATTTGCCTAAGGAGTTGCCTGGTTTTTCAAAATTTTCAGCAGTGTATACACCTTATTCTGTCCTGGTCATTCATTCTTATTTTGAAATGTGGCATCTAAGAGGATTGTCTCTCTCTTGTATATTACTACAACTGCTGTTCTTTTACTTAAGTAGACTGAACTGAGCCTGGGATGGATGAGACTCTGTTTCAAACATAAACAAACAAAACCCATAGGGTGGGCTGTGAGGAAGGGCAGGCTGGAATTCAGGTGTGGACTGAAAATGCTGTCCACAGGCAGAACTTCCTCATCATAGAAGGTGCAGAATTGCTTTTAAGTCCCTTCATTTGACTGAATCAGGAACACTTTACTTAGATAGAACAATAAGGTCAAATGATGACGGACTTACCTACAGCTAACCTTCACAGTAACACCAAGACTGCGTTAATAGCTAGCAGCTGTAGACTGGCCAAACTGACCAAAAAAAAACCACCATAGTCAGGTATGGTGGCACCCCTGTAATCTCAGGACTCAATACTGGGGCAAGATGATTTCAAATGTGAACTAGCCTGAGGTACAGTAAGGCCCTATTTTAAAAGTGGAGTTTAGGTAGGGAGGGGGATAACTCAGTAGGGAAAGTACTATCCATGTAGGCCTAAGAATCTGAGTTCAGAGGGCTGGAGAGATGGCTCAGAGGTTAAGAGCAATGCTTGTTCTTCCAAAGATTCTGAGTTCAATTCCCAGCAACCACATTGTGGCTCACAACCATCTGTAATGAGATCTGGTGCCCTCTTCTGGCTTGCATGGATATGTGCAAGACAGAAGACTCTATCCATAATAAATAAATAAATCTTAAAAAAAAAAAAAAAAAAAAAGAATCTGAGTTCAGGACTGGAGAGATGGCTCAAAGGTCAAGAGCACCAACTGCTCTTCCAGAGGACCCTGGTTCAGTTCCCAGCACCCACATGGCAGCTCACAACTGTCTATAACTCCAGTTCCTGGAGACTCAACACCCATGGCAAAACAACAATATACATGAAATAAATTAATTAAGAAAAAAAAAGAATCTGAGTTCAATCTCTGGGACTCATGGAAAGATGGGAGGGGAGAATTAAATTCACAGTTATCTTCTGACCTTCACACAATTGCCATGGTGCTCATGCACCTACCCCCCTCTCAAATAACAAATAAAATATATTTTAAAAAGCATTTGGAGAGTGAAGGCAGAAGAATAGAAAGTCTATCTACTTGGCTCCATAGTGAGTTTGAGGCCAGCCTAGGCTACATGAGATCCTGTCTCAAGTACCAAAGTTCAGCAACAAAAGACCATCACATCAGGTTAAGATGACTTAGTTTGTACTACAAATAGTTGTACTATAAAAATCTAAAGAAAGAAGGCTTTGCGGACAAAGAGACCATTGTAGGTAGAATGGTAAAGAAAAGCTTATAGAGAAGGTAGTACCTCTTGGGAGGCAGAGGCAGTGGATGTCTGTGAGCTGAAGGTCAGACTGGTTTATATAGCAAGTTCCAGGACAGCCAGGGCTGCATAGTAATACCCATCAGAACAAAACTTCCCAGAGCCTTACAGAATAGGAAGGATCTGGAGTCACAGTAGGGAAGCCACTTCTAAAAAATGAGAGCAACCACTAACCCTGGTCAGAAGGAGCCTCTCCTTCTCCAGTTAGGCTCCCTGTCCACTAATATTAATTCTAATTCCCTAACTGCTTTATATTTCAGTCAATCCTGTTTGGTGCCCAACCATACAGAAATCTTGTGTAACTGGACTCTGTAGGCAGGATTTCCTAGACATTCCCTGTTTCATTAGCTGGAGCAGAAGTACTTCTCTTCTGTGCATTTCTCAGGACCACAGAGTTCCATCCTGAGTCCTCTGATGGGAGTTCAGGGTCCTGTCTGGAGTTCTTGAAGTGTGCCCCTGGCACACTTTAGTGGGCCTCTGTGAGGTGTTTTTGTTGTTGTTGTTTTGTTTTTGTGTTTTGTTTGTTTGTTTGTTTTTGAGACAGGGTTTCTCTGTGAAGCTTTGGAGCCTTTCCTGGAACTCACTCAGTAGACCAGGCTGGGCTCGAACTCACAGAGATCTGCCTGTGTCTGCCTCCCAAGTGCTGGGACTAAAGGCGTGCACCACCACTGCCTGGCTCCAAACATACCTTTTAAACAGAAGCACTAAATGATAGCAGGGACTCTAAATTTAATCAGTCTCTTTTGAGATTCAATTCCCAAGGATAATGGTTTGTTACTTAAAACAATAATCATAAGGTATACTAAATTGAGGCCATTAGGAGCCATATTCTTATTTAGACAGTAATGCATAACAGTATTTCATTTAGCTTTGCCTTGCTTGGGCATCTTTAATGTGTGAGAGGAAGTCAGTAGAGTTAAAAATGGAAAAGCTCAAGACAGAGGACTGGAAGTGGTGAAGACTGGCAATACTTAGACAGAGGCTAGAGAAAAAAACCTAGCTCTGCTTTCTGTGTCTGTGTGTCCTTGTGTTTCCTGTGTGTGTCTGTCTCTCTATCTGTGTGTGTGTGTGTGTGTGTGTGTGTGTGTGTGTGCGCCATTTATCTGTGTCTGTGGGGGTGGTTGGTATCTATGTATCTGTATTTGTGTATATGTGTGCCCATATGTGTCTGTGTCTTGTGTGTATATGTCCCTATGTGTGCAACATGAAAGTGACATCTGAAGTACATTTTTAGAACATAGATTTTTGAAACTATTTAAAAGCCAAGGACTATACATATGTTTCTTGTTAGTGCCCCCTTGTGGTCCAGTCTGTAGTTTAGGCCAGGAATCCCTGAAGCCAAGTGGTTTTTATAAAAAGAAAGGTAAATAGTGCCCTCTTCTGGTACTATGAGATATGTGCAAGCAAAGGCAAAATATGCTGTTTATTAGAATAGTAATTAGTCTTAGGACTTTGAATTATTTAAAAATTATCTAATAACTTGGTTATTTTGATGTACAGCTGAACACTTTTGTAGATATTACTTAGAGTGGTTGTAGTTTTATGAAGCCAACTGCTTTTTCACACTGTGTGTGGGACTTTGCCTTTGATTTATGATAGGAAACCACAAGCTGAAGAGCCTGTTCTCTGTGACTGCCCCTTTGATGCAGGACTGGCTTGAGGCCCGTGCTCACAAGAAATCTGATTCTTACAGCTGAATACTGGACTAGTCGCTGCTTAGTGATTTACTAATGAGAGACTTCGTACTAAGAAAACAAAAAGGAACTTAGATAATATGGGAAACTAATAAATTTTTCTTAGTGATTTTTTAAAAAGGGAATACAACTATATTGTCCATTCTCAGCTGTTCACTTGAACTCCTCAGGGAACAGCTGGGACTGCAGGGACACCCCTGCCTTTGACTCCCATGGAATTTTAAAGTCAAAATTACTACATTCTGTATGTTGGAAACTAAACAAACATTTGCTGAGTACTTCCAGGACTGTGCAGTGCACTCCAAGGGCAGGGGTTCTTCAGAGACGCCCGAGACAGTTTGTACCTTTAAGTTATCTTATGTTCCAGTAGACAAGATAGCCAGGCTGCAAATGATGTTTGGTTTGGGGAAGCAAGTAAAAAGGGGAGGTAGGACATAGGCCCAGGAGCATGTGGCGATTATTCATTTGGAAAGGGAAGTGTTCAGAAAGGGCAATATTTTAAACCGAGTGACCTTGGGATTGGAGAATTGAAGGTCAGGACAGCGGGAGGAGGCAGCCGTCAGTCCTGCCCCAGAAGTTCTCCGTGATAGAATTTGCTGTGCCTGGGGAAAGCACAGCACGTGTTCCTCAGGTACTTCCGTCTGTATTTGAGGATGACGTCAGGTATGGCACACAGCCCTGAAAGACAACTTGAGACTTGTGGCTCCATCTCGGGTGGCTTGTGTGGAGGGAGGGAGGGAGGTGACCAGAGACCTTCTGTGGAGACTCGAGGAGGGGCGTCTGACTGAGTCAGCCTTAACCCTGCTGTGTCAGTCCCAGTCAGTTGTCAGCCTAGACTTTACCTTGCTGGTTAAAAGCACAGGCTCTGGAGGCTGACTGTTCCAGGCTCCATTTTCCATGACCCCAAACAAAACTTTGTGGCAACAGACAGAGGATCTCCTCGACCTGTTTTCTTTGGAGCAAAAGAAAGAGTTTTGGTACTGATACAGTTTTTGTTGGGTATGCAGTATTGGGAATGACTCCTCATACATGCTAGGCAAACACTTCACTATTGGTTCAGGTCTGTGTGTGTCTTCCTTTTTTTCATTAACTTCTTAGGGTAGTTTCTTAGTTACCTTTTTATTGATATGATAAGACACACTTATCACATGACCAAGCAATTTATAGACAAGTTTATTGGAGTTTATGGTTTCAGAGGGTGAGTCCATGACTTCGTATTGGAAGCATGGCATTAGGAAGGCAGGCATGGTGCTGGAGCAGTAGCTGAAACATTACAGTCTTATCCTTGAGTAACTGGAAATGGCATGGGCTTTGAGATGTCAAAGCCACCCCCCCACCCCCCAGTGACATACCTCTTCCAACACAGACACACTTCCTAATCTTTCCCAAACAGTTCAATCAGCCGGAGACCAAGTATTCAAACGTGTGCATCTGTGTGGCTAGGTAGCATACAAAGTAATAGGTTTCTCGTGGCATCTTCATACAAATGTATCATATACTATGTGCTAATTCTTTCCCCTCATTACTTCCTTGTGCTTACTCCTTCAGCAATGCCCTTTCCCCCGCCAGTTCTGATTCATTATTGAAAACATTCATTAGTAGCAGGTTGATCATGCCTATAGCCCCAGCACTTGGGAGGCCAATCAGGAGGATTGCCCCATGTTCAAGCCTGGATTACGGAGTGGGAACCTGTCTAGGACAGATTTTCTTAAATGGTTTATTAATTTTGTTCAGCTTTGCTGCTTTTTGTGGCATTGTTTTTGTTACTTATATTTTTCTAAAAAAATTGTTCAAATATATTGACGTAAAGTCATTTGTATTTTTCACTACTGCTACCCAGCGCTTCCCTGTTCAGGCTTATTCTTCCTCCTCTCCTGTGTTCATGGTCATCTTGCTAAGGCTTCTTTATTTAAGTTTTTAAAGATGGAGCTTTGGATAATCCTGGGTTTTCCTGTACTTGTTATTTCTTTGCTCCTGAACCTCTGCATCTTGAGGAATTTACTCTGCTGCCATTAGTGCTGGGGTTTTGTAGCCTCTTTAGACTTAACGTAGTTTAAGCCTAAAGTTTGAGCATCTTTTTTTGTTTGTTTGTTTGTTTTGGTTTGGTTTTTTTTTGTTTGTTTGTTTTGTTTTGTTTTTTGGTTTTTCGAGACAGGGTTTCTCTGCGTAGCTTTACACCTTTCCTGGAGCTCACTTGATAGCCCAGGCTGGCCTTGAACTCACAGAGATCCGCCTGGCTCTGCCTCCGGAGTGGTGGAATTAAAGGCGTGCGCCACCACCGCCCGGCAAGTTTGAGCATCTTTAATGCTTAAGTTTAGTTTCATGTTTTTTCAGCCTTGCATTTAAAGCTGTAAATTCCCCTCTAAGAGATGCTACTTGTATCCTACAAGTTTTAATTTTGTTCCATTCTGAATATTTTGCATTTTCATTTTGAATTCTACCTCAAACCAAATTATTCAGGAATGTGCCTTGAAGTTTCCTTTTAGATTTCTTCTTCCTCCTTCCTCCCTCCTCTCCTTTTCTCCTTCCTTTTCCTCTTCCTCTTCATTTTCCCCCTTCTCTTTAAAAGTAGGGTCTCATTCTAGTCCGAGCTGGCCTAGAAGTCACCTTGTAGCCCAAGTTGCTGTGATGAACTCTTACTCCGAATGCCCATCTTCCTTTACTTCTCTCTACATAGCCTTTCAGTAAATTTTATTTTCATCTCTTTTTAAATATTTATTTATTCATTTACTTACTTATTTTTGAATTGGGTTATATTTGAACTATGGGTCTGTTTTGTTGAAACAGGGTTTCTCTGTATAATAGTCCTGGCTATCCTGGAACTCATTTTATAGACCAGGCTGGTCTTGAACTCACAGAGATCCACCTGCCTCTGCCTCCCAAGAACTGGGATTAAAAACGTGTGCGGCCACACTTGGTGAACTATGGTCTTTAATGACTTTTGTTTTCCCTCCAGTATATTTATTCATTTGTGGTGAGAGAATATGTGGTCTACATGGTTTAAATCCCTCTGTAGACTGTTCCTGAGGAGGCTTCCTTCACTTTATACTGTGAGGCCTCAGAGTTCCCACACCTTTGTGTCTGCATCAGGAAGAAGTGTGCCAGTGAGATGGTTGGCTATCTCCTGCCAAGCAGATACCCATGCAGATGTCTGCATTTCCTAAGAAATCTCCAGAGGTTGACCAAACCAAAGAAGGGTATTGAATGTCACTCCACCTCCATGGCCTCCCAAACTTGAGGCAGGGACTAGATTGCATTACTCCTTCTAGGAAGGTAGAACTCCACATTCTTAATTACAGCTAGAGCCAAAGGAGAAAGCAGGACACAGCCAAAGGCTTATCTCAAAATCTTCTGCTGTTGGTATCTAAAGGTAACATATCCAGGTACTAGCACTTTGCTCTGCACGTGGGAAGGGCTCTCAAGCTCTTTTAGGACCATCCTTGTCTCCACAGCAAAGTGCACCAAATGCTGGTGGTAGTGAGAGCAGGTATCAGGAACCTGGAGCATTCCCAGTAGACACAGGACTGGTTGAGAGCTAGACTGCTCTGTTGGGATCCTGGCTTTTAAAAGTTCCTTAACTGACATTTCTGTTTCCTTAGCTTTACAGTGGAAGTGGTAATAGGTTCTGTGTCACATAATTTGTCACGATAAAGATGCTGTGTGGTCCTGGGGCAGTGCTTGCCGCGCAGCGGACACAGGCCTGGCGGTGCTCCATGAACAGCTCCTGGTTTGTTGCCATGGCTGTTTTCATCCCAGACCTGCTTTTCAACTGGCTGCCACGGTCCGTTTTCCCATTCATCCCTTTATTGGCTGAAATTTATCCTTAATAACTTCAAGAGACACTAGTGAGAACTCTCTTTTGTGAAACTTAAATGTTCAGAAATATTTGATGCCTTTTCGGCTGTGAGCCTAACCTTTGATGGCTGAGCCATCAATCCAGCACTGATGCTTTTTACTTGGAAGAAAATTTGTGTAAAGTAAGGTTAGGTATCACGCAGCACTTATTGAAGTTCCAGTCAACCTGTAGTTACCATACTGTTCAGTCTTCACAATGATGCCATGAATCAAACACTGTTGATATCAGCTTTTACAAAGAACCAAGACACAAGCAAATCATACTACCTTTTCCAAAGCTTCCAGCATTGCCCTACTGCTGTCCACCCCTAAAGTAGCCTGGGAGACACTTGACCCCATTCCGACTCCTTCCCCGTGAAGGAGCTTTGATCTTTTTGCACAAGTCCTCAAAGGATTGATTGATGCTTTATTTATATGTTTATTTCTTTACTTACTCATTTATATCCGTAGTCTGAATTATTCTTTTTTTTTCTGTTTGTTTTGTTTTTTTGTTTTGAGACAGGGTTTCTCTGTGTAGCTCTGGCTGTCCTGGAACTCACTCTGTAGACCTGGCCTCAAACTCAGAGATCCGCCTGCCTCTGCCTCCTAAGTGGCTGGGATTAAAGGTGTGCACCACCACCACTGCCTGGCCCTATATGAAGCTTTTGAAATCCACTTAAAGTATGTTTCCCACTTTCCCACTGTTTCCTGTTCTCCCTCGTGTAGTATGTTCTTGTCACGTTTGTGTCAAGGCGGGTGATAGTGCACCCAAGAACAGCTGAGAGGAAGGAGAGTTCTTGTGATTCGCTGCTTCAGAGGCTGTGGTCCATGCCTGTCGAGATCCACTGCTTTGGGCCTGGCAGGAGGTAGAACATCATGTTGGCGGAGCCTGTGGTGAAGGAGGCTTCATAGTTGCCAAAGAAGCAAAGAGTGGGAGAGAAGGAAGGGCAGAGAGCAAAACATACCCTTCAAAGTCTCTGCCCGGTGGCCTGTGTCCTCCAGCTCAGCTTTTCGTTGTTTGTTTGTTTGTTTATTTTTATTTCATGTGCATTGGCATTTTGCCTGCATATACATGTCTGTGTGAGGGTGTTGGATCCCCTGGAACTGGCATTACAGACAGCTGTGAGTTGCCATGTGGGTGCTGGGAATTGAACCCTTGTCCTCTGAAAGAGCAGCCAGTGCTCTTAACCACTGAGCCATCTCTCCAGTCCCCAGCTCAGCTTTACCATCTGACATTTCCACCACCTTCCAGTGGCCACCAGCTGGATACCATGCTTCCAGCTCATGAGCCTTTGGGGGTGATCCAGATGCAAACTCTGACACGTGGACATGCTTTTATCTCCTATGTCATCTACAGATTTATCTGTAATTCCTTTTCATTGTTTTCAGTCCTATTCCATTTTCCCCAGTTTTCTCAATATAGCTCCCATAAGTCTTTCTGTATTTTCTCTCTTATTTATCCTTCTGCATTACCTTTTACAATGTGCCTCTTTTTTTTAATGGGTAGGTATGTATGCCTGCTTGTCTGTATGTATACCGTGTACATGCAGTAGAAGCTAGAGAGGATGTCAGATCCCCATGGTTGGTGTTAGTCATGGCTTGAGTCACCATGTGGTCCTGGGAACTGAACCCAGGTCCTCTGTAAGAGCAGCAAGTGCTCTTAACCACTGACCCATCTCTTAACCACTCTCCAGTCTCTACAATGTGGCTTTTTTTTTTCTATGTTTTTGTTCCTTTCCTTTCCAAGTTCCATTACCGTATTTTACATTTCCTTCTGTTGTTCCATTGTTTCTGATGCTTTGAGGTCTTATTTAAGGGACATCAGTAAATCCTTTGAATTCATAGCACTATTTCTGCTCTGCCTCTTCACAGCAATGTTCTGGATATTTCTTTATTTGACATTTGCTTTTTGTATTCTTTCATAAACAACTGAGCAGTAAAACGAAGTAGAAGTGAAGCTGTGTGTGCATATTCATGTGTGCGTTATATATGAAAAAGAGAGAAAAGGTGAGGCCAAGAGACAGCTTGGCTACCCTGTGTGTCTCCAGCAGCTGCAGGGCTGCCTATGACAGCCCCTCCCAACTCTAGTCCACCAACTGCTTGCTTCTAACAGAGACAACAGTTTAAGGATTTTGCCATTCAGCCTTGCATTGAAGAAGCCAAATGGAATTCTGGACATTCCAACATCTTGTATCCCTTAAACCTTGCAGACCACGGTGATGGTTTTGCTCCTTAGCCGAATTCCTGTATGGTGCCCTCCCAACTTTGATGCCTAGCAGGAGTTTAATCTCAGCTACTTCTGGCCTCTGACATAATCTTTGACTTTAGGAGGTCATCTTCATTTATTGTGCTTAGGGTTACATTCATGTATTTTTGTTTGTTTTGAGGCAGGGCCTTGCTGTAGCCCAGGCTGTCCTCAGACTCAGGGTCCTCCTGCCTTTGTCCCGTGAGTGCTGGGAATACAGGCACATACCACCAACCAGCTTTGAATATGATTTTGTCAAAGATAGAGTAGATGCTTCTTTTTCTCATTTTCTTTCTTGTTTTCGTGTGACCTCAAGGATGTCAAATTATTAAGGTAATACTATTTTGTTTTTTTTTAACTTTTAAATTTGGTTAAAAATCAGAACTTTTTTAAAAAATATAGTACTTCTCTTCTTGGATAGAGTAGAAACCATACTGCTTCAGACCATGTTGAGTGGGAAAAATACTGCCAAAATCTGTGTGCACTCCAGTAGCATGCAGCATGCTTCTCACAGAGCTGGTAAATAACAGCACCTGGGTTCAAATCCTGGTAGGTCTGTCTAAATCCAAAACCTGAGTTCCTTTCATGAGATTGATATCTCTCTCTCTCTCTCTCTCTCTCTCTCTCTCTCTCTCTCTCTCTCTCTCTCTCTCTCCCCCCCCTCCCCCTCCTCTGTGTGTGTGTGTCTTTTTCTCTTTTTTTTTTCTTTTGAGACAGGTTTCTCTGTGTAGCCCTGGCTGTCTGGAACTCATTCTGTAGGCCAGGCTGGCCTGGAACTCAGAGATCCTCCTGCCTCTGCCTCCCAAGTAAGTGCTAGGATTAAAGGTGTGCAACATTACCTTCTGGCTTGAGAACTTTCTCTTAAAGACTGTAACTATTAATTACTCAGAACCTTCCGATATTTCTACCTATGAACACTTACTGCTTTTTTATTTCCTGGTCTCCAGTGTGATAAATACAAGACAGGAGTTATTGACGGGCCTGCATGCAACAGCCTCTGCGTCACAGAAACTCTGTACTTGGGAAAATGTCTGTCCACCAAGCCCAGCAACCAGGTATGGACAGTAAATAAATACTCCAGAACGTCAGTAGCTCCAGCCACCACCACCATCATGAATTACTGTTTTGCTACAGTCTTGTGTAGCCAGACTGGCCTCTGACTCTGTGGCTGTAGCTTTTCTTAGTCATTCTGTCTCCATCTTCTGAGAACTGTCCCTACCATCGTGTACCCTGTACCTGACCAGTAAACTCAAAATTTCCCTTAAACCAAAAGCATTATTAAGAAATTCTTGAAGCTCCAGGTGTTGGTGGTGCGAGCCTTTGTAGCAGGAATCTTAACAGGTCTTATTAATAAAAACAAATCCAGGCTGGATATTGGGGTGAATACTGGAAGATCAGAGAGACAGAACAAGCTACAGCTACCTCACCTCGCCAATTCCTCAGCTGATCCTGTTTCCTCAGACTGGATGCCTCTCAGCTGAACTGTGCTGCTCTAAGCCTAAAAGCTTAACCAGGCCAAAAGCTTCTAGTTTCTGGTCTTCACGCCTTATATACCTTTCTGCTTTCTGCCATCACTCCCTGGGATTAAAGGCGTGAATTGCCATACCTGGCTGTTTCCAGGGTGGCCTTGAATTTACAGAGATCCAGAGGGATTTCTGCCTCTGGAATGCTAGGATTAAAGGCGTGTGCTACCACTGCCTAACCTCTATGTTTAATATTGTGGCTGTTCTGTTCTGTGACCCCAGATAAGTTTATTAGGGTGCACAATATTTTGGTGAACACAATATCACCACAAGCCTTTAATCCCAGCACTAGGAAGGCAGAGGTAGGCGGATACAGAGTCCCAGGACAGGCAGGACTCCACAGAGAAACCCTGTCTTGGAAAGAACAAATTCTAGGTCAGATAGGACTATATAGCAAAATCCTGTCTTAAAAAACAAAACATCTCCTCAAAAACATACACAACTAAATATTCTTGAATCAAAGCTTGAGGAATTTTATGTATTTCCATTTGTATAGTTTGATACATTCATTCAGTAGGTATTTATTAAGGAAGGCATGGTGGTGCTTGTCTGTGATCCAAGTACTTGAGGGCTGGACTACCTAGAAAGACCCTGACACAAATGAAATAAAACAAAGACTTCTCAGTTCCCTTCCCCAGCATCTTAGACACCATTTGAGCTATGAGGAGTGTGATGGTGATGAAGACAAGTGGGATGACTTTCCTTAAGCACCTTGCATTACCCAGAAGGGTGGGAGACAAACAGCTCATAGATAAACAAATAATAAATACATAAATAATAAAATCATTATAAATATAGTATGTCCTATCTGGGAAAACACAAGGTGACGTAGCAAAGGAGGTGGAGACGGGTGTCCTTGGGAGTTGGTACTCAGTGCTGGGGATGTGGCTCAGTCGTTAGAGTGAGCATTTGCCTACCCTGCACAAGGCCCTGGGTTCTGTCCATAGCACTGCAAATTCCTGTAATCTTAACTCTCAAGTAGGTAGAGCCAGGAGGGTAAGATTACCTTTGTCTACATAGCCAGTTTGAGGCAGCTTGGGATTCATGAGATCTTGTCTCAAAAATAAATAAATAAATCACTATAAATCAAGTTGGTATTCAGGAAAGATTTTTTTTTCAGGGAAGCTTTTTAAAGATAATGTTTGGGCTGGTGAGATGGCTCAGTGGTTAAGAGCACTGACTGCTCTTCCAGAGGTCCTAAGTTCAATTCCCAGCAACCACATGGTGGCTCACAACCATCTGTAATGAGATCTGGTGCCCTCTTTTGGCCTGCATGGACACATGCAGGCAGAACACTGCATATATAATAAAAAAAAAAAACCAAAGACTCTTAAAAAAATAAAAAGATAATGTTTGAGCTCATACTTCAAGAGGAATTAAATTGTAGGCATAGGAGAATGAGCTTAATCACAAGTAAACCACAAATAACTGATAAATACGATGTAGAAAAACTTCTACTCACTTATCATCAAAGCAATATAAAGAAAAAAAATAAGATTATGGCAGTTTTCCTGGATGAGGTTCAGGACAAGTGACTGCCTGTCAGGCTTCAGTCTTGAGGTTCGGCTTTTTTGCAGTCCCGTGAGGAAGGACTTCCACCTGGTGTAACTGAAAGTCCATCTGTTTAGTGTTCCTACTATGATTTGGTATATTGTGATGTGCCATTCTTTATTGGCACAAAAAAAAAAAAAAAAAAAAAAAAAAACCCTGATCGATCAGTTGTTGCCTCCTGGAGTGCTGCAAATGGTGGTCGGTTATTTGTAGGAATAATATGCAGAATTATTCTTTGTTAGCACTTGCCCTCAAGCTGGAGTAACTCAGAGCAAGGCTTTATAAAATGGAATAATCCAAGGGTAGTCACAGCCTGAGCTGCTGTTCCATAAACTCAGCTCTCCAGGGCAGATCTCTTCTGTCCACCTTATAGTGACATCCACAGCCAGAGTCCCAAAGCCACAGCTGCTTTAGTGAAGAAAACTTCAGGGGCCCTCTGTTAAAATCATATTCAACTCCAAGGGTATAATGTCCTGGGGGTGAATATTCCCATCTGTGCCGGGTGTGTTGGAGCACACCTTTAATTCCAGCGTATGGGAAGCAGAGGCAGGCAGATCTCCGTGAGTTCAAGGCTGGGAATTCAAAGTACTAGGCTGCTAGTACTATGTAGCATGTTCCAGGACAGCCAGAGCTACATAAAGAAAAACCCTGTATCAAAAATCAAACTACAGGTCGGGTGTGGTGGTGAACGCCTTTAATCCCAGCACTAGGGAAGCAAAGGCAGGGGATCTCTGAGCTTGGTCCACAGAGCGAGTTCCAGTAAATTCAGGGCTTCACAGAGAATCCCTATCTTAAAAGGGAAGATAAAACAACAAAAAATACCAAAAAAAAAAAAAAAAAAAAAAAAAAAAATCCCATCCCAAATGGAGGAATGAGGGGAAAGACGAGATTGGACATTATCAAGGTTAAGTCCTACAGCTGCTTCTCTGGCATTCAGACACACTGACATGCAGGCTCCTGAGGGCTCCAGCAGACCCACCCACCTGGAGTCACTGGTGGAAGACCACTTGTTAGACTGCCTGTAAGACCCTCAGCACACATTCCTTGTTCTTCGCTGATGTCTTCTTTGAGTTTCCATTGCAATTGACTTTACTCCAAGCTTACCACACCATTTAGGGAGCTGTTGCAGGAACTTAGCCTTGCATAAATGTAGTAAATACTATATAATGTTAATTTGATACATACCCACTTAATGTCCATTATTTGCCACCAGCCTAAACAGCTTAGGGAGACCCTAAATCTTAGCTGCACATTTTTTGTGCATTATACAAAAGTACAAAATCTCCTCCCAAACTAGGGACCAAAGAAATAGAACATAGTGGACCTTACTTTTGTATCCTTCTAATTCTACTTTCCAAAAACTGTATTTAGGTATGTATTATGTTCATCTTTTAAGTCGTTTAAAGAAAAGGCTTTGGGAATATTTCAGATTTGCATTTAGAAATGAAGTCAGGAGCTGGGTATGCTGTCGTGTACATAGTATTCAGGCGATTGAGGCCAGAGGATTTGAGTTTGAGGCCAGCCTGGGCTACACAGTGAGAGTCTCAAAAAGGTAAAAATACAGTCACAGATCTAGCTGAGTGGTTCAGTGCATGTTTATGTTTTGTAGAGAAGGGGGCCCTGAACAAAATGCAGCTATATGCTCTGTACAGTCTCCTCTCATATGACACTAACTTGCCATTCTTTTTCACAAAGATGTATTTAGGAATTTGGGATAATCTCCCAGGTGTTGTGAAATGTCAAATGGAACAAGCTCTTCATCTTGATTTTGGAACTGAATTGGAGCCAAGAAAAGAAATAGTGCTGTTTGATAAACCAACCAGGGGAACTACTGTACAGAAATTCAAAGAAATGGTCTACAGTCTCTTTAAGGTGAGTGTGTCTAGTCCTATACCTCCAGTATGAAGCTGCATTCTTACAGAGGAACCCACAGGCCCGTCTTCTGTCATTGTATTGTTGACATTCTTTTACTTCCATTAGAGACTCCATCCTGAAGAAATGATTCCATAGAAAGGGGGAAAAAAATTGAAGGATGTTAACCTTTATATTTATAATAGGTATAAATAGAATTGAGGGACACTAGATTGCTGCCCATTTTGACATTCATGATAACCAGAGCCAGCACATGGCTTATACCTGTAATCTGAGCTACTTGGGAGACTAAGGCAGGATAGCTGCCTCAAGTTTGAGGCCGGATTTGTTGGGCTACATAGTTAAGTTCCAGCCCAGCCTGGGCTACAGTGTGAGGCCACGTGCATAAATAATAAATCTGATACCAAAAAAGTGAAATAAAATTAATGTAGTCTAGATACCTGGATTCCCATCCTGTCCTTTCCTCTTATATGGGGAATGAACCAAGGACCACTAAACTATATCCCTAGCCCTTCCTTTTTATCTTTTTAAAAACTTATTTTGGCCGGGCAGTGGTGGCGCACGCCTTTAATCCCAGCACTCGGGAGGCAGAGGCAGGCGGATCTCTGTGAGTTCAAGGCCAGCCTGGGCTACCAAGTGAGTTCCAGGAAAGGCGCAAAGCTACGCAGAGAAACCTTGTCTCGAAAAACCAAAAAAAAAACAAAAACAAAAAAAACTTATTTTGAAGCCGGGCAGTGGTGGCACACACCTTTAATCCCAGCACTCGGGAGGCAGAAGCAGGCAGATCTTGTGTTTGAGGCAAGCCTGGTCTACAGTGTGAGTTCCAAGACAGGCTCCAAAGCTAAACAAAGAAACCCTGTCTCAAAAAAAAAAAAAAAAACCAAATCAGCAGCAGCAGCAACAACAAAAAAAAAAACAGCAAAAACTTATTTTGAAATAGACTTAATTGACCAAACTTACTTTGAATTGGAATCCTGCCTCAGCCTTCTGAGTAACTAGTACTATAGGTGTGTGCCATTACACTGGATTTGAAATTATTTAAATCTAAAGAAATTCATAAATCTTAAAAAAAAAAAAAAAAAATGGGGCTGGAGAGATGACTCAGGTTAAGAGCACTGACTGCTCTTCCAGAGGTCCTGAGTTCAATTCCCAGCAACCACATGGTGGCTCACAACCATCTGTAATGAGATCTGGCGCCCTCTTCTGGCCTGCAGTCATACGTGCTGTATACATAATAAATAAATCTTGGAAAAAAAAAAAAAAAGAAATTCATGTTGGGGAATGCTTATAATCCAAAGTCTTGGAAGGGAAGAGGCAAGAGAATCAGTTCAGAGTCTGTTGGCCTACATTTGACCATCTCAAAAGAAAGGAAAAATACCTGTTTAGGCTTTTCTTAGTTTCAGAATTTTTTAGGTTTTATTTTCAAAAACAAAAAATGGTAGTTAGAATTTACTGTTTTATTCTAGGGAGATGACTCAGAATAAAGTCACTTGCCACCAAGTCTATTAACCTGAGTTCAATCTCCAGAACCCACAGGGTGGAAAGAAAATTGATTTCCACAAGTTGTCCTCCAGCTTCCATCACCCCACCCCCACACCAAATTCATACATACTGCCTGTGTGCATAGACATACACACACAATGTACGTGTGTAATAATGTTCAGTATTTGGGATATAGGGAGTTCTTTGGTTCTATAGCAAGAGAACTGCTAGCATGGTGACATGACCTACAAGAACTCTTTTACATGGATACCTTTGGTTTGTTTTGGACTAGGGATTAAATTCAGGACCCTGGCACATAGTACTCTAGACTGGCAAGGAAGAACTACTTTTCAGCATGTTTTTTAGACTGAAGACTTACTTGCTAAACTACACAAGCTTAAAATAAGGATCCTCCTAGTTTTTATTCCTTTTGCATAACTCAACAAATCCTTATCTTGACAGGCTAAATTAGGTGACCAAGGAAACCTCTCTGAATTGGTTAACCTCATCCTGACAGTGGCTGACGGAGACCGAGATGGCCAGGTCTCCTTAGGAGAAGCCAAGTCAGCATGGGCGCTTCTCCAGTTAAATGAGTTTCTTCTGATGGTAATACTTCAAGATAAAGAACACACCCCCAAACTAATGGGATTCTGTGGTGATCTCTATGTGATGGAAAGTGTTGAATATACCTCTCTCTACGGAATAAGTCTTCCATGGGTCATTGAACTTCTTATTCCATCTGGGTTCAGAAGGAGCATGGATCAGTTGTTCACACCGTCATGGCCTAGAAAGGCCAAGATAGCCATAGGACTTCTAGAATTTGTGGAGGATGTTTTCCATGGCCCCTATGGAAACTTCCTCATGTGTGATACTAGTGCCAAAAACCTAGGATATAACGAGAAGTATGACTTGAAGATGGTGGATATGAGAAAAATTGTGCCAGAAACAAACCTAAAGGAACTTATTAAGGATCGCCACTGTGAGTCTGACCTGGACTGTGTCTATGGTACAGACTGTAGAACTAGCTGTGACCAGAGCACCATGAAGTGCACTTCAGAAGTGATACAACCAAACTTGGCAAAAGCCTGTCAGCTCCTCAAAGACTACTTACTGCATGGTGCTCCAAGTGAAATCCGGGAAGAATTGGAAAAGCAACTCTATTCTTGTATTGCTCTCAAAGTCACAGCAAACCAAATGGAAATGGAACATTCTTTGATATTAAATAACCTAAAAACATTACTGTGGAAGAAAATTTCCTACACAAATGACTCCTAGTTCATTTGGACCGCATTGCCATCATTAAGAATCTACTTATGACTTTAAGAGCATTTAAAGGATGGCTTCTGTCCCTTGGGCCCATGAAGCCATCATCTTAAATGTGTAATGACAGTAATGGCAGGTACAGGGCCAAGAGATGTCCAAAACTCATTCCTGTCCTTCCTGAGTTCACAAGTACATCCACTGTTAACTGTTTTGACTGACTCAAAATTAATGCTGTGAAAAGCCTCATTCCATACAGTGAGTGCTCTGTAGATATGTTAGCAAATCCCATTGCTGGACACATTTGCATTGAAGCTGCTGTCTAAACAAGGAAATTTATATGTGAATTTACTAATGTTTTAGCATGGTAAGAGTTTGCACCTTAACTCAAATTAAAAATGCCACAGGTAAATTAAAATGACTCCTTTTATTAAAAGGTTGGGTTTATAGCATGGTTTATTATACTTACATATTTTAGCTTCAGATGGAGGAAATGGTTGGAGTGACTTAGCTTCACCATGTATTCCACATGTTAACAAGCAGCTACCACTGTGACTGAAATTAGATCTGATGGTACCATCTTAGAAATCAACCAGCCAACAGACATCTTAGGCTAGGGATGTAATGATTGTTTTCGTGAAGTCCCAAGTTCCACAAAGCAGAACCTGACATTTTAAGACCAGAGGTGATCAAAACCCAAACCACCTCAGCTAAATCCAGAATGGTATAAATCACAATTTTTACTTCTTGTGGGATGAAGGGCTATTTCTTAAAAGGCATAATAAATGTATCACCTAGTCCTTTTCCTTGTAAATTCTAGGTTTAGTATTTGACCCTTCCAATTTATTTTCCTATGTATATTCAAGTCTGACACATTACCTTTCAACAGCTGCATAAAATGAAAACTAGAAAAGCCACAACCCTTTCAGCTCAAATTGTTAAATCTGTGAACTTCATTGTCATTCAACTGCATTGTCATGGGTCTCTTGCTTACCAGATTTGACAAGCTAAAAGACAGTGACTCCTTCCAGGAAGACTAGAAACCCAAGAGCTTTGTCATGTAAGATGGCTTTTTTTTGGGGGGGTGGGGGGGACTAAGTTTGTTTTGTGGGAGGAAAAAACTTCTCAGCCAGGTATGGTGTTACTTGCCCTTGATCCCAGCAAAGGCAGATGGATCTGAGCTCCACTCCTTGGCTTCCATGCCTTCACGCTATCCCCTACCGTTTCGTAATAACAGCTGAACCAACACAGAAATGGCTGCTTAGTCAATAAGTTTATTATCTTTATGAAAAAATCTTCATAGAAAATTGCTTTAGCTCTCAGCAGCCCTTTCCTGAGCTCTGAGGAAGCTTGCCTTCTTTTGAGCAACCCGATCTTTCTTCTGAGCAAGAGACATTTTGGGTCGGTTCCACCTACAAAGCAAAATAAAAAGACAGGAATGTATCTCCCAAGTTCAGCTGAACAATGACAGATTTTTTAACTGGGTAGAGGTTGAAAATCTCTATTTGGAGAGATGATTTTCATAAACACATCCATCCTTTATGTGGCCTTGAACTCATGGCAATCCTCATGCCACAACCTCTAGGGTGCTGAGATCACAAACAGTGCCACCATATCCATCTCAAGCTCTAATGCATGTACTCAACTGCAATGGCTAGATTCTCATTGCTCATTCCATCTAAAACTCAAAAGCCAGTCTCAGCTGAGCAGGATGGTTCATATCTACAATTGTTATGAATGTTCTGTGGGCTGTGAAGAAGCATCCATAACTACACTTCTATAGGTAGCCAGTAAAACATGCATGACTGTTCTGGGACAGAATGGGCACCCCAGTAGTTTCTGAGGTTGGTACATTGCTATCACCACAATTGCTCTAGCAAACCTGGTTCCCTTAGCCGCTGCCACATTATGCAGAGCTAGTGATCGAGTTTGCACAACTGCTTTCAAAATCTGACCAGCAAGATGAAACTTGTTTCCTAGAGAATGGTAGCACACACACCTCTTCTTCTTCACTTCTCTCTTGGGCTTCTTCTCATAGACTGGATTCTCTCGGATAGCAGCATGAGCTTTCTTATACATCTCCTCCATCTGGAACAAAGCAAAGCAAACAGTATTTGCCTTCACTTCAGATGCCCCATTATTAAGGCACAGTACTTTATTGCCTGCTCTAGTTTGTCCTGCTAAGTTCTCTAAGGAACTTAATAAAGCCAATGTTACCAGCTTAAATCCCAAAGTATATTCCATCTTTTCCTTACAGCATTCCCAATGTCTATCGATGTGAGAAGGCAGCCATGCCTAGAGCCTACAACAAACTTGTTTTTATAGAAATACACCATACTCTGTAGTCTACTGCCTGACCTACATTCTTTCAAGAGAAGGTACACACCCAAACAAGAGGATGTAAGATGCTAAACATACAGGGTTAAGGAAGACACACCGACCGACAACTGAGTCTAAGGACAAGGACATGAGGTGGGGGACCCCACCAAATATGGAAATTACTAATTTTATCTCATATACCCTAGATTTACAATCTACTTTTACATGACAGACCCTTTAAAGCAATTCCCAGCATCAAAGACATACTCTACCACTGCCAATTTTTATGAGGCAGCAAGTACAGCCTCTAGAACCCTGAACATTACCTATTTGATTAGGTTTTGTTGCGGAAACTTGGTTCTAAAGCTCGTTTAAAAAAATGAAGTCCAGGGCTGGAGAGATGGCTCAGAGGTTAAGAGCACTGGTTGCTCTTCCAGAGGACCTGAGTTCAATTCCCAGCAACCACATGGTGGCTCACAACCATCTGTAATGAGATCTGGCGCCCTCTTCTGGCCTGCAGACATACTTGCAGACAGAACACTGTATACATAATAAATTTAAAAATCTTAAAAAAAAAAAAAAAATGAAGTCCAAGGTTGTAACCCTGAATGTCTAGTATTAACTGCAGCCCCCTGAAGTAGGTGTTCACGAGCTTGATCCCCAGCATGTTTGTTAGAGTGACTGTAATCCAGCTTTCTACATTGACTCATTCCATACGGACAAAGTGGTTTAAAAAGGAAATGCAGGAAGACCCAACTGCACGTAGACCCCAACAATTTCAATTCATTCCCCACCCCTTTGAGAAAGTCCCCTATGAAGTGCAAACTGACTCAAACTCCAAATCCTGCCTCAGTCTCTCTAGTGTTGGGATTATAAGGCTGGTCTCAAAATCCCCTCTAAAAGTTAATTTCTTGCCAGGTGATGGTGGTGCATGCCTTTAATCCCAGCACTTGGAAGGCAGAGGCAGGTGGATCCCTGTGTGAGGCCAGCCTGGTGTACAGAGTAAGTTCTAGGACAACCAGGGCTATACAGAGAAACCCTGTATTAAACAAAAACCACCACACACAAAACCAACAACAACAAAAACCACCACCACCACCCCCCCCCCAAAAAAAAGTTAAATTTCTTGGCTGAATGTAGTGGCCCAAGCATGTGATCCCAGTACTCCTTATATATGCTGAGATTCCATCTCAGAAAACAAATTCCCCCCTTTAATCCTCCATTATACAGTCCACCACAGCTAGCAAGCCTATCTGAAAACTGCAAATGGTCAAAGTTAATAACCTGGTTCTTTCCAACAGAGAAATGTAAATACAGCTTCACACATAGCTGAGACTGATTTAGGTAAAAAAAAAAAAAAAAAAAAAAAATCACTCACACTGAAAAACATGTCTGCAGAGAATTCTACAGGCACACAGGAAGAGAATGCTGCAGATAAAATGAACTACAGGACGCAAGCTCAGTGGTTGAGCACGTATGCTTAGCCCTGCAAAACACTCCGGGTGTAATTCTGACCACCACAAAATAAAAAGTATTAGCCAAAGAGCAAAGTGGCATGAACACAAGGCAGCATTAAGAAATACACATCTCAGGGCTGGAGAGATGGCTCAGGCTCTTCTAGAGGTGCTGAATTCAATTCCCAGCAACCACACAGTGGCTCACAACCATCTACAATGGGATCCAATGTCCTCTTTCTGTCACGCAGGCATCCAAAGCCCAGGAATCTGAAGTTGTGAACAAATACAATGTAAGTAGGTCAATACAAGACCCAGGAAGACTGAAGTATAATATCACTGTTCATGCTTTTCCTGTCCTAAAAGCTCAAGCTATGAATCTAGTCTTATGATATCCAAAGCACAGAGGACAGAAAATGATTTTCCAACCCATACTTTACAGTTATAATAGCTTTGTAATGACAATGTGATGTGCTCTGTATTTTTACTAAAAATTCAAAAACCATGGTCTTCAATTATTCCACTGTCTTAATATACATCATCCCAATTTTCTAATATCAAATTCACTCTTGCAAACACAATTCCTCCCGTGAACCCTACAGCTCCCTAGGATTTTAATAAACTCTAAAATGTATTTTTCATTCCATCCAAAAAGTAGCTCATGCTTTTAACTCCAATACTAGGGGTTTGGGAGGTGGAAGCAGGCCTATCTGAAGTTCAAAGGCAGCCCTGGTTTAATATCAACTCCCTGTCTAATTGTTTAAGTTCAGGAGAAAGTGACACCCAGTCCCCCCCCCAAAAAAAAGTTATGAAAAAAAAAAAAAAAAAAAGCAGAACTGTTCTGGGACAGAATGGGCACCCCAGTAGTTTCTGAGGTTGGTACATTGCATCACCACAATTGCTCTAGCAAACCTGGTTCCCTTAGCCGCTGCCACATTATGCAGAGCTAGTGATCGAGTTTGCACAGCTGCACTGAATCTGACCCTTCCGGCTACACCTGTCTGCATCCGAGGCTTTAAGTGCTGGAAGCCCACTTACATCAGCACCTAAAAATCCTTTTCCCACCCAACATGCTAACTCCACTTAAGGCAGAGGCAGCTCAGGAGCCTGTCCACCCACACAGCAACATGCAACCTTCCATTCTGCAACTGAAATAAGCCTACGTTTAAGAACAACCCACTGAAACAAGTATTTAAGTGAACAGGCATGCTCAGGTAAATTTTTACCACGTCTGGAGTCACGTTGTTCTTGAGGTACTGAGAGAACTGTTTCTTGTAAGCATCTTCGTCTTCCTCCATCAGGTAGCGCATGTAGTCTGCGACATTCTGACCCATGATGTGCTTCCGGTGTACTTCTGCGTTGAACTCCTTGCTTTCAGAATCATAACCAGGGAATCGTTTGGTACTAAAATGAAATTTTCGTATTTTAGTGTATAGACAAATTACTAAACTCCCAGGAATTCACCTCTGGAGCTGCCGTCAGTCCCGTCTTGAAACAATTATTGCATCATATGCAATCAAAGGACCAACTACTAACTGCTCAGTTAGTGGGATGTCATCACTGGCAGCTCGGTCTCTTAATTCCCCAAGATAAAAACTCCATAAACAAAATTTTGCTTTTCATCTTCATGGGGGTCTAACTATATTGCCCAGGGCAGTATCAAACTCCTGTGCTCTAGCCCCCCTCTTCCCCCCAAATATTCACAAAGCCAGATCATCACTTTTAAAAAATTCAACCCTCAAATCTTTTTATTTCTCAGTGGTACCTAGAATAAGGGGAAATTAGTGATTTATCTAAAGTCACAATCGATGATGCTATTCAAGAAGAATTTTATAAGTGAATATGCAGTAACGTTGAGGAATCACACATTAATTACTTCATTTCCAAGAATGTCCAGCAATCTTATTAATGGCTGAAAGCTTTTGTCCCTAAATGTATATTCTTTTTTTTCCTGAGACAAGATTTCTCTATATCACAACTCTGGCTGTCCTGGAACTTGAGCTGCAAACCAGGCTGGCCTTGAACTCACAGAGATCCGCCTTCCTCTGCCTCTGGAGTGCTGGGAGTAAGGTGTGTGCCACCACTGCTAGGCTTAAATGTGTATTCTAAAAGCCACATTTCCCTGTAACTCAATAAATCAACTTTTACTCTAACCAGAAAAAGAAAATGCACAGGGCCAGGCGGTGGTGGCACATGCCTTTCATCCCAGCACCCAGGAGGCAGAAGATTATCATCGCAAATTCCAGACTAGCTTGGGATAGACAGGAGACCTTGTCTCCTCTTTTCTAACCGTTACAAAGCTCTTCCCGTTCTGATTCCTGTGCACAGTACCAAACATAGAGCAAACACTGAATGACTGACACAGTCCAACAGTAACAAACAGGAATTACTGGGGTCAAGGCAGAAACCTTGAATACTGTTTATTACCTATGAGGAATAGACAAGCCTCCATCCACAGCTCCCTTCAGGGCCCCAAAAACTTTATTGCCAGTTGTAGTTCGGGCAAGACCTGCATCCAAATAGCAAGTGAAGGCACCAGGCTGACCGTCAATGCTTTCCACATTGTATTCATCTCCAGTCACCTCCACTTGGCCTTCATAGATCTTGTCCATACCAAACCTATTGAGAAGCTATGAACAGAGAAGTCAACATCAAACCCTGTCTCAAAACATTCAAACCACTAAATGTATTTCACGTCACAACAATGTAATGATTTAATCCTTATATTTAGTCATGTGATTTCTCTATTTCTTCAGTCTTATTTGGTTACAATTTCAACATCTGAATGTCATCAGTTGTAGTTTAGGAATACTGTCTGTAGCTCTGTGCTTAATTTGGGGGACTCCTCTGCTGATACACTATGTGGCTATGGTGAAACCATAAGCCAAGGCCTCACACCTATCATAGCAACCTTCCCCCTAAAAAAGCATATTTTAGCAACCCATGATGATGGGGTCAACACTGATGCATATGCTTGCCAACTACATGGCCAAACAGTGAGCTCCAAGAGCACAAAAGGCAAACTTTTTATTTTCACCTCCTGCTAGTAGATATGTCAATCTCATCAAACAAACCTTGTTAATGTCCACCCCCAAAGTGATGAGAATATTTTCTCAAACTTTAATGTCCATATAATATATAAACTTCCTGTGGTAGAGATCCCATCGAAACAGATTCTAAGGATCTGGAGAACCCCCAACCCTACATTTTAATGCACCAGGCCTACTGATCAAAGACCCATCCCTGGAACACACAGGGTGGAAGCGAATCAACTCATGCAGTTGGCCTAACCTCCAGTGTGTGTGACAGGCATGTGCCCCCACACACATGCACACAAATAATTAAAGTTTAGTAAACCACATAGCCCCACCACTGAAGAAAATTCTATCAGAGCTGGTCTAGACAGATCCAGAAACAATAAAAAAAAAAAAAAATAAGACAGACAAAACCCCATTCCTTGCCAACAGTTGACACTCTCTGGAAGCCATAGGGGTACACACCCTGCGGGCCAGCAGCAGGCCAGTGCAATAGGCGGCAGCATAATTTGTCAGGCCAACCTTCACACCGTACTTGGGCAGCTCGTGTGCATACGCTGCGCACACGATCATGTCCCCTTCTATGCGGGCATAGGCGATCTGCAGTGAGAGAAAAGCCAGGTTAATAACTGGGTGCTTCAGTACTTGTCTAAGCGCCTCTCAACAAGACGTGGGGAGAAGAGACAACTCAATGAACACCCATCTGCGTGGGTGTCGCCCTCGCGCACCTACAACTACAATTTATCACTCGGTCAACTACACAGAAGCTTAGCAAAAAAAAACAGTACAGCTAAAACACACGCACACTAGAACCTAATTACAATAAATTATGAAAAATGAAAAAGCAGGGCAGTGGTGGCACACGCTTTAAACCCGCACTGAGAGGCAGAGGCAGGTGGACCGCTGAACTCAGGCCAGCCTGGTCTAGAGTGAGATCCAGTCTCAAACCCCCTAACTCCAAAAATCAAGTCAACAATTACTTAAAAATAACTAAGTCTTAATCCATGCTCGTTATCAGAGACAACCCTGCCTTCACAGCCAATACATTTGCACAGAAAGCAAGTGTACCTATCTCCTAACCAGCAAATTCCAGCTCCCTATCAGCTAAGCTCTGAAGATTCTGAATACAGGAACTGCCACTGGCTTCCAAAACAGAAGACATTTTTGTACATTTTTTTTAAGCTGAGGAACCCAGGGCCTTGCGCTCTACCACTGAGCTAAATCCCCAACACCATTTTTGTACATTTTAAAACCCGTTTCAAACAAGAAATAGCAAGCTCGTTTTTTTCAAACCAGGCTCTCACTCTACAGCCCAGGTGGTAATCCTGCTGGGCAACAACAATCACCCTAACAATTACCAGCCTTGGGGGCTGGAGAGGCGGTTCAGTGGTTAAGTTATTCTTCCAGAGGACCTGGGTTCAATTCCCAGCATCCATATGGCAGTTCACAGTGGTCTGTAACTCCAGTTCCAGGGTACCTGACAGCCTCATGCAGGTAAAACACCAATGCACATTAAATAAAATAAGTAAGTAAATAAAATTTTGAAAAGTGGGTCTTCCCACTTTGAAACAATTACTGGAGCCTCTTTAATGAGTAAAGTGGCATAGAGTAAAAGCCAGGGGCTAGGGCATGACAAACTCTACTCCGTAGTAACTGGGAGACTAGACTAGTTTATTAGCGTGCACAATATTTGGGGGAATACAATACCACATTTCCTCTCTTTTTGTCTAAAATTTTAAAAAGCTTGTAACTAATACAAGAAAAATTATACCCAGTAAGTATATACAATATACACAGTCAAGACTACATTAACGATGTCTAGTCCATTAACATCTGACAGATTCAGATAAAAACTCCATTATATATATATTAACAATGTCCAGTCCAGTAACATCTGAAAAACTCAGACCAGCCTTTCTCCCCAACTCAATAAAACTGCGTCAGGATTTCCAAACCAAAATAGCAATTTTGACGTCTCAGCTTCAAACTTACTAACTGCAAGAAAATCTTCTCTAGCACACGACTAAGAGCTGTGGAGTCGGATCACACAATGCTCAAATCCAGAACTCACCTGGCAGATGATATCTCTGTTGGTTACACGAACTATCATCCTGTATTTGGGTGTGTTGTACTTATTTTTGTCTTGGATCACCAATCTTTTCCGTGCATAGTAGTCAGTTTTACCCTCTGCAAGAAAAAAAAAAAATTAAGAAGGATGTTCCACCACCAAGTTGATTCAGAAACTGAAACAGGAAAAGCTGCTCATACCTCGCCGCCTTCTAAATCTCACTTGGTATCTCTTAAAGTAGGCCTTATTCTTGACAACTTTCACAAACCCCTTTAAAGGAAAAACAAAAATGTTGTCAGTTTTACTAAATGTTTCATTCAATGATTTTTTTTTAGATAGGTTGTCACTATATAGCCCAAGACGACCCAGAGGTTGATAGCTTCTGAGTGCTAAGTTAATAGGCTTTAGTCTACACCTCTGACTTGAGTTAACCATGTAACAATATTAACACTCAAGAGCAAATTAATACAACTGTCAACTTGTAGCATGTTTCTAAGCTGACTGGAGTAAGAATCACTCTAGAGCAGTGGCTCTCAACCTTCCTAACGCTGTGACCCTTTAATATGTTGTGCTGACCCCAACCACAAAATGATTGCTGCTACTCCGTAACTGTTACTGTTATGAATCGTAACATTAAATATCTGATATGTGACCCCCAACACACAGGTTGAGAACTGCTGCTCTATTTTCCTCGTGAAACACACACAGCCAAGCATCAGAAAACGTGTGCAGATGGCTGGCAGGCGCAAGGCCCTGAACCGAGCCTCAGCCCTCCACAACTGCAGGTTCCTACTGATACTTGACAGGTACAAACTCTCTTTAAACAGTCTTCCAATTCCGGTACCTGCTTTCCGGTGCACTGGTACCAACTGATCCCTGTGCCCACCTTCTGGGAAGAACTCACCTATACAGCGATCTGAGCCCAAAACTGCGCCTCACCTCGAGACTTTAACCTCACCATGCTCACTTCCCCGCTGCCGTTTGTGAAAACGCAAACCTTGGTGCTCTTGGGTGCGACCGCAGGGCGCGTTCAGGCGTCACTCCCCACTAACCAGACCTGCACGCTTTAGGAGAGGCCACGTCCGCCCCCACTCCACCCCTCACGTCCGCCTTCAACGAAACCCTGCGAACGAGGCCCGGCCACCAACTAGGGAGAGGTTAGGAGTCGCCAAGTCCCCAGCGACGCGAGCTCCCTTCCGGGGTGCGGGACGCCGGCCTCCGACCTCCACTGACGGCCCCGGGACGGGACGGGACGGGCTTGCACACCGCGGCCCTCCGGGCAGGCGCGGCGGCGGCCGGGGCTCCCCCGCGGGCCGCCGCCCCAGCGAGCCGGGCCCCGGGCCCCCTCCGCCGGCCCCCGCGGGCCGCCGCCCCAGCGAGCCGGGCCCCCGCGGGCCGCCGCCCCAGCGAGCCGGGCCCCGGGCCCCCTCCAGCCGGCCCCTCCCCCGGCAGCCATGCAGGCCACGCTGGGAGCGGCGGCCGCGCAGCCGAGGATCCAGTGCCATCCGCCGCCCAGGCCGCAGCAGACGGACCGCGAGCGGGCACCGGCGGGCGGGGGGGACGGGCCCCGCGCGCGCGCGGCCCCGGGGCCCCAGATGCCCACTCACCATCCTGCGGAACGGCAACCCGCGACCGCGGCTCCACACAGACCTGCGGGCCCGGCGGCGCTAGGGGGAAAAAGACCGGAGCGCCGTGCGCATGCGCAGTATGTAGCGCCGCCAACACGCAAGCGACGCGGGGAAGAGAGCGGCTGCAGGCCTCAAGGCGCGCGGCCGGCCTCCCCCTGCTGGCCGGAGGATGAATGTCAGCTTTCTGCCTTGTCTTACTCAACCTGAATTCCCAGCGCACAGGGCCACCAGGAAGCCTGGCCTGAGAGCCTCAGACTCGAGGGAGGAGAGATTCCCTGACTCTGCTTCGAGCGCACTTTTCATTCTCCGGCGCGTGGCAGAGTGCTGACCTCCAGTAACGAAACCCACGGCGCTCTCCAGTTGCCTGATACCTCCCTTGTCCGTCTCCCTGGATTCCTGCCATAACCACTCGTTTTCTCTACCTCCATCTCTCTGAGCTAGTAATCTGAGCTTATTTAAGCCCCCTTCCTCAAAAGTTTTCCTTCTAGGGCTGGGGATGTAGCTTAGTGCTGCTGTCTCCACACTTGGAAGGGAGAGGAAGGAGGGTCAGAAAAGTTTACTCTGGGCTGCATGTGAATCGGAAGCCAGCCTGGGTTGCATGATACCTGAGGGGAAAAATGTAAACAAGCATTAAACATATGAAAAGAACAGTTACAAGGGTGAGAGATTTACAAACAACAAGAATGCAATTTGATGGAGAGGAGGTGGTGCAAAGGGAACGCTCCTCCACTGTTGGTGGGAGTGCAAGCTTGTACAACCACGTGGAAATCAGTATGGCGGTTTCTCAGAAAATTAGGAATCAAACTACCTCAAGACCCAGCCATCCCACTCTCGGGCATAGACCCAAGGAATGCTGATTCATACCACAAAGATACATGCTCAACTATGTTCATAGCAGCATTATTTGTAATAGCCAGAACCTGGAAATAACCTAGATGCCTGTCAACTGAAGAATGGATTAAGAAAATGTGGTACATATACACAATGGAGTACTACTCAGCAGAGAAAAACAATGAAAGCATGAAATTTGCAGACAAATGGATGGAACTAGAAAAAATCATCCTGAGTGAGGTAACCCAAACCCAGAAAGACAAACATGGTATGTACTCATAAGTGGATTCTAGATATAAAATAAAGAACAATGGAACAATCAGACTACAACCCACAGAACCGTGGGTAGCCTGGGGGACCCTAGGACAACTGTGGCTTATAATAAATTTTGGTTTTACTCAAAAAAAAAATGCAATTTGAAAACTGCTCCCCAAAAACAAATTCTATGTACCCAATTATTTTTAACAATAGCATTTTATTTATATGTTTTTTGGTTTTTTGAGACAGGTTTCTCTATGTGGCCTTGGCTGTCCTGGAACTTGCTCTTTAGACCAGGCTGGCCTTGAACTCACAGAGCTCCACCTGTCTCTGCCTCCCAAGTGCTGGGATTAAAGACATGTGTTACCACTGTCCAGTATAGTAATAGCATTTTATGACTGACTCTACTACCCTGATTTTGCGGGGGTGGGGGGATGGGGGGTGGAAAGACACCTAAAAGTATTTATATCTTGCTGGATATGGTAGCACACACCATTAATCCCAGCATTTGGGAGGCAGAGGCATCTGGATCCTCTGTGAGTTCCAGGCCAGTCTGGTCTACAGAGTGAATTTTCTCTCTCCCCTTTTATTCTCTCTCTCTCTCTCTCTCTTTGACATTTATTTATTTTGTGGAGGGTGGACCATGTATGACATGGAAAACATTTAGAAGTCAGAAGACAACTTGCAAGCAATACTCAATTATCTCCTTCCACACAGTTCTGCTGATCAAATTCGGGTTATCAGCCTCAGGGACAGGGTGTTTATCTGCTGAGTCACCTCATTCCTGTCCCTGCATTGAGTCAGGTGCCCAGCATATAGCTCAGGCTGGCTTCAAACTGGCAGTAATCCTCCTGCCTCTACCTAGTCCTGGGATCACAGGTGTGCAACACCATACCCAACTAAATTTAATTCCTTTTAAAATTCAGAGTCTTTTTAGGTTATGAACATTTGTATTAACGTAATTCAGAGCAAGCAATACTACATAAGTAGATATCATTAACTCAAAATTCATTTTTCTGAAAAGACTGATTTGCTCTTTATTTGAGCAACTTTATCGTCTCTATGTATGTATGTACATGAGTGTACATGAATGTGAGCGTAAATGTGGCTTCTGTGTGTGGGTGTGCACACACAAAGTTTATAAGAGGGTGCTGGGTGTCTTCCTCTGATACTCTCTACCTTATAGACCAGGCTGGCCTTGAACTCAGAGACCCACTTTCCTCTGCCTCCTGAGTACTGTAATTAAAGGTGTGCACCACCACTGCCTGGCCTCTACCTTATTCTTTTGAGTCAGAGTCTCTTACTGACCCTGGGACTTAACTTTTTTTTTTTTTTTTTTGCCTAGGCTGACACCCAGCAAAGGCTAGTTATCTTCTTGTCTCTGTCCCCACAGTGCTGAGGTTACAGGATGCCTGAGACCATACCTGGTTCCAGGTTCAGGCTCAGTAAGAGACTGCCTCAAAAGAATAAGGTAGAGAGAGTGATGCAGGAAGACACACAGCATCGTCTTGCAGCCTGTGTGTGTACACCCACACACATATGCACGCTCAAGCTGACACTAGTGTGGTGGTATTATGTTCCCCAAAATATTGTGTACTCTAATAAATTTATCTGGGGCCAGAGAACAGACAGCCACTAGATACAAAGGCTAGAAAATGGTGGCACTCACACCTTTAATCCTAGCATTCCAGAGATAGAAATCCCTCTGGATCTCTGTGAGTTCAAGGCCACATTGGAAATAGCCAAGCATGGTGACACACGCCTTTAATCCCAGAAAGCCAACCTTTAATCCCAGGGAGTGGTGGTAGAAAGCAGAAAGATATATAAGGTGTGAAGACCAGAAACTAGAAGATTTTGGCTGGTTAAGCATTCAGGCTTTTGAGCATTAATTCAGCTGAGACCCATTCCGGATGAGGACTCAGAGGCCTCCAGTCTGAGGAAACAGGATCAGCTGAGGATCCGGCGAGGTGAGATAGCTGTGGCTTGTTCTGTCTCTCTGATCTACCAGCATGGACCCCAATAACTTGCCTCAGGTTTGATTTTATTAATAAGAACTTTTAAGATTCCTGCTACACACTAGCAAGGCAGTGAAGGTGTTCAAGTAAATAGAAATCAGTCTTCACAAAAGGGAGTTTTGAGGACGTGGGTTCTGTCGATGGTAACAAACTGGTCCTGGCAGCACACATCTATAATCCCAGCACTTGGTAGTGGTGGCAGGCAGGTCATTCAAGGAGGCCTCTGGCTGCACAGGGAATTCAAGGCCATTCCGGGCTAGAGATAAAACAATAACAACAACAGAGGTGGGTTGTGCTGTTTCGATATGACACTTTGTTATTTAAAAATCTTTCCCACGGGGATGGAGAAGTGGTTCAATAGTTAAGAGTACTCACTTACTGGTTCGATTCCCAGTACCCACACAGTGGCTCACAACACCCTCTTCTGACAGACCACGGTGGTCAGGCGTGCAGGAAGTACACATTCATTCATACACACAAAACAAAAATAATTTTAAAAAATGAATCTTTTGCATTCATTGTCAGAAAGAAAGAATTCCAGAATTTAATTTTTTCTGTGTTAAAAAAAAAAGTATTACTCAAGTCCTGCTGCATGAAAAAGCAGTTTTGAAATGTCAACAACATTAGAAACCAAAGTCTTCATGACCTTCAGAAACAATTGCCTTCTGTTTTGAGGACACAGCACAAGAAATCTGTGTTAGCATTTTCCTGGGGCCTAGGAGGTGTCAAATCCAGGCTAGATGCTTGGAGCCTCTGGTTCAGTGTATTCAGTGATAGCCGTGGCCATAACCATGTGTTGTCACCATACATTATTTTATAATGGACATTTTTTTATATTTGTTTCTGTGTATGGCTTTGTAAAGTTCAAGGCTGGAGCAAGATGCTTTCTTGCTGCCTGGGTCAAAGGGAGGTTCTTCTTGGAAACATACATACTCCAAAGATCACAGGATGTAAAACATCCGTGCTGTCCCATGTCTGCTGGACTTTCACTGGCTTCCATTGATCTATTGTTGATCTCAATGACTCAGACTTGAGTGGGAACTAGGACACAAAAAAAGAAAATGGGTCCCTTGGGTTTCTGTATATTAAAAATAGCATAAGCAAATGTACAACTCAATGTTAGGGCATGTGTGGAGCCCTGGGCTTGATCAAGACCACTACGCTCTGCCCTGGATAGTTTTATGTCAACTTGGCACGAGCTAGAGTCATCAGAAGGAGGGAACCTTAATTGAGAAAATGCCTCCCTAAGATCCAGCTATATGGTATTTTCTTAATTCGAGACAAGGTCTTGAATGCCATTTGTGATGGAGGATGACCTTGAACTTCTGATCTTCCTGCTTCTGCCTCTCAAATGCTAGAATTATAGGCGTCTTGTTTTATGAAAGACTGAGGTGTTGAGTGAGAGACTTCCTTCAGAGACATAGCATACACACATCTATTTCTCTCAGAAAGGGAACCTACCACAGAACAAAGTAACAACTGCATTTTGCTGGATAGTTTTATGTCAAGTTGACACAAGCTAGAGTCATCAGAGAGGAGGGAGCCTCAGCTGAGAAAATGCCTCCTTAAGATTGGGCTGCAAACACAAATGCTTTGCAAAGCATTTTCTTAATTAGTGATTGATGTTGGAGAGCCTGCCCTACACCCTCCCCATTCTGGGTGGCACAACCCTGGTCTGTCCCAAGTTCTATAAGCAGGCTGAGCAAGTCATGGGAAGCAAGCCAGTAAGCAGAACCCACTCATGGCCCCTGGATCAGCCCCTGCCTCCAGGTTCCTGACTGCTTGAGTCCCTGTCCTGACTTCCTTTGATGATGAACTGTGATGTGCAATTGTAAGCCAAACAAACCCTTTCCTCCCTACCAATAGTAACTGTGAGTAAGACATGACTGATGGGTGGTGGTGGTGGTGGTGGTGGTGGTGGTGGTGGTGGCGACGGCGGCGGCGCACGCTTTTAATCCCAGCACTTGGGAGGCAGAGGCAGGTGGATCTCTGTGAGTTCGAGGACAGCCTGGTCTATATCTTGAGTTCCAGGAAAGGGCTCCAAAGCTACACAGAGAAACCCTGTCTTGGGGGGGGGGGAAGACATGACCAAAGTCCAGTTTGGAGTCACTGACAGGATGATGGGTGAGGGGACTGACAGACAGGACATGGGTGAGGGGACTGACAGGACATGGGTGAGGGGACTGACAGACAGGACATGGATGAGGGGACTGACAGACAGGACATGGGTGAGGGGACTGACAGACAGGACATGGGTGAGGGGACAGACAGGACATGGGTGAGGGGACAGACAGGACATGGGTGAGGGGACAGACAGGACATGGGTGAGGGGTTGCTCCAGGCACAGAGATAACTTGAAAGCAGCTCCTTCACCAAAAAGCTCACAACCCCAGAACTGCTTACAACCCAAGAGCACTGCATCCTTCAAGTTCTCTGAACAGTGTGCCCGAGAGGTTTTTCTCTCCGCAGCTCTGTAGCCCTGCAGGTCAGCGTCTCCCCGCAGCTGTTCACTCTTTTCTATAAAGCTAGGGGAGGGGCCTTCAACAGACAACCTTGCGACTTTCTCAGACACGTGGCGTTTGTCAACCTGAACCTCACTGAGCCTCTCCCTCCTCCTGGAGGAAGTATTCCAGTTAGGAGGAAACTTCAACACAGAGATTGAACCCACCGCCTCTTGCATGTATGCTAGCCTGACTGCCAACTGAGCCACATTCCCAGCCTTCCTGGACCCCACCCCACGCCCCGCCCTGCCCCGCCCCGCCCACTCCACGCCCCACCCCACGCCCCGCCCACTCCACCGCCTTTTGCTTTTTTTTTTTTTTTTTTTTTTTTTGGTTTTTCAAGACAGGGTTTCTCTGTGTAGCTTTGAGCCTTTCCTGGAACTCACTCTGTAGCCCAGGCTGGCCTCGAACTCACAGAGATCCAGAGCTGGAGAGATGGCTCAGAGGTTAAGAGCACTAGCTGCTCTTCCAGAGGTCCTGAGTTCAATTCCCAGCAACCACATGGTGGCTCACAACCATCTGTAATAAGATCTGGTGCCCTCTTCTGGCCCACAGGGACACATGCAGGCAGAATACTGTATACATGATAAATAAATAAATCTTTAAAAAATAAAAAAAAATTAATTACTTAAAAAAAAAAAACTCACAGATATCTGCCTACCCCTGCCTCTCTGCTGAGTTTTAATTGGGCACGTTAATTAGGTGAGCCAAAGGGGGCTTCTGATTGCTGGACTTTGGTAGGCAAGCCTCTGGAGGTTGAAGTGGCCAAATAAGGGCATAGACCTTGGTGGCTAGCTTTAGGAATGTAATCCAAGGGTTTAGCCAGGCAGAAGGGATGGGGGAGAAGGGCGAGGCCTGACAGAGCCAATGCTCTAGTGGACCAGTGTCTCTTCATTCACTTCACAGCTCAGGGTGGACTTGAATTTGAGACAGTCCCACCTTCGCCCCCCAAGTGGAGGCATATAACTTTTTTTTCTCTTAGGTTTGTAAACTGGATGTGGTGGCACGTGCCTTTAATCCCAGCACTTGGGAGGCAGAGGCAAATGGATCCCTGAGTTCAAGGCCAGCCTGGTCTACAGAGTGAGTTCCAGGACAGCTATACAGAGAAACCCTATCTAAAAAAAAAAAAAAAAACAACAACAAAATATGGGCTGGAGAGATGGCTCAGAGGTTAAGAGCACGGGCTGTTCTTTCAGAGGTCCTGAGTTCAATTCCCAGCAACCACATGGTGGCTCACAACCATCTGTAGTGAGATTTGGTGCCCTTTTCTGGCTTGTGTACATAATAAATAAAATAAATCTTTAAAAACAAAACAAAAAACTATATATATACATACACACATTTTTCTCTTATGTGTATGAGTGTTTTGCCAGCATGTATGTATATGCATCACATGTGTCCCTAATGCGGAAGAGTTCAGAAGAGAGCATTGGATCCCCTAGGACTGGAGTTACAAATGGCCATGAGCTGCCATGAGAGTGATGGGAATCAAACCTGGGCCCTCTTGTTGTGTAAGACTGAAGCAACCCATCATGCAGGGAAGCTCCATAAGTAGGAGGTAAACAACCCAAAATAATTTCAGGAAGTCCCTGAAACCTACCAGATTCATAGGCTCCTGCCCGCCAGAGTAAACAATAAAAACTGAGAATCCCCCTCAGACTAATTTGAGGCTGAGCTGCTAGGAAGAAGCAAAGAAGACTCTCAGAGGAGAAAGACTGTACAGAGGAGGACTCTGAGACCAGACCAGCCTTCTGGAAGAAGCAGAAGCCAGCTGAGCTGCCTGGAAGAGGTTTAGATCAACTGAGGCACCTGGAAAGGACGCTCTCCAACCTGTTGAGCTGCCTGCAGCTGTGCGTTCCCAGCTTTGTGAGCTATCATCCATGCTGGGGTGGGCTTTGGTTTTCAAGACGGTTTCTCTGTGTAGTTTTGGTGCCTGTCCTGGATCTCACTCTGTAGACCAGGTTGGCCTCGAACTCACGGAGATCTGCCTGGCTCTGCCTCCCGAGTGCTGGGATTAAAGGTGTGTACCACTGCCGCCCGGCTCACCCATATTCTTGTAAGTAATGCAAATAAAACTCTTTGGTTCACTCTTTTTCTCCCCCTAGAAAAAATTTTGTCACACAACACGGAGACAGAAGAGGGTGTCAGATTCCTGAAATTGGAGCGTGACAGTTGTGCCCTTATTCTGGTCTTCCAACTGTTCTTTCCTGTCTTCTCTTGGATCTCCTCTAGCAGCCTTCACTTCCACCATTTCATGGTGATGGCTCTCATCATAGTTCCAGGGAGATTATTGTTCCTGATATCTATGGTCATTTCTCTTGACTTGTGAATAGAAATCAACCCAGTGTTCCTTTTTGTTGTTTGTTTGTTTTTGTTTTTCTGAGACAGAATTTCTCTGTGTAGCCCTGGCTGTCCTGGAACTCTCTCTGTAGACCAGACTGGACTCAAACTCACAGATTCAAATCACCTATCTCTGCCTCTCCAGTGCTGGGATTAAAGGCACATGCTACCACCGCCCAGCTTTGTACCCATAGTTTATGTAATTAATATGGTTTGGTCCTATAAGTGGATTTTTAAACAGATGAAAAGTGTAGAAAGAACTCACCCAATACACTGTACAGTGTTCGCTTCCCACCCGAAGCCTCGGAGCACAACGGAAGGGAGTGCGAAGCTCGTGAAGTTAGTTTTCTAAGGGTGGAAAAAGACCTTAGTCTACAAAAACTGTTTCACGTTGCCTGCATGGTCTAGGATGGAATCAGTGAGTGTCAAGGCTTTCCCTAAGGTCAAAACCCCCTTGGGGGCCAAACCATCCTTTTATAGGGGTCATATATCAGATATCCTGTATATCATAATTTACATTATGATTCGTAACAGTAGAAAAACTTCAGTCATGAAGTAGCAATGAAAATAATTCTATGGCTGGGGGTCACTACAACATAAGGAACTGTATTTAAAGGGTCACAGCATTAGGAAGGTTGAAAACTACTGCCCTAAGGTCAGCAGGAGGCCCTATGACCTGAGGGCCCTTGTTCTTTAATCTTTAGTCTCTGGGATTTTTGTTTTTTTGTTTTTGTTTTTCGAGACAGGGGTTCTCTGTGTAGCTTTGTGCCTTTCCTGGGACTCACTCTGTAGACCAGGCTGGCCTTGAACTCAGAGAACCGCCTGGCTCTGTCTCCCGAGTGCTGGGATTAAAGGCATGCACCACCACTGCCTGGACTTTTCTTTGAAGTAGAATTTTTTTTAAAAAAAAATCACTAAATGTTTTTTTAATCTTTTTTTTTTTTTTTTTTTTTAAGATTTATGTTATTATGTGTACGGTGTTCTGCCTGCATGTACGCCTGCAGGTCAGAAGAGGGCGCCAGGTCTCATTACAGATGATTTTGAGCCACCATGTGGGTGCTGGGAATTGAACTCAGGACCTCTGGAAGAGCAGTCAGTGCTCTTAACCTCTGAGTCATCTCTCCAGCTTTTGTTTCATCAGCTTGGATGTTTTGGGTATGAAATGTTTTCTGGGGAAAAAAAAGAATATTTATGTGTAATGAAAGTTAATGAAACAAATGGCCTTGAATCTAGAACTGACTTTGTCCTTCATTATGATCACCATTACTGCACCTACCTGGGCCATTCTTTTCTCAACTTCCTGGAGTCAAGGAGCACTCATTGAACATAGGTATTCTCATGTCTTTTCCCTATTTCTTTCTTCCTTCCTGTCTTCATTTTTCTTTTCTTTCTTTTTTGAGCTGGAGTCTCATGTAGTCCAGGCTGGTCTGAAATTCACTATGTAGCACAGGCTGGCCTTGGCATCCTGATCCTCTTGCCTCCACCTTCTAATATTACAGACATGTGCCACCATGTCTGGCCCCATAACCCTTTCAACAGTTTGGTTGGGTAGTGTCTTTCCCAAGGTGTTACTTAGTTCTTTCTAAAACATTGTCTCACATGTTTAAAAAGTCGGTTTGTCCTGTTTGCCTTCTGTTGCTGTCATAAAACAAGGGCAAAGAGCAACTTGGGAGAGTAAAAGTTTCATTTTAGCTTACAGATTGTTATAGTCTATCATTGAAGGAAGCCGAGGCAGGAGTCCCAGGCAGCAGAGACCGCAGAGAACCCTGCTTACTGGCTTGCTTCACCTGGCTTGCTCAGGACCACTTTTTACAGCAATCCTGCTTCATAAATTAGTGATTAAGAAAATATCCCACAGCTGGGAAGTGGTGGCACTTGCCATAATCCTAGTGCTCAGGAGGCAGAGCCAGGCTAATCTCTGAGTTCAAGGCCAGCCTCATCTACAAAGTGAGTTCCAGGACAGGCTCCAAAGCTACACAGAGAAACCCTGTCTCAAAGAACCAAAAAAAAAAAAAAAAAAAAAAATCCCATATGTATTTTTTTAATTAGGAATACAAACACACACATAAACACATATGTAACAACAAGTAATGAAAAAAAGAGGTCATAGAATTGAGAATGGGGTATATAGGAAGGTCTGAAGGGAGAAAAGGGAAGGGGGAAATGATATAATTATATTATTATCTCAAAAAATGTGTATGGTAATCATCAAGTATAGGAATCACCTAAACAGTCTGAATGAAAGAATGAAGTGTAGTGTGATAAATTAAAAAAAAAAATTAAGAGGAAGTCAGAGAAAATGCCTCACAGTCATGCCTACGGACCACAAAGGCATTTCCTCAACTTATTCTCTTTCCAGGTGTCTCTAGGTTTGTTGACAAAACTGACCCGCACAGTGACCTCACTCGGTTGCCCAGATTGCCTCTGAGTCCCGGGGTTCAAGTGATCCTCCAGCCTCAGCCCATAGAATAACATGGAAGAAGCTTGAGTCACCATCACTATTTAGTTTTCAGATCTTGAGACCCTTTCTGTAAATAGCTTTGCAATTCCCTGCTACATTTCTAAGATTCATTAATGATGTCTGTTGAAACTTAGTATGTTTTTACTGTTACATAATATCGTGTTAATATAACACACACAATCTGTCATCAATGAGTATTTGGATTGTTGCTGCTGTGAATATTCCTGAGCCTATCTTCTAAAACACGGGAAAGAATTTTTCCAAAGCAATTGTTTTTATGCAATTTCTACTACAACCCAAATGACCACTACATTTTGTCCCAATTATTTCATGACACAGGCAGCTAGCAATCATACCCTTCCATGCTACAACTACCCTTCCATTACTACTAAAAATGGTAATTATTTAGTTTGCTTTCAAACATCAACATGCCTAGAGATTGAATTGGTAGCTTTTCTTATGTGTTACGGTTTGACTCTGAAATGTTCCTCATGGTTCATATTTTGAATACTCAGACCCCAGCTTGTGGGGAGCTTTTAGGAGGGAGAGCATGGTTGACGAAAATAGGTCACTATTAAACCCTACCCTGGTTGTGGTTTAACTCTCTCTGCTTCCTCATGCTCCTGTAGATACAAATGAAGTTGCTTCACCCTAAACTATGAGCTTAACAAATGTTCTCTCCCTTTTGTTGTTTGGTCTGTGTTCTGTTACAATGACTCCAAGTCACTAGTATACTATCTTAAAAAAAGAAAGATATAAAGAGATAGACAGCCTTTGTTGTTGACTTCTAATTTAATTACACTGTAGTCACAGAAAACATTCCATACAGTGCTGAGGATAAATTTGTATTCAGGGGATAAAGTGCTTGCTCTGCGAGCCTGAGGACCAGAGTTCAGATCCCAGCACCCATGTGAAAAGCCGGGCATGGCTGCACATACCTGTTCCAGGTTCAGGGAGAGACCTGAGCTACACAGTGATTTCCAAGTCAGTCTCGACTGCTGAGTTAGGCCATCACAATAAATAAATAAATAAATAAATAAATAAATAAATAAATAAATAATAAATAAAAGAAAAGCATGAAAGCTTGTGTGCAATTTTGCCTTGGAAGAAAATGTAAATGGAAAATTATCTTTTTGCTGGGCGTTGGTGGCAGTACACGCCTTTGATCCCAGCACTTGGGAGGCAGAGGCAGGTGGATCTCTGAGTTCGAGGCCAGCCTGAAACCCTATCTTGAAAACCAAAACCAAAAAAAGAATCTTTTCGGGGATCATCACAGGAGAGAAGGCAGAAGGATCATAACATCCAGAGAGAGGAGACATCTGCTGGCCTGACGGCACAGTGGGACACAGGAACTCACGTACTGGGATTTCATACACAAGACCCGCCCACCCAGGATCAGGATGGCCAAAGTCTCAGCATAGATGGGGAGGGCAACATGTGAAGTCCTACCCTTACTGAGCTATTTGCAGTTGATGGCTTCTGGGGGTGAGGAGGAGTCGGTTTTCTTCAGAGATGTGGGTGGTCTCTGAGAGGCTACACCTGCCCCAGCAGATGATCACACATCTATGCACACAGGCAGACTTAGGCTGGGCAGTGGTGCACGCCTTTCATCCCAGCACTCGGGAGGCAGAGGCAGGTGGATCTCTGTGAGTTCGAGGCAGCCTGGGCTACAGAATGAGTTCCAGGACAGGCACCAAAACTACACAGAGAAACTCTGTCTCAAAAAACCAAAGGAAAAAAAATAGACTTAGTGGATATTTTGAAGAGGGAGAGCACATGAAATTGGGAGGAGAAAGTGGTGGGGATACAAGAGATGTTGGAGGGGATGAAATGGAGGGTGGACTTGATCCAAACACATTATATATGCATATGCATAGTAAATAAAGCAGTTTTTAAATAGACTAGCAGCGGATGAATCAGATGGGAGTTTTTCAAAATGAGTCCTTGTTGATACAGCTGCTACAGTTTTCTTCCTCCAGGATGATCTTCCTCCAGGAGCCCGGTGGTGCCACAGATGGATGCACACATGCTACAGGCAGCCCGGGGTCGGTGAGACCATGGAAGTCCAGCCAGCCATCAGCTACCCACCACATCCTTCATTCCACTACAGAAACGGTGGCTGGCATCTGCCTCTGATGCCACCTTGTGAAAATTCCTCCAACCACCTGCGTATCAGTCAAGTCTCTTGACTGCGGGTAACAGAAACTCAACACTTGGTGCTCACCACTCCCTGAGAGGGGTCTCAGTCTTCTCTGTGTTAGGAAATGGGAATTCTGTCTTGTAAGTGTCTGGGCCACAAGTCTCTCTTACCCTCTTATCCAATAGCCCATCTGAAGGAAATCTTGTTGGCTGAAGTTCTATTCACATCGGTAATCCCTCAGCACTGCCCTGGGCTGTCAGCAGCTCTCAGTGGCTGCTGCTGGTCTCTGCTTCTGCCCTTGCCTCTCAGTGTCAGTTCCCTGTGGAGCAGCCAGTCCTAACTTTTAATCCTTACAGAATCAGATCACTGTGCCTAGAATAAAAGCCAAAGTCCTAAAATGGCCTAGAGAGTCCCTGTGTCATCTGGCCGTTCTCTGATGTGTATGTTAACGATGTTTCTAATCCTGCTCATTCCGTTCTCACCAGACTCTTGTCTGCTCGGTGTTCCTTGAATGCATCAGTTACATGGGTGCTTCCAAGCCTTTGTGCTGTGTTCTCCCTGTAATGTGCCCCCTCTCTCTGTAGACAGAGAAAACCAGCCACCCCATATACATATGCATAAATATATACATGAATATGCAACTTATTTCAACCAAGTCGAGTTAAGACCATCTTTCCATTTTCTCTAAGTTATCTAAATTCTCAGGAAGTGTTTTGTTCCCTCCCCTTCTCTTCTAAAAAAAAAGTCTTATTTTCACTTATGTGCATATGTGTGTGTCTGTGTAACTGTATGTCTTGTGTGTGTGTGTGTGTGTGTGTGTGTGTGTGTGTGTGTGTGTGTGTGTGTACTCCTAGAGGCCAGACGAAGACGTCAGATCCCCTTGAACTGCACCTGAAGGCAGCTGTGGGCTGCCTGATGTGGGCACTGGAAACCAACCCTGAATCCTCTGAAAGAGCATCCAGCATGGGTAGCTGCTGAGCCATCTTTCTGGGTCCTCCTCCTTTCTTTCTGCAGAGGAAAGTTAGGCATGTTAGGCAAGTGCTTTATTACTTAGCTGCTGCATCATGACTACCTTTTTATTTATATATCTGTGGTGGGGAAATAAACATAATCTGACGTTTACCGTTTTAACCACCTTGTGTTATAATTCAGTAGCACTGACTGCATACATCGTTTTGTATAACTCTCACTACCACCTAGTTCCAAAACCTTTTCATCATCACCCCAAGCAGAAACCACACCATCAAGCACCAACTCCTCACTCCCCTCCTCTCTCCTGTAGTACCTTTAGTCTTCTGTGTCTCTGAGCTTGACTAGGTAAGTGAGATCACATGGTGCTTGCCCTTCTGAAAGGGGGGACAAAGGGCAAACTCTGAACCCTCAACCCGTTAAGGATTAAAAGCACAATGTGTGTTTTCCTCTGCTTTCTTGGTGCTTGTCCTAAAACACAGATTAAGTCATGAGGCCGAGTGTTTACTAAGAGCCCCTTATGACCAAACCAAGATAAAACTAGGGTGAAGATGACTAGACAGATAAGAAACAAAACGGAGGAAGAATTATCACCAGAAAACCAGTTCAAACCAGACCAAGCATACTTAAGCCCTCTAACTTCACCACCTCTTAGTCAACTTTAAAGTCACAAGTTTGGGGAGCTGGAGAGAGAGCCCAGTGGTTAAGAGTCTTTTGCCGAGAACCTGGTTCAGTCCTAGCACCCGTGTGTGTGTGTGTGTGTGTGTGTGTGTGTGTGTGTGTGTGTGTGTATATGTATAATATATATTATATATGCTAATAAACACAAAGGTGACATCCAGACGTCCTAGGAGATCCACCACTCACTTTTTTTTCTTTAATGGTCAAATAATTTATTAACACATAGAAGCCTGCAGCAAGAAAATACAATTGCTTTCTGATCAGTGTTGGGAAGGAGCAAAGGCAGTGTGTTCTCGGTGTGCACGCGTAAATCCCAGCCCAGGTGTGTGCCGCATTCTCACAGCTGCAGAATTATGGCACGGGGTCTGATGGGAAACTCTGAAGCCCAAGCAATGGTTATTACTTTAATCAAACTCAACAAGCAGGCGCTAAGCTCTCAGAGATGTCTAAAAAGTACCCTCTCCCACGGGAGCAGTAACTAGTGCACTTCTGTGGCCACTTCCCTGGTCAGCAGGAGGAAGAGCAGACAGGCAGGCATGAGGCACAAAGTCTTTAACTGGGCTCACACCAGGAGTCCACTGGTCTTGAGGACCTCTGCTGCTTCCAATAGTGGATTAGTGGAAGCCTTTTCCTTCCGTTTCTCCTCTAGAGTGGCTGTTGCTGCCTGCTCCTTCCTCCCGACCTCGTGAGCCAGACGCCCCAGGTAAGCAAACTTCCTGGTAGGCTTCAGCTGCACAGCCTTGAGGGCGGCAGGGACCACCGTCCGCTTTTTCTTGTCATAGGGTGGAGGGATCCCATCCAACACCTTGAGGCGTCCCAGGGCAGCCTGGCCTCGCTTGGTCTGGTGGGGCAGCATGCCTGGCACAGTGCGCCAGAAAAAGCGGCTCGGGGCTCGGAAGTGGTAGGGGCCTCGAGGGGGCTCGGTGTTCATCCGCCTTCGGAGAAATGCCAGGTACTTTGTTTCTGTAGACATGTCCAGAAATGTTGATGCCCTCACAGCGCACAACCACCACCTTCCGGGCCAGCAGTACCTGCTTGGCCACAACGGCCGCCAGGCGGCCCAGAAGATGGCCCGGGCCATCCAGCACCTGCCCCTCCGAGCCGCCTGGGGAAAAAGCTCTAACCGCCTCAGGCATGCTGGGCGGCGGTGGTGCACACCTTTAATCCCAGCAGCACTCGGGAGTGGGAGGCAGGCGGATCTCTGTGAGTTCCGGGCCAGCCTGGGCTACAGAGCGAGTTCCAGGACAGGCTCCAAAACTACACAGAGAAAACCCTGCCTCGAAAACAACAACAACAAAAACCACAACTCCTCAGGCACCAAAGAGGTGCATGGTGCATAGACACACATGCAGGCAAAAACACTCAGACACATAAAATAAATAAATCTAAAACTAAAAAAATTTTAAGCCACAAATTTTAGAAGGCATGTAGCTGAGCAATCAGTAAGTTTTCCACGAGCTTCCCTGCAGATAAGTTCACCGCGGAGTGGGCGGCGATGCCAATTGTCTGTGTTACTTTACCGAAACCTGAAGGCCATTTTTGCTTAAACTATTGAATCTTTCCTAGAACCTAAAGATATCGAACCTACAGCTCAGGAGGGTTGAAGGCTCACTCGGCATCTCCGTTTCCTTTCCGTGGTCTTGTGTAGCCCAAGCTGCGGCTGAACTTCTGAGCCTCCTGGTTTTACCTCTGGAATGCCGGGATTGCAGATGTGCTCCACCACATCAGCTGGC